>NW_026087521.1:25828295-26428295 GCF_022539395.1 Myiozetetes cayanensis | reverse complement strand
TCACTTTAGTTGCTTGCCTCCTTCAAGAATTATTTTAGCTAATACAGTTCTCTGCTGTGTGCTTTAGCTAAAACAAAGACCTCAAGAACTATGAGAAAACTCAGAGAGGCAAATGATCAGCTAAACTACCTAAACAGTGGTGTTTGGGACTGCCGCTTCTCCAGGATACCAATCATACTTGCATCTTTTCCCCATTCCCACCGCTGCATGTATACAGTACATCACACCTGCACCAGGAATCCTCTCTAATGACAGGCTTTACATTTGTGGATGGGTGAGGAAAGAATACTTTGGTTTGACTGAACTTCTTATCCTTGAGCTTCTGCTCCAGATCATGTTTGTTACTCCTTGAAAATGTTTTCCTCAGTTCCACTTCAGGCAGTCATGTAAGTCTGTACCAATGACAGAGCCATTGACAGTAACAAAAACAGCTCTGTGGGCTGGATTGCTTTTTATGAGGCTGAACAAGGTCACTTATGCACTTTGTCCTTGGGCAGGGCTGGGCAGCAGTGTAAATCCAGTATCATTGGCAGTAGCACTGTCTTAGAACACAGAATAGGAGAAGCAATGGTGAAAGCTGGGAGCTAGTTTGGTTTTAACTGCAGATGCAAGTTGGCACTGGATATAGCATAAAAAGAAGAATCTAAAAAAAAAGGTATGATAAGGTCTAATGCCATTTAGTGTGACAGTGGCATAAAAAATGTAGGACAGAAGACATCTGTGATGTCTCTTGGTATGTATACTACTAAGGATACCCCTCAAAACCTTGCAGTAAACAGATATTCACGTTTTTCGGAGTTGCAAGGATGCCTGTAAAAAAATTATCTGTTTCATCGTATCTGTGGAAATGGTTCATTTTTAATGGTAATATTTTAAATAATGAATCACTTTCAGAGTAGGGAATAAGCAAAAGCATTTTCCATTCAGTTATTCATTCTTTTTATTTGCAGAGGCAATGTAGGAATTCAAATTAAATTAATCTAAAGTGGCTGCCTTTTAATATAGAAAAATATAAACAACACCTAAAAAATTATTCTCCCTATGGCATAAGACATATTCCATAGCAGAATAATGCCAATTTTATATTTCTGCAGCTATCTTACTTCTTTCCCTCCAGATGTTAGCCTGAGAAAAAACTAATTTGACTTACCAGTATGATTTGAAATTAAATATTAAGTAGTTGATTTATCAGAGAATTTAATGTGTTGTTTCCAGTCTCCTTTTGCTTGAAACAAATTTACTGCAGGAACAGAAAAATGTATATTAGTCATCAAAAGCTGTTTATAGATAAGTTTAAAGTGCTATCAACTAAATGATTTTCATGATGTAGACTAAACTGCAGACCAATAACGCAGGGGAGAATTAGTGGAGAATTTATTAAATACCCAGAGGTAACTGAAAGTGAGGAAAAGCAAAAATTTGCATTTTGGTTTATGATATAAATCCAATATAAAGGTTTATATTTTTTAACTTGGTATGATCCAAAGCTAACTTTTGAGAATGAGGCTAAAAACGAAAAAATGACTGCTTATTTTAGATATGTATTTCATGGGAGCCAAGTCAGATCCTGAATATGTCAGGTTTTTAAACTTGGAAATAATCCTGACTTCAAATGTCACTTTATTAGTGCAGCCTCCTAGTGTGCAGAGGGAAAGCTGATTTTGTTGTGGGTTGGGTTTTTTGTTTTGATGGGTGGGACACGAAAGCTATGTCTGGGCTGAGTGTGGATGTCCTCTGCACTGGAACTCAAGGTTCCTCAGCCTTGAGGGATAAGGAACTCAGGGATGAGGCTGCTCAGTAGTTTCCTTACAGCCTCTGCATCCAGATCTACCCCTTTGGAACAAGATAGACAACTAGAATTTTTTCTGAGGCTTAGCACCCACCAGTGTCCTTCTAACAGTGGAGAAAGCCTCTTGGTTTCCTTTTATACCAACCGCTGCTTTCTGTAAAACTAGTCTCAACAGTTATCATGTCTGCTCAGGGAGAGTGAGGGTCAAGTTTAAGGCTCTCTTCAGCTTCAGTGACTGTATTCCCTACGCTGACCAAAGACAAACTTGAAGGAAATTACTCATTTTTCTTGCTCTTTATCAATTTTACACTCAGCCAGGAGTGGATAGAAAGCTACACACACTGCCTACCTTGCCTATCTCTGGAGAGACACTGCCAAGGGCAGTAACTGGAACAAGGATTTCCTCCTGCTGCAGTTGTAACAATGTGTTTAGTACTGAGACAAACTCTGCTACCACTCTGCCTTAAGCTTGACCTAAACTCACCTAATGGAAAGGGCTTGGGAACGACGCGGACAGCTTGTCTGTGAGTCTTGACTGGGTAAGGCATGAGACAAAGAGTAAATTTTTCAGTCTGGGCAGCATGGTTGTAGTTTGAATATTGTGCAGTGGTATGCAAAATATTAGCATCACTAGTTGTTTTTTTTTTTTTCTATTATTATCATAAATATGAAAATGTAGGTGTTGATAGATCTACTACTGCCTAAGGAGCCAGGCATAGCTTTGGGGGTTGCACCATTGGAATGAAGTGCTTCAGTTCCACTGAAGTCCCATGTCAGTGCCCGTGTGCTTTGTGGGGCTGTGCACTAGCACCTTCACAAGTCACATGGAACAGCTGGGCAAGTTTTGTGGGCATGGGTTCAGCAGAGACTTGAACTTAGCTCCATACCCTAGACTCATTCCCTGAAATGCACATGCCTCTGCTTAAATTCTGTGTTTAGCAGTCACTTTCTAAAACACCAGGATTCCTGCACTTTGGCTACTGTCTTTTGTACTGAGCAAAAAGTTGCACTACCTGAACAGTACTGCTATAAATTTACAGCTTGCAGTGCTTGTTGAAATCCTTTGGGATAAAAGGTCCTCTGTAAACAGGAGAATTTTATTAGTACACAAGGTAAAATATATTGAAGTACAAAGTAAATACCTGCAGAGTGCTAAGCAAAGGTTAACTATCGCTGCCAGTCAAACTGGGACAGTGACAAATGGCCTGAAAGAATCAGATAACTCTAAGGGCAACAGCAGATGCTTTAAAGCTGGCTTAAGTACTGAAAACAGATGCTGGAGCCCCCTTGTTATATAGGGTCTTTCTTACATATGGGACTGATGCCACCAAGAGGGTGAAATGCTTGTTTCTCCCTCAGAATTCTTGTGGCCAGAGGGCATCAAATGTTTACAAATAATGGCAAAGGATGAGGAGCTGAAGGCCTATATGTAAAAGAGAATCCATTAAAGATCTCACAGGACTACAGCAGAGACAAAGCTGAGAACTGGGATAGTTTTGTAGACTGTGAAATCTAAATAGTCCTTTGAGGTCTTCCCATCTAATGTCTCTATTCAAAATTGGCTGTAAGTAAATTATGTAAGGATCCAGCGTTTAGTATTATGAAAACACTTTCTTGTGGAGGGCAGACCTCTCTCATCAATTAAAGACTTTGCCAGAATTGCTATTAGATTTAATGAACCAGAAAATAATATACAGCCAGGTTAATATTCTTCCAAAAACTTTTATTATAGGTCACAGCTAGGGGAAAGGACACTGTATCAGTGACATGTGGTAGGAGGTCAATTACCGTGCAAAATCATTTCACCAGGTAATATTTAGTGCTCAAGACTTCATCTGGCTTGCACTAATTGGAAGACAGCCTGCATGTGAAATGGACCAGCTTGCAAAAATGAGGAATGGGGGGAAATCTTAATTACATTTCTCCATTAAAATAACTTAGTCCTTAGGGAGGGTGTTGTTGGGGTTTGGCAGTACATTATTATAACTAAAAGGGCAAAGCCATCACTGTTTGTTAGTTCAGAAATGGTAAAAACGCAGAAGATAACACTTGCAATGCAGTAACCCACTGTAAGGAACCCTGCATTTCCGAGCGCATTTCAAATGCAGGCAAGCTGGTAGCAGTCACATCCATACCAAATGTGCAAGTGGGACAGTCTCTTTGCTCCTCTTCCACGTCACTTTGTTTAAATACTGAAGGATTTCATTTAGCCCCTTCAACCACACTTGTGCTCTGGGAACTGGAGTCTGGCTGATTACCAGGACAGTAAGTCATCATCGGAGTGATTGCTCATTAGTACAAAGCCAATAAACTGAAGAGAAATGCATATTGTTTGCTTGTGCCTAGAAAAAAAAAAATCCAAATTCTATCAGTGACCTGTCAGCCTCATTGTTTATTGCTCCCTCAATCCCTGTACAGTTTCTCAATAATTATTTTTGTTTCTTCCATGTCACTGATAAAAGAATGAAACAATCTGAGGCCAAGAATAAATCCTTGAAGGCTGTGGTAATTTTTTTTTTCTATTTGATGAGAATTCAGAGTCTACAGTTTCACACTGTCAGTTCAATCTCAATTGCTTCAATCAGTTGTTTCTGTATCCCTTTTCTTAAGCAGAAACTTGTACAAGTCTAGGTCAAATGATGTATCAAAGTGCAAGTATGTTACACCTCCAATACTGCTTTTAACAA
This sequence comes from Myiozetetes cayanensis, assembly GCF_022539395.1. Classification (NCBI taxonomy): domain Eukaryota; kingdom Metazoa; phylum Chordata; class Aves; order Passeriformes; family Tyrannidae; genus Myiozetetes; species Myiozetetes cayanensis. The sequence continues at coordinate 26,423,819 of NW_026087521.1, read as the reverse complement.
TTACATTTGTAATTTAGTCAAAAGTATTGAAGTATAGGTCAATTAAAATTTTTCTTCATTCAGATTAATCATTCATTAACCCTATCATGAATTCTATCATTGGGACTAATTATTGTTTAGGTGTTTTTATCTCTCCCTTAACTATCCTGATACTGATACCAAGCTATTCAGTTTGCAACCTGAGCAAACTCTTAAAAGTATTCATCCAGCATAAACTCTTTTTGCAGACTGTGGACCAAGATTATCAGTAATGATTTTAGAGACTATCAGGTAGACTACAACCCAATACAGACACTTCTTAGTAAAAAGCTATAATCGCTAAGGCATCATGCAAAATTCCTCCATACTTGCTTTCCCTTTGGTTTTCAGCTTTCCTCAGGAGAGGATTTTGTGCTCTGGATCTTGACAGAATAGGAAAGCCTACCAGGACGGGAGGTCAGCAGAGTGTTTCTGGACCCACCGTCACTTATCAGGGAGCTCTTACTTTGCCCAGTTGTAGGCCTTCTTGGTTCCCCTCTGGGTAGGCACCTTCTGCCCATTAATTTGATACACACTCTAATCATACATTGACACTCCTCTGAATCAACAAGGATGAAATAGTTACCTCATCTTTAGGCATTCCAATGCCTAAATTACAGTCATCTCCATGGTCATTTTGGTTTTCTACTTGATATTATTGAAGTCAAGGGTAAAGAGTCCTTGACTTTGCTGGTAGTGTGCCTAGATGATAGTCCACATCATCAATTGCATACTGATTCCACTAATATCATAAAATGACAGAATATGCTGAGTTGAAAGGGACCCATCAGGATCATTGAGTCCAACTCCTGGTATCAGAGGACTACTACAAATAATGACTTGCTCTTAGTCTATAATGAGTAAATATTCTAATAATTGTTCTCTATTTTTAACTAAATAATACCATTCTATTTCTAAAGAAAAGTTTAAATTGTTCCAAATTGAGTTGAGATCTTATTAACCTTTCATCTCATGTGTCACTTAAGTGTTGGATGCCCATATTTTCTAGCAAAATGAAAGTATAATTTAATAACTGTACTTAAAATTGTACTTAATTTTGGTGTGTTGGGGATCTCAAGATTAAATTCAGTGGGGCCAATTCAATTAGATATACTGCAGACCTCGGTGAAGATGCCAGCTTGTGGAGAATGTAGTTATTAATCACTATGAGCCACATCATGTCTTCTGAGTTAGCTAAATACACAGACAGAGCTGGACTTGAACTGATGTCCTCGAGGACAAGATCTTCCACTCCTTTAATGATTAGACAATGATAACAATGCTATCAGTGAGAAATGAGTTAAGACAAACTTGACTATCCAAACCTGGAAAGGAACACTATAAAGATTTTGTGTCTGAATGTATTTCATTAGAAATAAACCCTAAAGATCTCAAGTCATAAAGCTGGTATCCACCAAAATATGGTTGGATGATAGAGATAATTGTATAAACAACAGTAAGAAAAAAAGTAACTCCTGCAGTGATTTCTGATCAATGGTTTCTGCTTTGGTAATCTCATCTGGAAGGACTCTCAGAAATAGGAAGTTTAAACTTTTTTTAGTGTATTTGTACAGTGAATATACAATGCCCAGCAAACATGGAAAGTGAAGAGCTCTTCACATTGGAAAGAGAAGACCTGCCATCTAGAGTTTTAAGATCAATTTTTAATGAAAGAGTAAAATAAGTAAACTTTTGAATGCTGTACAGAAAACTTAGATTTTCTAAAAAAACACTGAAGCAAAAACAAGCACCTCAGATCTCTCTGATCTATTTTTATTTTAGGACATGAATGAAGGGTCAAATCTGTTTCATAAGTGATCTTTCAAAAGCAGCCCTTATCCATGATCCTAAATTCAGATCCTATCTCTTACCTAACCAGGACATGTGCTCCAAAAACATTGTATTCCAACTTTATTCCAAATTGTATTCTATGAAGAGGAAAAGGTATTTAAATTCCAGCTTCTGTCTCATAAATGTTACAAAATAAAATATTGGGGAAAATCAGTTTATTAAGGGAAAAGCAACTTATAAGAATAATTTTGATACACACATATGCAGATCAGCCAAGCTGACCCATGCTATCCATTTGGATCTGAAGTGAAATTAAAACATGCTATTAAACTTGGTCATCTGCACTAAGGATGAAACCTGCTAATTATTATTAGCTCTGTTATATACTGCAGTGTTGGCATCAGTATTTCATAACTAGCCTCACAGGGCAAAATATATGATCATTTGTCTTTCCTCTGTACTTGCACAGCAGTCAACTGCCTAGGACACTTACAGGAATTTAAATCTCATAATGCCAAACTAATTTTTATTCCCTGAACAATGGAGAGAGGACAGTAGCATTTTTGTGTTACTATTTACTTCAGATCTCCTTTCCATATATGTATCAGTCCTGCAAACATTTATGTACATAATTAATTGTTTGCAGGTAAACAATTGTTTATTTCACTGAGGCTAAGACCACTAATGTTCTTACTTAATATTTTTAAATTCAATTTAAAATTTAATTTATGAAATAACTTCAGAAATTCCCACTATTTTTATCTAGAGGCTTGCTTTGCTGTGTGCTTATTATTAGTAGGATAGATAAAAACACTGTTATGCAAACTTTCTTAATTTCTTCATGGTCCATTTTGGCTTCATTTAGTGCCCACCAAAACCATAGAGAAGCTCTTACTGGCTTAAATAGATACTAGATCAAGCCCTGAGGGAAACATCCAGGATTTCAGTTTCTATGATCAAACATTCACTCACAGGAGAGCTACTGCTTACCCCTTCTTGCCATTTTTGTTTGTTGCAATCCATTCCCCGTAGTCTACTGGTATTCAGATAACCTTTCTTTCAACTACAGTAACACAAGACATTTATTCCCAAGTTCTTACTTCTGTTCTTTTCAAAATTGGCAGCTACTATCCTGATAACACTGAATTGCACCACAAATTCCTTTCAGGAGGAAGAGTCCCAGGCACTGGCACAGGCTGGGGGCTGACTGGTTGGAAAGCTGCTTTGCTGAAAAGGCCCTTGGAATCCTGGTGGACCCCAAATTGAACATGGGCCAGTAATAAGCTCCTGTGGCAAAAGCAGCCAACAGCATTCAGAGCTGCTATAGAAGCAGCCTTACCAGCAGGATGAGGGAAGTGATCTTTCCCATCTGCCCAGACTGGTGAGACATATCTGGCATACTGGGACCAGTGCTGGACTCCCCAGTACAAGAGACATGGACATATTGGAGATAGTTCAACAAAGTCGCACAAAGACAATCAAGGACTTGGATCACATGGCATATAGGGAGAGGTTGAGAGAGCTGGGACTGTTTCAGGAGGGATCTTATCAGTGTGTATAAATACCTGATTGAGGGAGTAAAGACGTTGGCGTCAGATGCTTCCAGTGTGACAGGATGAGAGGCAACATGCACAAACTGAAAATCAGGAAATACTACTTAAAAATATGAAAAAAATTCCTTATTATGAAGGTTGTCAAACAGAGGAATAAGTTGCCCAAAGAGGTTGTAGACCGTCCATCCCTTGGAAGTACTGAGAACCTGAGTGTGACCCTGACTGGACATGGCCCCTGAACCCTGAACCTCCTCTAGCTGATACTCCTTGGACCAGATGCTTGCACTAGATGACCTCCAGAGGTCCCTTCTAACCTCAGCTTTCCATCATTCACTCTAATCAAAAAACACTGTGTGGAGAAGGTATTGGAATGTGGTTCTTAAATCCCTGATCTCTTAAATCCAATTCTGTGCACATATTACGAGAATAATATCTGCTATCAGAAATATCGTCAAGGATGAGTTTTTACTGGTTACAGACTATATGTGCAAGATTCAGACCTTCATAAACTCAAGAAATTCACTTCTAACAGCCCATGCTTTCAGTTAAGGGTTGTGGGTTGTTCTTTAACAGAGCTTAGTAGAAGACTGCATTCTATATACACTTCACTGCTTAGACAGATTTGATGGAAGGAGAGAATCAATAATTTAAGTTCTTTTAAAAATATGCATAAGTACATCACAGAGAATATAAAAACTTCAGGGGAAAGGTGATATTATTATTTAATGCCTTGTTGATGAAGTTTATTTTGGTAAGCTCTTGACAGCACAAGGTAACATATCATCTTTGCGTTGACACAAACACTATCAAAATGGGAAAGGATGCACAGCAGAAAAAGATCTGCATCTAAAATAGATTTTTCAGAGCAAATTATTTTTTCTTCTCAATAGTTTGTTGATTTTTTTTCTTAGAATGCTGCCAACACATTTAAGCAAAATTAAAAAGCATTTTTGTTACTCTCTGTCACTCTTTCCAGGTCTGTTTAAAATTCTCAATTTCCTTCTGCCTTTCACACAATGCTGAAAAATATTTGCTGGCATTTGTGATGGGGATGAATGTCTTTATATTTCCATTGTTTTTGCAGTATAGCTGCTTTCATTACTCACTGCACTGTGAACACTGTGCTATTCATTTTTACATTGGAGACCAAGGATTTTTCCTGTTTTTCCTCTCCATGTCCTTTGTTTGGTTTGCAATGAAAGTGATTCTGAGAGCTCCAGAGGGCAGTGTTGTGCTGAAAGCATCGGTTCTCTGGGCTCTGCCTGGATACTTTTTGGGAACCAATAGGTTGAATGTTATTTACTCACATGCAGACTTGCTTGAATGGCTTAAGTCTTAATTCACAATTGCCTTGGATATACATACTCTATGACTGGGGTCCTTGCAACAAACAAATTAGCTGTGCTTGTGCACATAATATGATCTTCAAGGTTTTTCAAATGCTGGTAGATGAAATAAATTTAAAAAAAAGTAAAAATCTCAGTCATTTTAAATAACGTTATGCCAGATTCACCAAGTAGGTTCAATGGACTGCAATATTAATTTCCCTTCTTGTGTCACACTGGGGGAAAAGAAGGAAAGAAATCATCCCCACGAGGGTGCAAGGCAATGCTGTTCCCCTTCTCCCTCAGGAGTTCTGCCAAGGAGCAGCAGTTTTCAGTTCCAATTAAGGCCTCTCAGGAGTACACTGGGAGAGAGGTTGCAGGGAAAGCATCGAACCACACACCTCCTTCAAGCACGGTCTCCCACACCTTCCCCCTGCCTTGCTCTGCTCTCAGTGAGGTGTGTACCAGAACTGCAACAGTCCTGGAAAGAAACAGGACACAGGATCACCAGGCCCAACTGCCACTGTCCCTCAGACTCCTTGAGAACTTTCAGACTGCATTTTTCTCATTCTTTTAAGCACACTTCACAATTCCCCCTAAATCACAGACCCTTTGGCTGTGTCTAAGATGACTGTGTGATGCACAGAATTGCTACAAAAATATGGTATATTCCAGCAGCCTTTCAAACCACACTCTCCCACCAAGAGCCATGTGCCTACCTGCCCATGCATTTCTTCTATTCCTTGCCCCAAAACTTGTGTATCTCTTATAGTCTGTCCACACCACCTCTCTCTTCCAAGCATCCATGCTGCTCTCAGGTACCCTGCCTCTGACACTATAATTTCTGTCAGCTGTGTGATCTCCTCTTTCAGACTGAAATCCAGTGTCCATCTCCTCCCTCCTGTGGCAGTTCCTCCCTTTGCCCACCCTTCAATGATCATGGTTTATTCTTTCTTTGGTCCTCAGAAACAACCCTTGCTGCTCAGGGTGGTACTTGGGTCAGACCCATAAGCAAGGACAACAAAGGACATTCCGACTTGTGAACCAGTTGGCTATGGACATGCCTATGCCACCACAGCTTCCACGTACAGAAGCATTTGCTCACCCCCTCTGACTGTAGAAATCACCTGGTGAGCTGCATGTGGCTTAAAGCCATAGATTGAACTGTTTGGATGCAAGCCTGCGTTCAGGAGGGTACTTTCAAGAGCTGATATGCCACCTTTTTTAAACATGACCTTCAAGCAGTAGCAATGGGACAGGCATAACCTCCATACAATGGCTTGAAATGACCAGACTCACTGTGTTTGGATTCTTTGCTAGATGTTATGTGTAGGAAGGCACTATGGGATGGTCACTGGGAGATGAAGCAAGGACCTGTGACAAGGGACATGGAGCATTTCACGCTTTAGGTTGCTTTTGAGCCTCCATAACACTCAAAAAATAAGATAGACTAACGACCAGATGCTGTAAACCTTTAGAGATTTAAACAGTCCTCACAGGGTAAATCTAAGTTTTCACCTGGGAATGATCTCTGTCTTCCTACAATGAGACACTTGGAAGCAAACATGGGGGTATCAAGCAGAGCTAGCTCAGGACATGAATTAGTTTTTGGTGAATTTTTGTTGAATATTTTGATTGAATTCTTCAGTTGGTTTGTCTTAAGGCTGTAGCAACTGGAAAAGGAGAAAGGAAAAAAATGACAGAGTGAGGCAGTACTTGTGAAGATCAAGTGCTGATAGGACAATTGCCATAGAAATATCTAAACCCTGTACCTCCAGTTGCAAAATATTACAAGTCTGTTTTTACATTCTTCAGGTTGGGTTCTGGCAGAAGTCTTTACCCTAAGAAACTACTAAACTCCAAGTGTATATTGAGGAATCTACTAGCAGGCACCCACACAGGTGACATGGGTGTCCCCTGGGTATTCACAATAGCCTCATTGACAGGAATAGCTATTGACAAGCTGTTTAGAAATGCTCACAAGTGAAGTAGGTTTTCAACATGCTCATGAAACTGAGAAATTTATCACTCTTTAAAGTGCTCATACAGCACAGACAGGTTTTGCTATTAGCTCTGTTGATAAACATATTCCCAGATTTGTGACTTGAAGACAGTGATGCTCCATGCCGAGAAAAGGGAGTGGAAAAGAAAATGTTGCCATCTGTTTGTGTAGAGGTTTAAATTCACGCACCAGCTCTCCTTCACAGTGAAAGAAGAATGAGTCTTCTCTTTTCTTTACAGTCAATCTTGAGAGTGAGGCAGTGTTCATATAGTGAGACCTGAAAAAAGACTGAAAGGGTGTTCACCATCAAGCCTCAGCCTCTGATTTAAATGCCTATATTGAAAGCCTCAAGAATTCAGAGAACCTCTCTCCAAACGCATCAATCAAACCATCAGCCTGTTTGTTGAAGCTCCAGTGATACTGAAGGGGAGCTGGGTTGCTCATGCAGACCCCTAAGGCGCACACCGAGCCTCCACAGTGCTACTATTCCCACAGGGTTATTACGGATCACCCAGGTTCTGCAGGTTTGGGTTCTAACATTGTACTGGTATGACAGGATTTCAAATACTAAGATGTTAAATTACATTTCTGAAATCCACCTAACTGATAACAACATTGCTGCCTGATAGAAGTAAATTTAGAAGAAATCAGGTATCAATACTTGTTTTTATTTATAATATTTTGTGGTAACCCAGATATAGAATTGCTCAGACAACTGTGACTTAATCATGTGTAACTGCCAGCTTGCATTTTTGCAGGCACATCTACCCTGACAAAGGCTTTTAATATTTAAAATCATGCAGATTATCTATTCAGCCCTCAGAAAACTCATTGTGATTAATTCAGTATCTCAGTTTCAGGCACTTCAACTGCTGACACCTTTCTTCAGGCTATGGAGAGACTTTATTGGTTGTACTAAAAATCCTGTGCAAATATTTTTAAAATATTATTTAGTACTCGGTAAAATTTTTTTATTTGAGTATGTTACCATCTATCATTGTTGTCATGAGTCTCTAGATCTCAGAAGTGTTTTTACTCTCCTTTTAAAACACATTTTTATTCTAAGTGCCTCTGTTTATGCACATTTATCAGTCATGTCTACTCAGAAATGCTTATATCATATCTGAGGTCAGGAATTCAGCTGCAATTAAATTATATGCCAGATGGATGGACAATGCATACATTTCAGTTCTTTGACAATTTAATGAACATATCTCTTGGCAAGATGAGGTTATCTGAACATCCCAAATCATCTGTCATATTTGTCTCCAAGCTTTTGGGCTGCAGTCTACTGTCAGCTGACCACCACACTGTCTCATCAACCTTTAACTGAAAAACTCTAAAAATTATTTATTTGCCTAGAGCAGCTGGGGGCATCTTACGATGGCCTTGCCAATCAACAGGGGTAAATCCTGACTTACAATGAGTTTCAGAAATCTAGAAACATTACATAATTAAGTATCTCATCCTTCAAGTAAGTTATATTATTAGCCATTTAATATAACTGGTAAACTGTGCAGGAAAAAAAGTTTCCAACACACATTTTAAAGCTGACCACTAATTTGTTTACCTTATTTTTTGAAGACTATCTGGAAGTACTGTTGGCCCTAATCTTAAAGGGTGGTCAGGATACAGAATTTCAAATAATATTTTCAGTTGTTCAGGAAGGAAAAGTCTGAGACATGAAAGCTGAAATTTCCTGCAGAAGACCAAGACTTGGCAAAACAAATCAAATAGAACATTTCTGATTAATTTTAGCACCCATATACCAACCACATTAATATAATTTATATTTATGGACACTGCATTCCCTAGGAAATTGATTTACTAGTGTCTTAAACTGGTAGCCCAAAGTGTCCTTGAATTGCTTATAACTAATGGATACTGAAAAGTTGGCTTATACAAATCACCCAAGGTCACCTATGCAGTGATTTTAGTGGCAAAGCTGCAATGAGAACCTGGAAGTAACTGGCTTTCATCCTAATGGTCACTTCACTAGACCAAGATACCACCATTAAGGGAGACAATGGTAATAAAACACTGCAGTGCTCTCAAATTGTACAAAAACTGCACTTTCACTGTTCTGAAAAGCTATCATTCCGTCTGAAAGTTATCAAAATTGCTGGACCAACATGCTCTAAATACATAGTGTCACGAAGAACATGTAGTTTTTCTTAGTAGAGTAACATGACAAAAAGAGCAAGAAAAAGAATATGGAAGTAGAACAGAAAATCCTGTTAAAATGTTAAAAAGGAAAGAATGGTAAATGATGGATACTATTCAGTCATTCTTCAAGCTCCTACTGAACTTAGATATAATACTGGTTACAAGACTTTGAGAGTACTGTAATGACAGTTCATAGATTCATAGAATAGTTGGAGCTGGAAGGGACCTTTTAAAGGTCATCTAGTCCCAACCCTCTGGCCATGGTGGGGGACATCTGTCCAGACCTCACCAGTGTTGGAATCCCTTGGTATTGCTTCCTTTTACCATGGGTTAGCACAATGTCATTGAAGCAGAACTTCTAAGAGACAACAGCAATCTGTTCCTGTCTGGGCAACCCTCACTACTGGCTCTTGCCCTCCTCCTGCAAGACAGCTGCTCATCACTTCTTTGCTCCTCCCTTTCCCTGACTGATATGATTCCCCTTTCTTGTTATTATCATCCTTCTTTCCCAGAGTCCTCCAACTCCTGGAATCTCAAATCTACATCTCCCCACTTTACTCCAAGCACATTCATCCAGTCCTGGTCTTTCTGCCAGATGTCTTTCAGCTATCCTTACCTCCTATCACCCTTTCCAATAACTAGTCCCGACTCTCAACCACTCCTTTATAGTTTCCTTACCTTCTTCTGTCCTCTGTCTCCTCACCTAACAATTCTGGCATTATGCAGTCTCTTCCTTAATTAGTAAAGAAAAAAAAAAAAGGGGGGAGAGTGGCCTGTATCCCTCTTATTTTGGTAACTATTCTACCATTTTATTATACCTCTCCCTTTCAAGCTCACAGACTGCAATCACAATCTGGAGTCAATGTCCTTGGCTTTCACCAGTTGTTTTCACTGAACCTTACTTTCAACATGACCTCTAATGACCTCTTTCCAACTAATGCTGTGAATCAGTAGTCATTTTCTGTTCCTCCCTCAGCTTCAATGTGACTTCATTCTGCTGTTCTTGGCTTATCATCTTTTTCTCTTTATCAGGAGATTCCAATCTGCTCATGTCGACAGGCTACCACTGACAATTATCACTGACAATTACATTTTCAGGGAACAGCCTTTGTACTTTCTCCCAAGCTGCTCTTCTCTTCTGAGAATCCACCCCCTTGTTATTTTTTAATTCTTTTAAAACTTTAGTTTTCAATCATCTCTCTTGCTCTCAAAAAGAAGAAAAAAAAAAAGCTGGAATATGATGGGATGGCCTTGCTCATCACATTTACCAGCATTGCCTCAAAATGAACTTAACAGCACTGTCTCATAATTTCTTGGAATCCCACCCATCTGGTGTTATCTTTTAATTATTTACTTTTAGACAGAGACTGCTTTTTCACAGAACTTAATACAAAGAGGTAATTTTCTGTAAGAAGCTATCAAGCACCATGGTTATATAAACACAAATTACAACAGGAGTTTAGATTTCAATTCTTCAAGATCATAGTATGAAGACTTTGATATAAAGAAAACAGAACTAGAAAGCTTAAGAATGTGAACTGGGCCTTAAAAACTCATTTATCAGACATGCTGGCCATCCATGAGTATAATGTATACACCAATTGTATGGCATACATCCATTGTGTTTAGAAATTAAAGTTTATACAGAGAATCCTGCCTTCACTGAAAGCAACAGGCATTTTATTACTAATCTCAGTATGGTCAAGGCTTTTCCACCTGCATCTTATCATACACATTTTTTCAATATTTGCAAAGAAGCAGTCAAGTAGAATATATATAACAATAACATTTTGTTATATATACTGTTATATATATATAGTTATATTCAGACTAGAAATTATCTTGACAGCTTGGCTTCTAATTCTGTATTAGGTCTAAATGCTAAGTTTGACAATACCCAGGTACCAAAGCCAATGTTTAATGGATCACATATGTGACTTAGGAAAACACTGCTTGGTTTTTTTTGTGGTAGCTAGTTTTACACAGTCTCTTCTGAATTCTAAATGAATAAATTATTTATCAGTCAGCACTTGTCCTTAAATGGCATAACTTAGATGTCAATACCACCAAAAGCATCCACATTTGCCAAACCTGTCTTGCATGAAATGGAATGAAAATATTTGCACAAGGAAATTGTCAAAGCAGGAAATTAACCCCTTCAGGGGTTTCATATAATCAAATGTTGCAATAATTGTTATCATGTCAAGTATTCATGATGCCAAAGCATTACAATATTCCCACTGAAACTGTGTTTCCCAGTTAGGCTGGTGGTCTTCCTGGATGGGAGGGGGCAATAGGCTTTAAGTTAGTATACCAAGAAGCAAATTTAACATGAAATTTGAATGCAAAAGATAAAACATAGACTTGTTTTCTCCAATACAGAAAGATAAAACAAATCTCAGCTTTTGTGACTACATGCCTCTTAGAGGAAAGTCATCTCTATAGAAGAGTCTCCACAAAAAACAGTGTCTGTCTTTCTGGGGTTGTACATTGGAAAGAGAATGCTAACAGGAGGGACACCATTGGATCCCCTTGTGTGCAAGTATGCTAACTGTGCCAAAATACAAAAGTGTCTGAAAGAGGTGGTAAAACTATGAGGAGCTTCCACATCCATCTCCACCCTTATAAAATTCCTCACACCAAGACTAGGCCAAAAAGGATTTGCTCAACATACACATTCCCTTTACATGCACTTCTTTCCACCTATTAAGAACAGAAACTACTCACAGAAAACACTGAAAGAAAAACAAATTTCAGAACTTTGACTGTGACCAAATATTCCACCTAGACTAAATCACTAGGCTGATGAGTTTAGTGAATATTACCACCACACAAGGTGCTTGATGCAGGAACCACCTATAACGTGTAGTGGTTTCAGTCCACCCCTATGTAATAAAGGAGGGAATAAGGACTCAGCTGCAGCAGCACACCCCACCATACTGCAGATGCCCTTACTGCTACTTAGAAACTTATAAGAAAGTGTACAATGAGTCCAAAAGCATTATTTACAACTATTAACATAGGAAGTCATTATTAAATGTCCCTCACCTTCCTTGCACCTGAGTTTATACTCACTTATCATACTTGAGTGTGATACTCCATGCCCTTCACCAGGCCTTGAGCTGTCCCTACTTGGTGTATCAACTATACTACACTGTTTTGGAGAGTCTGAGAAATATATTTATATATGTATAGACTCCCTCTTGACACCCATCAAAATGTTGCTTTTGCACATACACTATGACAGAGATTACACTTAAAGTCCTGCTTATGCCATGCTCTCATGGAGAACTAGTCAAGTAAAAAAGATAAACACTGATATATATTACCAAAATCTTGTAGTCTTTATTGAGATGAGTTTCCACAAAAGAGAAGGAAAATTTTACTAGAGTAGGGATAGCAGGAATCAAGCCAAAGTTACAAGGATTACATATTGAATGGTAAGCTACTTTTTCTTTTTTTTTTGCTTTATGCCCATCTTTCTAGAGTTATGACTAAATATGTTAATCAAAATCCTATAGAACTGTACTCATTTGTGTGTGTGTGTTTACTTTTCATTTACATAATCATCTTACAAAAGGAGCACTTCTCCTTTGTGCTAGATATCTTACGATGTATTTTAAAGCTGCAGTTACTCAAATATCTTATTCCACTATCAGTTTTATTGCCCAGTCATTACCATAAATTATTATACAGGAGCTAAATATACATTTCCAATCTCATGATGCCCAAACAGTCCTGCAGTCAGAGAAATCAAATGTTCCCTGTGGTGTGCCCTAAGGATCTGCATTTAGTGTTCTGGAACAAATAGGAGAAATTTCCAAAGCTCAAAAACCTTTAGAGAAAAATCAGGAAACATAATTGTAGAGTGACTTAATTTTGAAAATAGGATTTTTGTGTTTGTAACACAGAAAATGCTTATGGAAATGAGTAAGAACAAACACTGCTACGTATCTCCATAATAAGCACAAAGTTACAAATATATTTTACTATTAGATATGTATTTTAAAGAATATACAAACTTGATTAAGCATAAAATCAAATGCTCCACTGGTGTTGGGTGGGATGGAATAGAGCAACTGAAATGGCATGAATTTAAAAAAAAAAAAATCCAATCCAAAATCAAGAATAAAAGAGGGCATGAAATCCCAACCAGCTTACAAAGAAACATTTATCCCTGGGCCTCTGTTTCTTCTGTTCCTACTTCTGTTTTGATAAGACAAACACCTATCACTTGTCTGTACTCTATGAATGCTGTCTAGGCATTTCTTATCTCTGCTCACTGATGAATTTCACCTGTAAGTACTCAGAGTATGTACAACCACAGTTCTACTTAAACTCAACATGGAGTGGCTTGCAGGCCTGTGGAGGGCCAGTTCCACAGGAGAGCGTTTCACTATGGGACAACAGCAAGATTTCAACTTGCTCATGAATACAGATAAAAACTTTGTTGCATCCTTCAACCTTCTGTCTAGAGTAGTCATTGAGTATTTGTGCTACCCTCTTATACCATCTGAAGAATCTGATCCACCAAGATTATTACAGTGCAACACTTTCTATTTTTAGCAATTTCTTCAGTTTGCATAAGGATGTTAACACGCCTGAGCTCGATGGATACAGAATGAAAATAAAAGGGCTCAGAAAATGTTGCAGTTAACGGTGACATGAGAATTGTATCCATCCTGCATACACACACTAGCAAACAGTAATAATGGCCAGTCTTCCCGAGCGAAGATCCGGAGAAGGTCTCTACACCTTCCAGCCTGCGCATTGGATTAATGGCAAACAGTAGAGAAGCTGATACAACACAGCCTTGTAGAAAATGCAGTGCATATATGAAAACCTTCTGCCTTGCAAAGGTAACATTAACAATGGATTTCTGGCTATTGTTTCTCTTCCCTTCAACTTGCTTTTCAGAGATTACCTCTTCATTCCTAAAACTGAAACTTTAACATACCATGGAAATAAGAGAAAGAATGAACTGGAAGCACGTGACTGTAACAATATCACGTATAGGTGGCATAATGATTGAAATTCAAATTAATAATTTCATACTTGGGATTTTTAACTCTACATTAGAGCAAAACTTGTCTTAGTAAACCCATGAAAGGATGAAAAAAATACACATCTTTAACCAGATGGTCCTTTAATAAAGGTGAAGTAGACTTTTCATGAATTAGCACAGGGTAATTCTGAATAATCTCTGGCGACAGTAATTTGCCTAACATTTGGAGAAGTCTTGTTGTACCTATTGCAGAGTTTGTTGACGATTATATCAGGTAAATTCTATTTTTATATCTCTCATACTTATCAAGTACAAAGCATAGTACAAAACCTGTCATATGAAGAAGTATCTCATTGGACTGCATCAGCCAATTCACTGCCTAAAGATACTGTTCTTTAAGTACATAAAATAACTAAGTACTAAAAATGTAAATAATTATTTTGTTATTTAAATTTATGAAACATATAGATGACTGTAATTATTTAATTTCAAATGTCTGTAGATTGTTGTTACTTATTTCCTTTTTAGAATACTAAAAAATCTAACTTATTTACTGTGAGACTCCTTTGATCATCATATACTTATGTAATTACACAGTTCAGTCAAACAAAAACACCACAAAAACTCTTCACTATTTATAATGAGCAGTCTTTAAAGTTCACCCTTCTTTTTCTACACTGGCTAGTTAAAGATTTTATCCATTTAAGTGGATAGCTTCATCATTTTTCTGAAGATAAAGCATGAGCTATTTTCAGGCCACTCAAGGAAAGTCTTGGTGTATAATATCAAACTCTTTGATTTGTTGCTGGCATATGCATTGCAAAATGTCATCTTGTCCTGTTTTTAATGACCATGGCCAGAGAAGGCTTATGATCATTACTGATTTAGATCACTGATTTCTTCACACTCAAAATCACTTCATTATACAAAAGCAGAGAACCTCTATTGAACAGTATCTCAGACTGAGCCTTCTCTTTTCTCTGAAAAGTCAATCAGATTAGTAGTGTGCACTCATACAGCTCTCAATGAATATAAACTAGAAGGAAGTTGTCTATGTGCTATGCAGAATTGTACAGGCAACCCTCAGTTGTATGTGGGTGTGTAACCCAGGCTGCAGATTAGCAGTGCTATGCTAAAACAAAGCAGAAAAAAAAAGGAAAACCACCCACCATTCTTTGAATTTCTGATCTCACTTTTTACTTCAGCTTAACTTCATTCCTTGATAAATGTAATACACATAGAAATTCTTATCCAGTGTGGACATGCTTGGTATTATCTATGTGTTAGCTCTGTGCAATTTAGTCTACTCCATTTCTAGCTTCAATAATTGAGAGCTGACTGTGTAACTATGAAAGAGCCCAGCAACCCACCTTTTTATTCAACATTTGCTAAAACCCAATTGCTTGTTGAAATACCTCCCTCTTTCACCTCAAAAATCATTAGTTCCCTGTTATATAATTTTTTTAAACCCATGTGTAATAACAGCTTGCTGCAATACTGGATTCCTGTTAATATAAATAAAATGTTGACATGCTTGAAAGGCAAAGCAAAAGCAATACAACTGAACAAACACAATGCACTTAAAAGCAGATAGAGTGGATTCCTCTGCCCCCAAGGCCTAGAGACTGACAGAAAACCATTTTATAATAAAATTTTGTAGCTGTACCAAAAAACTCGCATTAATTGGCTAAATGTATGTTTTATTTATTTAGAAGGTCATTAACACCAAATATGCTTTAAAAAAATAATATGCCCTTGGGCAATGCAACAAGAACAGTGGTTTCGTTATGAAGGATTTGGGAAAGTTGTTTCCAGCTGTCTTTTCCCAATTCTCATTTTTCTCTGCACAGCTGAAGCTGCATCTGCTTCATGACCAAAGACAGAGATACCCAGTGCACTAGCCAAGTGCCCTGAGATGATGACTCCATGAGCTGCAAAACCAGCTGGAAGGAACTGGCGGTCCCTCTCTCTCCTCAGGAAGGGAACCCAGACACTGACAACACTGGGAAGGTGCTGCAGGATCTTATCTACTGGGGAGGAGGGATGGCTGACATACTTCTCAAGGAGAAGGGTAAATACAACACTCAGAATAGGAAACATTTACTCTTGTAGAAGCATTGATGGAGAGGCTGCCAAAGGGCTAGTGGGGCTACAGAGGGCAGGAAAACAACAGAGGCAGACAGCCTTTTCTCCAGGGAATTTGTTCTTACTCTTTTTTTTTTTGTCATCAAAAAATTAAAACCTTTAACTTCACATTACCCATGAGCATTAAAGATCAATGCAGATATAAAACAGTGTGATATTCTTTGCTATTCTGAAAACAGAAACCTACCAGCCCTGTAGTCTAGCTTTGGCAATAGCTTAACTCCTGTACTAAAATGAAAGAAAAGGCTTTTCATACTGTGACACAACAGTGTATGAATTGGAATGAACCTTCTTGCTCCTTTGAATTTATACCTTAATACATTAGTTTTGATATGCTGACTAGGATCAAAATGACACTGATGACAAAAACTGCAAGCATTGCTTTAATTCATGCATACATACAGTTCTTGTATGAATCTCTCTAAACTACTTGACATCCTGTTCCAGTGAGTTCCACTGAGTAATAACTTTGCATAAAATGTTACTTTGTATGTTGGCTATTAATTTCACTGAACATCCCCTTGTCCTTTTAATGCTGGAGAAAAATAACAGGAAATACTTCTGTCACAAGACTTCTTACTGGAACAATTATAAAAATTCACTTAAGAAAAAATACCTGTCCTCTGCCAGGTAGTAATACAGTTGCATATTTTCATTATAGCCAAAGGAATCATATTCATATCAAAAGAAAAACATTTATCAAAATATTTGCTTTCAGACTTATTTACTGTTTATTATTTTAATTTACATCAGTTACTGCTTGCAAAACTTCCAGGGAAATATTTTTAATTTTTTTTTCTCTTTTCCCACTGCATAGTAAACACAGCCTTCTTAGTATTTCAGAAGCATAGTACTATAGAAATGTTAGGGCCCGCTTCTGCTACAAATGAAGTTAACGGGAAAACACCAACTGACTTTATTAGGAGTTAGGTCAGGCCCAGATTTGCAGCTTTTGAAATTTCATAGTTGAAAATTTTCTGCCTAATCCTCAGAACTGACTACTTCTACAACTATAACATTATTTACAACTTTATTTATATTTACTTCTTTATTACAATATGTAATATCTATGTTCCTTGTAAAGGTTACTATTTTATAGAAATTAGACTGAAGTTATTGCCAATCAACCTTTTAATAAACTTAAGTGGGATGACTTTCAGAATTTTTCTCAACATACAATTCAGTTTTTATTCCTTCTTGCTATCTCTGACAACTGCTTAATTACCTTAATTTCAAAGCCTTTTTCAGTGTAATAAAAATGTCCTTTTGGTAGAAGTTTATTGGTCCCATTTCAAATTACGTTCTAAAACATTCTTATACTGATGAGGACTCATTATTTTAGCAACTTTTCTGTTTCAACACAGTATATAAAGCCATGCCTCTCAACCAATCAACCTCAGTATAAAAGTGTATGTGAGGTCAAACAGATTGCTCACCAAATCTTTGATCAAGTTGTCTGATCACATATGGACGCAACTGTCTGAATTGTTGCATATGTTGTATAATGTTATCATACAAATTTAAGCATTTCCATTATCGACTGCTGCTTGTGTATGTATATATTAACTTGCTGGTCATAAAACTGCAACAAAGGACAAGATAAACAAATACTGAATTAAGAGCTCTAGTCTTGTCTCTCCCAAAATTAAGAAAAATCTGTGTTCTTTATGATTGACCAACTCATGATGTTGTGCTTCAAACATACACATATTCCAAAATTAAACGGTGAAGTTAATGTCAAATACTGTGTTGTAACTTTAAATATAACTGACATATTAGAACAGATAGATGGGTAATTATGATAAACTACACAATAGTGCTACTGTAGATAATATCATTTATCAATCCTGTGGTCCCCATCATTCATGTATTTACAGTTTGGGAATACAGTGACTGCAAAGGATAATAATTCATAATGGCTACATTCTCAGTACTTCATGCTAGCTCACTAGACAAAATAAAAAAGGTTAATTGTATAACTGGAAAAATGCAAAATTTTATTCCAAGAAAATTAACAAGCTACACAGGTAAATTTTGGCAAATGCAACTTTATATTGAAATCCACACATCTGTATCTGAAAGAAGGAAAGACTCACAGACTCTAATGTATTTCTAAAACACTAAGAAATCATATTATATGCTTTCACAAGTTAAAACTTAAATAATTTAAAACAACCAATACACCAAAATGTGCAGAAAATATAAACAAGACTGTGCCTTCAGTAGAATAAATGCTTCACAAATTGTGCAAGATATCATACTAAGGCTGCGGTCTCCCCATGACAGCTGTCTCAAAATATAAACATACATCAACTGCCTGTGTTTCTCAGAACAAACTAGAAAGGGCGGCACACCTAGAAAAAAAAATCATATAATCCCAGTGATGTGCATATTGATTTTGGGAACCATTGGAGTAAAAAGGAAAAAAGAGGACTAAGTGATCTTTCATGCACTCCCAAATGACTGACCAGAGTTATTGATTCAATTTTCTTTGCTTATTTGCTTCAATGCTAAACAAAATGGAAGATACTAGATAACCCTTTAAGGCAACATGTGTTTATTCTGTATAATTATAACTCTTCAATTATGACTGGATATTATCGTTAACGTTGCCTAACAGACTGATATCTAGCTTTTTAGAAAATATAAATAAGAGTCTATTAAACTTTATACCAAATCAGCAAAAAACACAGAATACAGTTAAATGTTAATAATTTCACTGTTAAGGAAAATGGTATTTAGAAAGAGTAATATATTTGGAAAAAAAATTAAATTCGAAATCTGAACAAAAATACTGCTTTGGAATGCTCCTCAAAACTTACTCACAAGGCAAACAGATTTGTAAGTGTGATAATCCAATAATGCATGGCACATCTTTAATCAGTTACAGTACTTGAGTCCCCAGTTTTCAGTCTTTGCAAAATAATAATTGTATGAAATGTTTTAAAGGTCTTCAGATGTCTAAAATTAGTTTTATCAACACATTAACCTCATATCAACTTAATTTATTAAGATGTCCAATGCTAATCTTTCTGATGTTCTTATTTTATGGAGTGATATACACAGCATTTAGCACTGATAATTAGCACCTGCTACTTTCATAATCTAGATTTCAACCACATAAAGGAATTCAGGGCAGTAGTTCAGTCCTTTGTTCTTAATTACAAACCTTCAGCAGTGGTCAGCAGGAACATGTTTAGGTTTAAAACAGGATTAGAGGTGAGCTATTGCAAAGACTGCAGAATGTTGCCCAAATCCTTACAGCTGCTGACATCCCGTTCTTGATTTTCTCCTCAAGACATGGCTACAGGCCACAATTGCTTAGCAGAGAATGGTAGTGTTTCACAAGGCTAAAGATTTACAGATGCTCCCTCATATAACACAGTAAGGTTCCCTTGGTAACCTGGATTTTCTGCAGTAAAGAAGGGTTGTGCTGAAACAGCGCCTCAGCTCCCTGTTGGAGAAAATGCAGACAAAAGGATTGATTCCAGCTTGGGCAAAACTCATCCAGACAGCGGCCGTTAGAAATCCCCCAGGTACTACAGGCCCTCTTGCAAAAACTCTCCAGTAACAGGCTACCAAATAGGGACCCCACAAGGTCAGAAAGAGAAATGTCATGATGTAGAACATTCTGCTGATTCTCTTCTCCATTTTGAACTCATCTAAAACCAGTAGCCTCCTCCTGCCTGTGGTGTTCGCATTTTGCCTGATTCCCAACAAGGTTGGAGGTGTGGGACCCCTTCCGAATCCAGCCAGCCAGTTAGCAGCTGCTTGACCACTCGCTCCAGGACCATGAAAAGTCCAGTTCTGGCTCACTGCTGCAACAAACTGGACTGGCTTCATTTTCCTGCGATCGTGAACAAAAAATATCAGCTTGAGGTAGACAAGCTGTGTGGCTAGGAGGATAAGAGCAAGAAGAAGCATAAATCCCAAGGAATCATTAGCCCTGAAGGAACGGTGCTGGAAAGTGCATTGGTCTTCCTCCCTAATGAACGAGTAGGTGCCCACATCTAAAACTGGGGGGAAAGCCATGGCTACAGAGAGAGTCCAAACCATACAGATAACAGCCAAACAAGTCCAGAAGGTCAGTCTTTTTGTATAAAAACGGTGGTGGGCAATAGCTAAGTATCTTGTGACGCTTATGCAGAATAACATGAAAGCAGTGTGAAAGCAGGACAAAACCCCCAAAAAGGCAATCACCTTGCAAGTAAGAGTCCCATACGTCCAAGTAGAGCCATTTTTCACAGAGGTGAAAACAAATGGGAAACAAATTGCAGATCTGAGGATATCTGAGCAGCAAAGATCCAACAGGAAGTAGTAAGGAGCTCTATGCAAGGTCTTATCTTTGACTAGTAAAATGGAGATCAGAAGGTTACCCACAACACTGACTCCTATTATGAAACCCAGTGAAGTCAGTTTCAGAAAAGCTGTTAAAGGAGAGAGATTTTGTAAAATGTTGTCAGCTGCATGGCTGTAGTTCGCCATAGATGGATGGATGATATGTATATTGCCTCAGTCAAGTCTCATGATCTATATTTAAGAACAAGGAAAAAATAGATCCATACATCTTACTGAAAATGTAATCCACAAACAGAACTGATCTTGTGTCTAGTCATACAGTACATCCTCTTCTTTCTGATTTGTCATGCCATCAAAATATCTGAAAAAAAATCGAGCTATCAGTTCTTAAGTTAACACAAAATGATGTCAGAAAGTGCTAACAAAGATGTTAATTTATGGAGAATCAAATGAAGTTGTAAATTTGAGTACTATTGTTTGTTTTTAAAAATCATGAGGCTTTTTTAAAATATACTTACTCTTTAGTATGATTTATTATTGACAGATTTGGCTTATTACAGTTTCAGGACTGACCAATGCCCCTTATATTTGGTAGCACATATAATGTCACAGTTAAAGCCTCAGAGATTTTATGAATCAAAAGATTCCCAGTTTGCAAGCCCAAGAGTTAATCACTGACATATTTTTTAAAAATCCCCAAAGACCACTGATATTTTGACATTACCTACATTTATTTTATGTCTACTGTATTTGTCGATGTTTTAAGAGGCAGCTGCTATGTTGATACGGATCACACCCAAAGAAAGCCTGCAGAATTTATGTTTTTTAACCCAAGCCACCAAAGCACATTAATCACAGTGTTAGTTTATGCATATTGTAAGAGAAACAGTATTCATGATCCCCCTCCCTTCCTTCTATAAACCATAATTTTATCATTTAGGCTTTTAGATAAACAGGTATTCAGACAGTCGATAGCAGTATGCTTCAGGGTGTCGTTCCCCCCCCAATCCCCCCCCCCCGATTTAATGCAAATCGTTAAAGCCTCGACATAATTCATAATAAGCAATGGTCAGTGTAAATACTGAGCAAAAATAGGCAACACAGCCAAGATTTAAAGCCCATCCTTTCGGGAGGGCTAGTTTCGGTTATGCTTAGATAAACATATAAATTGATATTTTTTTTAGCTAATTAGGGCTCTGCGATTCCCACTAATCCTCCCAGTGAATCCTACCGGAACACATTTCATGCAATAAAATAAAATAAAATAAAGAACCGTCTGTTGCTGGGGATATTTTGGTTTTGTTTTTCTTTTTTTTTTTTTCTCCCTTTAAAGCCAGAGACAGGAGCCACAGCAGGCATGAGCAGGCTCCTTCGTTATTCACACGAAGTGTTTCCTATGCCACCTCGGGTGTACAAAGGATATTCCCACTGAATCCCAGCAAAAATCCTTCCATTCTTACCGTCCACAAAAGAGCCTGATTGCTGCTGTGTAAACAGAGGCTGATCAGATCATGGCATCGTTTTAAAACCATGAAATCAGGCTCCCCCTCCCCCTCCCGCCAGCCCCGCCGCTCCCCCCTCCTCCGTGGATCTGTCCCCGCGGCGGCCGGCCCTGCCTCCGCACACACTCCCGCACGCTGCACACCCGGCGCTCGCTGGCACCCTCGCACCGCCGCTGACACACACGTACACTCACACACTCACGGGCACAGCCGCTTCCCCTCGCCCCGCCATGCAGGGCTGGACTGCGCCGCACTGCAAGGCAGCCCGGGTGCCGCTGCTTGGCATCAGCCGCATCTGCCGGAGCCGTGCGAGAGCCCCCCGCGGCGGGGAGCTGGGGTGAGCGGAAGAGGCATTGTCTGTGAGCGCTTCCATCATGCCGCTTCTTTGGAAATCACCCCCCAGGCCCGCTCCCTGAGCGGGGGAGCCCTCCCCGCACGGAGCTGCAGCCTCGGCAGCCCTCGGCGCCCCCAGCCCCTCTCCTCCTACCTGTTGGTGCCAGAGATCCCCACATGCCAGAGCTGCTGCTTGCCGCCGACCGAGGGCTGCTTTATCCTCGCAGTCTTTTCTGTTCTCCTCTGCTGTCTTTCATGCTTCTTTCTCTCAATCCTTTTCTTTTTCCTTTTTTCCTTTTTTTTTTTTTTTTTTTTTTTTTTTTTTTTTTTTTACCTCGGTACCTTGGCTGAGGATCCAGTCAGCGGCTCTGGCGGCGCATGCTCCCCGCGCCTCCCCCCTGCGCGCCGAGCCCCGTCCTCCCCTGTCGCAGCGCCACAATCTCTCCCAGTAACGCAGCGGCGGCGGCCGCCTCGATGAGGGCACAGCAGCCTCGGCGGCGGCAGCTGCGGCTGTCTCAGTGAGGGCACGGCAACCTCCGCGGCGGCAGCGGCGTCCTCAGCGGTGTGCGGGCAGCCCCGGCGGCAGCAGCAGCAGCCTCCTCAGTGAGGGGAAGGCAGCATCCTTAGTGACGGGAAGGCAGCCTCCTTGGCAGCACGTTCCCATCGCGATGCATAGCCGAGCTGGATTTATTGGCGAGTCTGGGCAAGCCAGTGAGGAAAGGGAGGGAAAGGAATTAGGTCCTGTGCTCCTTGTGTATGCCTCTGGACTCCCCCTCCCGCTCCATTCGTTTACAATAGGGGTCTGGAAGCGCCCGCCGCGTTGCGCGTTGCAGCCTGTCAGGAGAGGGACCGGGCGGTTTCTTCAGCTGCTGCTTCTTGATCTTCCCGCTCGTGGCTCCTTTTCTTTTCTCCCGATTCCCACCTGGTGAATTCCTTCTTCCTGACCCCCGAGCCAGGCAGGACTCCTTAATAAGTGCCGTTGTTCGTGGAGGGCGCATTCGCCGCGGGGCCGTGAGAACCCCGCACCTTCGCCCCTCGCAGCCCGCGGAGCGGCTTCCCGACGCGCAGTCCGAAGCCGGCGCAGAGCCGTCAGCGCTCTTGTTTCATGGCGGAGGGGATGGATCCGATGTCAGCCCGTTCCGTCCGCGGCAGGGCCGGCGTTCCCCCTGGGTGCGCAGGGCGGCAGCGGCGGCCGCCGCGGAGGAGCGCCCGCCCGAGCCGGCGGCCGGCGGGGATCGATCCCGAGCCGTCCCGATGATGTCATGCGGGCCGGGGGGCCGAGGCGGCGGCGCCGGGAGGCGGCGGGCTGTGGCCTGGGCCGCCGCAGGGGCCTCCCGCTGGCCCCCGCACCCGCTGGTGCCACCGCGGTAAAACCAGGAGGGAGCGGGAAGGATTTGGATAAGGCTTGAAAGAGCACATCCCACTGCCCTCCCGCCTCGTCGGTTTGAGTGGAAGTTTATCCGGGAGAAGTGGGAACATGAAAGCCATGCCCCAAGAGTAATTCGCTTTGACTACAAGGCAGTTGAGGAACAGCTTGTTTTGGGTCGAGAGATTTGGATCCTGAGGAACTTCTTCACTGAGAGCTTCCGTTCAAGGCAGAATAAATCCTTCTGGGGGACAGATTTATGGGGTTGATTCATAATGTGTGTCACATCTGTGAGACCGTTAGTAGACTACAGGCATTTTTTAAGGCTGTTGTCAAGTTTGGGTTCTTTTTTTGGCACTTACTAAAAGGCATTGGAATTGGTGGCCAAACCACAAAATCAACTTCAGTAACAGTCTGACCAAGCCCAGAGGTCTGTAGCCACTGGAAAATACAGTTATTTGAAACCAACATAGCACCATTTCAAACATGTGACTTGTTTCAGCTAAAATTTATTCTTAGACAGAAAACTCAGGCAAAGCTCAGGTACCACACAATTTTTTTTTTTGTTGGTGATCATCTGTGGGGTGGTAGGTGTTGAGTTAAAGCTACTACTTGAAGACGCACTTTTCATGTCTCAATCCCCTAAGCTAAGCAGACCTCTCCAGCTATCCTTTTTCTATTGTTAAATATATGTACCCATAGTGACATAGAACATGACTTTTAGAGTAATTCTTAAAATGTGAAGGGCAAGTAAGTAGCTAAGGCAGCAAAAGCAGGCACTTTAATAGTGTGTCTAATATAGCAAAGAATTCTCCAAAAGCCATGCATGAAAACAAAACCTTTGCAATGCAAGATTAGGAAGATTTATAGTATATGGTACAGGATGACTATAATATGGTCATGGTCAGGGCCTATTCTTGCACTCTGATACATGTTTGTTTAGAGTAAACAATACAACACAACCATCATTGTAATAAAACAGATTCAGAGCAGTAGGTTTTAACCTTTTCTGTGTGTGCTTTCTTGGACTTGTTACAGAATTATATTGCGTTATAACATTCTAAAACTTGCTTTCCTTTTAGACCTGTCACAGACCGCGTAGAAGTAATCCATGGACTTCAGAATTCATTCAGAATTCAACCACCAGTTAAACATTAATCCATTTGTCATCATAGGTATAATCTGAGAACCAGTGCTCTAATTTTGTGCAACAAAATGCAGACATCCAGGCTGAAGTGACGTATAACAGCTAGTTTTCCATCATAGTCAGTGTCGAGGAAGACATACATTAGAGAGCAGATCATCAGAGTCACAAGTCTAAAAGCCATTCTATGGCTTGAACTCTATTCTTTTTGTTGTAAGGGTAAAGACAGGCAAGAGAAACCTTTGCGACAAAGTAAGAGATTTCTGGCGGAGTTACATAATGCTGTGTTAAGCTGTTGCACCAGGAGCAGGTCACATCATCCATGGAGGGAAAAAAATCCAGAAGTCATGGGTTTGGGAATCTGGGAGGTAAAGGCAGATGCTGACAAAGATGGCTCCATGAAGCAAGAAGTCGGAAATCAATGTGCAATTGCAAGGCATGGAGAAGAAGAGATCTGTAATGACAGGTGAAGAGGTCTGTGCTGACTAGTTCTTCAAAACAGCTGAGCTAGAGTTATGAAAGGTTCAGAAAAAGAAAAAAGTGAGGCAGTCCTTGTTTGCAAAGTGAGTGGATTAGGGGTAGCAAAGAAGAATTTTTGGGGGCTTTGGCAAAAGGAAGGATCCTGGATCCTGAATAAATTGCCCACCACACAATATAAGGGGGGCAACACTAAGGGCAATAAGAAGGAGGTTTAAAAACACAGAGGACCTGTGTCCCATATAGGCATCTCAAAAGAAAGAAGTGAAGTAAATATCTTTCCCTGCCTTTTTTGTTAGTTTGGGGGTTTTTGTTTGTTTGCTTGTTTGTTTTACTTACATGTTGTTTTCCAAGAAGGAAAGGTAAAGGGTGAGAGCGCAAGAGAAGTGTGAGCAAAGCACACCTAGGAGTGTTCATGTGCCCATTAGAGCTATTAGCACTCTGATTACAGCTTCCATTAGAAAATGAGAGACCCAAGATTATTTCCATGATTTTCTGACTTAGATCAAAGATGTGAACCATCACCAGGTTTGGACAACTCTGCTGCAAAATACTTGAGAGTTAGGGTACAGAGCTCTTTCATTTAGTCCTGTTAGAGTTATTTAATAATCACAGTCAAGAAAGTAACTAGTGAAATGCTCAGCTTTGTTGCTGATGACTGAGGATCCTGTATTCCAGTTGTTTATTTTTTTCCCAATTTAAATACTGTTCAAGAATGACGCAGGAGCTGTGTTTAGTGAATTGGATGCACTAGATCCATTCACAGATCAAGATCGTCATATTGGAGACCCCTACTTTGATATTCTCAGTCTTTGGCATCATCTGCAGATCTGGGCAGCTCACTCCCATGAGGTGGTAGTGATGCTTATGTGCATGTGGCCGAGGAGTCAGGAATTTGGGCACTGGGGTGGGGGACAGTAGAATACAGAGGAATTTTGTTGGTGTGTAAGTAGCATTTGGGGTACTTGCCACCTGATTCCTTTTGAGGATGTACCCTGAAATCCTATACCACGGTTGTGATCCAGGTGAGGATGCAGGGTGATTTTAATTGTTTTGAACTTTTTCCTCAGAATGGGAGAGGTTTCTGAGAAGTCTGACACAGAGAAATTTCACTAATAGAGTCTGACGTAGAGATAGGGCTAGAAGACAGGCTAGTGATGACAACTAACTGTCAGTTAAAAAGATGGGATGAGATATTGGCCTCACCAAGGTCGGGAACATCTCTCAACTATTTCAGTGGAATGAGGATTTCAACATGGAGCCAGAAGTTGTGAATACCTAAATGTAAAGTACTCCTGTCCCTTCTGTCTTGACCATTTCAGTAACTAATGTGTTTACATGCTGTCTTGAAGTTTGTATATATGCAGTGTCAACCCAGTCTGCATAATACAAACCCTGAAGCGTTGTAGGATTTTCCAACATTTCTGCAAAACAGGAGAGATAATCTGCAAGGTGTGCCCACTCCTGTGCAGAGGGCAGCACAAGATTTATTGTTTAAGAGACTATGATTGATGCTGTCGAAGTACATCCTTTTCAAAGGGCCCAAGGAATTCTTCCAAGGGAAGTTTCTTGCCTGTGCAGTAGATTTGTGCAGCTTTGGAGTAGTATTTAAGTAGGACTTGTATAACATGGAGACCTGTGTAGGACCTCTGCACAAGAGAGAATTTCACCTGCAATATATTTGTTTCCTGTCCTTGGTAAAGTGTTTTCAGAGGAAAGACATTTGTTGGCAGTGTCTGCCTCCTAGGTTGGCTCTCAGCACAGACATAAATTTCACTCCACACTGAAAGTCTCTCTAGTCGTCTCCGCTCACTGATGCATGTTTTCACCTATAACAAAATTATGTTCATGTGACTATAACAATTCTTATAGATAATAATTGTATTTTTTAAAAGTTAGTATTCAGCCAGATCCTCAGATGTTTTATAAATATTTCTCAAAAACATAATTCGGTATTTAAAAAAAATTTCACAATTGCCTTTTGATAATTTTTGTTCTTAAAAGTAGATTTATATTGCATATTTACACAGGGGTAAATTAAGGTTTAAGTAAAAATACGCATGTGCTTATCTGCTGAGCATATGAAAAAGGCTTTTGCCTTCAGAGGAAAACTTCTGCTCTGTGTTACTCTAATGGGAGTGAGGCACCAATATGCTTCTGAAAATCCCTTTAGATATTTTCCTGTATCCTCAGGCTTCTAAACACCTTTTCCCAGTCTGTTCATTAGGACTACATTTGAAAGACTGGACACGTTTTGCATCTATGCTTTGTAGATACAGTGTTAAACTGTTGTGCAATTTAGGTAGTGTGGACATGTAATTACTTGACTTCACTTGCATATCAGGTAGTTAGAAATGCAAATGAAATTAACTGTAGCCATGAGTAATTACCAATGTTAAATTGCACTGCTAATTACTTGTGCCTGCAAAAAGATAAGATACATTTTTAAATTGTTGGACTTCACAATTTGTGGGTTTACATACATAATTTAGAGGGAAAAAGAAAAAAGAGAGTGTTAGAGTCAGAGGTCCCTGTGTGGTCTCTGTTGTTTGTGCACCATATATATGTTGTCCTGTACTGAAAAATTACCAAAGTGCTTGCTTTCACAGCCAAGGAGCAGTGATAACAAGAAACTTAAAGAGATAGAGCCAGTCACATCTATAGAGATGCAAATTGGTGACTGAGCTCCACAGAAGGAAAAAAGCAAGGAACTTAATACTATCTGAAGAAGTAGTTCAAAGTAGATACATTTGTTGAGATAGTCATTTTGAATGGTTGGGAATAGTTGAGAATATTTCTCTAATATTTCTCTAATCTTGGATCTCAATATAAATCGTATTTATAAATAATATAATATTCAAAATATAATCTTTAAGTTGTTTGGCTCAAGTTTTGGGTTGTTTTGTTGTTGGTTTTTTTTTGTTTTTGTTTTTGGTTTTGTTTTTGTTTTTTTAAGGGCAGAGGGTACGCACTATCTTGTATGCCTGTATAACAAATCTTTTAATGTGAATTATTCTGAACTTGCAGTGCTGTTAGTGGGAAGTATTGAAATTCTTATTCTAGTTTTTAGTTAATATGGGCAGCACTGTAGAAACACCTCAATAACAGTGAGGTGAGATCAAGAGATCCTGAATCAAGAGATCTTGAACTACTGACCTCAGAAGGATGCTTGCTGTTACTGCCTGCATGCCTGGGGAGAAGGAACCTTTTTCCAGAACATCAAGAGAATGTGAACCAAGCTTACTGAAGTTCCTGCTATATCCAGTTTGTCCACTCCTTTTTATATGCCAGAAAACCTGCTGGTGCTTTCGTAATTGAATGTGGAGCAGAAAACAAAATACTTTCTGCTTTCTCCATTACAAAAAATAAAATACCATTCCTTACAAATCTTGTAGATGGGACTTGTTTACGCATATGCATAGATACAGGGAATAATCTTACAGAGGTAGTGATTCATTTATTTAATGTATTTTTATCTGCAGTTTAATTAATCAAATTCATTGTACATTTTTAGTATAAACTACATTACGATATGTCTTTCAGATACTTTAAATACATTTCATTTGCTGATTTCTTTTTCTTTGCAGCATACAGTAATGTGAATAAATCACTGTGTTACAATTCAGCAACCAAAATAGTTGAAAGGAGCGATGCTGAACACAGTTAGGAGTTGATGACTAAATTACCATGGCTGAAGGGCATGATTTTTGCATGAGGCTTATCTAATCAATAATATGAAAGCAATCTGGTGAAAAACAGGTAGAAAGTCTTTCAGAGTTTCAAAGTTGAATTGGAAGTGCTGACTCAGGGCCATGCTAATGACTTTCTGGTTCTGATGCATAGCTAAGCAGTCTTGGCCTCTTTGGTTGACTGTTGTTCTCATGTCTTACCTTCTGACACGGTATCAATCACGTTTGGATAGAAGGGGAGCTCTCCTACGCAAGATTTCCAGCCGGTGCAAATCAGCACCTCAGGACCACTAAGATAGAAAGCTCTGTTAAGTTACTGCAGTGTGGGATCTGTTACTGTGATTTTAGAAGCTTTAGAGAGCTTGTAGA
Source organism: Myiozetetes cayanensis (assembly GCF_022539395.1). Classification (NCBI taxonomy): domain Eukaryota; kingdom Metazoa; phylum Chordata; class Aves; order Passeriformes; family Tyrannidae; genus Myiozetetes; species Myiozetetes cayanensis. The sequence continues at coordinate 26,394,635 of NW_026087521.1, read as the reverse complement.
TTTTCCTTTTTAAATGAAGTGTTTGCTTTGTGTTGTTTGTCCACCTCACCCCTTCTCAGATACTATGTTTTATAGTCCTTTTGTCTATGCTACTTTAACACTTGATTTTTCAATAAAATGCTTTCTCACAGACTATGCAATGCTCGTGGTTTACGTTGCTAAATGGAAATTCAAGTCTTGAAATCAGCTAACCCTGCTGAAGCACACAGCAGCTCTGCAGTGTCATGGTCATTAACAGTGCCAATCACAGCATTCAGGAACACTTTTTTCCTATCACTGTTACAGGCGCCAGTGGAACACCATGGAACAAAATGAATGAGGTTACTGACATTACAATACAGAATGCTTGCCTTGAGAGAGAAACCTGAAAAGGCTTGAGAGGCAGGGGAAGGATGACTTCTTCCAGCTGAGCTGCATCTGGTGTTTTTATGCATCCAATATTAAGCATAGACAGCCTCATGTGAGATGCACATAAGTTTATCAGTCATGTCAACCTACTCTATCCCAGGCTCTTTCATAGTTTTCATAGTCTTCCACAGTATGTATGGATGTGTGCAGAATGCTTCTCTGTCAGGCTGAGGGGACTGCTGGGCTGGCAGGTATTGCTCTTTTAGTGCTGTTGGCTCATTAGAGGTCATTAGTATGTGGTTGGGGTCTAATGAAAGGAGTGATAATGGTTCGTTATTTTTTGTATACTTTCTGCCATGATGCTGTATAATGCCTAAGTGAATTTATGCACATTTCCTTCCCTTCACTGCCTTTGAAACCTAGAGGCTGACTTTAGTGACGTCTGATATGTGAGAGGAGAAGTCTCAGAGGCAAGTGAGGTTCCAATATATTTTGTGAATATAGGTGTTGGCTGCTTGTCCTAAAGTTTGCCTTTTTTCCTTGACTGGCCACCACTTTCAGGATGGCCACCACTCCCTAAGGACCTTAGTCTGTAACTGAGGCTTCAGTATACAGTGATTCATCTGCTGGTCAAAACTGGTCATGGCCTGGAGTCTTGATCTCTTCCCAATCTGAACTCTTTGTGACCGGGCTTGGCTGAGCTCAGCTGTGGAGATGAACAGGACACTGGATATGGCACCATGGTTTCTGTATCCACAGCAGAATGGCAAGCAGCAAAGACCATGCTGGCAGGCTACACACTACTGACCAGTTCATATCAAACCAATCAACAGCCACACTGCTGAGCTCCTCCTTGCCTCTGCTGCAGTTACTACTCCATTTCTTCCTGTTCTCATAGAACTATTTGCATGACTGTTATTAGTACATAGGGATATATATCAAATCAATCACTTCTGTAGAGCTGACATACATAAATACTTCCATTTTCTGCAATATTTAAGGTTTAGGTTAGAGGTGAAACATGGAATGGACAGTATGTTGTAGGATTAGAGAGTCTGGCAATAGAATTTTCAATTTCTAGTAATATTCTGAGGGGGATTTAAAAATAATAGGATAAAATAGTATAACTGTCACTGACAGCTTTCAAAGAACTTTTAGGCTGTGCTTAGGGACAAAAATTAATAGTGTCAATGTAAGAAATACTTATTTTTTGCTGATATGACCAGTTCACATCTAGGCATTAGCCTTCCTATGGATTTACTGTTCAAATTTTATTTTAGTTTAATACATACAGTGTATCTATTTTATATCTATATGAATTTATATGTATATATGTATATATATGTTTTATATACTACAGTGCAATGACTCTGAATTGATTTAAAGCTCTGTAAAGAAAATATGAATTGTTTTGAAAGGTATACTGATGAATGCTTTTGAATGCATAAGATTGAGACAATGGAGAGTCAAATCTACAATTGTCTGAGACAAAGGGTGAACACTGGTTTTGCAAGCAGCCACCATGAATGTATGTTCTACTAGAGAGCTTCAGGTCTTATGATCTAGAAAATGAAAATAGTCTTGGATATTTGTGTGTCAGTGTAGCTGTTCTCTGTTCACTGCAACTAATTTGATACCTAGAACCTCATGCCATAGTTCCATTTTGTCAGTTTGTTGGATATTAAACATGAAATGTTCTCATTTATATGCAGAACAAGGAGAAATAATTTTAACTTTTATACTTGCAAGGATGCAGAGAACAGTTTCTCTCCCAGTAAACTGTTGTTTTAAGAAACAACAGTTTGAATTCTGCAGATACTATCAGAACAGTACTGTGAGGGCACAGTAGGAGGAACTGCATGAATGCAGCTCTGATGCAACTGTAAAACTATAAATATAAATTTATTACTGCATTGCCTGTTTCATAGAGGTATGAAAGAATGGATGTTTTATTTGAAATGTCACCTACAAAACTAGTCAAACCTAATGTTAAAAAATGGCAGTACCTTTTGCTTGATTGAACTAATATTTGCATATAGTCAGACAATGTTTGAGTGTGGTATTTAAAGAAAAGGGTGAAAAATTGAGCAGAAACAAGGTGTTTCACTGTACTAGATAACACAGTCTGCTGGCAGGAGAAACATACGGGGTCTGGGCCCAGATACCTAGATTGTTGAGTGCTGATTTTGCTTTGTTTTCTGATCAACTACATAATGTCAGGCCATGAAGGAGGGACCAGGACCTAAATCTTGCCATAAGAGGCAGGTTTCCTAAGTAGCAGACACAGAAGTCCTTCTCTCCTGCCCACATCCCACCCTCCCTCTGTCATTGCTCTTGCATTTTTATGTATAGACGGTCCAAGATAAACAGGAGACCATGCTTTCCAGGATTGTATTGCCTAGTACTCCAGGCAACTTTTTTTGGAGGTGGAAGACTGGGCTTCAGTTCCAGATCTTCTTTTCTGTGTGATGTAACTCCCAGGTGAATGTGGAAAAGCTGGACTTCCTACAGCACTTGTACATTCACTGTGCTCAGCACTGCTGCTGATATACCTTACCCGAACACCACTCAGATCAGACTCTTGTAAGGACACTGCTGGGAGTGAGATATTTAGGTTATGTTCTGTCTCACATCTGCATCACAGAGATTCTGCACTTCACACTCTTCGGCAGTTCTGCACACGAATGGAAAGCTTGCAACCTCAGGTCTAAAGTGTAAATGTCAATTGAAAAGTGAGCACTGGTAAGTCTTGCTGTTGCTGCACTGAGGGATTTCTGGGTCCTTGTTTGGAGGGTTTACATCCTAAATTCTGTTCAACTCATGGTTTAGATATTTCAACCACAAAACTATCTTAAGCTTTTACTGTTCATACTATATAATTTCATTAAGCCTCACTGAGCTTATTCTCCATTATTAAATCAAAATGTACAAGTAAGAGATTGAAATAACAGTAATCTGTTTTACCTAATCTGAGATATGTAATTGGACAAAAAAGCCCTCCTTTAATGATTCAACACCACTCCTCACAGTACAGTACCAGCAGTAGCCAAGTAAAACATACCTGTTCTGTAATTCTATGCTACATTGTAAATTTGGTATTAATGTAACACTTCAAAAGCTAACTGAACTTTTAGTTGATATACTGTATCTCTATATTATGTACAATATCTCTTCATAAATATGCATGCATAACAAAACTGTGGCAATTTGAGGAATTTATGTAAAACTTATGAATTCTCTTTGATATCATGGGTCCTCAAGATATACCTGTTTCAACCTGCACACTATATTGAAAATAGAGCATTTGTTTCTTTTTTTCTAATGTTTTTATCGCATTGAGTTTTCCAAGGACATTGTCACAAGACCAACCATAATGAACATAATGAAATTCTGACAACTTGAAATAAAATGGAAGACCTTCAGACAAGAAGAGCTGGCAATGGCTCAGAATGATTTACTTGCCCAAGTGGCTTAGTTACAAAAACATGGATCACATCTTGGGAAAACTTGGTGATGCTGAAAGAAAAGTAAAAGTTAAAAAAGAGAAGATACTTTAATAGCCATTATGGAGTAAGACAGAAGAAATCAGAAGAAAAAACTTGGTGCAGTAATGTAAGAAGTTATTTTCTGGTGTCACAGCCAGACAGAGGTAATTGAGAACACAGAATTAATGGAATTGCAAGGCTAGATTCAAATTCACTTTTGACCAATTTAGACAAACCTAGTTAGATAATAAATGGAGCTGGGATAGCCTTCAGTGGATACAGAGAGAAGTTGGAGAGAGCAAAAGTAAAGGTCTTAATTATGAAACTTTCAAACTTCTGCTTCACTTGCCAGTCTTGAAGTACAATTATGAACCTACTGAAACCAAAAGTATTTTAAGGTGAAGTAGGTTTTCAGCCTTTAAACTCTTTTACCTTTCCTTAAAAATCTGTAAGCTGAGAGTATGGATATTCAAGTATGGCTTCTAGTTAACAGAGACAGTAGGATACCTTTCAAAAAAGAAAATAAAGCTAATTGCTTCTTTTTAGGAAAAAAACCCTACATGTTTAATCATGCCTGGTTTTTGAATTTGAAAAATACAATAATAATAATAGGATGAATAATTACTGGTACTAAGAATATGTTGAGATTTTAACATTAGACTTCCAAGTGCTGAAATGAAGAAAGAGATACAAGTCTAATAGTCTTTGGCTCAGCATTATGATTTAAGGCTTAGGTATGCTGTAATGCGAATAAAACTGCATTATATACCAGTTTTAAGAAAGGATTTATGAAGTCTCTCTACCAGGGGATGGTGAAAGATTTGTTTTGGTCTGTTCAGTACGAGCATCCTAGAAGGAATTTTTGGAACCAGTGGGGGTTTCTATTATTTTTTGTGGAAAATTTAGAGAAACATATGTACTTATAAAACTCTTTACAAATGTACCAGTTCCATAAAAGCTACACATTTCTCAACCTTTGTAATAAGACCAGAAATAGTTACTGTAAGCAGGTGGCAGGCATCAACTCTTTCAAAAAATGAAAATCACAGTCTTTCACTCATGAAGTTTATTTCCTTAGTTTTTATTTTTTGTGAAACCACAGTGCAGCTTTTGAAGCACAAGACAAAGGGAAAGTGGGTTTTCATCATGAAAAAAATCAAAAACCCAGTGCTGTAAGAGGGCATGGAACTCTTAAGGAGCAAATTCCTCAGCTACTATTGCATGAAAGAGAGTGTGTTTAAGGTATGTCTGTCAGAGCCTCTTTGCCCTGTTTCTATGACATTTACTTCAGATGGCCTGTATTTAACACCAAATCAGGTAATTTTCATTGTTTTGAGTTACGACAGTTGACCTTATAATATATTAAGGCAGTAGTCTGACAACTGTTATGTACAGTCAATTATAGATTATTTTGGTAGTGTGCACAAAGTGATTGCATGATCTACATTCACTATTGGAAGGTCAGTATTCCTTTGGAAGTGAAAGGGATTTTAATTCTTAATTCTGATTAAATGTATTGGGAGTTAAGCAGAGAAACCTCCGGCAAAACTCATAAAAGTTCAGATTTCTAGTGCCTTACATTTCTATCTACAGCTATAATAATTTCCTTGCTGGCCCTTCTGAAATTGAGAACATGTAATCCTTTTTAGTGGGATTTCAGTGTTACTTCTGGACAAGAAAAGAAAATTTATGAACTTTTCACTTAATACACAGATCTACATGTAGACTAGGTGAGGGGAGTTCTTGAGGAACAGTTTGACACAGGCACAAAACAGATTGCTCTTTTTACTAAAGAAATAAGAACAGCAAGACAGAAAGGTAAGTAGATGTACATCAAATGTGTACAGCACACATGCATTAAAAGTGTCTGAGAAGGCACTTTATATTAGCAGAGTGTCCTTGAGAGTGGGCTGTCTGGTAGATTTCTCTTTGCCTCAGATTATAAATCTTGGGGTTGGGGGTGGGGGAAGCAATGGAGTCTAAGTTGAATACATTAGTTCTGATGCTGATGTGTATTTGTGGAATAAGAGTGGGGAGAATAATTTTTTCTAATATTTATTAAGATGTAGGTCAAACAATTTACTGGTAGCAGACCGAGAGAAAAGAAAAGACAGAATCTATTTTAAGAACCAATTTAGATTTTCACATAAATGGAAATCAAGAATAATTCTACTGCATTACACAGAATTATAAGGGCTGGTGCAAGGTCAGAATGAAGCCTCTTGTGTTTTCTGTTCAAAATTAATTTAAATCAGGATGACTGCACTGATTTCAGCAACTTCAGGCAGTTTTTTAACCAGATGAAAATTTTGCATTCAGTTATCACAATAAATAATTCAGTTAATATTTTTCTAAGGAAAAAGATGGGGATGGAGTCTAATGTGGCTGCAAGATGCACTTCTGGTCGAATGACAGGGACCCCTCCATCCTATCAATATAACTACTGCAACCAAACCTGTATTTTGTCTTTGACCTTGTCCTAAATTACCACTGATGCCAATGGGAACTCCATGTGCAACAAAGTTTTTTATTCTGGCTCTCAAATCTTAATATTTTCAAAACATTGACTTGGGCAGGAGTTGACATAATTCGCATTTGGGGCTTTGCACTGAAGCACATGTATTCCATGTGGACTACTGTACTAGCCCCATAAACCCATGTTTAAAAATCCCACTCTGAAAAGAGGATTACTGAACATGTGCTATATTTGCTCCCTTTTTTCCATAACCTTTTAATGCCTCAGGGATTGAGTTTCACTAGACGCAGTGGGAGAATCCTGGTACATCTGGTTTCCCTGTGGTCTTACATGATGACTGAACAGCCTCACAGCTTTTGCAGTCAGGTTCCCTATGGGCTCACACTGTGATTAGATTTGTTCACCACAAATATATCCTTGTTTGCCATAAAGATACAAGTGAATTGAGCTTCTGTTTATGCATCCCATTTACAACTAGGACTTCATAGAATCATACAATAAATTAGGTTATAAAGGACCTCTGGAAGTCACCTTGTACATTTCTTGGCTCAGTCTCTTCCTAAAGATGATTTCTTTTTCCCCTTTTGTGGAAGGACAGTTTGGAAATATCCTTTCAGCTGACAGTGTCCTCTGCTTTTCTACTTCTCCAGGATGCACTAATCCCAACCCACACAGATACCATATTTTAAAATATTGTATACAGAGTATTTAAAAATAAAGTGTACCAACAAAACTAAATTCTGAAATGTGAAATTTGGCATGTAAGAATGTTAAAAATGCATAAGCCACACAGCTATTCCTGAATGTCTGATCAAATAGCTCATCACCTATCTGGCTTTTGTCACAGCAGGAGATGACTCCATGGAGTGAGAGGGTAGCAGTGGCCTGGGTGTGCATTTGGCACCCAGGGAGACACAGCTGTCTGTCACTTCCCAGGTAGGATTTGAGGTTAGCCAGCATTCCATGCATCAGGACAGCCTTCTGCCATAACCCTGGCATGGCAGATGGTTCTGGCAAAGTTATGTGCAATTCAAAAATACGGTTTGGTCATCCCTTCAGGAGAGTTTGATTTCAGTTTAGAACAATAAATTTTTTTGAGCTGACTTCATTGAGATTCTCCCCAAGGCTGTATTTATTATTAGATAACATTGACTTGTTCTTGGAAAAGCACTTTTGGCCTATTTTTAATGTAAAATATTTTTGGGGATTTATGTTTTCTTTTTGCAAATACAATAGAATGAAAAACATGGCTCTGTGACATTTATTGCTGAATACTGGTTCCTTATTGGCAACAGCTCCAGATATACAATCAACATCTTTAATCTTTATGAAGAGATGAAAAGTTACTTAGGTAGGGCCCATTGCAATATTACTTTTTATGAAAAAGGACTTTTTTTTTGTTTAGTAGATATAGACCACTTTATAGATGATATACTGTCTGCAATTATCAGATAGAATTTTGGAAGTTGACCACAAACGGCCTTTCTGAAAAGATTAAATTTTAAAAGGGACCTAATTTTTCCTTGCTATTCATGCAGACACTGAAATAAATATATGCTTTTGAGGAAAAATGAGTCAACATGGCTTCAGCAGATTCTCCAGGTCATTTGAATAGATTCAAATAAAATTTAAAATTGCTACCATGGGACTTATGAATCATGTTAGGTTAAATTCTGAGAACTAAGTACAGGTATTGAACATGTGATTTCCATAGCCGTATCAGTTCAGAAAGAGGTTGGCAGAAAATGTCCTTGAACAGTTCTAGAATTAAAGACATTCTCATTTCACAGGTAACTCACGAAATGGAAAGCGAACATATTTTCATAAAAGTGACAATTTTCTTCACTTCAATTCTCCCAAGATTGAAAGTGCTCATGTTTTAGGACTGTTGCTTTTCTGTGAAAAGGTAGAGGAGGGACATGCAGTTCTACTATTTATTATTAGCATCATTGCAGTGGGTGCAAAATGCTGCACAAACAGAAGAAGAGAGAAACAGAAGAAAAAGACAGACCTTTGTCTTTTAAGTTTTACAGGACTGTGTTGCTCTGCAGTATTTTAACTCCATTCAGGAAAAGAAGGTAACTTCCATGCTTTCATATTTGCCAAGTGGAGAGTAGCAGTATGAAAATGTATGCAAAATTTTAGTGCCTTGAATGAATGGCAGCTGAGAAAACTGCTGGTACTGTTGGTTCCAGTTGAAATTTCCAAGGCAACAATTAGTGAGGAGGAACACAGACAATATAGGAAGGCTGAAGAACACAAACTTTAACCCAATCCAGCAACAAGCTCTAATTTTCTACAATAGTGTGCTTAGGGACAAAATTCTCTCTTCCCCGTCTCTAATGTTTGCAACTCCTAGGTCTGATGGAGGGCACTCTGCTTTCAGGCCTTCACTTACACTGTGTAGTACACCCTCAGCAAATATGCTGATGTCTCTAAGCTGGTGAAGATGACACACAAGAGGGAAGGGATGCCATCCAGAGGAACCTCGACAGGATGGAGAAGTAGTCTCAATGAACAACCTCATGAAGTTCAACAAAGCGAAGTGCAAGATCCTACACCTGGGTTGTGGCAATCCCAGACACACCTACAGGTTGGGCAGAGAGGTGATTGAGAGCAGCCCTGAGGAGAAAGACTTGGGGGTGATGGTTAATGAAAAACTCAACATGAGCTGGCAGTGTGCACTCACAGCCCAGAAAGCCAAATGTCTCCTGGGCTGCATCAAAAGGAGCATGGCCAGCAGGTCAGAGGGGGTGATTCTTGCCCTCTACTCTGCTGTTGTGAGACCCCACCTGTAGTGCTGTGTATGGTTCTGGTGTGCCCAGCATAAGGACACGGCATTGTTGGAGCAAGTCCAGAGAAGGGCCACAAAGTTGCTAAGAGGACTGGCTCACCTCCTGTGCAAAAACAGGCCGATGAAGTTGGAGCTGTTCAGCCTGCAGCAGGCTACATGGAGACCTCATAGCAACCTTCCAGTATCTGAAGAGGGCCTACAGGGAAGCTAGAGAGGGACTCTTCCTCAGGAACTGTAGTGATAGGACAAGAAATAACAAATTGAAAGAGAGGAAATTTAGGTTAGATATTAGGAAGAGGTTTTGCACAGTGGGGACAGTTAAATACTGGCATAGGTTGCCCAGGGAGGTTGTAGCTGCCCCAACCCTGGCAGTGTCCAAAGCCAGGTTGAATAAGGCCTTGAGCAATGTGGTCTAGTGGGAGATGCCCCTGATCATGGCAGGGTTGGGACTAGATGATCTTTAAGGTCCATTCCAACCCCTTAACATCCTATGATTCTATAATTATACACATCTCTTTGTTAAGCAGAATAAGGGACATTTTGTTTTGGTTTTCTCACGAAAATCTCTGTTTTGATCTGATCAGATGAATGATCCAGAAACAAAAGGCTCTGCTGACTGTCTAGTGTGCCTTCACCTTAATGTGACAGAGCTTTCCACGCATTTTGAAATTTCATTACAGAGAAACTGAGCTAAGGAGACCAGTACAATGTCTGGAAATGTTTTGAATGTCCATATCATTTTATTGTTCTTTTAATTTTATTTCAAAGAAGATGTACTTTTATGTTATACTAGATATGTAACCTCCAGCTTGCTTGCTGGGAAACTTGCTTTCCAAATATTGATAATACAAGACTTGGTGTTACTCTGTATTCATGTGAACTTAAAATCTTCATCATTTAAAAACTGGTTACATTCTTTACAACTGAACACTTAGCAGTGTATTCAGTGTCTAATGTATTAAAAACTTGTCACTTCAAATTTCTGAAGATTGATTTCAGCAGAAATTAAGTGGTTTGGGTCCTGTGCATCTTCAGTCACATCCAATTTTGCCCAATATGTTTTGCTGCATTTGGTTCTGAATTAGTAGTCTTACTTTTCTCATCTGGTGAACAACCCACACTTTTTGTTGAATTCAGGTAATTTACCAACAATTGGTTCAAGTGTAAACCAGTAGGACGACCAGATCCAGGCCCTCTTTTCCACCACTCTTAACAATCGCATCACTACACCAGTTTAGATCTGGAAAACCTCTCACCAGATGTAAAAATGAACGGTAAGGTTACTTCTGTAGTATAATAATAGAGCATTTATCATGGTAACAGACCTATTATAGTTCATCCATTTGGCCATGTTTTATTTCACAAAACTTATTTATCTCACAAAACTTATGTAAGTAGCTTTATTAAAAGAGGAATCAGGGCTTCAGACTGCATGTCTAGTCAATGCACAAGAGTCTCTGGGCTATCCAGAGAAAGCTCCCATGGAAGGGCATGCTAGCTGAGAACCACAAGCACAGCATGCTCCAGAAAACTCATTGAGCATCCTGGAGACACCACCTGCTTCCCTTGACACCATCACAAGCCAATGATTCTCCTTCCACTTGTGCCAAGGATATAATTGGGATGCAAATATTAATACCTGTAAATTTATAAAGGTCAGATAGAAGATGTCATAGAATTTCCATGTTTCACAATAGCAATAAAGCAGCATCACCACCAGCAGCAGCATTTATCTGAGTAGGAGAGAGCGTTCACAGCAGTGTTCATACACCCAGAGAAGCCAGTGCATTAGGAACTCTGTAACGCATGTGTATTCCAGCCCCAGGTATTGCTGTACTCAGCAGAATGGTAAGACCTAGCTGGTGTGCAGCACTTGAAGGTGTGTCCTGAGAAGCTGAGGACTTCTGTCCATTTGCAAAGGGACTGTGCACTGACTGTTAAATGTTCTAAGATGGCTGGGTTTTAGCTATGCTACTGTTAAAACATATGGAAGCCATAGCAGTCAAAAGCTGTTCCTTCCTGACCCGCAGCTTTCTTCCACTAATTAAAGGGTAGATTGTATTTGTTAGGCAGTGAACATTGTGAGGTGGTTTCTACTTTCTGCTGTGAAAACAGCTTCTAATGTTATTAGTTTAGTGCAAAAAGTGAACTGCTTTGTGCACTAGCTGAAATCCTGGAAGAACTAGAATCCTATTGTCAAAAAGCTAGGATAAAACAAGCTGCTTTAAAGTCTAAAAAAATATATAACTGAAATAACTAAAGCACTAGAACACAGTATTTCTTTAAAAGAAAAAAGCAGAAAATGGTCCCATATATTCTTGGGTCTCCAGTAGAAAACTGACATAAATGGCTTTTCTGGTATAAAGGTAACTACATAATAGATATGTTAAAAATTCATAGCGAAAAGGAAAAATAAATAATCCTTCAAGCTTCCCTTGTACCAGAGAAACAGGATTCTTTGCAACTGCAAGCTGACAGCGTCAAAGGGGACCACTCCCCTTTAAGTGCTTTAAAGTAGCTGATATTGTAATGGGATAAACAAGGAGTAGGATCAACAGAAGTATGCTCACTGTACAAAAGTTCAACTGAAAACATAACTTATGCCACATTAGTTTGTAAAGTTTTCTAACTTTAAGAAAAAGTAGATAAGAAAATAATAACAGAATGAATTTAAACTGTTTTAGTAGTTTTTGTCATCGTGATTTTTCTTTTCATAAGAACTACTTCATCAAGCTGATGATAAATCATAGGTGAAAGTTTATTAAGACAGAAGAAAAACAGGGGTATGTGATTTTACACTCTAGACATCAAAAAATGGAAGTCTTTAACAATAAAGCTTCTTTCAGAACCCAGGAAACAAAAGCCATTATGCTGTGCAAACACCTTTCAATAAAGTACATTCAGCTTCAGGCAAAGAACAGTGTTCCTCATATCCCTATTGTTTGAAGATAATTACTCTGCTAAAATTTTGTTTTCCTGAAGTGAAACTCTTGCCCAGTTGCCAGGGATCTTTTCCAAAGTGTAGATAAAGGAGTCTGTGAAAAGCTGCTTGTGATAAAATTTATTCTATTGAAAGAGCAATATATGACATAGCAAAAAAATTGGCAAAATTATGTAATTTTGGGAAATTGAAGTGAATTGAGTGGTGATTTTGTGGTTTGAGGTTTGGGGTTTTTTAAGTGTAATGGTTTACCCAAGCTGGAACATCAAAGATGACACTTTGACATGTGCTTGCACCCACAGAGTTGAATAATCACATACAGGATCATCTACTATTTCTGGACCATCATGAAAGCTAGGCAGCTTTCAAAGGTGATGCTACTGTCTGAAGCTCCTCTTAGGGCTGCAAATTTCATTTGTACATAGTAATTGTGCACCATGTCCCAGAGTTTTGAAAGCTACAAAAAATGTTCAAGAACCTGGAAAGACTTGCAACTCATCAGAGTAACTCTGTGACCATTATTCTTGTAACATGAAATCAGAAACCTACATTCTTATGGATTACTGGATTGAGTCCTACAGTTTCAATCCCATACAATTTTAGGGGCTTTCATTTTAACTTCCTCCCTCCATTCACCATGAGAGACATAAATTGCAAGACTGAAATAACCAGGACTTTCTTACGTAAGACCTGCCCAACAACTCTTCTAGGTTGGTGCTCTGCTGAACAGACACTTGAAGTGGAGGAATAGTATCAAAATACATAGCTCTGCATCACATGTAACCTTTTTCCCCAGCTCTGAAAGATAAAAGCCAAGATTTCTAGCAAGAGTGGCAGCGTCCACAGCACAAGATCAGAAGGAAATTCTGTGAACTGTGGAAAGCTCACCTTCCTATTCTCCTTATTCTGCTGCTAAGAGATTGTGCTCCTTGCTTCAAGCAGACAGGTAAAACACCCTAACAAGCTGGAGAGACTTGTGATAGACATTCTTGGCTGAGCCATTTCACCTTTGGTACTTAAAGAAGGTTCTAGATATGCTACTAAGTCTTTCAACCGTATACCATACAACCCGACTGAGTGTGAATAGAATACAACTATTTACACCTCCCATTTTCCATCAGGATTTTTTACTTTGGTTTTGGTCCTATCTTCTGTGGAACTCATATGCACTAGTCAGAGAAGGCTAAATGTTTAGCTAGCAAAGTAAGTTTGTCATGAGGAAGACATGTGAGCAATGGACCTACTGACTAAACCCAGGATTTTAACAAAACAAGTTTTTTCTATATTGTAAAAGAAATGTGTACAATGGTCTTGTTATAATTCTAATTAACTTCCTAATGCAGAAATACTACACATAATTCCTGATTTACATAGCCTTACACGTACTTTACTGTGAAATACATGTTAAATAAAAATATTGGTCCCACTTTTAAGTGTATTTACTTGGTAACAGGAACAGAGGACACAGGAGTGGCATATTCTAAACAAAAAAAAACCTAAAAATATTCTAAAAGAAAAGAAAATGTTTTCTTAGTTCTCGTAAGTCTCATTCCCATGACAGCAGAAGTGAGTTGTTAGGTGTTTACTGTCATTACAGAGAAGGTGAGCACAAGCACATAAGTTAGAGCAGTCTGCTTGCCAGCTCTCTAGTTAGGAGGACTTTCAAAACTCTGTCATCTTGACTGGAAGATTAATAGCTGCTTCCTCCTGAATAAACCTTGAAACAAAAATTGTGGAACTTGTTGATGGCCTCCCTCACATGATACATTTATAAACGTTTACTCTATTGTTTTTCTTCCCCATTCAAAAAGTTCTTACCCTTCTCTGAGGCAATATTTAATGACAAGCAATATAAAATTATCTTTCTGTCATAAGGGCAGATCCTACAAATCCCTTTTACTGTGTACAGTCTTGATTCTGCTGTACTGAACAGTAAGAGAGGTTTGCAGAAATATCTACATGTTTTTTGAAAGTTATCTAGAACCAAAGCTCAGTCTTACACCCAAGCCATGTTAGGAAATTGACTTCATCTGAACATTTTCTTGAAATCACTGTTGCCCATTCCTTTTCCTTGCATACAAGCCGAGGCAGGCACAGAATCCGATGACACTGACAGCGAGGCCTAGAAGGAAGGCAATGGTATCTCCAGCATCCAGGGCTTCAACCACTGGTAGCACCAGCAGCAATGAGAAGAGGACCAGGAAGAGTTTAGAGGTGTTCTCGATAGAAGGCATGCTGATGACCAGCTGAACCCAAGGTGAAGTTAAACGAGGAAAGTGGTGGAAAGCAGGTACTTCAGCAGTATCTACAAGGAAAACAAAGGGAACATGGTAGGATTTCCTTCCCACTGGGTTTGTGTGGGGCTCAGGAAATTTAGTTTTTATCTTCCCAATTACAAAAGCAAATGACTTACTATCATGAGACAGCCACAGTGGGTTTCTTATCTTGTTATGTAATGCTGTGAAATCTAATCTTTTGGTGTCTTACCACGAGGTCAAGTCAGAATAGGCTCTCCTGTCTGCAGCTACCAGAGCCTGCTTACCTGCTGTGCTACGTGGGCCTGTTCCACCAGGTGTTTAGGGCTGTGTAGCTCCTGAACATCACTCACCCACACCCCCTAGTACCGGGCATCCTCGGGATCCAAGCGCACGGCCAGACTATGGCACACTGGGAAGGGTGTGAACTTAACCTCCCGGGCAGTGCCACCGTGCACACCGTCACTGCAGGACAAACCTCCACCGTGGTTCCTACAACTTGGGAAGGTGCCCTCGAGGCGCACGTCGGGACCAGCCCGGACGCCCTCCTCCGCAATAGTTCTTCCCCCGGGGATGGTTCGTTCCCGGGGTGCACTCGACAAAAACCCGCGTCGATTCACCGCGGTGTCCGGGACACCCGAACACCCGAACTGCTCCGCCCTCCCCGCCGGCGGGGGCAGTGCCGGGCTCGGGCCCGGACCGCGGCCGGGCCCCGCCAACCCTGGAGCCACCGTGCCGCCCCGTCCCAGCGCCGCGGGCGGGCTGCGGGGCGGCCGCTGCCCGGGGGAGCCCCCGCGCAGGCCCTGCCCGCACGGCGCCCCGCAGTCACCTCCTACTGCCGGCTCCGCGCTGGGCCCGTCCCCGCTCCGCGGGGCGCTCAGCCGCCGAGGGTGCCGGCCCGCGCCGCCTCGCCGCGCTCTCGCAGCCCGGCCGCTGCCATGACAGGAAGGGGCGGTGGCGCGGCCGGGGGCGGGCGTGACCCGGCCGGGCCGCCTCCGATCCGCTCCCGCTGCCGGCGCGCTCGGCTCGGGGGTCCCGCTCCCCCCGCGGGATTTCCCGTGGGCGGCTCGGGGGCAGCCGAGGAGGGTGCCGGCGGCCCCGAGATCGCCAGGCCGGCCTGGGCCCCGGGAATGCTGCGAGACCGGGCGCCTCCTGGGAGAGCCTGCCGGGGGCCGCAGCTGCTCCCGAGGGCGGCTCCCAGATGGAGCCCCAGGGTGCCCGTGGTGCCGTGAAACTCGGCCCTGAGCACGTCAACAGAGGGAGCGGGGGCCACACGCACCCACTGCGGCTCGATTGAAGTTAAAACTATAAAAATAAAAAAAAACCCACACCGACTTGGGCTGGTTCTCCACCTTTTTTTTTTTTTTTTTTAGTAAATAGCACAAGTCACCTTTAGCTCGGTTGCATTTCAGGCCTTCTTAACAGTACTAACGAGTGCCATCATAGCCAAGTCCTACTCTGAGGAAAGCAGTTAAAGCAGTTTTATAGGGTGGAGAGCAGCCTGCAGCCTTGTAAAAAAACCAGAAGTGTTATCAGGTAATTAAAGCACCCACTAAAATCTAAGTTTAGCTCGTCCCTATTTTTATCTTATTTAGTCTTTGGACAAGGCTGCTTTTAGAAATAGCATATTAGGGAGTTTTGTCTCATTAGCTAGTTCTAGTCAAAGCTCAGTTTTTATTTTTCAATTGAAAAGGTATGTGCTTCATGACTGAGAACTTGTGCTCTCACAATGTTTCCTTAGACTTGTGCGAAACCCCAACTTTTGTAAACAGTTTGCTTTACAGAAACAGTTTCTGATAAACTGCTTAAAGAGAAGTGGAGATCCAGATAGATTATTCAACATACATATATATAACTTTGCCTGTTTTACAGTTTTTCAGATCTTTAGTACTCGAGGCTTCATGTTCAGTTCTGAAGGCATTTTCTCAAGAAGCTGATGCCAGATAAATTCATAGGAGAAAAATCTTGAAATTTTGGGGAATGTTGTCATGGCATGGAGAAGAGTAATGCTTATAATGCCTGGCCCATTCCTTAGTCGATTGCAGATAAATCATAAGCCCTAAAGAACCTGAAGAATGGCAATTTCAAGTGCAGGAGCTGTCATCTTAATCACTGCTGTCACTTCAGAGAGTGGGCCTCAGAGTACTGACCCTCTTAGTTCCCTGCTTGGCCTATTTACTGTATCCTGCACTGCTGACAAGTAAATGTTACACTGTTCTGCAATGTCAAAAAATGTTTAATTTATCCCTGTAAATTTCAGTGCTGTATTTACTGTCACCACCACTTACCAACTAAAATTTTCAGTAGTTGTCATTTAGTTCCACAAAACAGATGCGAGGGGGTTGAACAACGGCTTTCTTTTATAACTAGAAATGTCAGTACCAAAGAGCTGTGGATTCTTTGACCTAAGAGTTTTGAAGGTGAGCTGTGTAAAATCCAAGGGGAAGACTGGGCGTATCACACTCCTCTTAATATCTCAAGAACTGTGCATATTTACAGGATGTAGAAAATACCAATTGTAAGATATATAATTTATTAGTAATATCGTGGAAGTGACATAGAGAGCTAGAAAGCCGTGCCATTTGAGGATATTTCTTTGGCTTATTAGCTCTTTCAATGCCATTGCATTTTGTAGCTTTGCCTTCAGAAGCAGTGCTGCTTTGGAAAAAAGCCAGCAAAATCCAAACAGTGAAGGAGGTTCTATTGGTTTTTGTGCTGTCTGAATAGCAGAGAAATGTGTATTCAGCTTGAAGCTTTGCCATCAACTTCCTGCATCACCTCAGGCAAATCTTCCTTTTGACCTATCACCACTTTGATTGCTTAGCTCAAGCTATTATGTAACTAATATTCAGAGGAAAGACAGAGAATTCCCTTAGCTGACAAGCTAAAGCTTTGTAAATTTTGAGCACAAGGCTAAAGAGGTATACATGAGACTGGAAATTGAAAATAAAGTGCACTTTCTGGACTAGAAAAAGTTATAATCAACTACATCATGAAGGGGGTATTTGTGGGGTTTTACGGTTGGTTTGGTTTTTTTTTTCCCTCCTTCTTGGTTCATCTGTTTTTTGAGAGCCATTTGTTTATTGCAAACACCCCTAGCTACCTCAGCTGTTCCTCATAGGGCCTGTGCTCCAGTCCCTTCACCAGCCTCGTTACCCTTCTTTGGACACTCTCCAGCACCTCAGTGGTCTTCCTAAACTGAGGGGCCCAGAACTGGACACAGTACTCAAAGTGCAGCCTAACTAGTGCCGAGTACACGGGCAGAATCACTTCCCTGGTCCTACTGGCCACACTATTTCTGATACAGGCCAGGATGCCATTGACCTTCTTGGTCGCCTGGGCACACTGCTGGCTGTGTTCAGCTTCCTGTTAATTAGAACTCTCAGGTCCTTTTCTGCCTGGCTGCTCTGCAGCCACTCTGTGCCCAGCCTGTAGCGCTGCATGGGGTTGTTGTGGCCACAGTGCAGGACCTGGCACTTGGTCTTGTTAAACATCATACCATTGGATTCAGCCCATTTATCCAGCCTGTCCAGGTCCCTCTGCAGAGCCCTCCTACCCAGCAGATTGGCATTCTCCCCTAACTTGTTGTCATCTGCAAATTTGCTGATGGTGGGCTCAGTCCCCTCGTTCAGATCATCAATAAAGGTGTGAAACATGACTGGGCCCAACACTGATCCCTGGTGGACACCGCTAGTGACCGGCCGACAACCGAATGCAGTTATATACATGGAATATCCCTTTGATCATTTTTTGTCACCTGTCCTGGCTGTTTCTCCTCCCAGTTTCCCATGCATCCCTTATCTCTTCACCAGTGTAGCAGTACAAAAAGCAGAAAAGGCCTTGGTTCTATCTAAGCACTGCTCAGCAGTAACGAAAATATGCCTATATTTTTCAAGACTCTGTTCAGCACAAGTCGAAAACACAGCTCCATACCCGCCTCTCCAAAGAAAATAAACTCTATCCCAGCCAAAATCAGCACATCTGAGAAACTTTATGATCAGTTTTTGGATGTCAGTTGCACTGCTGTAATGCTTACTCTGGTTATCCAGATGATCCTGCCTATAGGTCAATGATTATCACTTCTGCATGATCATGTTCATCCTTGAGATACTTTTCCCTGGTGATACTTAATCTGACATTTTAGCTGACTATCACTATGTCCTCATCTCTCCAGTCAAAGACCTTCATTCAGGTTTTCTCCTACCAAAAACATGACTTGCCTCAGTTTGATTTCACTGTGTGCTTCCCTTTCTTTGAGAAAATAGGCTCTACTGCAACTACCTCATTTGCTTCTTCAGAAAAAAAAAAAGTTAAAATACAGAATCAATTACTTCTATCATTAACCTTTTCCACGTTTACTTCTCAGTTTGCTGTCACACAAATGTTGACTTCGTTATTTCTCTTACTTTTTCTCTCATTATCCCCTCCTCTCCCCTCCTATCATGAGTGTCTACTTCATCTTGCCTTCTTTTTTCCCTAAGTCCTTAAGTTTCCTCTCAAATAAATGTACGTAGTCACAGATCATTCCTGTCATGAAAACACCTATTAGATTCCCTTCTTGTAACTATCACTTCATCTGTTTTATTCCTGTCACCCCTATCTTCTCCAAACATGCAGTTCAAAACTGCTCTAATTACATCCTACATCTCCTTCAGTATGGCTTAATCCTTCCTCATCAGCTGAAGCCACTCACATTGATACCTCCAGTTAACAACTTAGGCATAAAGGCCTGTGTTTCATCATTGTCTGACTATTTTTGAAACTTCATTGTCTGACTATTTTTGAAACTCTCATTCCTTTTCCCAAATCCAGCAAACACTTAAAAAAGCCCCCACTGCCCTTCCAAAGGATTGTTCTTTCCCAATTCTTCACTTTTACTTCTTGAGCCTTTACAGCTTACTCTTTTTTTTTGCTGCTGAGCTTCCATCTGTGTTTTTTCCTCTTGACTCTCTGGACATTGTCCCTGGATGCCCTTGTTGACAAATACAGTTTTGAATACCATCCATGACTCATGTTTTCCTTTGTCTTTCCTCTCTTTTTATTCCCACTTGATTGTATTGAGGTCTTACTGCTAGTAGCACAGCAGCTCCTAGGCCTAACAGTTCTTTCTGACTGTATGACCCAAAGTCATGTCCTGTCTCTCACAGTGACCCCTGCAGCTTTATTTATTCAAAGTGTTGCTGCAAAGGGGCATCTCTCTGGTTTCTCATTTTTCCTGTGTTCCTTCTCTTCTTAATCCTCTGGTGTTGCATTTCCTCTTTTGCTGAACCAAAGATAATTTTCTTCTCAGTCCTAGAAGAACTTTGCAGTATAATCTTCCTTCATACTGGCTTAATTTATTGCCATTGTCAGGAGGTTAACTTCTCCCTTTCTTTTGTCACCCCTGGCAGACTTCTTTTGATCCCTCCAAGAAGCAAAACTTTCTTCTTTCTGAGAGCACAGAAAGGCTTACAGAAAGAATGGCACCACTTTTTGATAGAAAATTCTTTCCTTTGGGGTCATACACTTCCTGCTGTCCTTTATACAGACATGAAAATAAAGGATTAAATAGTCCAGTGATTCCTTTTCCCTCACTCCTTGGCTTCTTTAGCCTGGCAGGGGATCTCCTCTGCCTGCTGGAATCTCTTTGAGCTCTCTTGCCAGTACTTGAGAGATGTCTCTGTGCAGCTCTGGCTGGAGCAGAGAGGCATGGAGGCAGCTGCCAGCCCTGCAGAAAAAAAGCTCTGGAGTTGGTGCTGGCAGGAGGCAGGAGCAGCCAGACTGCAGGATTGAGTGCAGAGGATGCCAGCCAGAGTTAAACACCCATTGATTGACTTCCCCTCTGAACTCTGCAGGGCAGTGTGAGAGCTACCCATCAATATGGCAAATATGGGGATTCCCTGTGATTATTGTGAACACTCTCATGCTTTTCTAGATTATGAGGAGCAGGCTTTTTGGATTTTTGTGGAAGCATAATAAAGTAGACGTAGATGTTAACTGGAATGATGCATCCGAACTCCCTCCAGCTTTGAGGAAGTAAAGTCTGAATCCAGTCTTCTTGCTTTTGCTTTCAGTCTTTGTACTAATGTAAGCTGTTGAGATGTTCTTACATTCTTCAACAGTGTTTCAGGTTGGTTGAATATTGTGTATTGGTTGTCTGGTTCTTTTTGAGAAAAATGAATTATTTTACAATATTAGCGAGGAAAATGTGTACTGCACAAACAGTTCAGCTCCAGAGGGATTGGCTTTGCCACCTTCATTCCTACTGAATGGTAAGCAAAAGGAGATGCTATTCAGCATAAGAATGACTGAAAAAGATTTAAAGGGGAAGTAGCAGCTGTCATCCACACATTGTTTTGTATAGTACATCTTTTTTTTTCCAAGTTATGCTGTCAGATATTTTCTTGACTTCTGTGCATATGATTGTCACAAGCAGAAGAAGTTTCATGAAAATAAAAATTGATTTACACATCATAAACTTGTGTAATCATATACTTCAAATCTAGATCTAATCAACATTTGGATATAAGATCATGTAATAACCTTTTTTTTTTCAGCTTTAGGCATTATTAAAAATAAAGTTTACCTGCTTGTGGAGTTCAAGCCATCTAAATCTGAGTGTGTTAGTCATAAATGAGAAAACTGACATTATAAAAATTGTCCATCACATTTGCATGCCTAAAATATATTTTACTCAAGATTGATGTCCAAAGAGAGAGTTTGCTGAAATTAGAAGATAGTCTGGGAAAACAAGAGGTTAGAGTTAGGCTGAAGATGGTATATCTTTGTCAGATGAAGGGATGGAATTCAGAAGGAGATGCTGTGCTGCATGCTAAAGCTCACTGCCTAGAGGATGAGAATCATAGAACTGCTTAATATGGAAGGCACCAAGATCACTTAGACCACCCACCTGATTTTGAATAGCTCAAAGGATGGATACTTCACACTCTCTCTGGACAACCTGTGTCAGTGTTTGTTTGCCCTCATAGTAAATAAGTTTTTACATATGTTTAAATGGAGTTTATTTCGATTTGAACCCATTGGGTCTTGTCCTGTCACTGGATGTCACTGTAAAGAACTGGCTCTGTGTTCTTTAACCCCCTCATCAGGTAGGTGTATTCATTGCTCCATATACTTTAAAAAAGGGCAGCTCACTATTTTTGTTCATTGACTCAGCAGTTTTTCTAAAGAATCTTTTAAGACTGACTCAAATCTTCCACAACCCCTTTGTCATGGTCCACTGTCAACATCCTGGTCAGGGATCAGTCTGCTCAAGTGTTATGCATGAAGAGTGAACAGTCCTGATACACAAAAAAAGAAGTTTAGATAACTAGATTTTTATGCAAGTGTATCCAAGGCAAGAAGTAATTAAATTTATGCACAGAATTAAAAATTAACAAAGTCTGGAGAAGGAGAACAGGAAAGAATAAAAAAATTTGAGCCACATAGTATGAAACTGAGGGTGAGACTTGCTGAAGACACTTTAAAGGAAGAAGAAGAGGCATAAATGCAGATCATTCTATTAGGAAATAATTAAAATGTTTCAGTTCACCTTGGATGTTTTTATTTAGGGTATCTGAGTTTGAATTCCCTGTCTAAAGTATTTTATCTTATTAACATATATTGGAATTTTCCCACTGCTTTCAGTAAGCCAGTATTCCACCTGTATCTGAAAAATGGGCATTCTTCCCAGTATTGCTAAAATTTCATAAATTTTGTGATGCATGTGCAGCACTCCAGTGATAGTGGTAAACCCAGAGGAAAAAATCTATGAATAATTGCACCAAAAGTCATTTATTCTAGAAGCTACATGCATTTGTTTGGTAAATGCTGAAGTTTGCAAGCTAAGAAATTACATTTTCTTCATGGAATGTATGTCCTATATCTTATCTTGACCGTAGAATGTCCTAAAATACTTTGTAGAATACAAAGTAAATCTGGATTATTTCAATGCCAATCTAAAGAGAAGTGGTGTCATTTGTGAGGGCCACATTTAGTAAGCCAACTGTCCACTTTCAATAACCTGCAATTCATTCCAGCACTTGGTTATTTGGCTCCCTTTTCATAAGAAAAACAGTTTGAGTTTCACTGTTGAACTAAATACACAACTGTTCTTACAATAGACACCATGGTTCAGGACAATATAACTGCTTAATGCCTTTGTGTTTCACAGATTACACAAACTTTTAAAGAAAATGCATTTAGCTTCTGAAAATTCATGCAGTGAGAAATATCACTTGTGTAAACTGAAAAATACAGTCGTAAATACATGTAAATGAAATGGACTTATCTCACCTTAATGGCTTCAGTGACCATGGTAATAAAAAGCTAAAACATGTGAAATATGGAAGAGATATATATATAAAATATGTATGTTTGCAATAATATACATATAAAACCAAGATAATAATAGTAGCCAGATTAGTATCAATCCAAACTCACTGTCCCAGTTTAAATGAGACAAGGGTCTTTTGCTGAGGATGGATTAGGAGGAAAAGACCCAAACTTCTCTTTCCAAGCAATTATAAATCCAAAATTAAGAGGCTTCGATTGAAGGAAAAACAAATTATAGAAAAGGGAAAATAACAGCCCTTTATTAAAGGTATGTGTGTATTAACAGGAACACGAAAAAAAACCAAGTAAAATAACTAAGTAATACTCCTATACCCACCAATAATCCCCTTCAAGAACAAAACCGATAAACCGGCAAAAGGAAAATAGTTCAATTTCTTGCACCCTTTGGTGCGGTTCCAACCACAGTCAGCAGGGGGCACCGTCGGGTCACTGGAGATGCAAAATTTGTAATGTCCTGTACCATTCACCAGGTGGCGCTGTTGGGTCACTGAAGGTGCAAAAACTTGTAGTGTCCTATTGTAGTCACCAGGTGGCGCTGTTGGATCACTGAAGGAGTAGAACTTGTAATGTCCAGTGCCCGTCACCAGGCGGCGCTGTGAGATCCTTGGCTGCCGCCAGGGGGGGGGGGGGGGAGGGAAGGAAAACAACAGCAATAAAACAGAAAGTTCTCCCAATGGAAGAAAACTCACAAACTTCAGCTGATTAGGGTCCGTTGTAAGCAGGGCTTGCAGCCAGCCAGAGTTGAGCCAAGAGCAGCAGCCAGAGCTCCCCTCCGACAGGAAAGAGACAAAGGAACCCGGCAGTGTCTGCAGCCCGCAGCCAGCTCTCCTCCAGGGCAGAGAGAGAGACTCTCCTTTCCCCCCAGCCTCCACCCCCTTCCAGTCACACACCAGCCAACTCCCCCCCTTCGTTGTCAAGGAAACAAATCTCGGCCATTAGTGGGCTCGGGCCGGTTCACACGGCAGGAGGAAAGGAAAGAAAAATTCCTTGCTAAAAATACGAACTATGACACTCATAAACCAAAGTTCTTGAAAACTCTTTTTTCATTAATTTAGTGGGGTTTGAGTGATGTTTAAATATTAGCTTGCATGAACGGATTTCATGGCTTTTTATGTAGGACAACAGGGATGGTCATCATCCCCAGTTTACATCTGAAATAATCAAGACATGGAAAGATGAAATTAATTTTGAAATTCTTGCAGAAGATCAACAGCAAAGTCAGGAAATGATCCTGTGTCTTCTCATTCTTTCCACTTCTGTTCCCATTGCAGCTGGTGGTAGCTTCCACACATTTATGTGGAAACATAAAAGAAAAATCCTTTTGTGAAAATGTGCCATCTCTGTCAAGATGTATGAAATTTCCTGCCAAACCACAATGCCCATGAACGTCTTAAAAGATGTCTTTTGCAATGACAAAGTTCAATCTTTTCCATACTAACTGGCTTTATGTTCCAGTGGAGATACAAAGATGACTGTGATACAAGCTATAAAGATATATACAACATAGATATATACTTCTGTCACTATTTTCAAAATTTATTTGTAGCATCTTAAATTGCATTTTATTTTACCAATGCTCAAATTCAAATGTCATCGAGGCTGGTTCACTTAGAGGGCTGTTTGCTTTTCTGTGTAATTCTAGAGCAAGAGTAGGGAAAATTGCAGATTTTATGCATTAGGGAAGTGTTACTTCTCTTCAGAAGTGTCTATAAATATGGTCTGCAATCATTTCATCTGTGGCTGCTGCAAACTCACCAGTATCAACAAAGCAAGGCTAAACCTTTGTCACTTACTAGATACAATACCCAATGCCATGACAATATAAATGTATAAAACACACACACACGTGTGTTTGTATGTATGTATGCATGCATGTACGTATGTATATACATATGCATACACACACATACACTCTGGAAGTATTAAGGATTTTTCACTTACCCCTTAGTCTGAGTAGTGTGACAGCCTGCCCATTTTGGCTGACATCCCGTGAAGCACTTAATCAGTCGTGCCACCCAATGCGCATGTACATGACACCCAGAGAGTCAGCAAAGTGAGTCAGCTGTTTAAATTTATTCACATGCTTGATTGCTTCACAGTGTCAGGAGCAGCACACTTAGGACCTTGCCAGATAAAGCCCCAGACACGTATCCTAGCAAACGGAGAAGGCAGTAAGTTTCTGCAACTGGCATCCCAGTTTTTGATAAGACTTTTCCAAGTTTGAAGTTTGGATTTTCAGTGTATAGAACCTGAGTTTTATGCCTCAGGGTTATGTACCACTGCAGACCTGCACACAGACTGTTCACACAAACTTTGTAATTACATGCAAACATGTAGAAAACACATTTATGTTAAAGACCATTTAAAAATGGGTTCTAATGTGTAATGTTTCCTGAGGATGTAGAGAGTAAACTCCTAAAAAAGGGGAAAGGAAATTATTGAGTTTCAAAACAATTTTGTTTGAGCATCTACATTTTAATGCTTTTGACTAAATTATAAACCCATTGTCTATTTGTTCCAGTTGCAGAATATTTGAAAATATTTAACAGGCGGTGTTAATTGTGCATATTCATAGTCTTCGGGGTCCTCTTTTTCTGTCATCTTCTAGAAGTGTCAAGCACTGAAGGATTCAAAATTCATTCTGACTCTTTTATGACTTGCAGTCTAAATGGAGATAAAAAGTGACACTTTCTCTTTACTAGCTTGTAGTAATGCAGCCTCATGCACAATTGTAGGCAATTAGAAAACATATTCCCATTAGGCTGCATGGTTTGGAACACAATACCTATATGCAGATTGGTTTAGACATTGCTTTTCTTACAGATGTTGTCCTTCTGTTTCATGCTTATTTTATTATTTTCGGTGCATCAGAAAAGATTTATGCAGGTCATGGGGAGGCCATAAAGGAGAAGGTTATGTGGGCCAAAGAGGGAGATGACAGGAGCGTGGACTGGTATTTTAACATTAGGTATAGAGTGAAGAGGTTGGATTTTGATTTAAAGAGAAAGCTATGTCAAGGTCTATTGACATTTAGCTGCGTGGTGGAATGTATGGGCAGAAGATTATACCGGAGCGGCAGATAGTGGTTGTATTCTTCATAGTGCGGCAAAGAAAACAGAAGATTAATTTTGATGACTATTAGGATGTGAAGCCATATGGATGCCATCTAAATTTATTACTGTAAAGCAATAATCTCTAATCAGTTCTGTGACTTACATTGCCACTGGACCAGGTACCTTGTCCTGTGATGCTGAGTTTACCTTGGGAAGTCCCACAGAACTAAGATTATATTAAATAATACAAAAGAAAGCTAAGAGTTGACTTCCTGCCCCCCTGCTCCTCCCCGCCCCTTCCCCTTGTCCACCGCCTCTTTCCCCATGACAAATCTGATGGCAATCATTTAACTTTAGTAGGGTAATTGTCAGTGGAGTATGGCTGAAAGAAGGATACTGTCCAGGCAGGATTTGAATTAGTACACAGATGAAAGGCTGCATAACATCTTAGCAGCCACTGGGAAACCCTAATTCCTAGTCTCACTGCTCTAACAGTTTTATACAGTGAAAGGTCAGTGACTGTTACTGAAAGTTTTTCATGCTATAGTCCTTCATTTTGCATAGGATCACTTTTTTGTCTGTGCTTGGACTATAAACTTCAATAGCAAGTCATTGTGACATTAATACATTTGTAGAAAATTATAGTGGGCAAAACGGTCTCTTTGGAAGATGAGGAAAGTTACCTGGACTATTCAATAGTCCTATGGTTTTTGGCTGTATTCATAATGTCTCTGTGCAGTGTCAATTGTCGTGCTGTCTTCATGAAGCATGAATGATAAGCCCTTGATGTCAGTTTGAGGTAAGAAAAGTGTATTTCCTGTTAGCATTATAAACCCTAGTGAATGACTAATAGAGAGATGAATGCATTAGCAGCATCTGGAGTTAATGTGTTGAAGAAGTTCAATATAAAGTCTTTTCTCCCATTTAGCTGATACTAGAACCATAACTGATTCCTGGAAGTGGATATATTTACTACTATTTTTCTTTCTAACAGTTTTCTAAGTATCTGCTCTAAGTAGGTTCTGAAGTAGAATAAACCCTATTGATTTGTTTGGTTCACTTCCTCCAACTGACATTTCTAAGGTGATAAAGTGCAACAAGTCATACTTTCCTGAAGAAGCAGTATTACATAAAAACATATTACTTAGCCTTTAGATACAATTGGACTTAAGATGAGATGAGTAATGAGAGAATTAATGTTCTTTAATCCTCCCTGTGATCATTTAAGGAACTCTGGCATAGCACCTTCTTTTTTTCCTTTATGCTTACTCTATGAATGAATTACTGAACTGAACTCAGTGTTGTTTTCAGTGTTTCAGTTGTGACATCAGATGATGACTAACTGAATTTAAATTAAAGTATTGATGGCTTTATCAATAGCAGTACCAATTTATTGATGAAAAAACAGTAGACAATTCAATTTATTAAACCTTGAAAGCACTGCAGCCATACCCCTGGCAAATATAGTTCAAATTCTTCAAGTGAATCTATGTGTATCTCCATGTGATACCATTGTCATCAGTTTCTTAACTGGTAAGTGTCTATAATCTTGCCACCAGGCATGTACAGAACCATCTGTGAGTTTACACTGCTCTGTGGTTAACAACCTGGGCATTAATTATTCAAGAGAGGTGTTAATTGACAGCTCCAATAAAGGGATCCTCAGTGCAGCTGGAGGGGTCTCCACCATGGCAGCTATCCCCAGATTCTGGCTGAGCTCAAGGTGTGGATCAGCTGGATGCAGCTTTTGCCACAGCCCAGGAACCAGGTGCATAAATGCCAATGTACATACAGAGCAGTATACTGTGTGGAGCAGCACCTTGTGCCCAAAAGATTCAGCTTCAAATCTTCACTTGGGCCTGCTTTAAAGTAGAAATTCAAACTTGCATTTTCAACATAAGGCAGGAGCGTCCTGGCTGCCAATCTGAACTGTCTCTTAGGAAGGCAAAGTGTCCTTAGATACAAAAAGACATACAATTTGTTGTTTCAGGCAGAAATGAGTGGGTGTCCCTGGAGAGGTTAGCTGCTTTGCATGCGCCCAAACCTTTTTCCTGTGCAATTATATCTTACATGGCTTCTGAGGATCTTGTAGAGCTGATCTCTGGCCTCTCCTCACATCATGCAGTGCAGGGACAACGAGCAGCTGTGGACTGTGCTAGGTCAGGGTGGAATTATTCACCAATGTCTCCTGGCAGTAGCAGTGGAAGGTTTAGATGTCTGGTAATCAGCTTCCAGGCATGACCAAGAATGTCACAGAGCTGTCAAAGAAACATATCATATCCTCCATTTGTGGCTGTGTGGTGCTGGGGATCCTACCAGGGGTCAGGCTTAGTTCATGTTTGACTCCAGTCAGCAGTGTGAAGCTTCAAGGACTCTGCTGTGCTGCACACAGACATTCTGTCTGGAAGATCAGTCTTTGAAAGCACTATTGGCCATTGTCATCCTTTCCTTTCCCTGCTGACAATTTATGTTAAAAATACCAATTACTTGTTGCACCATTATAAATAAATTAAGAAACAGCCAAATAAATACTATGCTGATCAAGTTTATTTAATCTTTGAATTGCTCTTGTATGAATGAGTCTTTGGTCTCTTAGCATGACTACTTTTGGGGGTGGGAGGTCCAGATACTTGTTTGTACCATGGCCAATTTGATGTGATTAGTCCCTGTCTGTGGCCTCCTCTGGCACATTTCTCATGCTGCTTTCTTCTCCTCAGTTTCATAAACACTTTTGTCCATCTCTCATATTTGTCTGCTGAGAAGAAATCTTGCATAAGCCATGGGACAATCTCCTGAGAAACAGACGTTTGTGACTGTAGTTTCTCATCCCAGAGATGAACAGTGTTGTTTTCAGGAGGTGGTGGCAGCTCCTACATTACTGATAAGTCTTTTTATAAACCAAATTTGTCTCTTTCTCACCCTGCAAGTTCTTCAGTGACTCTGACATTGTTTTCTAACTGTGCAGGTGTTTTGATTTTGTTTAGCAAAGTGTCAGGAGCTGTCAGCACATGATTCATTGATATAATTTTGTGATTATATTACCTGTGTGAGGAATTATAAAGAACTATGGAGACGAATATGAGCACATAGTGAATGGAAATGCAGAAACACCATAAAACCAACACAAAAATGGCATGTATTGATGACAACTATATCAGCAGGTCTTCAGGATCTCAATGTGTCTATGTACAGCTACTCAGGATATCTAGATCAGAAACCAAGAGACACTGAGTAAGTCCTAAGACTTGATGGAGAAGGACTTTGAATTACATTCCCTTCTTAAGGTGTACAGGAAAGCACATCCAAAGCCAGCATGTCATCACCAATCTAAAAGGACCCCAGAAGACATGATGAGGACTGAGTAGCTGGCATTTCTCATCTTCTGTATCACCCAAGACAGAAAGACCAACCAACCATCTGGGTATTTGTTTATTGTTTTAACATTTTTTATTCTGGTTTGGTAATTAATATGTACTCACTATCATATAGGTAGTCACATATATAATTTTAAAATGCTTAAAATAGTGTCCTTCAAATTATAATCCCATTGTCAGACATTTGTTGTCTGGCAAAAGCAAATTTTTCAGCAAAAAATATCTCACTGAACTGTAATTTTAGCTAACTTGGGGAAATGCAGTAGTAATACCTAATTTTTGCCAATCAGTTTAAAAATTCTAAAATTCTGAATTAGTTAGATATCATGGCATTAACATTGGCCCTTCATTTTGATCGTTTCGTGGTAACAGGCCTTCTTCAAGTGCTTCCTCTGGATATGTTCATAGAGAATTTAATGGTATATTTATTTCCATTGTACTTCCAGGCTGGTCATTCTTTTAGGTAACTTGTGTAAATTCTCACTTGTATAAATAATACCACTATGTCGTATCCATTGTGTGTATTTTCTGGTAGCTGCACTTTCAGCTTACCAGTACAGACGTCTGAAAAAGGAACATCAGTGCTTATTAAAGGAAATTTTTGTGAATCTCCTAATCTATTAAAGCAGGCATGGTGGTAAAGTCTTAGATTGCTATGAAATACCCTTGCATTCTGTATTATTTACTTCTTTAATTCCAAAACACAGAGAGAAAATTATATTTTGCCTTTGTTTAGCATTTTAAACTTTTTGCATTTTTCTTCAGATGAAAATGCCCTTTATGCAGGACACATCATAAAAAATACATTTTGTTTTCTGGTGAAAAGCCAGTCTCCAACCAAACATCTTCCTAAGATGTTTTAATACTTGTGCAACAAGATTTGGTATTTCTAAGGCCATTTGATAGATTTTTGGAGTTGCAAATGCCTTGGAGAAAATATTTGATAAATATATAAATTTGATAAATTTGACAAAATATGAGTCCTTTTCCATGATATTATAAACTGTGGTGATGCCAAATTCTGTGGCCTGATCTTATCACAGTTGGTAGTCAAAAGGCTATGTGCTGTCTATGTAGTTGAGCAAAAAGCAACCAGAATAACCAGTGATTGTTCACTCCCTCTCTTTCAATATGGTTATACTAGGAGTGAAGTGCTTAGGTGCTTCCTTTGTTTCAAACCACTTTGCTACATTATACATTATAACCCTCCACCATGTCCATCTGAAATAATGCTTAAGTCACTGTATAATGTGCAGACTTTCCTCTCCTGGTCAGGCATGAAAAAATGAAGCTCCTATGACCAGTGAAGAGAATGCATAGTCAGTTAGGCATTTGAAGACCCTTGGAGTGTAGAAATCTTCGTTAGGATAGAGAGAAAGCTTACCATTCATGTCCTA
This sequence comes from Myiozetetes cayanensis, assembly GCF_022539395.1. NCBI lineage: Eukaryota > Metazoa > Chordata > Aves > Passeriformes > Tyrannidae > Myiozetetes > Myiozetetes cayanensis. Next base: position 26,364,178 of record NW_026087521.1, on the reverse strand, counting down.
ACTGTCCTGCACAAGAAGGCAGCATCTGGCCAGTGATGTGTTCTCTCACAACTGATCCAGCAAAAGGCTGTATTAAACACCAGCTGTGAGGTATCATACTGCTAAAAGCTTGCCGTGTTTTCTACACTGAGTTAGCTCTATGACTGCACTTTGGTCCCTTAGTATAGTGGGCTGTGAAAAAAGAAAAGAGCTTTGAATATCACATCAATGCTCCCTGACTAAGAATCTGGGCCTGAAAAGAAATAATCCCAGCCTCAGGAAGAGCAATAGATCTCACTTTGTTTTAAAAATTCCCATTATGTTAGGACTTTGATGTCTCAGATATTGACCCTGAGCTGGACCTGGTAATGGGTGGGGAGCTACGGTCTGTTTAGTCTGCATGTGGTTATTGTGTCAATTCTGAGAGAGTTAGAGTCTTTTCCTGGGAATGTGGGAATAGGGATTCAAAGGTTGGCAAAGAATAGCAAGGGCTATGCATCCTGTGTACCCAGATGAACCCAGGGGTCCTGCACCTATGTCCCAGCCTCCAAGTCCTAGTTCTCGTACAGTCCAACTGCATAACTGTTGCTCCTACTGCTGATAAAGACCAGTCAGAAATTCTGCAGAAAGGTCAAAAAGGTAAACTTACGTATGAAAGTGGGATTGTTGAGACAGGATTGTTAGCAGTTGAAGAATTCAAGAGGAAAACACAACAGGAAAAAGTGTAAAATCTTAAAGGAAAAGCCCAAGAAGGTTGGTCAAGGGTTAGTCCAGGAATCCTAGAATTAAATCATCATTATTATCAGTCCCAATGGAACTGGTGGGGAACAACAGCTCTGCAACACCTGGGAGCCTTTCCAGTCAGGTTCAGAGAATGAGCCTTCCCAGCTTGCAAAGCTGGTGAGCATACTAATGCCCAATAGCTAGTCATTATATATTTATCTTAGTATATATTATAGAACTACTTGCAAAGGCAATGCCTAACTGCAGGTGTCTAGATAAACTGCCACCCAAAACAAACTGTGACAGCCAGTCGCCAAGGATGCCAAGAAAATAATTGTGTAAAAATGATGACATACTGCTGTAAATTTTCTAGGCATCAGCCTATTGAAAAGCAGCAAAAGCTTGTGAGTGGTTTAGCCAGAAAAATGTAGATAAACAGTTTGCAGAGTCCTAGCAAAGGGAAATTCATATTGATAGAGAGTATACATTGTATCTTTTTCACTTATCAATACTGCTAATGCATCAAGGTTGACAGAATTTCATTGTATTTGCTGCAGATGTTTTCTCTGAGGCTTTTCAGATTTTATTATTGATTTTTTTCTTAATCTTACTTTCTTACTGACTCCAAAATTCATTCCAATGTTCATTTAGTTACTTCTTGTAAAGGTTAATATCTTACATCTAGAGGTGCTCCTGTAGGAGATTTGCATAGCTGTCTTAAAATTGATTCTTCTTGGTGGTTATTAGAATTAAACAGTAACTGAGAGGGAAAAAAATTTAATTCTCCTTTCTTACTAGTCCTGTGAATTCAATAGTTACTAATAATTAATGTTGCTAGGTATTTAAGATGCTTACCTTGATATCCCTGGTTATTGACTATTACATAAACTTCTGCAAGTTATTTTTGTCAATTTACAAGCACAAATCTGTTTTTATCTTTGTTTGTCTGAAGTCTTATTATTCTTGCCACTTCTTTTAAGTCTCCTGTCATTTTCTAAGAATTAAGAAGGAGTTAAGACACCTTTTTACTTTTTGTGATGAATGCACAGGTGTTTCTTACATTCCGCTTGGATTCTTCTTTAAAATCTTACATTTTTAAAGTCTGTAGGTTTTATGTTTTTAATCCAGATATTAAATTTCATTCATGTATATATTATCCTTCATTTTCAGAGTTCCAAGATTCACTGTATTCATGCATTACCAACACACTGGATACACAAAATTTTGTGAAAGTTTGGAAATTTTTGTGGCAGAAATAGTTCTGCCAAGATTTTGACACAGAAAAGGACGCTGGAAAGAATTCATTTGCAGTTTGTTCATAACAAATTCAATTAAAAGGATGGGAAACTTTTAACTGTGATTTCTTTCTCTATGATTTTAGGCCATGTGACAGCTGTTTCCATAATTTGTGATCTTTGAAAATAACTGTGCATAAGTTGTCCATAAGTTCCAACATCTTCTCTATGGACTTTGACCATATTTTCCATTTTCTTTCTGAATACTGGTAGATTTCTACTTCCTTTATGTTCGCTATTGAGTGTATAATTAGAAAAAGACCTTGACTACAGTACTGTAATAATACTACTGTATTATTAATATGAAAATCATTTACTTGCTTTTCAGGGATAATGGAGATATTATTTGATTTTTAAATTATTAAAGCTGACCTACAATCCAGATACATGGCTAACAGACTCATTATTAGTTTTCTATATAATGTGAACTTTTAGCTACCCCAAAACTCTGCTAAGGCTTGTAATTAATTGCTTCTTGTCAACAAGAGTATTTTTTTTGGTGTATGTGCACAAAGTGTATTTCAGACTAATAATGAGTGAATTTATTATGACTTCCCTAAACTCCGAGTCTGGATGAGAGGATATAATTTAGTGCCAGGAAGGGACTTCTAACATAGATGCTACCATAGATGCTAACATCTCTGCTTTTATAAAACATTTCAGAAATCTAGTAATCTGCCTTTCTTTTCTCTATGCCTTATTGTATCCAAATGGTGTCATGTCCAATTGCAGTCTTACTTCACAGCAGTCCACATCACAGTAGCAAATGTCAATGTTTAATACTGTCTATAGCTTTAATTGATGGCAATACTCGATATAGAAGTACATTTTAGGGCACTGAAGATGGACCAAAGATTCATATTCTTCAGGGAACTGATTAATTTTAAACTTATTTCTTTCTTTGTGTCTATATTTAGTGTAAGAACAAATCATTTTCATATAATTTTCTGTTCTGGTTACAATCTTAAGGATGTCAAGGGAATGGATAAATGGATAAATGTTCTTCTATTTTCTCTTTATTATTATAATTTTTCTCACAAGATTGAGAAAAAAGGGAGAATATAATGAGAATAAAAATGCACAGTATTGAAGCATTAAAATTTGGTGATAATTCATTCCTGTGACAGAGTACAGCAAGTACAAAATGCAGTGTAAGATACATTAATTTTCCCGACAAAACCTATAAAAGGAGTAGGAAATACTATAAAGGTAATTTACTCCTATTGCAGTCATTCTAAGGCAGCAGTCTCACGTCCTCTTAGAAATGTCTCTTGTGACAACATAGCTGTAGATACTTTATTTGAGGCTACTCATCAGGTTAGATCTATTACTAATGTATGGAAACAATACTGGTGTTTGTGCATAGGTCATTAATTCTACTTTAAGGAAATGAATATCAGTTTTTCTGTTGGACTAGTTAAAGTGAAAAGATTTTAAAAGAAAAAGATCGATTTCTAAATATTGATTTTGGTATAGGAATTTTTTGTTATGTTCTCTACCAAAACAAAAAACAATCATGTGTTGACTTTTCCTTGTGTGGATTCAGTTAGAAAGTACTGTGTTATTTATGTCAATGAGAATAGTAATAGTTCAATTTAGAACTCTGCTCCTTTATTTAATTCCCCTGCAGCTACCAAGATTTGAAATAATAGATGACATTTTTTCCCAGCAATGCTGGCATGAGATTTGTGGGCTTAAAATATGCCACTTCAAATTACATGTTCGCAAAAAATGTAGTGATAGTAAACACTTAATGCTCTGTGTTCTAATAGTGTTTTACTTATCTCTTTCCCTAAATTGCTAAATTGTGTTTAATATAGTTTTACTGAGAAATTGTCCCAAGAACTTTGCTGTTTGGTGATCAACAAATGAATAGCATGCAACACGTTTTAGTTCTAGAGAGTGTTTTGCTTTCATTAGAAATACCAATCACTCTACCAGAAAGGACACTAGAAATGCTGTAATTGTCCAGGTGGATGAATAGTTGCTATATGCTCAGCAATAGTTTGCATGATGCTGATGATTAGAAGGGGTTTTTTTTGTTGTTGACAAGCAAAGGCTGGATTAAAAATGAAGGGGTAGCTGAGCTTCCTTTGGGCAGGGTATCATGGAGCTGGAACAAAGGTATTCTTAGTGTGTATTGAACAGACAAAGCTTACCTCAGAGTTGCAGAAAAATAGAGATTATATTATCTCACAAATGGTTGTCATGAGACTAACTTGAAAGAAATCTAAATCTAGTAATCTGTCACCCTGAAGGATCCATGTAGTAAGGTATTTAAAGAAGTTAAGATTAGCGTAGCTTCATTTGCAATTTAAATTTGCTACAGACTTTTTTTTGAAAGCATATACGAGGGTCCTAGGGTGTGAAGTGTCATTCAGTGGTGGGTATTAAGACAGTAATTTAACAAGTTTTCGTTTGCCCATGCCTGGCTTTCCCCTGCACTTAGTTTGTAAGGGGAGGCTGAAATGTGTATACACAATCCCCACCCCAAGCCATGCTCCAGTTGCTGCCTGTGCAGTCGTGACACGGTGCTGCTCTGGGGTAGTGAGGCTGCTGTCATTGCTCTTGACCAGTTTCTGCAGGCAGTGCTCACTCTGAAGTGGGTCTAGACACAGCAATCACACAAGAACACGTTTATATATTACACCTGGGTTAAACAAATTAAACACAAGTCATGTGAAGAGGTGCAGGACTGCAGATCTGCATATGTGTAACGAAGCACTTCCCTGGAGCATAAAAGTGCCTAAGCTGGGCAGAAGCAAGGCTTGATGAGTGCCTGTCTCCAGATTTTTTTGAGGGGCTGGCACTAGGCTTAGACCTTCCTCGCCAGTTTCTTGTGCAGAGCCCTGTCCTTGGCCTGCAGGTCTCCCTACATACTGCAGAGGAAGCTTGGTGGTTTGATTAAGTAGTTTGGATTCCAAGCTGTTAAAAAAACAGGGCAGGGCTCTGGGCTGAAGAGGTCATAAATTTTGGGATATTTTTGGATCTGACTTCTGTTGGTTCCCATGAAAGACTTAAGGGTCATGTGATGGTTGGAGATCGTCTTGGGCACAGTGATCACAAAATGATAATTTTCGATGCTTGTAGTTAGGAGAGCAGACTTTGACCTGTTTAGGAGACTGGTTGAGAGAGTACCTTGGGAGGCAGTCCTGAAGGGCAAAGGAGTCCAGGAAGGTTGAGCATTCTTCCAGAAAAAAATCTTCAAGCGTCAGGAGCAGGCTGTCCCCATATGCTGAAAGATGAGCTGGTGGGGAAGAAGTCACCGTCCCTGGAGTGTTTAAAAGATAAGTAGATGTGGCACTTAGGGAAATGATTTAGGGATGGACTTGGCAGTGCTGGGTTAACTGTTGGACTGGATGATCTTAAAGGTCTTTTCCAACCTAAATAATTCTATCCTTCTATAACATGCTAGGCAGCATTTACAAGATAAGAAACTGGAATTTAAAATTGCAAATAATTAAATTCCCTTCTATTCCATGTTCTTCTAGGATGACTTGAAGGTTTATGTTAATGCAGGGCCCAGACAGGTGAATAAGGTTTTTCTTTTCTGGTTAGGTCTCTCTTCCTCTCTTCTAGATATGTAGCAAACAAATGTACTTTTATCTCTGTCTTATCACAGGCTCCTTTACTTCCATTCTGAGGTATGCCAAACCCATCCCAGGTTTTTTAACTGCTATGTATGCCAAGACCTAGCTGCTCTAGATGGCAGTATAATGTAGACATAGTGTTTCTTCTTGGTATGGGAAGTTCTAAAAATAAGAATTGTCTTTGTATATAATCTTGCAAAAGTATCACAGTTTCATTTCTAACCTACTGGAATTATGATCCTGCATGGTAGGAGCAGCATCAAATAGAAAACATTATTGATGGAAATTAGTTCAACCACCATTATTTGAACAAATGGGGATTTTTAATGTAAGAAAAAAAGTTACCTGGGTGCTGGCAGCCTAATAGGGTTATTTCCCATTTACCCCGCTATGGTGAGATCTTTGAGTGGTCCAATATTGCTCAATCACTGCAAAAACATTCCTCATTCTTGCCTTTCATGCTACCTCTGGGGCAATTCTGATTCTGACACCACAACCAAGTTTTAAAATATGCTGTGACAGTCCTTGTATCCCCAATACTGTTCTTGCTTCTGTACCATAAAGTGATAATTATGCCTAGGTAGTATCCAGAATATTTACCTATAAGCCATTGCAATTGCTTTAGATAATTAATTAGTAATGTTTGCTCACCATTTTTAATGTACTTCACATATTATTATCCTTTATAGCCAATATATTCTTTCATCTGCAACCCTGAAGAGTCAGTCTTGTTCAGTAACCAAAAGTGGAGCACAGACAGTACTGTAAAGCATGGAGTAAGTGCATTAGAGATCACACCAAGGATAACTCAGGACAAACAATTGGCTCAGGAGCCAGAGGAAAACATCATGAAAAACAACAAAGTGAGAAAAGGGCATGCAGCAGGGTAGAATATTTATCCCCCAATTATAGCAACATCCTGTTTACTTTGGTGACTATAAACCTGTGCTGAACTAGAATGAATTTCTTTTTCAAGAGCCAATGTTTGTGTTAAGAATAAATGATCATTGCTTTTAAAGAGTGCAGCAATTCTGATCAGATGCCAGCATGAAGACAAAAGAGGTTGAAATTATTTAACTACTCTCAGGTAAACAAGGGGTCATATAGTGCAACACCCTAGACTTAAGGTTTCAAATGGCAGTGTCTTCTACAGAGTTAGCAACAAAAACAAAACTTCTTCCAGTTAGCTCCCAGCATAAAGGAAGGAACTAATGGTTGTGAGGAAACATTAGTCATTAGAGCTTGGAATTTGTGGCCTTAATTTCTTTGTGGAGATTAGATACTATTAAAACCATATTTTTAATCTTAAAGCTTCTCTAAAAGACTACTAACAAGAAAGTGCTATAATGAAAATCCATATAATGCTGATTATATCGTCAATACTAATGAAAATGTTTCTGTTGGTCTTTGTGAAAGTGGGTTAGATATCACAGTGTCTCTGCACAGAAGTAGTCAGCTAAGTGCATTTTTTTTTCTGGAGACTTGTCAAAACCTAACATGGCAGTATGTTCTTTCTGCATGAGATGAAACAGCTACACTGCCAGTAAGAATATGTCAACATGGTAAATTTTTGCCTCTCTGGAAGTGGGCAGCTTGATGATTGCAGCCGGATTGTGACATCAAGGAACATTGCTGTCATCTCCACTACCACAGATCAGAGAGGAAACACAAAGGCATGTCACTCCGAATAATCTTTCCCCTTCCTGAAAGACAAATTTCATGTCAGAGGTATCACCACACACTAAATAACTGTGTGGTGGTAGGATGCTTATGGTTCTGGTAAAACAAATGCACAAAATGAATAATTTGGATTTCAACTTCCTGTATATTTCCATGTTAGAAGGTCTTTTGCATCAGCAACTGCAGAGACAAAGCTCTGCAGTTCATAGAACTGTAGAATGTTAAGAGGTTGGAATGGACCTTAAAGATCATCTAGTCCCAACCCCACCCCTGCCATGGGCAGGGACACCTCCCACAAGACCAGGTTGCTCAAGACTTTATCCAACCTGGGGTTCTGTCCTGACTATCTCTCTACAAGAGCAACATTGCTTCTTTTCCATGTCCATTAGCTGGTCTGTCCTGAGAGGTATACTCTTAGCATGTTTTCACTGCTGCTATTCTTATTTTTAAACTACCTTAAATAAGATTTTTTTCTAAGAAAAAAGGCTTCTTGTAGGATATTAAAAATGACATTTTTCAAAGAATACTGTAATAATGATACAATAATATTTTGTACTTCTGTAGAAGTTTACATTTGCTATCCTCAAAGTGCCATAAAACCATTTTCTAATGTATGTCTTTAGACAAGTGGATAAGCACAAATCTAGGTCTGATTCTCCTCCCTTTTGCATTGGCTTTGGCTTTGCAAGTGTGTTAATTTCAGTAAAGAAAATGAACCTTTCTTTTTTTGCCTGGTAAGAGACTGACTTCCTTGGATCCCTGTCCGTGTTCATGTCATACCAAGTAGGGCTGGGGGTTGGAGTACGGGTAGTACAGGCTGGTGACAGAAAGAGTGAGAGCCTAAGTCCCTGTGTGAGGGAAGAGGACATGTAAAACTTTCCCTGGATTTCCAAGGCAGTAGTGGTCCTCATGTCAGTGCCTTGCTGAGGATGAATGTAGACACATAGCAGAAAGCAAAGCTGTGCAGGCATCATGCTGTCAGGCGTAGACACGCCTGTAGGCATCCACATGTTGAATGCCCAGCCAAAGAAAGTCACAACCTGCAGATGTTTTAGGAAAAGCCAATACATCTGCACTTGTCACTAAAATCACACACACTTTGGCTGCAGATTATAAGAGTGACAGTCTGCTCTCAGAAATGTGTTTTGGTGGCACAAGTTGAGGCTTTTCATGGCCAGGAGCCACCTCACTCTTCAAAAGGACTCATTGTACCCATTGAATGGATCCTCCTCAATATCAGTTTTCTCAATGGAACAGCTTGATTTCCACTTGCTGTGCTTGCAATATCTTAAAACCGAATGTAAGAAATAGGTTTCATTTCAACAATTACAACATTACAGATATCTTCTTTCAGTCTTGTTCATTGTTTCTCTTAAATTCAGATCACATAAAAAGGCAATAATAGGGCTATTTTTTAAAAGTAATTTACAGCTGCTGAAAGTGCAGACCTTAGCTGTGCAATTCTGACATGGATATCACTACTGTGTGCTCTGTTAGAAGCTGAAAAAATTTTAAAGTTTGTTTCCTCATACTACCGTGAGGAACTGTCCATTTCAAATCAGCTTGAGATAACTTTTGAACTTGCTAAATTTTCTATGTTGCCTTTGTTGTTCTTCATTCTCTGAAGTTTGTACACAGATGCTTTTGAATATTCATGTTTACCCTGTGTTTTGATATTTGTTTGAGAATTTGTCCATTGTACTTCTCATGTTTCATCTTGTCAAGTAAATCAAATAGCAAATACCTTGTTCTTGCTTAATTTAAGCTTTGCTTATTAAGCTCAGTCAGGCCTGAATACTAGCAAGCTGTTGTTTCTTTGCTTAAAATCATCAACACATTTAAATAAGTTACTATACACGTTATGTCAGTTTTTCTGAATTTCCTAGTAGTGGTTCATTAGCTGGCAATAAGACCAGAAAAAACTCCTACAGCCCATCTAGTCTATATTTATTTCTTTTATTTATTTCTTTCCCAGGATCATAACTGTTGAAATGCCAACATTTAATTGATGGTTTGTATATATTTATGTAGCATCAAGAAGAAGTGTCCAGTATTCAAAGTACACTGGCATTTTGTATTAAGGCCATAAGTGTCTTAGCAAAAGCTCCTTAATATAGGATCTTCATCTGAAACTACAGTGCTCTTTTATCCAATAATCTTTCTCAGTGCTCTTTTATCCAATAACTAATTTGGAAGTCGGTGACCCCTTTTTTGTAGCTTCTTCCTCAGCCTTTTCTCTCTAAGCCAGATAGATCTTTTATCTTTGGTAAGTCCAAATCTCTATAGCCCTGAAGAGGTTATCATTCAGCTGGCAAGATTTCTTTTGTTGAGTGGAAAACATTTGCTGATTTTCACCCATGTTTTTACCTCCTCACTGTGAGGGAATTGATTTCAAAGGCTTAAATGCCTCCTTATCACCTGTTACACTTAAAAATTTTGTTTTACTAAGTGGGGAATTCAAAGTAGTAATTTTACTATTATCATATTTACTGAGACCATAATAGGAAAAGAATCATGTGGCTAAGTATGAAACAGTGTCTGCAATTTCCTCACAAGTAAATTCCTATACTTGGTGGTGTATTTTGAATATTTTAAGTTTCTGTGGAACTTAATCTACTGTTGAGCAAGTTGATTGACTACTAGAAGAATAGGGCAAGAAGTAAGGTTAACATTGGCAAGTTGTTTGATAGTTACTACAGTGTGAAAACCATCACAAATACATAGAAGGGCAACTCAGTCTTAAAATACGCAGGGAGCTCAGTCTTAAACTGCATGTAATGTTATGTGTTCCTCTTGGAATTGATTCTAGCAGTCAGAGTTATGATATTTCATGTTGAAAATAAAAGTAGAATTGGTAATATTCAACGGGGAAATATCTAAAAGTGTTGAAATTAATTTCAAAATAAGGCAACCAGTATACGTAGAAGGTCTTCGTCAGCTACATTTGTTGATAAAATGCTTCCTATTTCTTTTGTTTCTCTTTAATGATTCTGATATGATATTGTTTTTGAAAAGTTTAATTTTGCTTTTTTTTGTCTTCAGTGATTTAATTGTAATTCTGTCCAGACATTTCAGTGAAAACAACCATTTACAATTTAGTAAGGGGTTTTAATTAAGAAATATTAATTGCATTTACAAAGTAAGAGTGGAAGCATTTTCATCTTGAAATAGAAGGAATAATTTCAAGGTAAAATACAGTGGAAATACAGGAAAATGCAGTGAAAATAAAATTAAACTGTTTAAGTATAGAACAATGTCTACTGTTATATTAGCATCTGCAAAAAACATAATGTAACACTGATACTCAGGGCAAGTTCTAATCTTGGAGTGTTATTCTACAGAGAATGATATCTGGACAGGGAAATTCACTGGTTGATATTGATCCTTTCTCCAGATCTGTTGTAGCTGTATCTTACTTGACAACATTTCAGTTTTGTCCAGCTGGGCATAATTTCCTACATAAGGACTGTGCCAGCTTCTGGTTTCCTCCATCTTCCTCTGACCTGTGCCTTCCTCTTCCTTTTCACCCCATCAGTGCCAAAATCATACATCAGCTTGAGTCTGTCATCAGTTACTCACAAGTGAGGAAAGGAGCATCTATTGGATGCTCTTTTATCTCTCTTGAGATAAGAGAAAGCACCTTTTTACAAATGTCTTTTTCTGTGCACTGATCATTGGGTAACTAACTTGTACTGTGATGTCCAAATTTTTAAATGTCTAAACTTATAACAAATGAATCTTACCCATCATCTTTTAAATCAGAAGTTTTAGTCTTGGAAGAAATTTACTGCTGTACAGATGGAGAGTAACATGCTCCCTTTAAAACAGCCCAATGCTCCTAGAAAATCCTTTTTTATCAGCTTTACCTGAAGTTTTTAGATATTCAGTCTTTCACCATGAAAAAAATTGTAGGAATAGTTTTCCCCAAAAAAGCTCAATATACTAGTTTGAGACAGAGACATTTTCTTGAGCTATGGAGGAAAAAAAATGATGAATGTGCTTTTTTTTTAGTGTGGTATTTGTCTGCATGGTGGCTTGCTCAGGCATTCTTGTCTGAATATCTTAAGATCTGGAGACTTTCAAGGCAGTATAGGTCAGCATAGGATTTTGCAGTACTTGGAAAATTTGACAGTAAGGTCATTTTGACATTTAATGTGATGGTGCTATGAACCAGTGAAAGCTTTTGTATTCATTCATGAAATATATACAAAGGTGTTGTATTTTGAAAATTCAGTAGGTACTTCTGCACCTGTACATGAGGATTTTTATCTGTATTTCCACCTTTATTTAGATTACTCAGGAGGTAATAGTCTCTTCAGAAATCCCATGTCCTCTTCAGAAAATGATGGCTCTGCTTTGATCTTCTTTAAAATAGGGTAATTGTAGAAAAGAGCATCAGCTAGCAAAATTGCTATATAAAAAAAGAAAAGATTAAGTGAGAGTGGCTGGTTTAGGATTATTCAGTTTTCCAAATAAATGGAGTAACTGAAGTATTTCCTTTAAGATTGGAGCATCAAAGATCATTAAAACTATGAAAAACTATGAAACCCTGGTTTATATGGAATGGGGTGATTTTGTTGATCATGAATTCCTATCTCATTGAGTTGTCAGAGTTGAACAGCCAAATATTGAATGACATGGAGAACAATTATATGCCCTTGGTGAAACCATGCTCAAATCACCTCCCTGTTCCCAGGCACAGAGGTGAGACTGACAGGTCTGTAGTTCACAGTGTCCTACTTTCTTCCCTTTTTAGAGATGGGTACAATGTTTCTCTTTTTTCAGTCACCTGGGACTTAACTGACTGCCACGACTTTTCAAATATCATGGAGAGTGGCTTGGCAACTACATAAGCCAAGTTCCCCATGACTCTGGGATGCATCTCACTGGATCCTATAGACTTATATACATTCAGGTTCTTCAGGTGGTCATGAACCTGATCTTCACTTTCACTGGGAAGCACTTTGCTCCCCCAGTCCCCATCCTGCTGTCTGTCCACTCAAGAGAGGTTGTGGGAAGAGAGGATGCCATTTAAGACTGAGGCAAAAAGTTGTGGAGTACTTCAGCCTTCTCCCCATCCATTGTTACCAGTTTACCAGCATTATTTATCTGGGGGGTTACACCTTCTTTGACCTTCCTTTTCTGGTTAACATACCTACAGAAGACCTTCCTGTTATTCTTTGTGTGTCTTTCCATTTTCAGTTCCAGCTTCACCTCCACCTTCCTCACCCCATCCCTATGCGACCAAATCTCATTGATATTCTCTTCACAGATGACCTATCCTTGTTACCATTGCCTGTGCATTTAGTTCTTTGCCTTGAGTTTGACCAGCAGGTCCCTAATCAGCTGTGCTGGTTTCTTGCCTTCCTTGCCCAATTTCTTGCTCTTGGGGACTGCTCTTGCACCCTATGGAAGACTTCCTTAAAGATCTCACAACTCTGATCCGTTCCCTTACCCTTAAGGGCAGTCTCCCAGGGGATCCTATTGACTATCTCCTTGAAGAGCTGGAAATTTGCTTTCTTAAAGTTCAGGGGCCTAAATTTACTCCTTATCTGACCCATATCCCTCAGGACTGCAAACCCCACCAATTCATGATGACTGCAGCCCGGGCTGCCTCCAATCTTGATTTCCATTATTAGCTTTCTTATGTTGGTGACCATCAGATCCAGTATCACATCCCCTCTGGTAGTGCTGTCTATTAATTGGCTAAAGAAATTATCCTCTGTGTGTTCCAGGAGTCTCCTGGATTGCCTACTGCTCACTGTGCTACTTTCCCAGCAGGTGCCAGCGTGGTTGAAGACTCCCAGCAGGACAAGAGCCTGAGAGTGCAATGCCTCCTGTAGCTGGAGCAAGAAGGCTTTGTCAATAGGCTCTCCCTTGGTCAGGTGGCCTGTAATAGTCACTGACCAAGAGATTTCCTGTGTTACCTCAGTCTCTGATTCTTATCTACAGGCTTTTGACCTGCTCATGGATGTTCTTCAGAGACAACTCTCCACACTCAATCCATCTTAGGGTAACCCCTCTGCCTCTCCTTCCTGCCCTGACTGCTCTGAACAGTCCATAGCCATTGATAGTTGCACTCAAGTCATGGGATTCTTCCCACCAAATTTCAGTCATGGTCATAACTTTCTAGAAGCATGGGGTTTCTAAGTCCTCCTGTTTGTTGCCCATGCTGTGTGCATTGGTGTAACAGCACCTCAGCTGGGCTGTCAGATGTGTCGCCTTCCTAGAACACCCATTAATTCCTTTGAGATACTTCCTTGGTGTTTCCCTGTTGTCTTCTGTTACCTCAGGAGTCCATAAGGCATATATCAAAGGATGATAGAATTGTTATTGTAAGACCAGATATCTGGACTTGTGCAAGTTCCCAAATTTATCATGTTGTAATTTTCAGACCATGCATAAGCAAAATTACATGGATAGACTATGTACTTCTGAGTTGACCTGCATGCAGTGTAAGGGCATTGCTGATATGAGCTGGCTTTTGAAAATCGTGTTCAAATCCAGACTGATAGCATAAACCAAGCTTCTAGACTTGTATTTATAATTAAATCTGGGAGCCTCTTCATAGTCAGATGACAAAGTGCTGAAATGTGGAGAGCTGAAAAAAAATAATTCTTATATAAGTGGAAATTGCAAAAGGGTTAAGATTGTCTAGATACTCTTTATATTTGTCCAGAGAAAAGACAGAAAAACATGTTTGCTTAGAGTTGTGCTCAGCTTTTGCATTTACTGAAATCTGAAAGGCTTTTGATTGAGAATTTTTTGTTATCCTCTTAAAGAAGTATTACAGAAGCGTACCTTGCCCATTACATAACAATAAGCTAAGTGTAGTTAGAAATTCTACCAACGAAAGTGACAAAGGCCCAATTGTCTTTCAGCTTTCTGAATTTCAATTCAGAAATTCAATTTCTGCTTACACAGAGACTCCTTTGACTTAATAGATTTGTTCCCATGCAGTTGAGTGCAAGACTGGGGCAGAAAGGTATACTGGGAAATTCATTCTCCTGCCTTCAAAACTAAGGAGTTGATTCTGACATGTGATTTTTGCATAATAGATGATTGTCACGTATGTTGCAAAACCCACTATTGTGCCCTCCTCTATATAAGGCTAGAATTAAGCCCAGTGTTTCTATTTTAAGCACTGAAACACAGAATCTAATTAGTGATGTACTTATGTATTATTCCTACATCAGAGTAATAACTCTTCAGAAAGCTTGCACTTGTGTAACACATGTTTATTTAGCCTTTCACAGATGTATTGTCTAACTATTGCTTTTATGGTTTAGGCTATGGATTATTAATTGAAACAGTAAAATAAGCAATCATCTTTGGTTGCCATAGCAAAGCTACCCAAAATATAGTTGCTGAGGAAACCATACTGAGGATATACACAACATATAATCTAATAATGTTAATATACAGCTTTAAGACTACAAGAACATAAAATATAGTTGTTCTCTTGTTGGGAGATTAAATATTGAATCTGATACATGTTTACTGATTTCTTTTTGAAAATATTCCTGTTGCATGTAAAGATACAGCTTACTTAACTGTCAGATATGTTATATGTCTGATAATCTTTAGACTATGTCATGATTTTTTTAAAAAATCCTGCTTCAATAAGGAAAGAAATAGGCTTTGGAAAAGGATCATAAATGGATAAAATGTGAGCAAACATCATCATGATGAATGCTGCTTTTGTAATACAAATAAAGAGCTACAATGACAAGAAAAAGAATCATCAAAAATATATTTTTTCCTTGCAACACTGTGATACTTTATTTCTAACAATTAGAAAAAATTAGAATGACCTCCCACACCCAATATGGATCCTGTGATATACATCATCTCTTTTCTGACAGAGGCATGTATATAACCATTTTTAATATGCTTCCAGTACAGAGGACCTCAGAACATCCCCATGCAACCTGTTTAGGGCTTTGCTCCTCCACTGTTAGTAAGATTTTCCTAGTGTCTACCATTAATATTTATTGCTGCAGCATAAGCCATTTACTTTGTCCTGTGCTGTGCATCATGGACAGAGAAGAGTATTTGATTTCTGCAACATCTCTCAGTGTAAATGAATACTGTTATAATATTTCCAAATTATATCTTCTTTGATTAAATAACCCCAGTTTTCAATTTCTTCATGTTTTATGCTTAGATTGCTACAACTGTTTTGAAATTCTATACCCTGGATCCCATATTCCAGCTGAAACCTAATCTATGCTAGACAGAGCAAGGAGACTATTTCACTTGTCTTCACATATTCCTAATTATAAATTGTAGCATGGCTGGGTGTTTTATTTTGTGACTAGGACATTATTCTCTCGTGTTCTGTTTGTGACCCATTGTAATACCTAAAATCGATTTTTTAAGAACTGCTACCAAAATCAAATACTGTACATCCTGCATTTGTGCAGTCAATTATTGCTAAGAATAGGAAGTGCATTTATTTATGGTGAATTGTTTCCTGTTCTTCAGTAAATCATTTCTTGCTTGTTAAGAATATTTGAACTCTTATGATGTTAGCCAAGACATTTGCAGCTCCTTTTAGTTTTGTCTTTCACTAGTACAATGATTGTAATAATGGAATAAAAAGAGCATAGGAAGCCTTTTTATTTAATCTTCTGACTTTTGATGAAAATGTTGGTTAATACTAGAGCCAGGACAGACTATAATGGAACTTCTATACAACCTTCTGTCTTTTGACACATAACTACTGTCAGTTGCTATCTAGCCTCCAGTTGCCCAACCAGTTTTGTATCAAGCAGTAGGAGATGGAGCAAGACCATGTTTCCTTAACTTGTGTAAGACAAGTCTGTCCTGCTAGACTGCTTTCTCTAGATATTCAGCAAGCTGATATTTCCCATTACCCATGACCCCCTAAAGGTCACATACTAACTTCTACCTCCTGCAGATAAAAAGCTCCCTTAGTGTAATCTTCCTTGTCTGTAATCAACTGCTCCCCATGACTGTACCTATGCTCTTTTATTTTCTTAACCTTGAATAAACCTTTCTTCAATTGGCTTGACTTTATTAATGTTCCGTGTCTCCAAGCTGCTAACTTGGTGCTGAGTATACACAGTAACATCTCTTTGTTCGCCTGCTCTTAGTGAAAAAGCTATACCCGTTAATACTGACAAGTGACTTATGTGAGAATTTTCACAAAATATGTGCTATGATTATAATCCCATCCTTAATCATGTACTAAGATTTCCAGCTCTTCTTATTTAGCTTCACAATTTTGGTGAAGGTAGGCAGACATTTAGGATATTTAGCAAACCAACTCATCATCCCCTCCCTCTTCTATACCCTAGTAAGTGTAGGAACAGCTCTTTCATCTGTATTTAGACCTTTCCTGAGGCTCTTGTATTATGTCACAACCCCTTCACAACAGATGAGCATGTGAAAAGAGGAAGACACTGCTTTTACCCGGCATCACTGGGAAAATGACCATGGAAGGAGTCATGTCCCTCCTGACAAAGTTCCTGCCTAACCCCAACCCATCAGCTCTTCCCCAGGATCTTGCAAATATTCCCAATATGGGTCATGCCAGGGCTGGGCAGAAGGGGGTAGGTGGGTGTGTGGAGCTAGGCTGGGAATGTGATCAGGGCAGCCCAGTGTCCCATGGAGCTGTAATCATAGGGCAGGTCTGAGGCCCCACTGGGAAGCCCAGGAGACAAGTCAGGATCAGGAGAGGATCATCAGAGCACAAGACTGGAAACAGCAGAGCTGAAAGGCATCTCAGTAAGAACCAAAGGAGTGGGCCAGGGCTCAGTGCAGATCCCACCTCAGAGGAGGCCCCAGAGGACATTTTTCACAGCTTGACTGTTTTCTATGAAGCTGGATCCCAGGTTATGTGGCTGCACCAGAACTGGTGGCAGTTATGTGGCAGAACTAGAGCATGGGCAGTAAAACCCTGGAGGAGGACTACTGTCATGGTCTGTTTTGATCTCTCAAATTTACAGGATAAGGTGTTCTGTAAATTAAACTTTATGATCTAATTAGTACAGAAAACAAACACAACATACAGGAGGTCAATCCTCTTTGTACATACTAGTCTAAAGTGAATTCACTAATTAATCACTTAACTCTTGAATCTTCTAAATTACAGGTTCTCTAATTCGTTACTTGCAACCCATAACTTGTAACCTGTGTACCTATAAGCAAAACAATAATCTAGCCAATGGTGAGAGTGCTCATCCTTCCTCCTCCATTACAGTTTAGGCATCCCCTGTATCACAACAGGAAGCATGAAAGCCCCAGCTGTCCAGCTGCTATTAGATCTGCTAAAAAAACTCCTTGTGTAAGCTGAAGTATTTACACCTTCAAGCTTGAAAGTTTGATCTGTCCCGTTTCTGTGAGTTAGTAGGTTCCAAAGAAAAGTGCTAGTAAATCAAAGTGCAAGGATTGTGGCTGCAGGAGACAGCAAGCTACAGATTATAGTGGCTGTGAAATGACTTTAGCCCTCTCTGGCAACCATGTCCTGCCTATGTGTTGCCATCTAATGGCATTACTCTCAGTGCTGTTGCAGGGCACATACAACAGGCCTTGGTATGAGCCAAAATCTGAGCAGGAGGTGAATGTAAAACTATGGAGAAACTATGAAGAAAGACAATTAGAGGTTTCTCAAGTCATTGGTAGCCAGTTGGTACTCCTAAGCTCTGACAGGTTATTTAAGGCAGTATCTTTGATGCTCTTCTGGATGACAAATAAGGGCCACAAAATCCTTGGATATCTTTTGGTTACTCCTGAAAGGTGACACAGTTCTTGGTCTGCAGGTGCTGCCAGAGTGATCTTTAGGGTTATGCTGTGGCAGGCATGTGTTTAAAAAAAGTTATTTCACACAGAAAACTGGTCATTCACAGACTCATCAATAATTTTAGCTGGACACTTCCATAAGGATTTTTAGGAGGCAGAGCTTGCTAGTCCATACAGATTTATTGCCTTAATGCTCTCTAAGAACATCTGAAATGGTAGTCTGAAATGGTTCTGAATTGTGTCAATGAGTGATAGATTAAAGATTCCCCACATACTGTGTACAAAGCAACCCAGTTGACTCAAATGGTTCCTTGAAAGCTGTTCTTGTTTACTGTGCCAGTGATCCACAGATAACAGGTCTCTGGGGGACTTTTGAACCAGCCTTTTCAATTTGTGAAGGTGTAAGGATATTCTGACTTGCTAAATCTAGGCAAACTTTGGCATCCCACAAAGCATATTTCAAGGGCTTGAAGCAATGTTTCTCTATTGGGTTTGCACGACCGGGTTTTGGCAGTGAGGGTGCTACTGGGATGGCTTCTGTGAGAAGCTGCCAGAAGCTTCCCCCGTGTCCACATGGCAGAGCCAGTGCCAGCTGACTCCAGGATGGACCTGCCAACAGCCAAGGCTGGGCCAATCTGAAATGGTGGCCTCTCTGTTAATATATTTAAAAAGGAAAAAAAAAGTTATTGTGCAGATGTAATTGCATCCAAAGAAGAGCGAAGTGCGAATATGTGAGAGGAACAACTGTGCAAACACCAAGGTCAGTAGAGAAGGAGTGGCAGGAAGTGCTCCAGGTGCCAGAGCTGAGGTTCCCCTGCAGCCTGTGGTGCAGACCATGGTGGAGCAGCTGTGCCCCTGTAGCCCACAGAAGACCACAGGAATGCAGAGTTCCACGTGCAGCCCATGGAGGAGCCCACGCCAGAGCAGATGGATGCCCGAGAGAAGCATGTGACCCCATGGAAACTAGGAAATCTGTGTTGGAGCAGGCTCCTGGCAGGGACCTGCAGATCTGTGGAGAGAGGAACCCACGCTGGAGCAGGTTTCCTGATAGAACCCTGTGGGGAACCCACGTTGGAGCAGCCTGTGCCTAAAGGACTGCACCCCATGGAAGAGTGACCCACATTGCAACAGTGCTTCTCATGGAGAGCTGTGCCTGTGGGATGGACTGCCAATGGAGAAGTTTGTGGAGAACTGTAGGAGGGACCCCATGTTGGAGCAGGGGAAGGGCTCCTCTTCCTGAGCAGTGGCAGAAACACTGTGCCATGAAGTGACTATAACCCCCATTCCTTGTCTTTCTGTGCTGCTGAGGGGAGGAGGTAGAGCTCAGGAAGGAAGGAGGGGTAGGGGGAAAGTGTTTTTAAGATTTATTGAACTTATCATCATCCTGCTATGATTTTGTTAGTAATAAATTCAATTAAATCCTCAATTAGACTCTGTTTTGCCTGTGACGTTATTTGGTGAGTGACCTCTCCCCGTCTTTATCTCAACCTATGGTTCCTGTTGTGTATTTTCTCTCCTCTGTCCAGTTGCAGAGGAGAGTGGTAGGGCAGCTTTGGTGGGTGCCTTGCATCCAGCCATGGTCAACCCACTACAGTCTCACAGATTTTTATCGAATTTTTAATAGATTAAAAGAGGGATAGTTGGGAAATGTAGTGATTTGGAACTGGGGAAAGGCATGGCTGGGAGGGAAATCTTAACTGTAGAAGCAATTTTCAAGCACAGAGGTAAAGAAAATTATTATACATTTAAACCTTGCAATAGCTACAAAATATTGTTTTAAAGTTTCTGACTTGCTGCAGAATCACAGTAGAATATATTTACACTCTTATGCTAGAGTGAGAAAATGTCATACAGTAATTTCACAAGCAAACTTTAAAATATTAACAGTTTTATGTACTGAGTGATGGGTAGCATATTGATAGTTTTGTTTCATGTAATTAAAAATGGCAGAAGGAAAATTTCAAAATTAATTGACATGGTTTCATGCAGTGATGCAATATGGAAGTAGAAAACAGCTTTGGAAACTAAATAAATCTGTCAGCAATGGAAACTGATACTGGAACAGGTTTATCTCAGATAAAACATTTCTGTTTATTTCATCCAGTTAGCATGACCTCACAAAACCTGCTATGATCACATAATCATGTAGTTTAATTTTTGCTCACTCCCAAATTTAATTCTTGCATTAAAAAAATTATTAAATAAACAATAATAAAAGAATTCAATATGTTCTCCTTCGTTTTTAAAGATAAGTCTTCTGTGAGCAAACCATGGAATTACGAAGACTTTTTCATTTAGAAAAAGATGATTCAAAGTGCAAACTCCAGTGGATCACTGTTTTTGCCAAATGTTTTTGCCAAATTATGTAGGGATGGCCAATGGTATCCTGGGGTGCATCGGGAGGAGTGTGGC
Source organism: Myiozetetes cayanensis (assembly GCF_022539395.1). Taxonomy (NCBI): domain Eukaryota; kingdom Metazoa; phylum Chordata; class Aves; order Passeriformes; family Tyrannidae; genus Myiozetetes; species Myiozetetes cayanensis. The sequence goes on along the minus strand of NW_026087521.1, from coordinate 26,343,732 downwards.
CAGCAGGTCGAGGGAGGTGATCCTGCCCCTCTACTTGGCCCTAATGAGGCCACATCTGGAGTGCTGTGCCCAGTTCTGGGCTCCTCAGTACAAGACAAGAAGTTACTGGAGAGGGTCCAGTGGAGGAACACAGATGATTAAGGGGCTGGAGCACCTCTCCTGTGAAGAGAGACTGTGGGAGCTGGACCTGTTTAGTCTGGAGAAGACTGAGAGAGGATCTCATTAATACAGATAAATATCTCAAAGGCAGGTGTCAAGAGGAAGGTACCAGACTCTTTTCAGTGGTGCCCACTGACAGGATGATATGACAGGCCATAAACTAAAACACATGAAGTTCCACCTCAATATGTACATTGAGGGAGGCAGAACACTGGAACAGACTGCACAGGCAGGTCATGGAGTGTCTGTCTCTGGAGACATTAGTAACTCACCTGGATGTGTTCCTGTGTAACCTCTTCTAGGTGACCCTGCCTTGGCAGGGGGATTGGACTAGATGATCTCCGGAGCGTCCCTACCAACATGAACTGCTCTCTGATTCTCTGATTTTCAGAACTAAAAATTGCAATTTAGAGATTTAGCTACATTTTATCAATTTGTAAATGAACAGCTAGTTAATACTGTTTATTAATCATTATTATTCATTAATTCTTGTTATTCATGTTTGGATCCTTCTTTATTCAACTGAACCAAGATTACCTCAGAATGTGGACTAAGCTCACTAACCTTAGTTTGTATGGAGTGTCTTTACAAATAAATTACTTATTTGAAGCATATTTGTTTGTGGTGATTCACTATGAATCCCAATGTGTTGCTTAGGATTTACTCACACATCATTAGGGTACCCCTGAAATGCTTTAATAAGAAATGTAATAACTATTGTGCCTTTACATGACAAATGGCAATTCAGCAGTGAACCCTTTCTAGTGATACATACCAACTATCAGGAAATTTGTTTGTTGGCGTGCCACACAGCCTGCACATATGTTGGAAATGTATCTGTCTTATGGCATTCAAAAAGACTGGAAACAAAAGGGAGATATCCTCATTATGTGGCATGTTGCCTCCTTTATCAATGTCTGAGTGGGATGCCAGTTATATTAGAGCGTGATAAAAAATAAAAATACAGGGTGCCCTTGGTAAATCCTCTTTTTTCTTTCCCTAAAAACCACAAGAGTTGAGGTAAATAGTTTAAAATATATAGATTGTGCAGATGGGCAGATTCAACCACATCAAGAAAACTATGATTAGTTGCTATTCAATGCAGTGTTTTAATGCTCCATTGTGTTTTGCACTGAGCTTTTTTCCACAGTTTTCTCTTTTCATGTTCAGTTAGCAATTGGTGTAACTGATCCTCATCTAACTATAGTCAATGTTGACAGTACCTGTAAGTGCAGATTTATATGGTTTCAGGATAAGACAAGCTTATATGTATCTCATAAAAGACCATGTATCACAAACCCCAACTTTTTGCATTCTTTTTATTTTATTGTCCAAAATATACAAGTGTTGGATTTTTAAATCAAATAAGAAACCATACCACAAGACACTATGCATCCCATTTGTACTATACATAATCTGAAGAGATTTGTGGTGTGGAGAACACAACAAAAAGTGTTTTAAGCATGCTGGGAAATGCTTGTTCCTATGCCTTATTTACAATCATATCTTTGTAGAGCTCTTCCTGAGAATTAATATTATTAGAAACAGTATAAGTGGAGTCTATAAAGAGGGTTTAAAAGGATGACGAAGAAAATCATGTTTAAATTACTTTCCCTGTGTGATGACCAACACATGGAATGCCTAATAAGATCTTAAAATAATTTTTCACAAAATAAATTTATTTTGATGTATAGTTCATATTTCCTTCATCTCAGATAGTGAAGCCAGCATGTTCTTTCAGTTAGTCTAATGTTTTTATGCCTGATTATGATGTTGATGATTATTGCTAGTCCTTCAAGCTGGTCTGTGTCTTTAGCCCTGTGCAAGAAAAATGGCACTGGCTGAAGCACTACAAAAGCAACCCTTAGAGGCATTGTGCATCAGGGACACTCCTCTACTCATGTGTTGGGTAGAGGAGAAAACAGGAAGAAAATTTACAGTATGTTTTAAAAAACAATAGCTCACTGCCTTACTCACAGTGGCCAGGTTTTCTGACTGCAGAGCATGTGGGTGAAGATGGAGAACTTTTGAATGGAATTCACTTTTACATTCATTTCATTTCACCTCTCTAAGGTTGTTTACTAGCCCAGGTCTACTTTAGGAATCCCAGGGGACTTGCTCTCCTTTTTGCCAGTGAAATGAAAGGAACAGGCAACCTCACAGCACAGTGAGTGATAAAATTGGCCCTTCAGCCTCAACTCCCATTTCTAAACCCAACGTGAAACTTTCTCTGTGATCTTTGCTAATTCCTTTAAGGTTCTACTCTGTGATCTTTGCTAATTTCTTTAAGGTTCTACCAGCTCCCGAAGAAGTGGAAATCTTTAATTCTGGTGGGGGGTGAAAGTTGAAACTATTAGAGACAGTGCAAACTAGAGTATACATCTAGCTGTGCTGGTGTCTTTGAGACATTAAAATCCCATGGAATTGGTAAATTGTGTCTCTTTGGGTCTAGATCCCACTTCATATCCGTGGCAGCTTGCAGGGCCATTAAGACCAGTTCCCATTGTGCACTTTTGTGCCATCTGTCCAGTCACCATAGAAAAGATGGTCCTGTATTTTGCATGCATAGTGGGCTATGAATGATACACATTTCTGCATTAAGAAGCATTGGATTCCTAACTTCTAACCAGCTTCCCAAGAGGGCAGTTTTCCCCTTTTCTATTGACTGGGGTTCTCACGATACAACTGTGCAGCACAAAGTATGCTTTTTCTGTGCTAGTGTGGCGAGCAGAAGTATGTAGCCACGCTACCCTGGTTCTTCTCCGGATACATCCTGTTGTTAATGATCACTAAGTACAGGGTACTGAGCTTGTGCACAATACTGTAAAAATGAATGTTTAATCATATCTCCTGTATGTTATCTAACTTGGCTGTCTTTTCACAGTATTGAGTTCTGCCATATGGTTATATCTAGAGGAATTTAGGAATTGGTGATTCCAGACTTTGAATACTTTGTCCAGTTCTGTGCCCCTCACTACAATAAATACTTTGTGGTGCTGGATCTTGTCCAGAGAAGGGCAATAAAGCTGTTGAAAGGGCTGGAGCACAAGTCCTATGATGAGTGGCTGAGGAAGCTCTTTAGCCTGGAGAAAATGAGGCTAAGGGGGGACCTTATTGCTCTCTACAACTACACAAAAGGAGATTTTAGTAAGGAGGAGGTCGATCTCTTCTCCCAGGTGACAGGCAACAAGTGCAAGAGGAAATGGCCTCAAGTTGAGCATAGGGAAGTCTAGGTTGGATATTAGGAAAAATTTCTTCACTGAAAGGGTTGTCAAATGTTGGAATAGGCTGCCAAAGGAAGTAGTTTAGTCACAATCCCTGGAGGTATTTAAAAGATGTAGATGTGGTACTTAGGAACAGGATTTATTGATGGACTTGACAGTGCTGGGTAAAGGGTTGGATTTGATGATCTTAAAGGTCTTTTCTAACCTAAATGATTCTATAATTCTATGACTGGCCTGAGGCAGCTTGGGGAGAGTGAGGAATCTCAGTTGTCCTACTGGTCTTACTGATAGAAGGACTTTCCTTCCACTAATAGTTGCAGAGAGCACTTAATAGAAATGGAATGTCTATAAAAATAAAGTGTGTTCTTATTTACAATTTTGCTTTCCCATTTCACGAGGAAGAAAGATCCTTTCTTAGATAAGGCATGATGAGTTGACTAAGGGGCACAGATAGCCTCTTGGCTCAAATGTGGAGGAAGAAGCACTGCGACCACAGTTACCTATTTTAATAGATTCCCAAGGAAGTCCTTCTTCGTAAGGTTATTATTTACTCACCATAGCATAAAAGGCTGTTGCATTCATTCTAAAGTAACTTTCAAATGTGTTTTTTCAATATGGTATGGATGGAATAATTAAGAAAATTATTCCACTAAGCTGACATAATACACACATAGTAGCTATAGAAAAGAATTTAAAAAAATACTACTAATCTCTTGCATAGAGAGAAGATCTTATGCCAGGAAGAAGATTGCTGCCTCTTTCATCTTTAATAACTGAAGTGTGGCCCCTGGAGACTGAAGGTCACTGCATGTAATGTTTCATAATGTGATATGCAGTCCCAGCACACAATGTTTCAGCCTGATCTCAGGGGCAGATGGCAGGAGTCACAGGTACAAAGATACAATTTCATGCTGTTTAGATCAAGACGAAATGCTATGTGATGGCACCTGTTGTCTCTGAAGTCTTTGGAGATTTTTCCTCTGCATTAAAGATGAAGAGACTTATAGCTCAATAGACTGTTAACCTGCATTCCTTTTTGTTGTTGTTGTTGTTGTTGTGTTATTATTTTGTTATTATTTTGTTATTATTTTGTTATTTGTCTCTCTTCAAGTAATTTCCACCACCACTAATACATTTTGAGGTGACTGGGACAATTTTAATGAAATGAAGTCTTGAAGGTATTAAGCTCCTAAAAATGTCACAAAAAGCAGTGGTAGAGTAGAGGAATGACATCAGAATAAAAGCCCATACTGGGCCTATACATCCATTTAAATACCTGCACTGGCTGATATGTGATCTGAACAGTTATTTGTTTGGTTTGGGCTCTGACTGGTCAGGGGCCCTGTGCACAGGTCTACCTGGCTGCAGTGCAGAATAGGTGGGGAAGAAGTGCTCATCTAGGGTAAAAAAAGGAGCTGGGGGCTGGAGGACAGGAGCAAAAGTGAGGAAAAGAAACCAAAGGGGCTGTGAGTACAGTGCCTAGGGACCAGAGACAACTATAGGGCACTACAGAGCCAGCAGCCCACATGATGCGGGTAAAAAACTTTTGTGGAAGGATGGGCCATGAATGTATATCAAGCCATGACTGTAACAGGGGAGCCTCTGGAATGTGCATGAAAATAGTTCTACTACATTCAGAATAACTTTTAACAACTACGAATAGCGAGTATGATTTGGAGACTTGTAGCTGTCCTGTTGAGCTTTGACCAAATCTATGTGATCAAATTCCTAAATGAAATCAGTGTAACTACCACTCATTATAAACATTTGTGCCTGACTGACCTAGGCTGACTACCAGATACCAACCTGGCTGCTCTTGCACTCCCCCTCCACAACAGGACAGGGGGAACAAAATAAGGCAAAAGCCCAGGGGTTGAGAGAAGGACAGAGAGATCACACCAGTTATTGTCACAGATGAAACAGAATCTACTTGGGGAAGATTAATTTAATTTATTGCCAATTAATGGAGTTCTTCACCAACTTCTCAAATGTGGGTCTCTGACCTGGGTGTTGGCCAGGCTGTCTCCCACTTCTTTTTGTTCCTCCCTTCCTCTCTATCAGGCAGTTTGCCCTTCCTTAGATCTTTTTCCCTGAGGTGTCACCACCATTGTGCCCGAGGGGATTGGCTGTGCCCTGCAGGATCAAGCTGGAACTAGCTCTGTCTGTCCTGGAGCAGCCCTGGCCTGTCCTCACAGACCCTGCTCTGCAGCCTGCATGGGCAGTGCCTGGGAACATACACCCTGGGCAGTAAGGGGTTTGAGTACTTACATAAACTTAAAGATTAGGGCTTAAAAACAAATGTCAAAACAAGATTGATTCAACAACAATGGTCCTAAGAACAGTAACACTGTGTAGAAATGAAGTAAACATTTTTGCTAGTAACTATCAGGCAAAAATTCGGATATTCACAGCTGTTAGAAGACCAAGTGGTTGGGCACAGAGTTTGTGGTTATGTACTGTCCTAAAATTTCAGACAATTACCTGAGTAATTGAGCTGCTTAAACATGCTTATTTATGACCATTTAAGATCTTTTTCATTTTCAAGAAATCTGCAGGGGGCTTTTACCTTAGACAGCCCTCATGGCCTCCCGGATTGGTAATGGCAAGTGAGATGCCACACAAAAACACATCTCTAATGATGGTCATGTTCTACAGTCAGGGATCTGAATCTGACCTGGGGCATCTGGTGTCTTTCCTGCTATAAAAAGAAGGAAGGAGTGACTACCTAACTCTACAACCAGCCTGCTGCTGTGTTTCATGTGCATTGTAAATTAGAAAACAGTTTGACAATGAAAGTGATAATGTGTTTGAATATTGATGCAAAAATGGTGTTTAAGTCTTAAAGGAAACAAGATCTTTGGCATATCTTGCTTGTTGCACAAGGTGCTTTCCACATGCCACCCATTAAGCAGGATGTGACTACCTCTCAAGGGCTGTCCTGCTTTTGGTCCTCCCAATACTCAGGCATTCACTTTGCTTTGTTTAATAGCCTGACTAATAAACTTGGTTTGCTTTCTTATTCTTGTTGTACAGTGAATTAGCAGCAAGGATGACTTGCTCATCTCTGAATTTGCCTGTGCTTCCTCTGCAAAGCCTGGGTAAGCCTTCAGTTATTTTTCATCTTTCAATGAAAGTCATTGAAAACAAAAATTCAATATGAATGTCAAAATGCTCTGCAGTGTGTGAGGTGTGTTGTGTATGCACCATTTGGTAGAAGAGGTCAGCATATATTTTACACTCCCTGCAAAGATAAATATGTTACAGGTCTCACGTCATTGAAGAAGTTTTTTGTTCTCAAGCTGACTACTGGAACTAAACATTCATTTAATTCAAATGCTTTTGAACTCTGTCAGGCTTGGTGCTGTGACCACTTCCCTGGGGAGTCTGTTCCATTAACCAATCACCCTCTGGGTAAAGAACCTTTTTCGAACATCCAAACTAAACCTTCCCTGACACAATTTCAGGCCACTCCCTGAGGACCTGTCACTGGTCACCACAGAGAAGAGATCAGCACCTGCTCCTCTTCTTCCTCTAATAAGGAAGTTGTAGACTGAAATGAGGTCTCTCCTCAGCCTCCTCTTCTCCAGAGCAAGTCACCTCAGTCACTCCTCATACAGCTTCCCCTCTAATTTGTTGAGGTCTTTCTACAGGGTCTCCCTGCCTTTGAGGGAGTCAACAGCTTCTCCCAGTTTTGTATCATCTGCAAACTTGCTTTCTATCCCTTCCAGTCCTGCGTCCAAGTCATTTATGAAGATGTTAAAGAACACTGATGAAGATGGAGCCCTGTGGAACCCCACTAGTAACCGTCACCAGTCTGATGACGGTGGTCATCAGTGGTCTGATGACCACTCACTCTTACCCTCTGTGGTTGACCCATGAGCCAATTGCGCACCCACTATGTGATGTGTTTATCCAGCTGTGTGCTCCACATTTTATCCAGAAGGATCCTGAGAGAGAAAGTATCGAAAGCTTTATTGAAATTCAAACAGATTACATCACCTGGCTTCCCTTCGTCAAGTAGGTGGGTTACCTTGTCATAAAAAGACATCAGGTTTGACAAACAGGAGTTTTCTCTCATGAAGCCATACTGGCTGTGACCAACGACTGCGTTGTCTTTCAAGTGTTTTTAAATACCTCTCAAGAATAATCTTCTTCATGACTTTACCAGGCACAGAATTGAGACTGACAGGCCTGTAGTTTTCAGATTCCTCCTTCTTGCACTTGAAATTTTGCCAGCTTCCAGTCAGCTGGGACCTCTCTGGATTCCCCAAAGTGCTCAAAAATCATCAAGAGAGGTTTTGCAATGACATCAGTGGGCTCCTCGAGGATTCTGGGATGAATCCCATCAGACCCCAATGATTTGTTGGGATCCAGTTGGAGCAACAGATCCTGCACAGTTTCAGGGTCGACTGTGAGTTGATCATTCTTGCAGCCACGGTCCTCCAGCTCAGGGCACCCATGTTGAAGACAGAGGCAAAGAAAATGTTAAACACCTCTGCCTTGTCTATATCCCTGTTTGTGAGGTGATCATCCTCATCCTGTAACATGCCAGTGACATTTCTATACTGCCATTACCATTTGAAAAAACTCTTTTTGCTGTCCCCCTCATTTCTGGCAGCTTCAACTCCAACTGAGTTTTGGCCACACAAATTTTCTTCCTACAGTGGCAAACAGCATCTCTGAACTCTATCTATATGACCTGACCTTGCTTCCACTGGGCATGCACCTTCCTTTTTTTGCCTCATTTCCAAGAGAAGCCCCTGCTCAGATAAGTCAGCCTTCTGCCTCACCTGCTTGACTTCCAACATTTGGGAATTTCTCCTGTACACTTAGGAGGTGACATTTAAAAAGTGACCAGCAATGATGGACCCCAGCACCTGCAAAAACAGTTTGTCAGGGGACCTTACTAATTCCCTCAGCAACCTGAAGACTGCTCTCATGTCCAGAGCTGAGGATTCACTGGCACTTTTCTTGCTGTCAGCAGAAATCTTAAACTTGATCATTTCATGGTCACTGTTTTTAAGACAGCCACTAATCTGTACTCCACTCAAGAGATCCACTCTGTTGACAAACAGCAGATCAAGGAGGGCATTTTTCCAAGTCGGCTCCCTTAGGACCATTTCCGTAAAGTTGTCATCTAGATGGTGTGTAAGACTTTTAAAAGCTTACTGAGACACATGAAACTGATAAACTGTGCTACATTATTCCTTTGTAACTTTGTAAAGTGTCCTGCCAGACAACTGGCTGTCTATATTTTTTGGTGACTCAAAACTTTTGCAGAATACAGTGAAACCTTACCACTCAATGCCTTGCTGTAAGCATAATTTTTTTGTCTTAGGCCTTTTATCACAGGATGCAAAGTTGATTCAGAATTATGTTCCAGTTACTTAACTCTCTAGATCACTGATCTGTAAACTTTCAGGCTAGTCCTGGATTGCTATTGTGGACAACACTAAGACAAGTATTCTTTGTTTTTATCTCCTAGTTGTGATAAATGTTTCCTCTGATTATGGACTTCTTGTCCAGTGGTAGCAGAACCACTGAAATTGATTAAAAAAACTGACTGAAGAGAACATAGAAAATGTGATGTGTCCAGGCTTACAGATCAACGGCACAGAGGGAACTTTTGGTTTGACATACTCATTTAGGAGAAACTAAAAAAAATGCCTGATAATCCAATGGTTAAATGTTCTCAAATGTCTTGACTGCTTTTTAGTACAGTTCTTCGTTCTAAAAACCAATTTTTCCTTACAAGACAAATGCATGATATCAGGTGTTCTTTTATTCACTGTCACAGAAATGATACAGGCAAAATGTGCAGTTGTTCTACACTGGATGCACTGGTATGCACTCGATACTGAAGGTGAGGCTGCTCTAAAATTTTGCTGCATGAAGGTCACATCATGGAACAGTAGCCATCTGTTGTACTGTCATTCCAATTTGTTCTTTTCCCTAATTCATTGTAAGAACTTGTGAGCGATGCCATAGTGCCATTTAACCTTGCAGATCATCTTCTGTAAGATCCCTTCAGGAAGGGATCAGACACAGTGCTTATGTTACCATTCACTTTCAGCAACCATAAGTGAACTCTCCTTTGGGTGTTCTGTGAAGCTGGAAGAGTTAGCATCTGACAATCACAAAATATATCCCCAGGATTTGAAGCTTTGATCAGAGAGAAGTATTGTAGTAAATTGATTGTGTGCACTTTTTAATATGGTGGAGGAATTAAATGCTTCATGTACATGTTTGGGAAAGGTTTACTGAAGGTGATCTAGGAGAGCCTTGAAAACCTTTGCTGCTGGTTTGCTGTCTTCCGAGTGTGGTAATTCAAAAGGGAGAATGAAAAATCCAACACTTCACTCCGGATCATTCCAGTATTTTTAATTGATTGTCAGCTGCACAGCTTCTGGGACTAGGGAGCACGAGCACTCATTCCTACCTTATCCTCAAATGAGTATCCAAATCTCAAAATCACAGTGCTGGTTCCTTCCTTATCTACTCGTTGTTGATCCCAAGACTACTGATGCCTTCTTTTTACACTAATTTTGCTTTGGCAGAAGGGGTGAAGAGCAATTTTAACCCATTGTTTTTGTATTCTGGGAATGTTTGAAACCTGTCAGCTGGAAGGCAGCCTAAATTTCATTTTTCACCTTCTAGATGAGTGATGCAGTGCTATTCTGAAGAATATGCTATATTCTTCAGACATATAGCACTGATGCTATCGGTCTCCTTCAGTCCTAGTTTCAAACACAGGTGTGATCAATTAAGCAGTTACTACTAGAAAAGGGCTCAGGCTTTGTAGAAGAGTGGCAGATTAAAATCACCTGCTTCCTGATGGTTTGTTTTGGCAGGCTTTTTTTGGCAATACCTGGGCAGGTATTGCAAGCTTACTTTCTATGTGGTGTTTGACGTGTCAGACTCCAACAATTTGCTCAGTACAGGAGTCTTAAGGTTTGAAGGTACATAAAAGTCACAGAACATATTAGAAATGAAAGCTTTTAATTATGCTGGACATTCCCTAGCCTATTGCCATCAGTGGTAGAGAAGTGACAGCAATATGCATGGGAATGCCAAATGTAATTAAAAATGCTGGTTTCAAGTAGAAACTGTGATTTTTCTGACACCTACAATGTCACAGTCTCTAAATGGATCTCATCCCATTTCAAGGCTGACAAGTTACCTGAGCCTCAGGAGGAGAGAATCAACTAGGATAAAATAAGAACTGTGCCAAATCTTTGCTCTTTGAAATTCACACTACAGCGTAGTCTGAAGTCTAAAGATGTTCCATTCACACATTCTCCAACTGGCAGGAACCTGAGACAGTGTGTTTTGCCATGGAACAAAGATAGTGCTCCTTGCCCATGTGTAGTGGGTTGACCTTGACTGGACACCAGGTGCCCACCAAGCTACTCTATCACTTGCCTTTCTAGCCAGATAGGGGATAGAGAATAAGATGGAAAACAACTTGTAGGTTGCAATAAGGCAGTTTACTAAAGTAAAAGCAGAAGTTCACCTGTGCACAAGTGAAGAGAAAAATAATAAGGTTTATCCTCTAGTTCCCATTAACAAACAATGTTCGGTCACTTCCCAGGAAATAGGGCTTCAACACTCATAGCAGTTTCTCAGCAGGCAGACAGGTGTAAACAACAAATGCCCCACTTTCCTCCTCCTTTCCTTGGTTTTATTTCTGAGCTAACATCATATGGTATGGAATATCCCTGTGGTTAGTTTGGATCAGCTGGCCTACTTGTGTCCACTCCCCAGATCTTGCCCTCGGTTTGGGGAAGGGACATTACAGTGCTAATGCTGTGCCAGTGCTGCCCAGCAGTAGCCAAAACACTGGTGTGTTATCACCTTTCTAGCTACCAATGCAAAACTCAGGACTGTGAGGGCTGCTACGGGACAATGAACTCCAGGTCAGCGGGACCCAATACACCATGGCACAGGCAAGAAAAACCCGAAGGAGTGTGCTCTCCAAAGTGAAATGCAAAACAAAACCATTACGCAAATTGACCCCAATAATTGCCCATTGACTAAAGTGTCAAGTGTTTGAATGGATGTGGTGAATGTCCCAGAGATTTTTCATGGACACCAGGGTGGGGTTCATCACAGCTGAACCGTGGATGTGTGTCCAGGCTGGGAAACGAGGTGCTGGAAAGCAGTGATTAAGAAAGGGACCTGGGGGTCCTGGTTGACAGCAAGTTGAAGATGAGTCAGCAGTGCCCTGGCATCCAGAAGGGCCAGCCATGTCCTAGGGGGCATCAGGCAAAGCACCAGCTGGTCGAGGGAGGGGGTTGTCCCACTCTGCTCTGCACTGGTGTGGCCTCACCTTGAATATTGTGTGTGATTTTGGGCACTGCAATGTAAGAGAGATATTAAGCTCTTAGAGAAAGACCAAAGGAGGGCAACAAAGATGGGGAAGGCCTTGAGGGGAAGCCGTACAAGGAGCAGCTGAGGGCACTTGCTCTGGAGAAGAGGAGGCTGAGGAGAGACCTCATTCAGTCTACAACTTCCTTATTTAGAGGAAGAAGAGGAGCAGGTGCTGATCTCTTCTCTGTGGTGACTAGCGGCAGGATCTGAGGGAATGGCCTGAAATTGTGTCGGGGAGGTTTAGTTTGGATGTTAGAAAAAGGTTCTTTACCTAGAGGGTGATTGGTTAATGGAACAGGCTCCCCAGGGAAGTGGTCACAGCACCAAACCTGACAGAGTTCAAGAAGTGTTTTGATGATACTCTCGGGCATATGCTGTGATTCTTGGGGATGGTCCTTTGCAGAGCTAAGGGTTGTACCTGATGATTCTTGTGGGTCCCTTCCAACTCAGCATATTCTTTAATTCCATGATTTTTGTTTTTATAGATAACTAATGTAGACTAATATATTTGATGAAGTCAGCCTTGACTTCCATGACAGCCAGTAGAGACAAATAGATACACTTGCAAGGCTTAAGTTTTCTGATCAATTGTGTGTGCATACTTTAGGATGGAGGGATCACACACCAGAAGAACCTATTCCCCCTCTATGAACAGTAAAATTTACAAGTCCAGATGTCTACTTTGTAAACGTTTATAGCGGTGAATCAGATGGATCTAACTCCATGACTATGTAAGCATGGTGTTTTCAACCAACTGGTGGTGCCTTAGGTAAAAGCTGTGTTCAAATTGTATTTTTCTACAATAAAGTCACTGTATATACTGGAATGTCTCCTAATCCAAAGTTGCTCTGAGTGTGGAACTGAAGTCTTTGCTTTAAATTATTTTGTATAATCTTGTATAATCATTTGAACTTTGACAAAACAGCCCTTCAGAATAGCTTGGGATGATTTTGTCTTCTTTTCCTTTGAGAAATGTTAAGTCTTGATTAAGATATTACTGTACTGGCATTGGATGGTCTTAGCAGGAGTGAATGTGGGGAATGAGGACCCACAATGATGTAATAATAATGTCTCAACTTATGAGCAGACAGGTTAGGATGAAATTAGTGCAGCCACCCTTGCAGCTTGAATACTGGCAGAGAAGAGACTTCATTCTTCTTGAAGAATTGTGTGTTGATGTAGGAAGGTTAACCACATCTTTTCAAAGTTTTAGCCCTGCAAAATGCTCCAAGACCAATCTAGAACCATGAAACCTTATGAAGACGTTTAATCACCTCCCACAGCAAAAGCTCTCTTTATTGTGGTGCTCTAAACACTTCAATGGCAATAGCTGGGCTCCTGTTAAATATTGTCCAAAATAAGCCTAAACTGTAAGTCTTTTTCAGAATTTCTAGATTTATAGGAAAAAATTAACCGTTTAAACATCCCTACAGGAACTCTATTTGATTTATTTATTAGACAACTATTTATACAGTAACCAGAATTAATTTTAATTTATTTTCAGAGGGTAACATTATCTCTTTGTCTGTTACTTTAATTGCATAACTTTTGAACCATCAGATTTGCTAACAAGTTTCACCTAAATACATTACTGCCAAAGATCTATGTCAAAGACATGTACCATGTTGGTACAGGCTGTGCAGTCCAGAAGATTATATACTCACTCTCTGGGGTAGGCATCTGTCTAGCCAGTGTAAGCAGCATACCCTGCTGTCATTCCAGAGGGAAAAAATGCTAAGTGACAGCTTAAGAAGAATTGAAACAGGGAGTGAGGAATAACAGAAAACAGAAGAGAGAAAAACATAACACATAGTTCATCTAAAAAACTTCTCCTTTTGCCATGAGAATCCAAATTTAAATTGCTAGATTTCTTCCAGTCTACTTGACAAAGAAAATTAAACTCTTGTTTCAGAAAACAGGTTTGTTTTATAAAGAAAGTAGTGCTATTATTAATTCACTTCCTTCCTAATATAAAGTGTCAGACAAAGATTATCGCTAAACAAATACATTGACTCTTTCCGGAGCATTTTATCATTCTGTCCAACTACCTAAAGAGGTCAGCAGAAGAGAACAAGGAGGGAGCACTGGGTCCCAGTTTTAGCTGGAAAGCATTTGGAGCCAGACCCAGGTCCAAAGATGGAAGTGAACTGTGGCTAATCATTATGTGAACCAATCCAATTAGCTTAATGGTGAAGGGAAAAGGACAGTTATTAAAAATTAAGAAGGATATATTTGTTTGTTTGTTTGTTTGTTTTGTTTTGTTTTGTTTTTAAGAAAATCATGTTGTCTGGACAAGTTTCAAGAGAATGTGTCTTCAGTAGTCATTCTAGCTCTTCTCTGACTTCTATTTATTCTTCAATTTTGTCTAGTTTCTCTTAATACTACGATTTGTTAAATATTATTATTTTCTTCTTGACATCATGATGCTTCAAAGCATTTTGCTTAATGCTGCAACCCAAGATATACCCTGATTTAATATTGTCCCTTTTCAGAAAAGTTTCTGAAAGTGTAAGAGCCTGACTCCTTCCTCTGCCACAGGTCTGAGAGAGAAAATGTTGTCTGAGTCTCTCTGTGTGTCACTGTGGCACTCCTTGGGTTATGCTTCTGCAGTGTGCCAGCAATCTGTCTCAAAATCCTTTCCTGATAACCTTTTGTGGATCAGCAACATTCTCAGCTGCATTCAATGCTTTATTTTAAGTGACTCTTTTTGGTGATCTTTGTCCCCTCTTGGAGCCCAACAGTTTATTTGAAGTGCAGATACAGCCATGCAGGCTTTATTCAAACATAGCAAAAGTCTGGATGCATTATCATGGTGGTCAGCATGTGGACATAGCCAGAATTTGTCTGCTTTTTGCCCCTATTTTCTGCTGTGATTAGACTACCAAAAACATTCAGGCTAGTCATTTAGTTAGTTAGCTAGTACAGTATAAGCTACAATTATGTCAATCTGCAACTGCAGTGCAGACACAGTTAATGTTAGATTAACAATTCATGTACATGAAAAGCTGAAATGCAGTGCTGATTTTATTTTATATTATTGGTGTTCATTGGAAATCTACCTCCTCATGGGGCATACTTATTTTTAAATAAATCTCATGTATTGCAGAGAACTGGCACAGCAGGGAGTCACAACAATCTCACTCTTGGTAGCTTTTGCTAAATAGGCTGTAGGCACACATTCAGGGCCATATTTTATTTACTTTGTTTTCAGTTGTGCCTATTCCTCATCCTAAGTTTTTTTTTTTTATTGCTCATTTTCTTCGTGTCAGTTGTAATTTTCCAGGTCACTCTGTTCAGGCACCTTTTACCATATGCACACATACCATATGCAAAGAGACTGCAAATAGGATATACTTACAAATTTAGAATCATTATTTAGTGGCTAACACAAGTACAAGATAGCAGCGATTACAGGCTGGACTGCTCGCTGGAGCACATCCTCAGAGGTGGTGAGCTGCTGTTTTCCTTTAAAATTTTATACTTTCCAAGATTCATATTTTTCCTCTTAAACTTTCCTCCTTGAGCTGCTAAAAACCTGTTTCACCATCCCTGTGTCTATGATTTTACCTTCCTTATCTTAACTGCTGCTGCTCTACATACCTTCTCAGTTCTCTTTCTCACAGCTTCACAGTTTCCTCAGCAGCCTGAGCCAAGAACAGGGCTGGGCAGTGTCAGAGCTGTGCATCTGATTGCAGAGTGCTGAATCCCTCAGAGGGGTGGGATGCACACTTCACCACATCACTCTTCCTGTTGGAGTGTCTGGCCATTTCTAGGACCAGTTCATGGAGAGCTCTGGAGATTTTCCTGGGAAGGCTTAGGCTTGCTAGAAGATATATGTTAACTTCCAACAGATTCTTTTCTGAACTTCCAGTTCTTTGTGCTTTATTATTCACTACTGGCTCTCTTGAACCTTTTTACTTATTCTATAATATGATTCAAAATCCAAATTAATCACAAGTATTCCTACCCCAAACAAAGCAGTTGCATGACTTATGTTCATTTATCATTGATGAGACGCAGCATATGGCTACCCAAATCTTTACCCAGTCTTTGCAGTTCATAAGCCTACCCTTTCCTTTTCCTCCTAGAAAGGAGAATCCTGTGGAGTCACCAGAGTGCTTGGGCTGCTTCTGTATCTGGTTTCTCTCTGTGGCATGGAAGATGGCTATGCTGGGATTCGAAGATACTGCACAATGTCTTTTAATCAAGCTGAGGTACCACCTTTAGCTGCCAAATACAAATTCACGTGTAGTTCTGTGGAGGCCTTTCTAATGCTTTATGGGAGCACTGAACTAAGAGGGTCAGAGCTGATTTGGTGTGTTGCATGTCTTTTTAGGTGTGGTTCTGACCTAATGCAGAGGGACTTCCTCTCTGCTCACTCATGGTGGAGACAACACTATGTTGATCTTAAAAGTTGGTCAGCATTAAAATCAGGATGAATTTTGCTCTCTATCTCTCAGTAGGTTTTGTAGCAGGACATGGATTGTAAGGCAACAGCTTTTTCAGGTCTGTATGTGAAATTTGGGAAGGAACTATCTTGAATCAGTGTGTTTAGGACATGCATCTTGTGCTGTGCCTGTAAAATGTCCTTCAGCACATTAGATCAAATAGCCTCGGAGGTTTCCTTCCAGAAGATAGTCTTATACATCTGCATGCATGCATTCAGATTCCAAGAATCTCTATCTCTGATTCACTAGAGATAAAAGAACATGGATTTTCTTGATTTCTACTTGAAAGACACAATGCAAAACTAAATTATATTTACTCTACATTGAACTGAAATGGCACTTTTCTGACATTTATAGTAGTCTACATCTGTCTAGATTTAGGAAGTGTTCCATGAGTTTCTTTGCATGTTTTCATATTTTCCTAGTAATGAATTTACTCCAAGGGACACATTAAATTTTCACGCTCCTTTTTCAGCACATACTATAAAAATGGAAGAAATCAGGTGTTGATAAGAAACATTTGACCCTGTAAATGGGCCACAGTGCCAGTACTGGTAAATACTTGACAATCACATTAATCACCATGAAAGACCAGTCTTATGCAACCAGACACTGTCCTCTGGAAGTGATTGGGCATGCATTCCCTTCTGAGATGAATTTGTAGTTGAAAAATGGCTGGTTGCTACTAGTCATCAGTGTACACTGTCCATTTTGAGAAGCGCATTCAGAGTTATTCAGCCTCAATGAATCCTGACAAGCAGAAATGGAGCCACATTCTATTTTCTGAAATAGACTCATTACACTTTGGTGCTCCTTTGACAGCTTTTCTTCCTGCTGTCATAGCTTCTTCTGTCATTCATCTTCCAATGGACTCAAAACAAAACTCTGAATTTTTGCTAACTGATGACTGCTGATATCCAGGACTTCTGTACTCATTATCAATGCAGAGTTCTTGTACTTCCTTTTTTATACTGTGACGGCACAGATGCAACTTTTGCGGTAGTGAGTTTCTCTGGCTTTCCACAGAGCTTATTGTATGTTGCAGTGCTGTCTAAAGTTCATATGTATCAGATGAATGTCACTGTCAGTAGAGGCCAAAGCATTTCAGCAGAAGATATTTGAGGTGCTACACCCAATCTGAGAATGACTGACATCAATCATATCTCTGTCTTCAAGTAAATAGCATATAAAAGTTTAATTAATTGAAAAAGTAAACCAAAATTGAAATGTGTATTTCAAACCAGTCTCCTTAGGCATTGTAGGATTTTGCTCAAAATTTGATGATAAGATTAGAAGGTATATTTGACAAGGACTGTATATTTGACAAGGACTTGTTTTTCATGTGCTATTCTGGCAGCCATATGATAGATCAAGATTTTAAGTTAAAAAGAACAAATTGAGATATAAAAATTACTATTAAGCTGAGTCATTCTACCATTTTCCAGGTGAGACTATGAGACAATTCCAGAAGCATTGCAGTTGCCCTGACACTTTCCAGCTTTGCTACTATAAATAATTGGAGAGTTCTGATGAGGTCAGGGCCCAGGTAATTACCATTTCCTGTTTGAATTGTTTCACTTCTTTCTTCAATTTCTTTGTTAAAGGATTGGCTTCTTGATCAGACCCTTCCTTTCCTGATTCTGATTCTCCTAATTCCTCTGTGTTCGGTAATTACTGTAGCTGGTGTTGTTTGGGTCTCTATTTCCACCATGGTGTCCTCAGATGCAGTTTGGGTTCCTGCACAGGAGCTTGCTGTTTGATAACTAACTCTAAAAGTCACCCCACACTGGGCACCAAACAGGAATGTGGTGATTGACTTTGGCTGGATACCAGGTGCCCACCAAGCTTCTCTATCACTCTTCCTTGTTAGCTGGACAGGGTAGAGAAAACAAGATGGTGTGAGAGACTGAAGTGGTTAATGTCTTAAATGTGGTTAAGAAAGACTGCCGTCCTCTGTAGAAAACTGTGCAAAGAAGCAACTGCTCACCGAAGACCACCCCTCCCCAAACATGCCTACTAATTTGGACTGGGATGGGAATATTACCATTGTCCAGTTATCCCAGGAGAATGTATCCACAAGTGTGAGAGACTGGAATGCTAATGGATCAGACAATTAAGGTGTAAGCTGATGATGTGCAAAGTAATTGCCCAGGTGCAGAGGGCATGCACACCTTGGGATACAAGGTGGGTGTTGAACAAGAGAAGGAAAAAGGCAAATCCTGCGAGGTAGATAGTTTTTCTTTGTCCTTGCACAAATGACTCAGCAGTAATAACTCCCCTCCATGGAAGTAGCAAACATTCAAGTGAGGGCTCAAGGTATTCATCTGTGTTCATGGGCCATAATGGGCCACAATGGACTCAACTCTGCTGATGTAACAGGCAACTGTAACATCTTAGAAGGTGTCACAGACTCACGAAATGTCCCATAAAACTCCCTGCCCCAGGGGAGGTACTGGAGGCATTCCCACCTAGCCTAAGCATAATAAAACTTCCTTACCACTCTGGAACTTCTCTCACCACCCTGGGCTTTTCCCCTCACTGCTCTGGGCTTCCCTTGACAGATTAAAACTGCACCCATCATTTTGACAAGACAGGGACTCTCACCAGCATGAAGACCACAGAGGATCAACGGGACACCGTTGAAATCCACAGAGTGGTGGTATTTTTTCTACTTAATCTGTCTCTCTGTCACGCTTTTTCTCTCCACCCTCACCCCACTCTTTTCCTTATTTCTTTCTCTCTCTGTCTACCTCACATTTACTGTTAAATAAAAATCCATACTATTGACTTTGGCATATGGTCTCATTTGAATCTTAATTCAGGCAGAGGCATCTCTAATAATTTTAATAACCGCATCATAACAGATGGAAAACAACTCATAGGTTGAGATAAGGAAGTTTTCTAAAGCAAAAGCGAAAGGTTGCATGGAGAAGCAAAGGAAAAAATCCCAAGTTCATTCTGTACTTACCCATAGCACATGTTGTCCGGCCACTTCCAGGGAAGCACATGTAGCATTTGCTTAAGAAGGCAAACACTGTAAATAATGAATGTCCCCTTCTTCCTCCTTTTCTTAGCTTTTATATCTGAGCCAATGTCATATGGTATGGAATATCTCTTTGGTTAATTTGGGTCAACTGTCCTAATTGTGTTCCCTCCCAGGATCTTGCCTACCCCCAGTCTACTAATGGGGGAAGAAAGCTGGAGAGACAATGCTGATGTTATGCCAGTACTGTTCAGCAGTAGCCAAAACACTGGTGTGTTATCAGCACCTTTCTAGCTACCAATGCGAAGCACAGCACTGTGAGGGCTGCTATGGGGAAATGAACTCCGTCTCAGCCAGACTAAATACACCAGTGAAGACAAAAGTGGCCCCATGGACAGAAGAGTCCAAACTGGAGCAGGTTTATTCGTAGGAGCTGTAATCCTGTGGGGGACCCACACTGGAGAGGCTTGTGAGGAACTGCAGCTCATGGGAAGGACATCACATTGGAGAAGTTCATGGAGGACTGTCTCCCATGAGAGGGATTCCACACTGGAATAGGGAAATTCTCTTCCTGAGGTGGAAGAGCAGCAGAAACATGTGATGAACTGACTACAGTCCCCCTTCCCTGTGCCCCTGCACTGCTGCAGAGGACTAGGTACACAACTGGGAAGAAAGTTGAGCCTAAGAAGGAGGGAGGGGTAAGGAGAAAGTACTGTTAAGATTTGTTTTTACTTCTCATTATTCTTCTCTGATTTGATTGGTAATAAATTCAGTTAGTTCCCCAGGCTGAGTCTGTTTTGCCTGTGACACAAATAGTTGAGTGATCTCTCCCTGTCCTTGTTTTGACTGTTGCGGGTAAGAGTGGAAGTCTTAGATAAAATTTATTAAAAACCCATGCCATTGAGTCACGAGGCGCAGAAAGGAATTCCTTGCTTTCTAAACCCTTCTCAGAAAGGAGTCTGGGTGCAACTGAATTCAATCTTAGCCTCAGATTATGTCAGTGGTTTAAATTTAAGGAATTACAGAGGTGTGATTGAATCACTTCTGTCCCGCAGGTTTTAATAATTGGCAAAATGAGGATATTTATATAAAATGAATAATTTATTATTACAAATGATCAGACAAAATATCTTAATCAGAATTATTTACTACACAGTATACACACTAAAATGACAAGTAGTATAGTATAGGAGGATAGTGCATTATATTGAATCAAGTATTGAAACAATTATATTAAAGCTAGCAAAAAGGAAATAATTACTAAGAATAGATTTGATGTAACTCACCCATATTAATACTCGTGGGGAGATCTCTTTCTCTCACCCTTGAGGAGCATCCTTGGAGGGCATGCCCAGCCAAGGGAGGAGTCTCCACATGTATACTCCAAGAAGGGCTCTGTTAAAAGAACCTGATTGTATGAAAAGGGACTGGACTTTTATAGTATTCAGTGATTGACTGCTAGTCTTACATTTACAGGCCAGCTACCAGGTCATCTGATTTGAAGTCTGGTGAACCAGGATGGTTTTAGCATAATTAACAGCAAGACAACACACTGGCACCAGCAGTTGATCTTGCATGATAGCTTGATAGCTTGCATAATGGTTTTGCATTGTATACATTCTCTGATTGGATTTTAGGTCTTATCAGGGTGGGACTATCCTCCCACATTGACCAAGGAGCGTTTCATTCTTTTTATCTACCCTGTTCAGTTGAGGAGGGCAATGACAGCATGGCTTTGGTGGGCACCTGGCATCCAGCCAAGATC
Organism: Myiozetetes cayanensis; assembly: GCF_022539395.1. NCBI lineage: Eukaryota > Metazoa > Chordata > Aves > Passeriformes > Tyrannidae > Myiozetetes > Myiozetetes cayanensis. The sequence goes on along the minus strand of NW_026087521.1, from coordinate 26,322,783 downwards.
AAAGGGCCATGCATGTTAAACTGTTTCTTATGGATGCCAAATGTTGCCACGTATTTTTATTACTTGTCACCCTTGTACTGACACTTCAGATCTAGTCAATCGTTGATATATGGCCTGAGAAAATACTGTGATGGGGGAACTAATCACCAGAAAAATCTACAGAGTATGTTCAAAGATGTTGCTACACCCTTTGTGAATTAAAGAAGCAAGTAAGGACAGGAAGATAAGAGAATATCCCACGCTTAAATGTGGCCTGATTTTTCAAGGATTTGAACGTTTGAAGCTCCATTTGGCTTCAGTAGGAATCAGGGTTATTCAGTAGGAATCAGGGTTATCCATTTGTGGCTGGTTGCTTCCCAAATCATGTTACAGAGTAAAACAGTATTTTAAAATGAGAAGTCTTTGATATTAAAGTAAATGCTTAATGAATTTTTTTGAGAAAAATTGGGATTTTTCAGCCCTACTGAAGTAAAGGTCCTTTTCAAGTATGATTAACAGAAACAAAATTTGGTCATATAAAAATAATAATTATTTCTGGCTATCAAAATTACAAAAGCAATGAAGTATCTTATAATGTTTAGCCTATGACAAGTGGAAAAAGCTAAAGTTTGGAACTGATAAGAGATATTTCATGGGAAAAAACATTGAACCTGTATTGTAGGATTTTTTGGAGGCTTGGGGTCACAAGATGTTCTGCACAAGGTGTGATAGGGGGATGTGAAGAAAGAGAGAGAGACAGTTCAGGATCCTTTATGCATCTTGATGAGAAAAGCTTGCCAACAAATAGCTTCATAAGATCACTGCTGCAGTCAAACAGACAGAAAAGAGGTAGATAAGTGCATAAATCTGAAGTCCCTTCAGCTTCTGGGCACCCTGCAAACATGATTGAATCCTTGGAAAGGTACCTGTGGTCTTTTTGCTGCTCCCCCGTACTGCTCTTTCAAATCCACAGGGGTCATAGGACTGGAATGGATAATGAGCATCGACTACACACAACTCCTCCTGATGGTGGCATCGGGAGAATCTTCAAGAGCTTTCTGCTTTGTTTCTCTCCCATGAGTTTTGTTAACATTCTAGCCTGAGGTACCTAGACGAAGTAACCCAATGCCATTTTAAATGCTTGTTATGCATTGACACTGCAGTAACTGAGCTATCCAATTTTTGATAGGTTAGAAATTGATATGAGTTACTAGGATGCAGTTTAAGCCCCCTAACTGGCTATTTCTGACATGTGCAGAAGTCCAATTCAAAAGGATTTACAGGAACCAAGAATGTTACGTTGTTGATGTGACATTTTGAGTTTCTATTCTCCATGCCTGTTCTGTGTAATGATTGTTGAGTTAGTCTGCTTGTGCATGGTGAGGAAAAATCAGATTTTTTTTACCCTAGCTCTAAACTATGCTTCAGGCAGACGAGAGTATTTTCTTGAAGCAGCAAATAGCTGTAATAAACAATCAAATATAGATGGGGCTAATCATGATAGCTTCCATCAGATCTGTCAGTCCTGCACTTACTGCCTAAATTACCAGAACAGCATGGATGTTTCTGTTTCCCTAAGGCATCTGGCTTGCAAAGTAGTTTGATTTTGAAAGTTTTAGTTAATTTCAAAATAGGAGAATTCTAGCCAGTAACATTTTAGAAAAGTAAATTCTTTTCCTGAATAGCACTGGGGCAGTTTATTCGTATTGTCAATATGTATAAACATTATTATTATTCTTTCATATAGGTTCCAGTGCGGCAATTATTCCCATTTAGGAATTTTTTACCTTGATTTGTTATTGATCATAATAGTTTTACACATCCATTGCTCCTCAGAGCAATCCAGAAATTCTTGAGTATTTAAATTAAGTAGAGATAAGCCCAAGCCACAGATCTGAGACTCATATCTGAGTATATTTTCCTTTCTCTGCTTCAGTGTGAGAACTTTCTCCTTAAGGCTTTCGTTCGGCTACATTTTACTAGCCACACATAATCATAGTTTTGACCAATTCAGAAGCAATTAAGAGGTATAGCAGGTTTGTGTTACAGGCAGTTGCAGAGACAGCTTTTCTGGTGGGAAGAGCATATGGTTGGAATGCCAGCAAGAAATATGTCCTGTGTTCATTACATGGTATTCCATGCCCTGACAGACAGTGATGCAGCACAGATGAAAAGACCTGTCAATAAAGGAACAGGCTGTCAAGATTTGTATGTTTTCTCTGGTAACTGTCTATTCTAAATGTTTTGAAGGAATGTGCAAGAAACCTTGAAGAAGAAAACTACAGTTCAAAGCAAGCAAAAGAAAGTTTCTTCCCGAAAAAGACTAGTTTAAGGATGGCTTACAGAGAAAAAAAGGTACTTCTGGTAATTTTATTTTTAAAGTAGAGTTTGGATTCATAGAATCATAGAATGGTTTGAGTTGGAAGGGACCTTAAACATCATCTAGTTCTAGCCCCTCTGCCATGGATGGGGATGCCAGCCACTAGACCAGGTTGCTCAGGACTCTATCCAATCTGGCCTTGAATGCTTTCAGGGATTCATGTCTTCCATGGGCAAGTGTTTCACCACCCTCACAGGAAAGAATTGCTTCCTAATATGAAATGCAAACCTACCCTCTTTGAGTTTAATTTCAGGTTCATAATTTCTGACATTAATTTTAGAACTTTTTTCTCTAAGAGCTCTTTAAAAATATATCAAATTTACACTATCAACAATGAAGAAAATCTTTAGTCAGTGTCCAGATGAAATGTTTTTACTAAATTTATTTTAAAATGTTCAGTTTATGATGCATATTAATTTCCTTTGTTTAGAGCATTTAGATTTAATTTAAACTTCATCATGCAGTTTATCCCTCAATGTAATTTTGTATTTATCCTTTGAGTAATGTCTTTTTGTAACTTCATAATGCATTACATAATGGCATTGTTCATTAATTTCTATTATATACATTTCAATAAGAAAAAAACTTATGTTTGGAAATGCATTATTATTATTCAGTATTCCAGATCAAAGCATACTTTATTTAATAAATTATAAAGATATTCTGACAAAGGATTTCTTAATCCACCTTATTGTATTTACTATATTTAGTACAGGAACCATCATTTGATTCTTTTCTCCAGGAAAAGGGAGAATAGGAGGAAAGAATCAGTGTTATTCAACCCAAATTGTATACTGTGTTTATCAGCATTGTGTCTGTAGCACTGGATGCAGATAAAAGCAGTTGCATTTTGATTTATATCAATGTGTAAAATAACTGAAAAGGCCACTGATTGATTTAAAAGAAGGCTCAGATAGATAAGCAATCTATCACAGCTGTAAACCTTATATTGCTGGAGGAACATGGAAACAATTTTGCCATTTTTTCAAAATCAGACTTTTCTAATGGTCAGTGAACTGTGGCATATTTAGTTGCTGGGCATTAACAGGCAACAGGTATACTTGGATCTCAGTGGGTATAGGTAATGCCAACTCCATATACCTCTCACCTGCAGCCTGAAGAGATCTCTTGCTATAGTTTTCCACCATTCTGTCCTGAAGATTTTCCAGTGAAAGGAAATGACCTATGTCATCCTCAAAGTGACTGCAGATATTCTCAAGATACCAGCGTGTCTACTCAGCCCTGCTTGTGGTGACTTAGAAAATGAAAAAGAAGGACAATATCACAGGAAGATAGATAACAGCACCAGTATTTTAGTATGTTTCTTCTTCTTTTTTGTGTGTGTGGTTTTTTTTGGTTTGGGTTTTTTGTTTTGTTTTGTTTTTGTTTTTGTTTTTGTTTTTTTTAATATAGTTTGTGATTCTGAGCAAGGTGCTGGATTGAAGTACCAGATAGATGAGAAGCTATGACCATCTTAGTAAAGACCATGAAATCTAGAAATTTCCTTAGAGAATTAATTCCTGTGTTATTCTCAGACAGGATTTGAGTATATATCTTGGACAGTTTACATAAACAGAACCTCAGGTGTGCCCATTCCATGCAAAATCTTTGACAAGTGCTTTGAAATTACATAAATTCAGATGAATACGCGTTCTTGCTTTTCTTTACAGGTGCTGTACTTATACTGGATATCCAGGGTGTTAAATCATATTTTAAAAGTGCCTCTCTGTTCTTGCAAGTACCTAATTTTCCCATGTGATGCATTTTATTTTTATTGACTATAGGAAGAGCACTCCCTTTTTTCTGTCAATGGCTTTTGGAGGAGGACACTTAACAGTGGCATTAATGGCTTGCAGCTTGGAGAAATTTTCTCATCCCAAGGGCACTGGATATTACAGCAATTGACACAGAGATGCTAGCATCAGCAACCCTGTGCTTCTCACTTTCACTGCTAGTGGTATTGATGGCCAGCTTAAAGGGGACTAGAGAATATCAAGTGAGGAGCCTGGGGAATGAAGCGACAGCTTCTTTTTTTAATTTTAGATTTATGCATTTTAAGTCACTCCTCATTGATGTCTGGGAAAAACTCCTAGTGGAAAATACACAAGAGAAAAAGTACAGTGGTGGAATTTACCAACAAGAATTCCTGGTGGTGACAAGGTCAATCCTAGAAAATAATTGAGTGAATATTGCAAGCACCATTTTTGCTTTCCATTCCAAGCTATTGATCCAGCAATGAATCTACTATGCTCAAGAATGTGACTTTGAAGTACAAGAGAATGAATGTTTCTGGTTTGTTTTTATATATGCTGTTATAGTAAGAAGGAGGACTCAGTAATATAGTTATTCTTGATTCTTCAGTAAGGAAAGGTCAACCAGAATTTGCTTATGTTGATTTTTCTTGCTCTTTCTGTATATACCACAAGTTTTATAAAATTGTCACAAATGACAGATAGCAGTGATAGATTCACTCATAGGCTAGATGGATTAGAGCCTGGGGTGACATAAACTAGGACAAGCATAGAGAAGTCAAAAAGGGAAAAGTGATTCCCTCAAGATTAAAGCCAGATTTGCAGAAATTTATTCCCCAGTCATCTAGGGTGAGTGATTATTTTTAGTGATTTTTTTTTTCTTAGTGAGTTGTAGATTATCTTCAAAGCTTCTGCTTTGTGCCACAGCAGCCAAAAGCAGGGATAGTGAGACACTTTTTTCATCATGGAAGTACGTGATGTAGATTTTCACCTGGGAAAAGTTGGGTTCTGTTCTTCTCTAAATACTTATTTTGTTCATAATTTCTGTATCAGCTAATCATATGCATAATTTAATGTGCTGTGGTGCAAGAGTATAAAAAATCTTAAATTATTACTTTAATGATCAAAGAAGAAAAAGATGAGTACCTACAAGTAAAGGCTCCAGTTCCCCTTACCCTTGCTAGAAGGTTGTGTGTGTTTGCTACAAACCAGAGTATGATTTTAGTCAGACTCCTGAGTTTGTCAGTATCAAGTTGGACTGCCGTTTTCACTCAGACCATGGTAGGAATGATGAATATCTGTGGCTGCCACCTTCTCACAGGGCAGGAGTACTGCAGCCTTGGATTCAGAGTAGGGCAGAGTACTTGTGGCAAGATACAGGACTTCCAGAGCTAAAGCATTCAAGAGTTTTTACGTTCATGCTATTCAGATCAAATAATGTCACTTCCTTTCCTCAGGTAATTTGCCTGGGAAATTACGTTGAGTTGCAGTTGCCTCAACCTGCTCAGGTGTTTCTAAGGTTAGATATGTAATGACACAGCACTGCTTACTCAGGGGCATGGCAAATCTACAAAGTAGGACTCTGGAACATCCTAGCAAGTGCTCACCTCCCTTGCAGGACGGAGCGGAGGGAGCTGTGCAGGCAGCATTGAGCGGCCAAAGGAAGCAGAAATGTCCACCAGGGGCCATAGGTGGTGCTGAAGGCTCTCAGGCATCCTATAACTCTCTATGGAGTTTTTTTATGTCAATTGATGTAAGACAAAGTACAATGAGTTTGCCTCACAATGCAGCATGAGGGTCCAATTCAACCACTTTCTGAATCTATGTAAGGTAGAGCAATTAAAGAACAGGCAGCATCATTATTGTGGAGACCCTGCACTAGTTTTATGTTCTCATAATACTCTGTAATCACAGTCCAGATTTATAGAGCAGCAGGTACCGTGAAACCTCTCAGTACATTTTGTCATTTTCCTTTTCTTATTTTGCACTGTTTTGTATAGGAATATACTGTGACAAGACATACAGCAACCAGTATGACACCTTTACCACAGCGCAATTTCTGTTGAGGTGGATGTGGTCTCCAGTCTCTGAATCATGTTTGCTGAGCAAGGAGCTGTAGTGATTCAGGACACCATGGTCCTGCAGTAGCAGAATAACCTTCTGCTGGAAGTTGTCAGAGCAGCTGCACTGCTTGCCTTATCTGTTGCAGTTCACAAAACTGTGTTTCAGCATCCTTTCAGAGGCAGTTTAGGCTGTTTGAAGCCCTATGCATTGGAGTGGCTGATCCTAGGAGAGGGCTGCTTTTTAATGCCTTTGCTATCATAGCGGTAACCTTCAATAGAGGCAAGGAAACAAACAGCTGAAGTTGACAACATTTTAAATCACCACACTGAGTTATCAGCAGTCATCGGTTAGAGCTCAAGCCCCCTAGGGATTGCACTAAATGATATTACAGAAAGAAAAAAGGTCTTCTGGGGGCAGCAGCATTAAAAAACTGATTTTCTACAGATTTTGTGTGCTATTTCCATTAAACATGCCTCCACTAGCACTTCCTTAACTACTTCACATGCTCCAGTGCTTGTTTCTCAGTGTTCAGTATCCCTCCACAATGGTCCTTCTGATCACATATTGTAACTGGGATTGCAAATTGTTTCAGATAACAAGTGAAAAAAAAAGTAATGAGCAGGAAAAATATTGTACAGCTTGATTCTTCATCTGGTCTGATAGCTTGATACCATTATTAAATTAAAAAGTCAGATTGTTGAAGTGGCCTTTTTTTCCAATAGGTATGGTGGATTTAGATAAATGAAGTTAAAAGCTATTGAATTCTCAACAATTTGAGTTCAGGAAGCACCCTATGATCGTCTTAAAGTCTTATCTTGGCAGAACAACAGTCTCCTAGTTCACTGTTAAAAATAATGTAGAAAAAATATATTTGTTTCAGTCTTTGATGGAAAAATGCATATTTTCTTTTCCAGAGGGAAAGAAGTATTTCTAGCTAGCTCTACCCATTTTGCATCTACTGAAATAAAAAAATTTAAGTTGAAACAAAACAGGAAAATAGATGGGTAAGGATGGGGTTTACTTATGTATCCTACAACAACCCTAGCACATTAACTCTCAGAAAAATGCAGTGCTGCACCTTAAGCAATATCATGATAACTCACTTCACACCTGCAAAAAGAAACAGACTTGAAGCAATTGGTCCTCCCTCTTAGAATTCTGTTTTGTAGCAATTCTTTGTGCTTTTCCACACTTGACTCTTTGGAAACCAATAGCTGCAAGATGAGACAGTCTGCATTTTGATTGGGTGAGAAGGGCTTGGAAACTTGATTGAAGTACAAATCCACAAACCACTAAGTGAAAAAAGGCATTTGTTTATTTATTTCTGAATGTCTGGGTTTGTATGAAGGTCAAGAATAACTTCAGTTTGTTTCCATTTATGCAGGTGTAAGTGTTGAATCTTTCAGAAAGATTGGAAAAAGAAGATAAGAGGGAGGGGGGAGGGAGAGAGGCATAGGAGGGAGAGAATGAAGAAGGTAGATGAAAGTAGAAAAAATGTGAAAAGCTACTCTGTGGAAAAAGTTAGAGAAAGGAGAGGCATGAAAAAACAATATGGAAATAAAGCTTTCTGTTAAAAATTTCAGATCTAGTATTTGTTGCATGCAGCAACTGACATGATTCAATGTCAATGATTTTTGCCTCTGTTTGTTTAGCTCACAGTCATGGATAGAATGGTAATGTCTGACAAAGTGGGAAGACACAGAACAAAAATATGTCCATCCCAGAGTAATTGCAATCTGAAGTTAAAACAAAAGACAACATATAATACAGACAAAAGAAGAACAAAAGGAAGCATGTAGACAGAAGTAACTGAAGGTATTGAACAGGCCTAAATCATGTTAGATGTTTCAAAATGTGGCACAACAGAGAGATTGAAGTGGGAATGTGAAGGACAACAGTGAAGCTATTGGAAGGTCTTGTCAAGCATGGAGAGCAATAAGAAAGAAAGACCCAGGGTGTAAAAGTCAGGAGGGAATTGTAGTTGAGTGGCTAGCAGGTCACGAATGACCTTGAAAATTGAGATGACTAGGTTGTGTATGAGTTTGTAGAGAAGAAAATGCTAGTGGAGAAATAGAGTTGAAAAGGCAGAAAAATTAGGTTGAAATTTGATTTTGCTGTCCTAATCTCAATGGACATGAGCAGTACAAAACTGACCAGTGAACAGAAACTATAGTTAAAAAAATAAAAAAGAAAAAGGAAGGAAAAAAGCATTGATGAGGGTTTGGGAAGACTTTCAACTAGGTGATTGGATGAGACCTCTGTTGAATGTTTGTTTCTATGTGGGAAGAAGTATTTAGATTTAGCCTTGAAGCCAAATTAAAATCTGGGGAAGGTGCTCTGTTTATGATTCTGAGTAAGAGATGAAAAAATGGGACTACTGGAAACAATTTATGAAGAACATGGCACATCTTAGCACCAGATAGATTATTTGAAAAAGTTGTTAACAAGGTGATGAGAAAACCACTTGCTCTCATTTACAGTGATGTTTGGACACTTGAGATAGTAGCCAACAGTAGGAGCAAAAGTTGTAATATGTGAGAACTACATAGAAACTTACTGGAACAGACTTTGAGATTCAGGTCTTTCGTTCATGAAAACAACTGCAGAAAAAGACACTTAAGCCCAGGAATGCTGATCCACTCTTTCATCATCAGAAGAGTGATATTACTAAAGCTTTATTAAAGCAGCCACAGTTTTTTCCTAACAAGTGAAGCTCAGAACCACAAACATGAAATGATTTTAAGAACTGGTTTGAAACCTGCTCTAGTGGATATTTCTGACAGCCTTAAAAGGCATTAAACATGTTTCTGTGGTGTGCAGTGAAATCTTCTGGTGTATCACCAGCAAATAGATTTCTTGTGATTATTAGGGTGTGTCAGGAGTTCCCAAACACAAAAACTTTTTAGTATATTTTTTCAAAATATTCTCAAGCCAGTATTCAAGGGCTTTATGTGGACATTCCTGCAATATTATTGAAATGAAAATTTATGTGGAGAAAAATGTGCTATACTGATGAACGTTGAAGGTTGGATAGGGAGGGGGGCTCCAGGCTAGAGGTTTCCCTTTACCCCTAGTCCTGGATGGGAAGGTGCCCCTTCCCCCCCCATCCCCACAAGGTCTCCATGGTGCCTGCAGAGACCCCAGGACATGGCAGTGAGGAGAGAGGCACAGAGCGTTTATTGTTCTGGGTAGCGACTTAAATAGCTCTTGGGGGGATTACGTGACCATTGGGAGTCCAGGAGGTCTTACAACCAACCAATTACAAGAAAGGGTTAACAACCAATAGGGAGACTTTCAGGTATCTCTCAGGACATTCCAAAGTAGAGATAAGACTGAGAATTCTGGGAAGAAGAAGGTGAGTTAGCAGAAGTACAAAAGCCATTTTGGAAGCATGTTCACTTAACATTAAAAACCTTTTTTTTCTCTTATACCTAAAAGCGTAGCACAACACTATACCTATGAGGCTACTCTGGGAAAGTAAAGAGGAAAAACTTAATTCACTGAACAAAGTAAGAAACTAGTCATAGCTGAAGTTTTTTAAAAGAGAGTTTTATGGAACAATTTTTAGTGAAAATGATAAAGTATACTTTACCAGCTTATGTGAAGAAAATTGAAGGCATTTTGTTGTGAAAACGTGCAGCTGGCCTTTTTCATTCTTCAAATAGATATTACTATAAATTGTGTGTATGTGAAGTGAATATAACAATAAGACTATGCAACTGCTATTTCAATTAAATGTAATGTTTTCTTAAAGTGGATAAATATCAACTTTGTTTTTTAGATACTACTATGGGTTTTATTTGGCACTGTCATAATAATTTTCTTTGCCTCTTTTTCACTGCTTTTTTTCTAAAAACATTTATTCAAAAGTGACATTTTTATGCCTCATGAAACTATTGTACATCATCCTGTGGTTGGAAAACAGAGGAAAACAGGTATGAACTGATCATCCTTGAGAAATTCTGCCATTCAGTACAAAATACAGGTATTACAGAGTCGCAAATTTTGTACATTTGTAAAAAGTACTCACTCCACATTTGTGTCTTGGACTTTAAAAGGAGAGTTTTCTTTGGGTTTGTCAATCTTTCTTTTGTATTTGTTTTTACTAGATTTTCATGTGCATGGATTGGTCCAGGACTGGTGCATCACAGGCCTGAGTATTCACAAGTGGAGAGGTACATATACATAGAATAAGACTACCAAGATAGTGGGAGAACATACTTCTTAGGACCAGTTCTTAAATCCAATCACTGGGACTGAAGGAATAATTGCAGGATGTTATTCCTTCCTCGTTGAAGGACAAAAATATCTCTTTGAAGAAGTCACCAAGCTAAAATGTCATCTTAACATTCGCAGACCCTTTTCTTGCTTTGGTTCTCGTCATGTACATGTGTACCCACGCACATATACACGCACAAAACCCCAATCCTACAGTCATTCTCCTGATTTTTTGCAACTGCACAGTTATGGGTTTAGCAAACTCTAGAACTAAGAAATCCAGAGTGGCAGTTGTTGCAGCTCCCTAGAACAAAAGACTCTCAGATAACCAAAAAGGCCCCTGTTCTTGTGAACAGATGTTGATCACTGCTAATCTTTGTGTCCCGTCTCAAGAGTCAGAGGTCAGTTCTTCCAGATTCAAAACATACCTCCCAGTTTACTGCAAACATAAACAGATAACTGACAAATCAGATAATGTTGCCCTTTTCCTTCTCTGATAAAGCCATATCATTGTATTGCATGGGGAATAAAATAAAGAAACTGCATTATCTACCATTATTACTTGTTACCTGATTTACTGCTTATAATTTACATGATTATGTCTAGCTAAATTAAATGAATGATTAAAACAGCAAGTTAAGTGAGCCAGCTGAAGGGGTGCAATCACTGTTAATTAAAGAAAATAATGGATTTCACTGGAATAATTACTTTTTCTTTTCTAAAGAAATGCTTTGCTTTTCTTTCCTCTTATTTTTCTTTCCACTGTTGGCAATACCTTATTTAAATATTCTTGAAGAATGTTGTTTGGTTTTAAATTGAATAAACAAACACAAGCGGTACGCACTTCTGTAATTTATTATTTGTACATTTTTTGTGAAATTGTGTGTACTTTGTGTGACACAAAATTATGTTACATAAATCTAACAACAGCTACAGTAAAAGCTAAAAAGAAACATTTCATACAGAGGTCAATAGCATTTAGAAACTGAAATCTTTGCAAAGCTTCATTATTTTACATTTATTTCTCCAATATTAACAGATATGTGAACTCTTTGGGTACGATGATGATACCTTTGAAACCTCAGATACATACTCCCTCACAAGAGTTTGTGGGGCACTTATTTGGCTCAGAATTCCCTTCTACTCTGTTTAAAGGCAGTAACTTATAGAGCCTTTGTCCATTCCCAGTCCTAAGCCCACTGTCTCACACTTGACACCTCCTATGCTGATATATTTGTCATAAAGAAGAATAAAGGAAGTCTTCTGCATTACTTTTGTTTGGATGTGTTTGCAGCAAATCTTGAGGTTTCATGCCATTTGTCTCCCTGGCGGCATTGCAGCCCAAATAGCACCTCCTTTCTTTAAAAGGCTTCTGCTTACTAATTTTAAACAATATTTTTTGATATTTTAAGTGTATTTGCAAAGTTCTAATGTTACTGGAATTTAAAACTTCTTTGAAAACTGTTGCTCACTCTTCTGTTGGCCAGGAGACACTTACACATGTATATTCTTAGCCTTGGAAAGTTATTAGAGAATTTGCAACCAACCACACTGAGGTCTGTCTCTGTGTGGCTTCCTCTGAAAACAAAGAACAGAAAAATACCAGATGAAAAGTAAACAAATGTAATTTTAAGCACTGCAAGTACCAGCTGAGACTCTAGGCCAGTTCACACATTAATGGGAAATAATATTCTGAATATTTGAACCATCCATAGGGTTTGTGGAAGGGAGTGTACTGAATGACCCACCTATTGTTTTGCACGATGTTCATGGACAGAGAATTTTTTAAAAAAGCATATGCTTCAACAAATGCTATTCAATAATCTTAATTCTGTGTTAAAAAATGTCCCATTATAACTAAATACAAAATACTACCTGTCCTGTGTGACTATTTCTGGGTTCCATACTGGAACCAGTGATATTTAGTATCTCATTAATGACATAGAGGGGCTGAGTGCATCCTCAGTAGATTTGGAGATGTCACCAAGCTGAATGGTGAGATTGACACATCTGGAGGATGTGATTCCATCCAGAGGGACCTGAACAAACTCAAGAACTGGTCCCATGGGAATGTCATGAAGTTTAAGACCAAGTTCAAGGTGCTGCACCTGGGTTGGGGCAACCACCACTATCAATACAGGCTGGGGGATGAACAGATCAAGAGCTCTGCCAAGGGGTCTTGGGTGTGCCGATGGATGAGAGGCTGGACGTGAGCCAACAATGTACACTTGTGCCCACAAAGCCAATTGTATCCTGGGCTGCATCAAAAGCAGTGTGGCAGCAGGTCAAGGGAAGGGATTCCATCCCTCTACCCTACTCTGGTGAGACCCCCATCTGGAGTGCTGCATCCAGCTCTGGGGTCCTCAGCACTGAAGTGACATGGATCTGTTAAAGAGAGTCCAGAGCTGATTAGAGGAATGGATCACATCTCTTACGAGAAAAGGCAAAGAGAATTGGGATTCTTTAGCCTGGAAAAGAGAAGGCTTCAGGGTGGCCTCATTGCAGCCTTTCAGTATCTGAAGGGAACCTGGAAGAAAGATGGAGAGAGACTGTTTACAAGAGTAGGTAGTAACAGGACAAGGGGAATGGTTTTAAATGGAAAGAGAGTAGGTTTAGATTAGATGTTAGGGAAAAAATCTTTACTGTGGGGTGGTGAGGCACTCGAACAGGTTGCCCAGAGAAGCTGTGGATGCCTCATCCTTGGAAATGTTCAAGGTTGGGTTGTGTGGGGTTCTAAGCAACTTGGTCTAGTGAAATTTGTCCCTATTCATGGGATTACTCATGGCCGATGATCTTTAAGGTCCCTTCCAATCCAAACCTTTCTATGATTCTATGATTATACATCTTCAGGAACAGTTGGTACTCACTATTTAAAGTGATCTATATAGATTTCTGTCAATTCTACAGCAGAAACTGCCTGGAGGAGTCCCTGGGACTGCCAGTTTCTCCACCCAGGGACTTAATCAGCACATCTTGTGCACAAAAATAGTATATAGTAATGGGACTAAGCACAGCAGGAGCTACCTGGGGCAAGTTGCTGCCCAAAATTCCCACCCAGAGAGTTCCTGTAAGGGTTAGTCAAATGCTTTGTTGTGGAGTTCAGTCAATCACCTTCTTTCAAGTCAGTATTTGTATCAAACAATGTTGAACTGTTTGCCTCCCCTGGACAGGGAATAGTTGAAGAGTTTCTGGGCCAACCAGGCAAAAGATAAATGCCCTGGGTGTGCACACAGGCACACTGCAACACGAACCTGAATTTTCTGCTATATCACAATTTTTCTGCTATATCAAAATTTACCAGTGCTCAGCCTGTCAAGGACTATGCGCTTGTCACTGAAAATATATAGTTATTTTAATGGTGATTTTTAATTTGTTCCTAAAACACATGCAGACTCTTGAGACGTATATTAGCACATGTAATACTAATGACTACTGAACCATTAGCATTGCAATTCAAGCTATTCCCTAGTCAATGCAGATTATGTAAAGGATTACACTTAATACAAAGGCCAACTACTGCTCCTATGTCTTCTGGTCCAGTGAAAGGTTAAACAAAAACAGGTCCAAATGTAGCTACATACCTCTTATTTCCACAGGAATTTCCTTTCATCCTAAAAGGGCAATGTGAACTGACATATCCAGTTCTATAAAATCCTAATTCCAATTAGGTGGAATCTTAGAAATGTTTACAGACACACCTACTTTCATTTTTAACCCCCAGAGAAAATCCATAGTACCTTAAATTTAAGTAGATTTAGGAATATTTATTTGTTTATGATGATGAGAGATTCCAACTGTATTTCTGTCAAAGGACATTTTATGAAAGAACATAGTTTCTGTATATTTTAAAAATTCGTAAATATTCTGTGAAATGCTGTAATACTAAATGCATGTTTGATGTTTGAAAGTGTTAGGGATTACAGTTTCCATTTCTTGATATTTATTATTCCAGTGGATTAATTTCTATTGTTTCTGTTACAACACTCACTGAGTATAACATTAAAAATAGTATAGTAATTCAATTGTCCTCTGAAGAATTAATTTGTTAAATTTGGATATGAAACCCAGTCCTTAAACTGTGAAATAGTGTCATTTTAATCCTTTAGATCTCAAACTATTTAACTATGAAGTTCTTACTGATGACTTTGCAGTACACTGTCTCATATATTATACTCTCTGCTTTAAAGAAAAAGATCTAAAAAGTTATCCAGTAGCAAGTGCAATGACATTCATGATAGGGTTTGAAGTACAACAAAAATAATTTATTATATCTGTTAGGAAGAAATACAATGATATTTGGATGTTGAAATTCTTCCATATTGAAGAAAGATACAGTATTTTTCTTGGAGGCTGATTTAAAACACTTTGCTTTGTCTTTCATAGGGATCCTAAGTTTGCTATGTTGCAGGCATTCCCAAGGCAGATGCACTGGCACAGGCATAGGCATAGGCATAGGCATTAGGCAAGGTAGTCAAAAGGCAAAAAAATGTAATTTATTTCTTGTCTGTCATCAGCTTTCCTTCACACAGATGGAATGTGTCTCTCACAGAAACCAATAACAAAATCTCCTTAAAGGCTGCATGTGTTTGTGTGTCTTTGTACATGAGCTTAGGTATGTGTGTATACATTTATGCACAAATACCAGTAGAAGTTCTGTTCAAATAATTTTAATGGTTTTAAATAATAGGTGGTATGATATTACAGTTTCTGCCCATGTAGTCAGTGCTAAGTGACTGAGTATGTGACTGCATTTCAAGTCTTGTAGACCAGCACAAAACATGTTTGTGGTTTTGGTAAGGTAGATTATGTGTATATGAATAGCAATTACAGGCCCAATGTTTTCTATTTATGTGTATGTGGAGGGCTAACATGTTACAAATATGTCACAGAGTGATATCATAAGAAAAACTCCTTGAGAGAAACTCCTTTTCTGAGTGCTACATTTATAAAAGCAAAGCCATGTACCTTTTTACAGCTGATAATGGTCACAGTATTGCTTTGCAATAGTGATAACAAAAATGTAGCAATGGAAAACTATCTGATCTTCAAAGAGCCTGCCTTTATTTAGACACTGTGCCCATGGGTATTCAAGCTGCTGTGTGTAGACTTTATACTGCAGTGAGTCTGTGAGAAGCTTTTATCAATGTGTGGAGATAATAACACAGAGGTTTGATTCTCATTTCAGATATATACCAATGCACAGAGTTGACTCACTGACTTCAGTGGGATTATTTACAATTGATGTCAGTGTAAACACAAGAGAATCACCCCAGTTGCAACCTAGGGTTACTCTCTACTGTTTCTTGGGTGACACATTTTTCTGGAAAGCATGGTATAATCAATCCATAGTCAAAGCAGGTCAGTAGTACTTTGAAGCATCAATTTTTTTCTAGGGGACCTGGCAGGGCAAGAGAAGAAGGTTATGAAGATAAGTTACTAATGGCAAAGGAAGGAGGTCTAGTACAAGAAGGAGATTTAGAGGGACTGTCAAGAAAAACCAATCAAACTCAGACAACTGTGCTTAAAAATATTTCTCCATCTTTTCAACTATGCAGTTTAACTCCACAAAATTTCTATGGGAAGAGTGCAGAAATGATATTTGAGAAAATGATGTCACACAGAACAAAGGAAACCACCTAACAGAAAAGTAAACAGTAAAGGCACCAAAAATAGAGTAGAAGAAAGACAAAAAGAAGGAAAGGAATAAACCATGGAGAGGTTGAGGAAGGCGAGAGATTTTGTCTTTTCTGCCAAAACCAATATGTCTTTTCACTAAGTTCTAGGGGTGCTATATAGAGAGCAGCTCAGTAAAGATGACAGGAGGTTTCTTATGTTGCCTTTCAGGCAGATAGTTGCATTTACATACAGTGCAAATGATTTTGCTTTTGACCTGCAGATAATGTCTACAGGTTTATTTATAGTCAAACACATCAACAATTATTTAATTTACATTTCTGTAGTAACTATTAGCAGAAACTAGGCAAAGAAAATGTGTGCAGCCTTTGTTCAACAATTACACTGCCACACACACAGCATTGTTCAGTTGTATGCTGCAGTTTGAAAATACGCACCCCTGGGTTTTTTTCCTACTGTTATATCATTCTTTCATGGTAGCACCTGGAATTCCTGGCTATAAAATATAAGAAAACTGAAGGAAAAGGCTATTCTCCAATCCAGAGAGCCAGAAATTGAGATTTATAGTAAGATGGGAAAGGCATGCAGATACATAAGGAGTGAGGACCTAAGGGAGGGAGTAAGGTGACAATAACCATGGGTTTTCTTACATACATATAGACTGGTCACATAAGCCACAGGTGCTACCCAGTGTACCCCAAGCCATATGCCAGTGGCCTGGCAGCATTGTGACAGGAAAAGCTGTAAGGGAGGGATTTAGAATGCAGGAAGCTGAGACCATGAGAAATGATGACATAGGTTTTGTTTCTCTTAAACTTACATTCATGTGGATGTTGAGGAATATTACTAAGAGTAAGGACCACCACCACAAAGCAAAGCAACTACATCCTTTTACAGTGGTAGGAAAATTCTGTTTGGTCTTGTTTTCACAGAAAGTGCAGAAATGGACAGGCATACTCCAGGAGTGGTCAGGGTAAGCAAATTGTACTTTCAAAAGGATGTTGGTAAGGTTTTAAAAGGAATTTTTGAACCTTGTTTCCTGCTAACCACTGAGGTGAAGACTGCATTTCAGTCCTGAGTTCAAGGGTGAAAAATGGTGACTTTTTAGTGCCATACAGTGTCTCTGCAAACACAGGTTCCTTTTTTCACCATCAACTGTCATTTTCCCCTCACTGACCATGAAAAGAAGTGGTTGCCTTAGGTAATTATTTGTACAGGAAGAAATTCTCACTGCTTTCTAAATATCACCATAATACATTTAAGTGATTTAGTGTACCTTGTAATTGGTTTTCTGAAAATATGAATATTTTACTGCCACTGTGGCAACTCTCCACAGCATCTATAATAGTGACATTCTGCAGGACATGACTAATGAGTTTTATTTTTTGCTCTGTCTAGAAGTAAGAAGGTTAGAAGTTCTAAAATTATTTTCTTTTAGAGAACATGCAAAAATATTATAATGCCACATCTGATGAATATATGAGAGTTTTCTGAAGGACTAAGCAACCAAAATAACCCAGCAAATGTTAGAAGCAAGCTAGAGGAAACCCACTGTCCATAAAATAACACCATCTTAGTATCATACACTTCTCTATAGCTAATTTTGGGAGAAGGATTTAGCCAGTTCATGATGTGAGAACAGGAAAACAGAGAAGAATGTCTGTGAATGTTGAAGCCTACTTTACTATTGTGGGTACCTTTGGAATTCCTTACAAATTTATGTGGGGTAAAATATTACAGAACTGAGGTGAGCCTCTTGGTATTCCATGCAAATGTAAAATAAATCATCTTGTTAAAGTATATTGGAACTGAAATGATGCCAAACACTGAGTTTGACACTTGCCCTGGGAAGTTTGCACCCTTAAGAAGATATTTTGTTATCTTCTTCTCCTTGCTTAAAAGCAGAAAAAAATGGAGGATGAGAAAATGAACCCTTTCTGTTATGCACTCTGTGGGCTGTTTTAAAGAACCTAGTCTCTAGATCACATTAAGAAAGGTTCTTAAATGGAATTAATAATAATGTGAGAAATTTCAGGTTCCTTGGTGCTCAACACAATCCACAATCCTGGGTGAGGCACCCATGTTTGCTTATATAATGCAGGGAGAATGCTTTAAGCCTAAAAAAAGTGTTTTATTGAAAAAGAAATACAAAGGGAAGTAGAATTGTTTGTGTCCTGCCTGACAGGCAGTTAACTTCTCTGAGTCAGAGGTGAGAACATCTTTCATAACAAGGAACTGAACTTACTTATTTTCAGCATTCAAAGTGAAGTTGTTTATTCCAAGAGATGATTGGAAGAGCAAGCCCTAACATCGTTTTATCCACTAAACTGGTAGCTAGGTTGCTTATGAGGTTATAAGAGACTTAAGCACTGACCTTAGGCTTTGTTTTGACAACAGTGGGAGGTGGTTCTGCATTGGCTTTACCACTATTCCCCATGAAAATAATCTAAATTTGTGGTTGCGAACTATTTACAAGCTAGGTCATAGTCATATATGCCTCTTCTACTATGGACCAGACAGTTCAATTAGACTAGTCTGTAAAGAATTAGAACATTTCAAGGAAGAGGAAAAGTTGGAAAACAGGAAAAATGGCAATGGGGCATAAGGTGTGACACATCATGCCAGACCAACCTGATATCTGTTTTTGTTGACGTAGCAAGCATCATGGGCAAAGGAAAGAAAGCAAAATCTTAAAGGATAAATTCACCTACCCTTAAACACAGTTTGCTGGGGATGATAAAGCACAACACAAGAGCTGTAAAGCAGGTAAAAACCTGGATAACAGGGAGCGTGCTAAAAAGAGAACAGTGTTGTTGGAATAAAGTCGGAAGTGTAATTCCTCAAGGATAGGTCTTGAGGCCAGTTATATGTAATGTTTTATTGGTGACCTTGGCACAAAGAATAACTGTGCACTGATGAAATCTGCTGATGACACAAAGCCGTGAGTAGCAATCAATACAGTGGAGCATCGGAATATCATACAGGAAGAGCTGGATGACCTTGAGAACTGGAGCGATAAGAAGGATAACAGGTAGAATCAAGTGCAAGGTCATGCAACCAGGGACTGGAAAGAATCACTGCCATAAACTGGAAATACAACAGGTGTAAATAAGAAAGGAGGCCAAGCTTGCAAGTGTTAATCGCAGAATGCCTGTGACACACTTGAAGTATATGACTATCAAAAAAGTACATGCAAAGTATTTCCAGTGATGCTAAAAATGGACAAAATCATTACTCAAATGATCAAAAAGATTTTTTTTTAGAAGATATTCAAGTACGTACACGGAAATTCCCCTAAAAAATTAAAACTGAATAGGTGCTGAAATGAAAGAGGAGTCTTCGATACGGACATGTGAGTGAATTAGTGCAAATTTGGGAAGGATGCAGATTTACTAGTTACCCAGCTACTCTACTGAGTGTTCTCCTG
Organism: Myiozetetes cayanensis; assembly: GCF_022539395.1. Lineage (NCBI taxonomy): Eukaryota > Metazoa > Chordata > Aves > Passeriformes > Tyrannidae > Myiozetetes > Myiozetetes cayanensis. The sequence goes on along the minus strand of NW_026087521.1, from coordinate 26,303,330 downwards.
CCTGCACTCATCTCATGGTAAGTTCAGTGTAGCTTTCCTTCATTCTCACTGAAAGATAAGCTGTCTTGAACTTACCAAAAAGAAATATTATGGAAGCTTCTAGCAGGTAGCTAATGATATATATATAAATGCATGTCTTCTTGCCTAGCCCTAAAATAAGTTACTTTGCCCAATTTGGCCAAGCAACGTGAAATGGATTCAAGAAGACAAGATTGTTTCTGTAAAAATGCAAAAGAAGTAGACACTAGACTTGAAGAAAAGTTCTTTGAGTTAAAGAACAAAGTAGCCTCAATATTTATTAGCATTTGATTAGCTATATTTTGAATGGAAAGTATGAAATAGTTTCTCCACAGGAGGAGTGACTAGTCACAAATTTTCCAATATGAATATTGAGGGCAAGAAAACTAACTGGTTTTGGAGATCCAATATGAAAATATTTTATTGATGACTGCAAACACTCTGTTTGTTAGTAAGGAGTTAGCAAGGTGTTTCATGTGTGTAAAACATATGATGAGATGGATATTTGGGTTGTGAGAGTGTCTCAAGGCAGGAAACAATTCTTTGGGAAGCATTTCTTCTTTTTTCTGCTTTCCTAGTGCTTGATTATGGCAAATAAAAGCTCAGTGCAAAGCACTTCGGTGTTTTTTTTCTATTACTTTCATCTAGTTCCTGAATGTCTTATAGTGCTCCTGAGCATTGTAATGAAAAGAATATATGACTTGAACCTATTTGACAAAACTATTCTGTCTATTCAAAGCACAGTGAGTAAATGAGCAGTGAGTATACGACTGAGCACAGATGAACTGCAGTTCCCTTACATGTTGATGTGTTTTTCTCATTTATATTTTTCATCTGATTTTTTAAAAATGATAATAATGAATCTTCTCTTTCCTACCCTATTGAAATGGCAGAAATTGTAAATATAGTCACTGGTTAGGCTGATATTTATTCAAATGTCATGATAAAATTATGCACAAGTATAAATAATATAAAAATAAATATAATACATTTAATAATTCCCTACATTATTCCACAGAATGACCAAATGTACTTGGGTAGCATGAATATGATGTAAAAGTGGAAATTTTCATAAACAGAGATGAAAAGCAGATGCTTACATTCTACATTCAGGTTCTCTTCCCTGAAATGTAGAGGAATAAGAAAACTTGGTAAACACCACCAAAAAAAGATATATTTCTAGGAAGCATGTGCATTAATACAGCTGGATAAACAGTTGTCTGCTGGAACTATCTCCACCCCTCATGTTTCCATGGATACAGCAAGACTGTAATTATTCTTAAGAAATAAATTTTTGACTGTTTGGAATTGAGACCTCAGTTTGGGAAAGCAAATCTGCTCAAACTTTAAGCACAGAGCTAGATGATTAAATTGAGAAAATGAAGGTAAAAGAACAGATAATTTACAAGACTTCAAAGAGAGTTGTCACAAAATGAACAAAGGCTACAGACAAACTTTTTTCTGTCTCACTGTAAACAAATAGGGCTCTTTAATTACAAAGAAAGCTTCAAACACCTCAGCAAAATGTGTGGACCAAGAACCAGGAAGAAATATCTGATTCTTACTGCTAGGAGTCTCAAAACAACAAAAGTAAGTTGCTGAAAGCTCAGCACACTGTTTCGTTTCTCCTGGCTGCTTTGCCGTGAAGATCAGAAACATAAGTTACTTCATGTTTCAGTTTCCAATCTTCATTGGCTGATTGATAAAATTATTAGATAATGTCCTGTCCTTTTTCTCTTCATTTGTCTGAGCTGGTTGAAACTCTGAATTGATAACTCGTGAACAATTTTGATATTTTGAAGTTTGTTTTCATGAAACATCAAAAGTATATTCAATATTTCTCACAGTGGGGAGTTTCAAAAAACTTAACTTGCAAATTTTATTTAATTTAATAGAAATGTCTAAAAAGCAATCTGTATTTCAACATGTTTTTATTACCTTTTTGTAGAGTTACAACACAGTATTAAGGAAGATGCTGATTAGTAGAGATTTAAAACCCCTTGCATTCCCTTCAAGTTATTTCTCTCCTATTTATTTTCTAATAACATAGCTTTATAGCACAATTTCCACCAAATCTGTTTGGATAAAATTTTTTGACCAACTACAGGTAGTAATACCATTTTGGAACAAAATGATGACAGATAACCTGTTGATAAGCAATTTAGTTTGCCTGCTTTAGAAAGGAATTTCAGTAACTGATAGCTGATGGGTTCCTTTTCAAATAAGTAAAGAGCAGTCAACATCAGAAAACAGGTAAAAAATTTAAAAAATTGTGTCACATTATTTCTGTCTAATCTTGGTAATCTAAAACTTAATACTTACATTTATGGGAATATTACCAAAAGAAGGTCAATCCCACTCAGTTTATGACCGGCATATTTTTAAGTGATAAATGTTAATCTGCCAAATCAATGTGGTAAACAACTTGATTATTAAAAAATAGTGTGTGACTTGCATTCTTGGCATTACTGAAAATCATACAATTCTATACTTGCTTTTAAATTTTCTCTCTTTATAAATTAGGTACTATGCAGGTGGTATGATGTTCTTGCTATCAAAGTGCAAGCTTTACTCCTATATCTTCATGTTATATAAACTCACAAAACTAATACATGAAAAATATTTCCTAGAAGAAAACAAGCTATACCTCAGTTTTATTAGATAATTGCAGTGTTTTTAAAAGCAAAATTGTCCCTCTTTTCAGAGTGACTTTCTCAACAGCGTGAGGTCACAAAATATATTATAAATCAGTTGAGCCTAAACAAAATTTGACACTGTTTAAATTGAATTGACTCATAAGCCACAGAATAATTAACAGAAAAAACCATAAAAGATATTTTCTCTTTAGTAGTTACTGAGCAACAATGGCTGTTATCATGTTCTGAAGTAATCTTCTTTTGTTAAGTAAAAGAAAAGGGTTTTTTAAACCATGAGAAGGTATTTGGTGACAGACTTCTTAGCAGGGCTTGTAGTGAGAGGGCAAGGGGTAATGGTTTTAAATTAAAAGAGAATAGATTTCTATTAGATATAAGAAAGACATATTTTAAAATGAGCGTGGTGAAACACTGGCACAGGTTACCCAGAGAGCCAGCAGGTGCCCCATCCCTGGAAACATTCAATGTCAGGCTGGATGCAGAGCCACAGATCTAGTTTAAGATGTCCCTGCCTATGACAGGGAGGTTGGACTAGATGACCTCTAAAGGTTCCTTCAAACACAAACTATCCTATGATTCTATGATTTATTTCTGTTCATGAGTCCAGGACTTAATTTATAGATTTAAAATCATCAAGACAGAATAAGAAAGGACTTCATGGGGTTTTTTTTCAATTTTCTAAAATTGCAGCATTGTCATTGACCTATCAATAGAATTTAAAATATTAATTTTTTACCTCTAGTGTGTCTGCTGTGGTCAGCCTCTGTGATGCTCATGGGACTCACAAACCATACCAGAAGCTCTCTGGAGGAGCACAGGCTGGTGCAGACACAGGCGTTCCTGAAACTGGTGTGGCACCAGCATTGGCACCGCTCAACGCAATAGCATCGGTGTAACTTCAGTTCCCAATCTACCAGTGAACAGAACTGCATAGCTGCATCTGGTCCTGTGTTGTAGGCAAGATAAATAATCTCTTAATATCCGTTTCTGGCTCCATAGTGACATGTAAAAGCCCTATCATAATATAATATTAAAAACTGCTTACCGCACTAAAACCTTTATTGAGAAAAATTGAATTAACTCATTTTGGCACTCCAAATTTCAAGCATTTGAGTCCTGGACAACACTTCCTTGAATGCTTGTTTGTGATTACACTGCATGCAAGATTTTGGAGCAGGGGTGGTTTGAATCCGTAAGAAATAATCCAGGCTTCCTTCTTGCCACATTTTTATCCTTATTTTGCCTTTTGAAAATTACTTGTTCCACACCTTGAGAATCACAAAACTAGGACAATCCAAGATAAATTTGCATCAAATGCACAAAATCTCACAGGATTTCAAGGTTCCTCTGTAAGTCATTGGAGATAATTTTGTTTGGGAAACTGAGGATGATCCTAGAATTCAGAGCTGGTAATCAGAGAATTTCAGGAAAAAATAGTGATTCTTACCAGAGGACCAATGTCACAGGCATGAAGAGTGCTGAGGAAGGGAAAGAGCAGGTCCCCCAGGATGTTTTAGTATTCTAGTCACAAGCTTATTTCAATGTGTTTTGCATACTCCAAAATCTCCTATGCAGAATCAGATTTGAGCCAGCCAGGGGAGACCTTGACTTTTAGTCTAGTGGTAGCTATACCACAAATGTCCTTACTTGCATTTTAGGAAATACTTGGCAATTTTGCTCTCATGTTTCTAAGATTGAAAGACCTTTCAATTTTATTATGAAATTGATACAAAGATGGTATTTTTGACAAGAAAATGAAGACCAACAGTATCTTATAAGGCAAGGCTCTGTGAAACAAAGCTGTTGTCTGATATTTGCCCCAGATGGAAGGATTTGTTTTCACATCTGAAGGCCAACCTAAAGGACAGGAAGTGTCAGAAAAGGGGCAGTTTCCTGTGTGAGGACAAAAATCACCACTCATAATAATTTTAAAAGGCTGAAGAATACTTTAAAAAAGTTTTAAAATAGTACTTTTAATATTAATATATATGTGAGGTATAAAAATACTTTGAAAATATGCCTCTTCTTATGCAGTACTTAAGTTCAGAAAAGTCATCGCTATAGTCTAATATGACTTAACAAACCGGCTTTAACCAACAGACCAAAAAGTCCTAATTCGAGTCTGCAAGTCAGGTTAATATTGCAAGGCACCTAAAGGGTCTCCCCTTCCAGAAATTTATCTGACTTGGATGTAGGCTGCTCCAGATCCCTGTCCCCAGACCCAATCCTGACCTCACTTGCTGACTCGAGTCTGTGGTTCACAGCCGAGATCCTGCCCTGCCCACCCTGCCCTGGTCCTCCACCCTGTCTTCTGTGGGGAGCCTGGCCCGGGAGCTGCATGCAACCTTTTCCCTATGGTTTCCCACATCTTGTTTGCCCTCCAAATATCCTTCAGAAGCTGTAGTTGATGCATAGGTACAGATCCTGACAAATATAAACTTCTTATTAAAAAGTTGGTTGAATATGTACTCGTTCAAATGGTTTCAGAATATTTGTTGCTGAGTGCAAGAAATTAAGTGTTTCTCAAATGTGGTCGGATCCAATAGACTGGAACAGTTGAAAAGGAAATTTTCTTGTCCCTCATAAATTATGTACAGTTTAAAGTTCTTGTGTAGATTAAATTATAGTGCTTTCATGTAGGAAAATTTTGAAGCCAAATATAAAAGGTAAAAAGGTTTTATTCAAGTTTACTTCATAAGTGTCTGCTTCCATGTCTGTTTCAGTTTTGTGAGCTCATGTTAGTTTTCTGATTCAAATTAGGCACAGTAGTGTTTACATTTAATTTATATTTATGTGGAACATGGTCATTAAAATATCAAGCTACACCTTCTACTGCAGATCTGCAATGAGTGGCTGCATCTATTATTTTTAGAATCAGGCCCTAAGCTAGATTTGATTGAAATACACCTGTCTTCAGGTTCTTGCAAGCATATCTAGCCAGATACAAAACACCACCAGCAAGATGCAGCATAAACAGCTCACAGCCTTTATTCCATATTTCTGCTAAGACAAGAATTTCACTTCCTAGATAAAGCATTCCCATGGAAATCAATCTATGGATCCAATAAAAATAACCTCTCTCTGCTGAATACAACTCTGTTTAGTTATATGACTAAAAATGTGTCAGGCCTAATACTCCTCTATTTTAAGGTTTCTCTAAGAAGAGCCCTTAGAAAACTTATCAGGACAGCAAGCAGAACTGAAAATTGCTGTCTAAAAGATAATGAATGAGCCAAGGCTAGATCAGGCTTTAGTTTCTTCTCCTACTAGCTAGGGAAGGCAGGACACAATAGGGCAAGTGCTGGAGGAAGAACACCAGAAAATTGGAATTGCTGATCAGCAGCTCGTGGGAAACCTTCAGGGAAAGGCGTCACATGGACAGACCATCACCACTGTGCCCCACACAATGACTGCTCCTACAGCAGCAGCAACCAAGGAGTTACCAGTGCTTTTCCATAGACAAAGTAGGGACAGGAAATACTGCAAAGGCTGCTTCCCTAAGTACTTGTGAAAAATAAAACCACTCCTTAATATTTAACAGTGTTGTGATTAGGGAAACTCAGTGTTACCACCTGTTTTTAGATATCTGTTGGTTTCAACTATTATGCCAAGTACCAGCAAGCCTGTAAAGGACAATGCTTCCAGGAGCTGTGTTTTTCTTTTGGCAGATGAAGAACCAGCTGATGTTATAACATATCTCTTTTCACTTTAGCAGTATCCAGTTCAGTCTCACCACTCCCTGAAGTACTATAAATCATGGCATCTGTGTGCTCCAGCTTATTGGCAATCAAAATACCCAACTTAATTACAGCATTTGCCTCTAAATTTTCAAAATGGGGAAAGTAATACAGCCTGCAGCACTTTTCGTAGATACCTAGTCCAGTAGGAGGATTTATAGGGACTTTATGTGGTGATGGCATTAAACCTGAACTATTCAAGCTAGTCTGTGAGCTAGGGAACTGAGAGGATTTACTGTGGTCCACCACGAAAAAGAGACAGAATGAAGATTCACAAAGGATTCAATACAAAGGATGCCACTCTCTTCCATGTTCTGAGAGATCATACAGGAACTGTGGATTTAGCACCTCAGTTCTTGTGAAAGTTTAGGCATTGCATGCAGTATTTTCTCTGTATTTCTTGAAAATGTATTCTTGGACACTTTGACCTTTCAGCATATTCCAGATGTAGTATTAGTAGTGGTGTATTTGTATGTCTGAGAATAACAGCTGTTTGAGCAAACAGAAAATGTCAAGATAGATTATTATTCATTGAAAAAAAAGCAAAAATCCAAAATAGATGTTATTCATATGATATTGTTTAGCCATTTATAGAGCTGGCTTAATAAAGGACTATGAATAAGTGATGAAAAAATGCCAAAATTTACAATGACTTCTTTGTAGAAGTTATTTTCCCTAGCTGTAAATAGAATTTGGATCTAAATCATTACCAGAGAATGCAACGTGAATACTGAAAATGAAGGGCTAGTCTATATCCACTGCCCTGTTTTTATCACTTGAGTACTCTAGATAAAGGATTGAATATACTAAAGAAACAGGTGATAGGTATCTAAGGAGGAGTTTAAGATGGGCTTTATAAGTTTATGTTTCTGACTATAATCCTTGCTTCACTACAGTCACCTCTCTGCTTCCACAGGTACTATATTTTTCATTTCATTGTGTCCCAGGCACTCTAGTTGAGTTTCTGAATATACCCAAAGTTGTCCTTATCTTTTTTGAAACAAAGCCTTTCATTGCCTGACAAGAAAGAAGTATACGAGTTTTTCCACCCTCCCAAATGGACTCTGTCAGCTATTCTCAATATAATTAATTAATTATAAAATTAATACAATTAATGAATTAGTAGGTCCAAGCCAGTACAAAAGGAAAAGAGTTATAGTGCTGGATATCTTTTATGCAATTAATTCAATGTGCTAAATGAGAAACTTAGGGCTTCAGTGTCCTTCCAGGTCCTAGGACTTCTAATGTCTTTTACGCAAAGAACTGTGGTTCTAAGGCCTGCAGAAACACTGCTGTGCTGCCTTACACTGTCAGTGCCTGAACCTTGTTTGTGGGCAAGCACACAGATACTAAAAGAGACTCCATGTTAACTAACAGTTCTGACTGTGCTGCAGTCCCTCAGACTAACAGTGAAAGTGTCTAGGTGGGAAGAAAAAGCAAAGAGTGTCACAGAGTCACAGTGTTTAACTGTGTTTAATGTGTTTAATATCCTTACTCATCTTAATTTTGCTTTAAGATTTTTAGCTTACCTAATCCAAGAGGATGCATAATAATTAGGCCATCAGTTATTAGTTATTCTGTGATGGGACTTTCACATCCTCTCTACTCTAACTCTTCCAGATTAATAATATTACTCAGAGAGGAACCTGAATTTTGTTATCCCACAGCCCTGAGGGACTAATAATAATCTTATTATTACCCTGAGATTCAGTTATCTGTGACCAAGAATAGGAGGTCCACTGTGATATGATCCTTATGCATAACTTTGGTTCAGAATTCTGAGGGAATCCTGGAGGCCATCTCTAACCATGGGTCTGGGGTGACCCCAGATGTCTGTAGAGACTGGGGAATGAGATGCTGGAAAGCAGTGCCGCAGAAAGGAACCTGGGGGTCCTGGTGGATGGCAAGTTGAATATGAGTCAGCAGTGCCCTGGCAACCAGGAAGGCCAACCATGTCCTAGGGGGCAACAGGTGAAGCATCACCAGCTGGTCGAGGAGGAGATTGTCCAGCTCTGCTCTGCACTGTTGTGGTCTCACTTTGAATATTGTGTGCAGCTTTGGGCACCACAATATAAGAAAAATATGAAGCTATTAGAGAGCATTCAAAGGAGAGCAATGAATATGGTGAAGGGCCTTGAGGAGAAGCTGTGTGAGGAGCGGCTGAGGTCACTTGGTGTGTTCAGCCTGGAGGAGAGTGAGGAGAGACCTCATTGCAGTCTACAACTTCCTTCCTGGGCAAAGAGGAGGAGCAGACACTGAGCCCTTCTGTGCTGACCAGTGACAGAACCCAAAGGAATGATCTAAAGTTGTGTCAGGGGAGGTTTAGGTTGAACATTAGAAAATGGTTCTTCACCCAGAGGATGGCTGAGCATTGAAACAGGCTCCCCAGGGAAGTGGTCACAGCACCAAGCCTGACAGAGTTCTGGAAGCATTTGGATGATACTCTCAGGCACATGGTGTGCCTCCTGGGGAAAGTCCTGTCCAGGATTAAGAGTTGGACTTGATGATCCTTGTGGGTCTCTTCCAACTCAGCATATTTTGTGATTCTGTGATGATAAGATGATCAGACATAGTCAGCATGGATTCATTAAAGGTAAATCATGCTTGACCAACCTGGTTGCTTACTATCGTGAAGCAACTACCTGGATGGATGAGGGGAGAGCAGTGGATATTGTCTACCTCAACTTAGCAAGGCTTTTGACACCATCTCTTGCAATACCCTCATAGGCAAACTCAGGAAGTGTAGACTGGATGAGTGGAGAGTGAGGTGGATTGAGAACTGGCTGAATAGAAAATCGCAGAGGGTCGTAATCAGTGGCACAGTTGGAGACCTGTCACTAGAGAGTCCCCCAAAGTTCAGTACTGGGTCCAGTCTTATTTAACTTATTTATCCATAACTTTCCTTCTCAGCAAGTTCAGTGATGACACAAAGCTGCAGGAGTGGCTGATATCCCAGAGTTCTGTGCAGCCCTGCAGAAGGACCTCAGCAGGTTGGAGAGATGGGCAGAGAAGAACTGTCTGAAATTTAACAAAGGCAAATGCAGGGTCTTGCACCTGGGGAAGAATAACCCCTTGCACCACTACAAGGTAGGGGACAACATGCTGGAAAGCAGCTCTGCAAAGATGGAAAAGGACCTGGTGGCACTGATGCACAGCAAGTTGTCCCTGAGCCATTAGTGTGCCCTGGTGGCCAAGAAGGCCAATGGCGTCCTGGGATGCATCAGGAAGAGCATTGCCGGCAGAGAGGGAGGTGATCCTACCTCAGAGAGCCACCAGGGAGGCTGGTACACTGCCAGCACTGCAGGGACGATATCCTACCCCTTTGCTCAGCTCTGGTGAGGCCACATCTGGAGTGTTGTGTCCAGTTCTGTCCTCAGAACTGGAGAGACATGGAGCTCCTGGAATGGGTCCAAGGGAGGACAACAAAGGTGACTAAGGGACTGGAGCATCTTTCTTGCAAGGAAGGGCTGAGGGAGCTGTACTTGTTCAGCCTTGAGAGGAGATAACTGAGAGGAGACCTCAACAATGCCTCTAAGTATCTGAAAGGAGGGTGTCAAGAGAATGAAGCTGGGCTCTTCTCGGTGGTGCCAAGCAACAGTACAAGAGGCAATGCACAGAAACTGATGTGCAGGAAGTTCCACTTGAATGTGAGGATAAACTTCTTTTCTGTGGGAGTGATGGTGCATTGGAACAGATTGCCCAGAGGGGTTGTGGAATCTCCTTCACTGGAGATATTCAAGAACCTTCTGGATGAAGTCTTGTGCAATGTGTTGTAGAATGACCCTAACTGAGCAGGGAGGTTGGACCAGATGACCCACTGTGCTCCCTTCCAACTTTACCCATTCTGTGATTATATGATTTTGATTCTGTGACTGCAAAGTGAGGAAGCAGTGCAAGAAAGGCCATGGAGTCATGCCATGAAAGACAAAAAAAGGCAGAGAGGTGCGACATTGTTGAGAGTAGGCTCATTAGCAGCTCAAAGGTTCGAGAAGAGAAACCTCAGCTTGGAAAGACAGATGATTCCAAAGGAAAAAAAATGTGGATTTGGAAGACAGCAAATCAGTAGCATGGAGGATCTGCTCTTGGGACCAGTGGAAGCCAGATCTTCCCCATCTAATTAGTGCCTTCTGGTTCAGTAAAGATAAATTTCACTGGGATAAATTTCACAGAACCATCTCAGTTGGAAGGGACCCACAGGGATCATTGAGACTTTTTGGGGGAGTGATAAGCTCAATATTTCTGATTTTTTTTATCTGTCTTGACCAATAAGTAGCTGTTTTATACTTGACCTGATGCCTAGCCTGCTAGAAAAATCTTTTGTACATGAAAAAAGGCACTTAAATGAAGTGATGTAAAGTGATTTCATTATACCCCCTAAATCCTACCCAGGAAAGTCAATGAGCCTCTCTAACTTCCCTTCTGTATTTAGCTTTGAGAGTAACCTCATAAATATGTTGCCATTGTATGAAGTAGAACAGTAGAACTAAGTGGAAAGACTTGAGCCTGTAGCTCTACTTTGATTCAAGAAGGAAGTTTGAAACCCACTCCCAGGGAAATTTACAAGCTTAACTTTACAGGCTCAACTCTTAAAGGAATCTGTCTTGCTGTCTCCTGTGGACATATTGTCTAGAAGAGAGTCAACTTCATAGGATCCCAGCTGGAGGAAGATGGGGAGAGAGCCAGTAAGACACTGCAGCCAACTGTCTCAATTCTTGAGCCTAAATAGCTCCTTATTCACATGGCTTTGAGGATCTTTGTTCCATCTTTGGTGCTTGCACTCCAAACTACCTTTGAGCTTTTTTTCTCTGATCTGATAAATTGTTTATATGTATGATTTACCTTAAGCATGCAAGGAATATTTGTGCATTTTAAGTTACCTACATGATTAGAATCTTTACTAAACGAGAGCTACTATATAATGTAGTTATTAAATTAATGCATAACTTGATCCAATCAGTAAAGGGTCCTGTAAAATTACTTGAGTTTAAATATTTGCTCAGTAGTTAACCTTACCTTTAAAAACGTTTAGTTTGAGTGTCTTAACCTAAATACTATTAAACACAAGAATTTTTTTTCTTTCCTTGTATTAAGGCACAGTCACTGATCTGAGTCACCATATTTCTTATTTCAATGATGAACTAGATTTGACAGCCAACTTGTATTAAATCTCTAAAAATAGGACTGCATGATGAAAATGCTGTCAGACCCTTATCTATAGTAACATTAGTGGGCACCACTTTAACCAGGAAAATTACTTTCAACTTATTTACTGAATATGAGATCTAGTGACCATTTTTAATTCCAGTTAAAATATGCAGTCATGCATGGGTATGAGGCTTAGATGGCCTTTTAATAAGTTTGTAATTTGGTTATCTCTCTGAGCAGACTTAAGACTTTATCTCAAACACAAAATTTATATTAATTTTTTTAATGTTGAAGAAGCTACTTGGAAGGACTTTTTTATTAGAGTTATAACTGTTGGGTTTATCTAGAGCACTTTTCAAGTTTTCATTATTGGATTTTAACTTACATAGCTAGGCTTCATCTAAATTGTAAGCTTTCATTATCACTGTTACATTGCCTTCTACAAGCCCAAGGCATAACTGACCTTTATCCACGAAGGAGGCATTTCTCTTCTCTGTATTAAGAAGGTGATCCATATGTGTTATTATATCATTAAAAGACAACATTAATTGACCTCACATTCAGAAAAGAAGAAAACACTTTACCAAGATGGAACTATAGAATTATCTCTACCTTTTTAACACTGTTTGTTCCATACAGTTATTATACATAAGTTGTCATTGCATGCTCTTGTATGCAATATGGATCAAATCCTTATCTGGCATTTGGAGGAAAACAGCAGACATGTCTTATGTCCTTATATATCTTGAGAGGACGTTAACAAAGATTCAGAGAAAGAAAGCCTGATTTTTCACTCTTTATTCAATTAAAAATAAATTGCTTCATTGTTTTCTTTTCATTTCAAAACTGAAGGTATATTAATAAACTGGAATCAGGATTACATATTCACATATTACATATTACATATTCAAGTGGTATTAAAAATTCTTCTAATATTTTTTTAAATTATAAATTACCAAAGCAAAACATAATCTCTTAAATCTGTAAATGTCTTTATTCTGTGTACCACATAATTATTTTTGTATTAAATTCTGGTCAATAACCAAGTTTGCTTGTTAAGAAACACTGCTTTGGTTACATTACAAAACACCCAATAATCAGAAAATACTTGCTAATAATTTGTGTGTAGAAATGTTACTTTTTTCCTTTTGAAAGCTTATGATAATAAGGTCATTAATTGTCATAAGTGATACTGATGAGAAAATGATATTTTATATTTTTTCCTCTACTCCTTTCTACCCCTCCTTTTCTTATGTGTCTGGATTGTACTTTAGCTCCTTCAAGCCCTTCTAATTTTGTAAAAGAAAAAAAAGTATTCCTTTCTTCATATTTTTTGTTCAATTGATTTTTTTGAGACCTTAGGTGAGCACCCAAAGCACATGCAATTGTATTTTGGAAATCAAGAGTGCACTCAAGATCCTTTTCTAATCTCAAAGTCCTGGCTAAGGCTTGGATGAATGCCAAGGAAGAGTACCACTTACTTACCCTTTTCTGATACTTCTGTTCAAGCTACTGGTCACTGTTAGAGACAGGAAATTGAGAAAAAAAATCTGGAAGTTTTCCAGAGATTTATCACTTGGTTGAATCTGCATAAGTTTTCACAGGTTTGATGAAATTTCATGTCAGAGATATGAATTAACTCTTCTGACTGATGTCAGCTGCCTCCTTGCAAGTGTGAGGTCAGGAGAGGCTTTACAGTAACACTGCCAGGCTTCACGTGGGTAAAGCTGTATATTGCATCTGCTCTCACTATTAGCAATGATTGCATCTATTCCCAGAAAAACTAATTGGACACAGACATCACCCAGCATGAAAAATTTCCTAAGATGAGATCTCTCTGTGCTCTTTCCTTCTCTGTGGTGCAAAGTGAGCACAACAGTGCTAGTGGGAACAGAGGACTGCAGATTCAGGGTGCTCACTGATTAGTCACACTTGTCAATACTGGATCTGGCCCATTTTGATGCTATCTTCATCACAGATAACAGCATAGGTAGCACAAAATCTTCCTTAGATGAAGTCTGAGTTTATGTGGCCACCTCAGTGCAGTTTTCCGAAACCACAGGGTGAGGTTGCGTGCTCTGACCTCTCCTGACCCATGTAGGCTGCATCAATTCAGCATCCACAGCTCCTGGATGGATGAATTCAGAGGAGGTGCTATGTATCTCTGCCTTCCCCTAAATGCACAGAGTAGCTTAGAACAAAGTACTGGACCATTTGGACGCAGTGCCATATCAGCTATTCCTTGTCTCCTGGAAAGAAAAGACAGCAGTTTTATGGAGGCTTGCCTGAGGCAACAACAGGCTTGTAAAATGAAAACTACACAAGCCCTTTGTTTCATGAAAAACTTATGTGACTCATTGAGAATGTTCACCATCAATTCTTTTTGCATTCAAAACTGAACTGAGTTTCTATTAAATGTATTTTATTAGCAACATCTGACTTTTATGTCAGCTACTCAATTATGAAGGGTCTCTTTTCCCCCCTTAGGTTAATTGCATTTTCCATTGCATTTAAAATATAATGTTTTTCTTATAATAAGGTTATGTTAATGTTCTGAAATTCAGATCACTTATTCCATGTCAAAAAGATAATATAAATAAAGCATACGCCCTTGCTTCTATTTTTAAGTAAAGTATCTATCAAAGTGAATATAACTAATTATCAGTAGTCCGGTCTCTAGAAATCACTTCAGTTTTGCAATTCAGAATTTTCTCTGTGGGTTAATAGGCAATGCACAGGATTCATGTGGCACATGCATGCACAAGAGAGAAAGAGAGGGAGCACAGAAACTCTTTTCCCATTCACATATTAATTCTGGTTCCAATAGCTTTAGTTTTTCAGATGAAAGCTGGGAACCTTTGAACTTCTCATTATATGAACAATATTATTAATAAATAAACCATCAAAAGGTTGTATCTCAGAGAATAAAAGTAAAATAAACAGTTAGTTCTAGAATGTTTTGTACAATTTGGTTTCACTGGGGGGAAATTTTGATGGTTTAGTTTGAATCTAGAACATGTAATTTCTGCAAGAATTTTAAATGTTATTAATTTCTCACTAAATAGTAATAGTATTTAACATCAACAGTAAGCTATTTTGTGCATGCTGCCACATTTTGCATACTACACATCTATATAGAATATATACAGATAAATTTAGGCATCTATATAGAATATATACGGATAAATTTAGGCATAGACATATAAATATTTGCACATTATTGGTGTCAATTCAATTTTCTGTCAAAATCAAGCTTGGCACAGATTATTCTGGGTCACCATCATTACAGAAAATAATTAGAAGATGCTAGCTTAAAGCATTAAAAAAATCAAAGGGAAAGTTGCCAATAAATGATTAGTTTTAAAGTCATGACAGTCAAATTGCTAAGCTTTTCTCTGAACTCTTGAGAACCAGAAGTTTATGTTTTTCTAATGAAGCCAGAAAATCTCAGGTAATAACATAGCTCTGGGAACAGAAGGTTTGGGAAAATGCTGATCATCTCAACATCAACAAAAAGCCATATAGAGCTGAACACTGCCATCTATCTATCTATCTATCTATCTATCTATCTATCTATCTATCTATCTATCTATCTATCTATCTATCTATCTATCTATCTTTCTTTCTTTCTTTCTTTTTCTGGCTCTTCAGTGTCTGCATGTTGGAGATACTCTAAGCAGGCAATAAAACTGTTCACTGAGTTTGCTCAAAGGTGGTACTCTGCAGCCCAAACCACTGAGTGGTGAAGTGGTTTCAGCTTCAAAACTGAGCTACTGTTCCAACCTAATATGTTAATCTAGTTGTAGCCTATGTTGTAGTGATTATTTTCTCCAATCTTATCTTGCTATTACCATAATGTACAAAGCAACATGACTAGCAGAATGGTGCTATTATATTAATATGTATTCTGTAAATGTTGCTAATTCACAAATGGCTCTGGAAGCTTAGTATTTCTCTAAATTCTGGTCTTTGAACACCACACTTAATTGTTCAAATATGTCAAAAGTTATATTTTATTTATTAGGATTGGGCATGAATAAGTGACGTCTAGTGACTCAAGATCCAAAAACAACTAGGCCTTTATCGGTGAGGAGTTAGTAGATTGCTAAGCTTTTCCAGATGATCAAGGCCTCTGAAGGCATCTCAGAGCCTCTCTCCCCTTGGATCAAGTTAATCTTTCCTTAGCAGGCATGTTGCTCACTGTGTTATATGCTGGTGTTCAGAAGACATCCGAGAGCATAAATATTGTAACCTGATTTAATTCTGAAGAGTGAGTATTTTAAGAGCCTAAATTGAAGCTGTCCCCTGACTGCATAGGAACCATGCACAGGTCCTACAAATGAGACCAAGGGTTCTAGCTGTGGGTATTTGTACAGGTTTTCAACCCAGAATAAGGAAATATATACAAATGCTTGTATTCTCTGAGGGAGAGGAAAACCTAAAAAGTAGTTCTTTTAGCAAAGAGGGAGAAAATAGAAAGGAGGTGTGAATGGGTAGGCTACAACTGCAGAGAGGGCAGTGTTGGCTCCCTGGGAAAACCAAAGTGCTTCACTACCTAGACAGAAGGGGAACAGGGTGTTATTTCTTGCTGCTCATTGCTGTGTGACTTTGCCTCATTCTTGTATTGAAGTGCAAATTGACTCAGTTGAGCTCTAGCTCAGCACAAGAAACACTGTGGAATTCACTCTCCTGATTGTCAGGAGACAGGATCAGTCTGTGACATTTCTATCAGATCCTATATTGCACTGTGGATGATTGCAGCATGCCAGTAGTATCCCAGTGGTGTTATTTTCGTGCAGCCACGCTAGAAGTATCTACAGACAGGAATGACTTCCCAGAGCTGACATGCTGAGAAAGGAGCTGCCATTTCTCCATCTGTCTGCCCCTACCATGTTACTTGAATTCCATCACTGAAGCTCAGGCTGACATGAGCTAGCACCATGCCACAGTTATGCTGCCATAAATGTCTGGTTTCAGCAAGATTAACTGAAGACAAACATGTATAGAAATGAGTACTTAACTTTGCTTTGTGCCTTGGAAAAAACTTCCTTCAGTATTTAATCTTTTGAGCCTATTTGTGCTTGCTTTCGTAGGGAAAGTAAAATGCAGATTTATTCCAGGAGGAAAAGGAATTTTGCTTAAGAAGGTTTTTACTGCTGGGAAAAGTAAGCCTAGGAAAAACTTGGTGTAGGAAAAAGTTCTTTCCCATTAACAGCACTACCTAATTTCTGCCTGTCTGTTTTGAGAAGTTAACTCCTCTGTTGCAAGAAGAGACAAAAGTTCTCAAAGACATGCTTGAGGCTCCTGCTCAAGGGGAGAGAGGGAGATCACAAAAGCACAGAGGAAAACACAGCCTTAAAGTTATGCACATGCAAAAGGTGTTGTTATAAAAGCCCCTGAATGCTGGTTTTTCATCCGTTGCATGATTTTTTAGCAGTATATTTAGGGTTTCTGACTTTGGAATAAACTTTTCCTTTAATGCCTTGTGGTTTGGTCATCTCTATTTACCTGTGTGCATATTACTTCATATACTTCAAAAGAATCTTAAACCTTTTTACATAAAGAGATATGGATGAGGAAGTTTGCAGGAAATAATGAGCTATCTACAAACGTTGTGGAATTCCTGTTGTGTGCAGGCTAGTCACCAAGTTGTTCAAATCTGATTGCCTTAGGAAAGATATTTGCTTTTGCAGAGCTGTTCAGGATGTGAACTGAGTTGCTTTAGCTTTGCGAAATCTTCCTGCTCTCAGTTCTTAATCATATATGTAAAATGGCCAAACTTATTTTGCTCACAGCTGAGCCAGATGAAAACAGGGGTTCAGAAAGGCTTCTGAAGTGAAGTTAGCCTGCTAATGTTGATCACCAAAATCTTGTTAAATTCATGGAGTATTTTTTAGATTGCAGATTCATGAAGAAGGAAACAGTTTTTGTTATGAATTTGGGCAGTATTGAGGATAGCAGGGTATTGTTCAGTCATGGAGGAGTACAGTCAACTGTGCAACATGAACAATATGAATTTAATTTTACTGAGGCTAGTAAAATTATGGTAAATTAAATTTTTCTCCAATATATCTGCACTTTGCATGAAGATACAACTGAAATAGACCATTCAGATATGGAGCTCTTAACCTCTTGTTTTTGTCATATACTGAAGTGCTCTGAAAGAACACAGGTGTCTGAATGGATATGAAAGGAACCTGCCATCTTGGTTTATACACACTCAAATCTTAAACAAAAGGGTAGCAGCACTACAATTTTGCCCATTAATTTAAATTTAACTTGAATATTTGATACTCCAATTCTGGGTGCAGTGGTAACAATCATAGATTTATAGGATAATAAAATGGTTTGGATTGGAGGGAACCTTACAGATCATCTGGTTCCAGATTACTGCCCTGGGCAGTAATGCCACCCACTAGATCAAATTGCCCAGGGCCGCACACAACCTGGCCTTGAACACTTCCAGGGATGGAGCATTCACAGCTTCTCTGGGCAATCTGCTCCAGTGCCTCAGCCTCCCTTGGTGAAGAATTCCTTCCTAAATTCTAATCTAAATCTATCCTCTTTTAGTTTAAAACCATTTGCAGTTTTTCTATCACTATCTATCTACCTTGTGAAACAAAGGATAGTGGTGATTTGTGAAAATGAAGTATTCCCTAGAAGCTTTCTGGCTTACCTCAGAAGAAGGTAGAGAAAACTAAAGGGCTGTATAACTGACTTCACACTCTGTGTTACAGCCCTTTAGTCCATGCTGCTGCATGGACTCACTTTGACAACCCTTTCTGCCAACTGCCATGCTGGCTACAACCAAAGAAGAGGACAGGTGAGCTGAGGGAAGGATGGGTTGTATTTCTTCTACTGGTGCATGTGCAAATGTAGAAGAAATTGTAAAAAGTCTGAATTGTTTTCCTGGTTGCCTAGTTTCAGTTGTAGACAACTATACAGATTGGGAAGGAAAATCTCAGTCTGGCAATTAATTATTAAGGATGAAATGTTTTCCTCCTTTTAAAGAATGGGCTGATTTTCTGTTGGTTTGCTGTTATGCAGAAGTGCCCTGTCTGGGTGACATTCTTTATGGTCTGTCTTCCATTGGAATTTATCTTTAAATGAGATTTGGATAAAATGTGTCATATTATCCTGCCATTTAGTAATTGCAATGAAAAAATGTTTCTGTAGTCTCTTGACAAGATTATAAAGTTTACATTTTTGACTTATTTGTCTCATTAGTAAGGTTGTGTTGATGTATATACACACACAATATATTTGTATTTAGTCTATAAACCCATCACACTGTTGTAACATGAAGGTGAACTTGTAAAACATGTTTTGTGTGCCTTTCACTCAGAATTATCACAAGTCTGCTTGAGGTAAAGAAGAAAATGAAATATTTTGTAAAATCTGCTTGATTAGTTAGCTATCAAATTATGTAGTTACATCAACCAGCTAAACCCTGGGTTAACAGTACACACAGTTCCGCAACTGCCTGAAGGAATCAAACGTCTGGTGCCTTCTCTGCAAGCAGGTAACAAACATCTGAAGAGACATCTGAATGGACTGGCAGCAGGCAGGTCATGACAACCTGCATAAGCCAGAATAGCCTAATTCTGACTTATGGAATGATGAAGTAATTCTTTAGACCTAACTGGTCTGTAATCACAGGAAATGTATATAGAAATGCCAGTGATTTGCTATAGAGCTTAAGGAAGAAAGGAGAACCTACAGTCACCAATGCAAAAACTGTGGCATGAGGCTTGACTGATATGATTGACTAATGCATCTCTCAGTTGTTAAAAGATAGATTGCCTATTAGTAGCACATAAATAGATTAGTGTTTGGTGTTGGTATCTGTCTCAGAAAGCTCCCGTCATGGCTCTACCTAATAACAGATACAACACTGCCTTAGAAGCATAACTGGCAGTTTAAATGTAATCATACATAATTTAACATAATCAGAAGTCTTAGAAATTCCTTGACTTTTCTAAGGTAGTCCTTTGCTTTACTTTTTTCCTCCTCATGATTTGACTTTAACTGATTAGAGAGAGGTACTAATAAGAGGTTTTCTTTTGTTATCATCAGAATAGTCACAAAAACATTGACTTAACTAATATGTTTTTAAAAATCTATCAGCAAGTGTAACCTTTCATTATGTCACAGCTGAATTAAATATTATATGAATGCTATATACATGTATCTGGGAAAAGGTTTCAATCTTCCAAAAGAATCATACTAATGGGTATAACACCTCAAAATTAGATACTATACATGCTTGTTGCATTTGGTATAAAACTTCAATGCTTGTCAAATACCACCAAAAGGAAAGACATTAAGATGTTCTGAGTAAAAAACGTACTTAGTACTAGTCTGATATTTTCCCACTCAGCTATTCAGTAAGAGTACCTCAGAGTAAGTTTATGCAAAACTGATTTGTGAATGCATCATTTGAAATCTGCTAGAAATGGTGGTGAAAGATTTTATATAGTAAGTCCTTCTTCCATTTTTTGGTCATGACAACAACACATCTGAATCCGCTTGTTCCCAGAGTGAACAACAGATTCAATCAACTGGTTAATGTGGTCTTTTACTGAAGCTAAACCAACCACTTCCAGCATTCCTGATGCAGAGTTATTTGGTAGGCTGCATTTCAGCATTAATACCTGAATAGGCTGGTCTTGCTGCAGAAGTATATCTTATCAACTTTATAGCTGCATCAGCTAAACATTAGTTTCTCATTTTCCTCTGATTAGTATCATGTAATCTGTGAGCACAGCATGAAAATTATAGAAAATAAAAACCAAAAAGGTAAAATTAATAAAAATACTTTTGAAGTTACATGTTTCAGTGTAAAAAAATACTAGACCAGTAAATATGACACACCAGCCTTAACAGGTCTTCTACAACTGTATTTCTTATACATTGTTTTGGAGAAAGAATTTTGCAATTCCAATATTTTGGCACAGGTAATAATGAAATTATGATTTGATTGAGACATACGACAGCAAGGAAAAGGATAATAAATAACATCTTGAATGACTAGTGCTTGAATAAACCTTATATATTTGCTAATTGCAGCATTTGTAGCTTTATCCACTCTCAGCTTATTTGCTTTGTACAGATACCTGTAGCTTGTCTACCATGAAAAATTTTAATTGATATTTGGATTGAAAGTCTTTATGAAAGGTCTTCATGTAGGTAGGTTAGTGGTAGGTAGGTTAATACTGGGACAAATGTGCTCAATTAAGGTAATATTCTTTTGTTTTGTGAAAGGCACTGCACATGAGTAAGGAAACTGAGGCAAGCATCTTTCTGTGCTGTGCTGTGGCTGTGATAGGCACAAGGACTGCTTCCTAACACAGATGCAGGGTACGGTGGGCAGGAACAGTAGATCTGCTGCATGGATCTGGTTTACTTCCTAGAGCCACTGAAATTATCTTTACTAAACTACTCTCCTATTGAAAATGGCCTTTTTTTTTTTCTTTTTCTCCAAAATGATTTATGTTTGTGTGAAAACTGTGCCATGATTTCCTGTTTAGTAGAACCTTTATTTGACCAAGAAAAAAAAAATCTCTATATCTTTCCCTTCTTCACAAGCATTAAACAGCATAGGAAAAATATCCAAACCAAATTAGCCATTTCAGGTTGGGTTTTTTGTTTTCAGGTAAATGTAGTCCAAACTAAAAGAGCTTTTAATTCCTCAAGGGAATGTAATTGTCAGTATGCCTCTAACCCACTGGAACAACACTGTGGGAGAGACCATGTGAAGAGATTGTAGGTTGCAAGAGAAGGGAAGAGCTAACTGAAACTGCTAATGGCAGCCGGGGCAGCTGTGCACATTCTGCATGGCTACATATGCTAATAGCGTGTCTACACTATTTCCATTAATAACTTATTGCACCTGGGGGGAAGAAAAATGCCCTCAGGCATTTTGGTCAAAGTAAGGCTCTTCTAGACATTGTGTGACTGAAGACCTGCACATGAAAGCTGCAGTTTTCCCCTAAAAGTAGTTTAACGTCAAAGAGCTTAATTTGTAGTCAAAGGGAAACCCAAGGTTTTGATCCCATGCTCATTAAAGCCAGCAGGAGTTTCACCAACTTTTGAGCACAAACAGGTTCAAGTTGCAATTGAGTCTACTTTCCCAATGACTTCTTCATTTCAAAAGTCTCTCCCCTTTTTTATTCAGCTAGGAGGTTTCTGTGAAGACTGTTATTGAATGCTGCCTTTCTTGTAAAACCTCGAAGAACTCACCCAGCTAGGTCATACCATAGTGAAGGACTTTTCAAATCATCCAAATTACAGAAAACAAAGAGAATTTTGCCAATTTTAAAATGACTTAATGCCCTGAGACATGTAAAAGAAAATAATGTGGGAATGATTTCTTGATATAAAGTATGTTATGAAAGTCCCTTTAATCTAGTAGTGTCTTTCCTTCCTCTGTAACTTACTGATCATAATTCAACTCATTTAAAACAATTTATTGTTCCATATGGCTGCTGTATTAGATGGCTTTGCACTGGTATTATTCCAACTGGAGCATCAAACTTGGTTTAAGATGCAATAGTTTTGAGCCAAGACTGTGTCTTTTCTTATTTAGACATCAGCAGTACTGTGCTGTGCTGCTCCCATTGCTCTAAGGTTAAAGCTTATTTTGTGAAGGTGGCTTTTCCATGCTCTTTTGTAATCGTTCTTTTCTTGGTTGTTATGGAGATAAAGCTTATGCAGTCCCTTTTCTGCTTACTTTATCATGCTCCAGGTCCAGTAGCACAGTAAACAACTTACTAGGCAACCTATTTATCTATGTCAGTGCTGCAAGTTCAGACCTCTATTATATAAGGTATGAATCTTTTTTCAGGTACATTTCCCTGGAATCTATTAATTTTTTTTTTCCCACATTGTGTTAGCTTGTGTGGGATTTAAAAAAAAATATTAGGAAAACTGCTTTGGTAAATAAGTAATTTCCCCAAAATAACAGTGTCAATTGTCAGCTGAGATTGTGTTTCAGCTATTAAATATAACACAACACAATCTAATATTTTGCACATAAAACAGTTGATAACACAGGAGATACTCTTGATTTTTTTCTCATGATCGTCAATGAATTAAAATGTTTCAAATATTTTCATTTTCTACTAGCTGGCTTGAAATCCTGTCTGTGATTTAAAAAGAAATGTTAAAGGATGTTTCCTTCCTTCTCTGCATTTCCCACTGAGAAATTAGATTTGGTTTTCTGACCAACTAATTGCTCAGATTTGCTATATTCCATTGAAGAATCAATTCTCAGTAGGTCATTATTTCTAAACGGGTTGCTTGGTTGGGTTTTTTTAATTTAGATTACATTAACCCTGAAAAGTTCCTATGGAAGTTCATAAATATCTACAGGGATTCTGAATCCACCAGTACTTCCTGCCTTGCAGAAAAATGTACTGTGTCAGCAATTAGTTGTTTCTTGGTGCTGCCTCACAGGAGGAGCAGCTGATTGTTGCTTTCACCTGTGAACTGGGTCTTCTCACTGGATTTCACCTCCCAACACAGCCTGCAGCATCCCACCGTGTCTCCCTTGCTGAGATGTTCTTCCCCCCTGGGAGAGGCAGCCAGACACTGTGCCCAGCCAACACTGGAGAGTATTGGTATTAAACCAATTTAAGGGGTATTTATGATGAAACGCTAGCTATCTGTAAGGGAAATCAGTTCACAAACACTGCTTTGGAGGCAGTTTCTGTTGAAAACCTGAGGTATAAATTCCTTATATTGTCAGCTGCACGGGTAAAACCTCTGCTGCACTGAAATGTTTGAACATTTAACTGCATTCATAAATTTCCAGAGAGTCTTTGTTAAAGGTAAAAAAACATATCTGGCAGCTATAAAGTAAGATACACAGAATATCTTCATGGCTGTATTCTGCTCTTCAGGGACCACATTAAGCATAAAATATCAACCTTCCTCGCTTCCTGAAATTCTTTAAATATAAAAGAAATTATCCAGGGAAATACATTGGGAAAGAACTCTGCTTATGAAACATAGCATTAGATCATCTCCTTATAACTCTTGGGGGGAAAAAAGAGTAAAGAACAACCTTTTTAGCTCTCCCTTCTGCTCCATTCCTATAACTTCCTTTATGGATTATTCTATTGTGAGACTTAATCCTGTTGATAAAATGACTCCTCTTACTGCTGTGCTGACTTGGGTATATTGCATTATGCAGTAATTTTCTTTTAATCCTTATCAAATAAAAGACATGCTAGGACAGTTTTGTTAAACCAGCTATCTTATACAGCCTTATTTTTCTTCCAGTCAGTATCAGTAATGATGATTTTAGAAAACTTTTCCATGACACTCCAACAATGAATGTGTAACATGTCGCCTACTGCTTATAGCATCATTTAATTTTTTTTCTCCAGAGGAATTTAATACAATTTGTAGATACTAGTCAGACTGTGAGGACAACTTTCTTTATTTTTAGCATCAATTTTTCAGTCTCCATAACGTCAGGGGAAGGACTTCAGTCTTGATGTGGGATTCATTTGAGTAAATCAAGACTGAATCTAATGTTTAGTATTATATTACAGTCTTGCAGATTTGAGGTGGGAGATGAGTTTAGTATCATATTACAAATGTATGGGTGCTAATAGATGATGCAGTGAATCCAGTCCTGCTTTGTCACTACCACATCGTAAGATTGTATAATGGAAGAAAAAGCAAGGGTAAATGGACAGACTCATCTACTTTCTTATGCACTTATGGCCCTAAACAATACAATTGCATACATATGTGTATGTATATATGTACTTATATATGTACTTTTTTTTGTTTCAGAGACATTGTGGACATAGTACTGATCTAATTGCAAGCCCTGGATTTCTACATATCAGTGCCTACTTGGGAGAGCTCTTATGCTATCCCAAAAAGCACACTTCAGCCTTAAATGGGTGGAAATCCCTCTGAGAGAGGTGGCAGCTAGTCTTTCCACTTGTATGCAACCTTTGGTCTCTCTGCAGAGAGTGGCAACAGCAGAGCTGATGCTGGAATTGTAAGCATCAGTCTTAGTGATGATGAGCAAATTCAGTTTGTTATGCCTCTCCTTTCCTGTGAGCAGGGTCTGTGCCTCCACTTCATCCTCTAGGGAGCCAGCAACTCCTAATAAATATTAGCCATTAATAAGGCATTATCAGTCAGGGTTCATCACTGACTGGCATTGAACCAGAGAAATAAATGCAAGTTGAAACTGATTGATAATGATTAATCTCAGCACCATCTGTTAGAGGTACATCTGTCCAAACCCTGTAGTTCTGCATCTTGTCTAGCACCACTTCAGGTGGGGCTGAGCTGCCAACTTTGTTGCATCTTGGCTTAAGAAAAGAACCTTTTAGGAACAAGCAGCTGTACTGCTAAAAGGTTCCCGCTACTGAGAGGCAGGTGCATACCATTTACAATCATTTCAGCAAATTCCAGCTTTGTTCTCTATCAACGGTCATGTAGAAATATTTCACTGAAATGAACTGCCATATAATATATCAGCCTTTTCATGTCTGCTAGTCTCCCTGACTGCACAGATTAATCTTGGAGAGAGAAACATATTTCCCATATATTTAATGTTTTTGGAATCTTAGGAAGAGAGAATGCATGATGGCAAGGTATATCGTTTAGTCATCTCACTTGTAGGGGTGCATATTTGTCAGGGGTGATGAAGCAATGAATAAATTAGGTTATATCAAGTGAATACTCATAAACATTACCTCACCATCATGCACACAGCATAAGCTATGTCTTACTCACAGTATTTAGGAAATACTTCAGAACTATACAAAATACTCTACTTTAATTCTTGAAATTACAAGCCCAAGTTACCTTAACACAGACCAGGAAAGAGAAAAATAACTATGCTTAAAATACTTCTGACAGCTTTCTCATACACTAGAGTGTCACAAGCTTAAATCTGAATTGCAAAACCTACCAGAAGAAACAAATGTTGTATTGCCATCTCTTGTAAGAGCTGATTTTTAAATCCTACTGATAGACTAATCTATCCAAGCTTTTGTTCTGTGGAGGAAGAGCACCTTTTAGCCCTCCTGTTCACAGACCTCAACCATCTTATTTTCCTACTCTTTTTGATAGGCCAGCAGCATGGCTTGTCTTCCCTCCGGCAGATCAGCTTATGGGGCATTGGTGACCTGCAGACGGGCAGCGTGCCAGGCTGTGGAGCTCTTCTGAGGACCCCACCAGGCTTCAGAGTCATATCTCATCTCTAGTCTTGCTTGGTGACAGCTGTGGTGGAGTCACTACAATCGACTGAACAGCTTATGCAGTGCAAAGTCGAAAAACAGAAGAAAGGTGCAGGGCTATACCCCACAAGCATCCAAAGACATCTTTCTCACTGTGGGAGAAGCATGGAGCCAGTTGCTTGATTCTCAAGTTTTCCTCATTCTCAGGAAAAAAACCTGCATGTGTGCCAGACTTACGGAAATAAAAGAAAACATCTCTGCACTGCTAGACAATTTCTACCTCCAGCTGAAACAAACGTCTTTAACACACACCTACATTTAGCTTTAACATGAGATTTAAATTACCAGTTTGGGCTGCCCAAAATGGAAAGTTTGATGGGACCCAATTTTCAGAGAGCTAGTTGGCACTTTTGAATAGATTTCAGTAATTCAAGGTAGTCACTTAAAAACCAAGCCACCTGAGTACCCTTGTCTTTCTCTGAATATAAGTTTAGATTAATGAGAGAGAGAGTACTTTTTTTATAGCGTGGTTCTGGTAAGTGCAAATATTCCAGGACAGCACAGGCACAAGAGACCTATATGCGCATTTACGGGGATTGTGAGATCTTCCATAATTTAACAAAATTATCATCGAGACTGCTGCAGAAAAAATTATTTATATGGAAAAAATATTTTTGGTGTTTCAGCATTCTGTCACTGATCCATGAACTTCTTTTTTAACAGGAAAACATTGTGTTATAATTAATCCTTATGTTGATAATTTAGGGCTGAAACATGAAAATAGTAAGACATCATGAGGCAATCCTGAATGAAAATATTCAGATGAACAAACGTTAAACAGTATTCCATTAATTCTAGATTTCCACAGAACAAGCATCCAAACCCTAGAATGCTTCTGAGCCATTAAGGTCTTCATATTGACCAAAAGTCAAAAGAATGTAACTCTTTTTCCTCCTCAAGGCTTTTTGCAACAGCTCACTTTCTTTCCAAGAAAAAAAATATATGACCCTCCTTTTAGTTCAGTTTAAGTGTAAAACCATTCATTGCCATCCTTTCTCACAAAGTTTACCCCATGTGAACTAGACTTTTAGACTCCAGTTTAAGTGAATGAAGATCTAAGTATAACTTGTGATATTTGGGTATCTGAGACATCCGTAAGAGGCTAAAAAATGCAGCACAGAGCCAGCAGAAGGTCTGTGTGTGGGTTTTGCATGGCCAAGTTTTCATAATGGGAGTAGGGGCTACAAGGGTGGCTCTGTGAGAAGGTGTCAGAAGCTTCCTCTGTGTCTGACAGAGCCAATGCCAGCTGGCTCCCAGACCAACCTGTTGTTGGCCAAGGCCGAGCCCATCAGTGACTGAGGTAGTGCCTCTGAGATAAGATGGTTAAGAAGGGGAAAAACTTGCTGCACAACAGCGGTGGCAGCTGAAGATAGGAATGAGAATATGCGAGAGGAATAAATGTGCAGATGTGCAGGTCAGTGAAGAAGGAGGGGAGGAGGCGCTCCAGGAGCTGGAGCAGAGATTCACCTTCAGCCCCTGGTGAAGACCAGGTGAGGCAGCTGTGCCCTTGCAGCTCATGGAGATCCATGGTGGAGCAGGGATCCACCTACAGCCCATGGAAGACACTTGAACAGCGGGATGCCTTGAGAAGGCTTTGACCCTGTGGGAAGCCCACACTGGAGCAGTCTTGCTGGCAGAACTTGTGACCCTGTGGAAGACCCGTGCTGAAGCAGTTTGTGAAGTAATACAGCCCATGGAAAGGACCCACACTGGAGAAGTTCTTGGAAGCTATCTGCTGTGGGAGAGACCCCAAGATGGAGCAGAGGAAGAGTGTGAAGAGCCCTTCCCCAAAGGAGAAAGGAGTGGCAGAGACAACATGTGATGAACTGACCTATGAATCCAATGCTGGCCAAGGCTGAGCCCAACAGTGTCAGTGGTAGGTTGAAGTGGGCAGGTTGTTTTACTTTTTGTTGTTATTATTTAGCAGTGGGGAAAAAGGAAAAGATGAACAAAAATTAAAATAAACTGCCTCTCCCAAATAATTTTTTCTCACCCTGTATCTTGTCCTGCATGAGTCATCCTGTCAGGTGGTTGTAGTAATGGCTCAGAGGAAGTTCTTAAATTACTCCAGTGCCAACGAATTCAATTCATTGAAGACAGGTGTGATCAGGTCCTACTCAGCCATCCTGAAGCTTCACCAGGTGAATAAAGGGTAGAGGAAAACTTGTTAAGAACTGTATTTAAAGCAAAATTTTGTGATACAGCTTGTTTCACTTGAAAAAAATCATAATTAATTGAAACAGGTTTTCCTTCTTTGGTTGTGATCTCAAATATGTCCACTTCTTTTCAGGGCTTCAACTTATTTATATTACAGTTAAACTGGGATTTCTGAGCTACAGCAGTATATATATACACATATCTACTGCATTTATACACAATTTTGAAAGTCCTAATGAGTCCCTGGGGAGTTTCTGCTACTGACTATGACCCTGCTGTGTTAGGTACTCAAAGTCAAATAGCTCAGCTCAGCTCCAAAACCAGGCATTTCTTTCAGTGTAAGAGCAGGGGCCATTATTAGATAAAGGGGAGCGGATCTAAAGGTGTAGCTTACATGCTTTGGTACTTCAAACATTTGAATTTGTGCCACAAGACAGAAGAAAAACAGATAAAGATCTCAACTGAAATACTATGGATCTCTACCCACATGTAGCTAGCAGGGGGAATTAAATACAAAGCTCAGAAAAATCCGGAAGAGACAATTGTGATCATGAGGTATGCTTAGTAGCTTTTTCTGGCACTATCTGAGGAAGACTGTAGTTGATTATTCCCTCAAGCCATACATGCTCACCCTCCAAGAGCTTTTCCAGTCAGAGTGCAGAGAAAAAGAGATTGTAAGAAAAAGAAATGAACAGTGCAGAACCTAAATGAATTTGCTGTAAATTCTGTCCCTACGTTCAGCACTTTAAATACATATAATGGCTTCATTTCTCTACCATGAGTGAGTTTTGCTCTACCATGGGCTGTTTTGTGGACTAGACAGGGGGCAGAATGACCTCCATAGATTACAGATTACATTTCATGATTCACTGCTTTTAAGCTTGGATTCTGCCTCTCCAGACAAGTGCAGGTACACCTGAGGCGATGGTATGTTTGTGTGGATACTAGTATTTTATTTAACCTGGGTTTGTGAGAAGCTAATAATATTTTGTAGCCCTACAAGCCCATGCGTAGGCAAGTGAAATAGGTTCTCAAGTAAAATCCCACAGATACAAGGAAGAGTTCTTGTATTTGATGAACCCAACAGCTGTTCTACTTCTGTGATAACTGTTAAGTGAAGAGTCATCAGTGATTAACCTGTAAGTCAGAATGTGAGAAATTAAGAGCGTTTGATAACATGAGTTAGGAGGACATTGAAAGGACTGAGATGCTGCCTTTCTCAGCTCTGGAGCCCAGGAGACAAAATGTCATCTATATCCTGGAAAAGCCAAAAAATTACCTCCTAAAGAAACTTGTGGAGGATTGCATTTACATGGGTATTAAATTATTTTAGTTTTAATGCAATATAAATGCTATGTAAATGGATATTGCAGTTGAAATCCTATTAATAGAGGTAGGAGAAGAAAAGAGCTATATCTGTGTAGGAAGAACTACATTATCTCTAGTAGCGGATTCCATCTTATTTTTGGTTGTGCAAAGCATTCCAGATAATATTTAATGTTATATATAAAATTTGTGTATTTGATGTTTCCTTCT
Source organism: Myiozetetes cayanensis (assembly GCF_022539395.1). Classification (NCBI taxonomy): domain Eukaryota; kingdom Metazoa; phylum Chordata; class Aves; order Passeriformes; family Tyrannidae; genus Myiozetetes; species Myiozetetes cayanensis. The sequence continues at coordinate 26,273,810 of NW_026087521.1, read as the reverse complement.
CTAAGAGCCCTTCCTCTGAATACTGGCTGGCAATGATTTACATCTGCTTATTCAGTGTTTTAGTTACGTTTCTCTGAAGCCCAATGCCATGTAATGCTTCTTGAACAGATAGAGAGCTCTAGCTCACATGCCAGAAGAGTTAATCAGAAGGGCAGGGAAGGGACAGCTACAGAGAAGTTTCCTCAGCAGCCCCCTTCTCCATCACATGGGCATAAGGAGACAGACCACACTGGGCAGCACAAACAGTGGCTGACACAGGATGTCAACTGTCTGACTGCTGTCAGGCTCCTGTGTCAGGAGAGAAGGGATGTTATCCTTTCACTGTGTTAGCACTGTCAGAAAGCATCCATCATAATGAGGTGAGTGTCACTCAAAATGCATTGCACACTCCCCAGCTTTAATATTCTGCAGGTGCAGTCTTCAATTAGGTATGAGATTGACTTGCCAGACAACAGTAGCAAAGGGCAGCGAGGACCCCAGATACTTTTCTGGCTCCAGACCAATTTAGTTTTATCCCTTCAAGGAATGAACCCCAAATGCTCTTGAATTTAGTGATGTGGGTGTTGAATTTTAAATTGAAATTCCAGCTTTCTTCACTTTAGGGCATTCAGATTCAGTATATTAGAGCAAAAGAGGGTGAAGTGTCAGTTCTTATCCTTTGAATATTGCACCAAGCTGGTAGGGCATATTCACAGCACTCACTGAGATATGTACTTTCCCTTCTTCTTTCAGCTGACAAAGTACAGAAAACTGCAACACATCGTGGAAGAAGACCTCATATATGACCAAATTGAATGTGTTAAGAAATATTAGGTCTAATTATGTTTTTTTTTTTATTTCCAGATCACACAGGAACAATGAAAAATGGGACTCTCAAGAGAAGCTCCAGTCTGCTTAGTCTGAACCGTCCTTTCACCTGCATGATAGTACATGCTGCTGTGTCAGCTCCTGCAGCTCTCAAACAAGCCTAGCATGTGTTCCCATCTGTATATGCAGCAAGCTAATTCCCTGGGTCCAAAACTAGGGAACAGCCCTGCCTTGCAGGAAGCTAGAGTTGCTGCAGGCACCAAATTGTAGCCAGACTACAATGTGTGTATCTTCCCTGCGTTGGTGTAGGCTACTGCAATCAATTCCCTCACTGTAGGTGTCAGATGTACCTGAATGAACTCAGAAGTGCTTGCTTCTTTATGGTTTCTGAAACCCGTGTCAGTCAGAATGGAAGAAATCAATTTCTAGTGAAAATTATGTGGCATTCAAGGTGAGTGAACATACGTTGCATGGAACAAATTATAGTGATGATATGGTGAGCATCAAACTATGAAAGGTTTCTTGTCATGGCTATCCTCTAAGGCTACTGAATCAGAAGATAATTTCAACAGGAGCTCAGGACAACTGTAGCACGTTAAAATGAAAGTGGCTTGTTCTAAAAATATGCAAAAATATGTGACAGTAGCACTTTAATAAAACTGTGAAGATACCCTTCACCTCTGGTCAACCTTATTTTCTAAACAAGACACCCAGTGAAGTTACATTAAGGCTGTAATGCAAGCACTGAAAAGTTAAAAATAACCCTAGAATTAAGCTTTCTGTGTATTTCTGCATTTCTATCTGTACAGCCCTGGGCAGCCCCGTCCTGTGTATGAATCTTGGCAGTTTGACTGAGGATCACCCACAGTTTTTTTCTGCAAGACTGCCTCATTCAGTGCCCTGGGTGGACAGCACTCAGTGATTGAGCGGCTTCTCAATATTTTTGTTTAACAGTCATATTTTAGTGCATGCCCCATGGACACATTTATTTTATCCTACTCAAACCTTTTTCATGTGTCAGAATCATAGATGTCCTCAGGGAATTTTTCTATGGTGTTACTCATTGCAAATTTTACTTTTGCAGTATTTTGGGGTGTGAAAGGCGATAGTACCTGATTCTGATATTGAAGAAAGGCAGACAGATTAAGCTTGAAATTAGCCCTTAATTTGAGGCACCAAAGAACTTATATTTTGTAGAGTATTTATTGCAATTACTAATCTAGCTTTTGGTAGCAATTTTATGTCAGGAATAGGCACAGAATGATTGGCAGCCTGACCTAATCACAAGACCATTCTTTCTCTTACAGAAATCCCGTCTTTCTCAACACAAGCCTTTCAACCTCTGCTCCAGATGCATTGAGGGACCTTACATCAGAAATCTGAGCTATCCCAGAAAGTGGTCCACCTCATGAAAATTTTACTCTGAGTGTCTGAGTCCACTGTTTGAGCTAACGGAAGAACTGAGGGATGATGACACCTTTTATGTGATCCAGACAATACTAGAAGTAAAATACGAACATTACACAAAACTCAACACTAAATCCAACATTTGGGTGGTTTTGGAAGTTGATCTTAGATCTAATAGTATTGTTCACTAAAGGTAGAGTGGTGTGGGCAGCAGCATCAAAAGCAAAGTGGTGCAAAGATCATAGTTGCAACAGACCCTCCCCAGTTTCCCTGCCAGGAACAGCTGGAGGGAAGCAGGTGGTATCAAGTGTTCAGCATAAATCCTTGACATGATTAGGAAGAAAACTAATAAACAGTTATTGTCACTCACCCATACTCCTACATCTTCCTACATCCTCTTGGTATTTCTTAGAGTAACTGCAGATGCCTCCTGGCAGCTGTCACATTAGCCCTTCACCATACAAGGAGATGGGAAACTAACTGTTACGGCTTTAACTGGTTGCAGCGTTACATTTCTCCTAGAAACTTTCAACCTCATAGCAGAGAATTTTGTTAGATCTTGTCAATATATGTTCCTCTTAAGGTAAAGATAATTAAAGTTTCTATCAAGTGAACAGTTTTATTTAATCTGGTCCTTTATGTGCTTTTACCCCCTCCAAATTCTCAGTTCCTCATTGTATACCTGAAGCCTTCAAGTCTTCCCACTGGATTTTTAATGCAGGTGCTCACTGCCCAAACCTGCTCTCCCCTATGGACTCAGTGTCTCTGCTTCCCTACCAAGCACTACCCCACAGCAGGGCTCTTTCACACTCAGAGCCTGGTTTCTTGCCAAGTCTTTCCACTTGAATTCTGTCTCCTTACATGAGCAATGCAAAGTAGCAGACAAGTTTAACTCAGCATCGCTACTCACTCTGTCAGTGATGATGGTTTCTGCAGCAGTTAACAGAGAGCAGAAGACAGCTGATGTGTGTCACTCGATGACCTGTTCTTAAACAATGAAATCATTTGCAAAAAAGTTATGTGTGTCTACCAAAGAGCTGGCTAAGTGACACAGTTCCTTCTGTTTATCTCTGTATCTCTGATGTGCTGCTCATCTAAAGCTGGTTGTCTGTTAAAGACAGAAACAAACAATGGACAAAAACAATGGACAAGCTCCTGAAAAATACCCATTCCTACCAAGAAATTCACGATCCTCTGCTATGCAGCTAATAAAATTAAGGCTGTTAACAAACAGAGATATCAAAATTCAAGGAGCCAACTGCCTACCTGGACCTGTTTAAATAAAGACCAGTGTATTTATATGACAACCTCATGAAATGTCTGATATTCAAAGCATTCACACTGCAAGAGAGCTGTTCTGTTTCTGTTGAACAGATACTGCAGTGATGTAGGTTTTGTGTATGGATATTCTCTTATTTTTTTTAATTGATTTAAAATCAATCAAATGGAAAATCAAATTGGCAAATGGAATTATCAAAGTCAGCTAAGGCACTGCCAAATGTTCAGTTAAGTGGGAGCACCAATTATAAATGAAAAAATGTGGAGCTTGCCTGCAAGCACTACATTCCTTGATTCCATCCTTATATCTTTTATGGAATGGTCTTTGTCTTAAAAAAAAAAAAAAAAAAAAGGAATGAAAGGAAAATATTTAGGGCAGTAAATATACGAAGAAAACCAACTGGTTGGGTACAACAATTTACAATCTAAAATAACTCTAATGATTTTGAAATGTTTAAATTGCACTACTAAAAAAGATTGAAAAAAAATAAAGTACAAAGCTGCAACATAAAAATATAACAGTTTCAGAGCATCAAAGCAGTGCTATTTAGTGCCACACCCACATCTCAGCCCAGGCATGATTCTGCAGAGGAATGTGTTCAAATCACTATAATCGGCAATTGCAGCATCATCAGGGATCTTTATTCCCTAAATCTCATCACAGTTATAGATGATTTGTAGATGATCTTCTTCTGCAACTGCTCATCCTTCCTAATATCCTGATAAACTATCAGATGCAACGGTAACCAGTGGGAATGTAAGTATGATACATTAAAAATAAAGAATAAAACCCTTAAATTTTCCTTTCATCCATGGTAACAAATTGTTTTTGATTTTCACTGAACATTTTAACTATACTTATGTCCATGTGGTTCATTCCACTCATAAAACCAAAGAAATTAACTTCCAAATAAAACTGTGGTGAAAACATCAGGCTAGAAATGTTCTTTATGATGTGCTGATTTTTTTACACGGTGCACATCAGGTAATCTGAACCAATAGCCCATATGTAGGAGCTGTTTTGGAGTATAATTGTCCATATGGAGAGATATGAGTTTGATTTAGAGACTAAAGGTAACTATGCTCTCCCATAATCAGATTAATTACTGCCATTATTAAATATTGGCATATTGCTTCCATTCTGAAACTTTTAGTTTCAATAATGGCTTTGCCTTTTTTCCCATATTAAATATTTCACAAACATTTTGAGAAAGTGAATTTGCTTTTGATTATTTAATGAAAAACAATTTTGGATACCATCTATAATTCTTTCTTATTCTGACAGCTGTTCTAATGTTGAATAATACAAAAGATCATTCTACTACCAGCATAGCACGCATTAGGCAAAATCCTTTAAGGAAGAAATCCAGGATTCTAAGACAACCAATAAGGCACTGGGATAGAAACCACCTGCCTGCAGCGCTGCTCCAGGATGTGTACACAGGAATCTGTTCCTCACTGGACACTAGGGTGAAAAATCTGAGAACAAAAAGAAATGCAAATGCAATTGACAACATCCAGGAGGACAAAACAGCCAGAAGATCTTAAGCATGAGATCTGCCATGAATCGTCAGTACTACTGTAGAGCATTCCCCAAAGGGACAGATGGTAGGAAATTCTGCGTCATGTCTGGTTGACCTGAATCCATTTATAAAATCAATATTACATATCCTTTTAAACTCGTTGTCACTTTTTCAGTGTTTATAATCTTTTAGAGAGCATGCTCAGATAAACTGAGAAATCACACCTGTGCTACCTTTATCTGATTCTTTCCCAGGAAAAGAAACTCTTTCAAATGTCCATTTAATCCCACTCCCCAGACATGATGATTTATTGTTTTCATTACTGGAAGAAGTAAATGAGAAAGGTGAATTTTTGGAATACATATTTAAAATTATTCTAAATTAAACTTATTTTAAAAGGTATTTTCTTCATTAGAGACCTTAGTTTCAATTTTGCATAATTTAAGAGGGTAAACCCCAAATATTGTTAAAGGCAAAATATTTAATTACATAACTGCAATGGCTGGGTGAATGACAGATGCTTTCAACTCATGAACTTTAAGTAAGAATCCTTTTGGCCAGGTGCCTTGTCCTCCTCTGATCTCCATGGGTTTTTTGTGGGAGTTGTGTCTTACTCTCCTAGAAACTCCATATCAGGAATTGTGAAGTTATGTACAATGTCATTGTACCCTTTTTAGTAGATGGTGAGATTTTTGCTTGATACAGCAAAAGAATGGGTTTCCAGAAAATTATGTAAGTAATATAGGTGTCACGGATCTGCAGCATAGGAGTACCTGAAGCTGAGGATCTACACTCTTCTCAATAATTCTTAAATCAGGTTGAGGTTTTGGGGGATGAAGGCTCCTTGTGTGGTCCAGAATAGACCAACTTTACCTGGTTTTGATACCTTTACTGCTACAGTGAGAGTCTTCCTGCATCTAGTGAATCTTAATTGTGTATGTAGAAAACTGAATCAACACTGTGACCTTACTCACTAGTCACAGGTACTGCACTGATGCAATGGTTTATCTCATGTTTGCAGTGCAGAATATTAAAAAAGCCCAAATCCAATTAAAATATGATTCATATAACAAAATTTTATTAAAATAGCACTGGTCCCAAGACCGGTGGTTCTCTCAGAGGAGGATAAACCAGCTGATTACATCAGTTATTTTATTTAGTCCTAGACCTCCAACAGGCCTCCTATGTCAGCCATAGCACTGTGAATTGCAATACCTTGGGATTTCCAACGTGTTCCTTATGGTGCTCTGGGCACTCCTGGATGGGGTAAGTAGGGTTTTGCCCTTATTCAAACAGTATTGCTTTGTTTTGGGCAGTGTTTATATGCCAATATTCTAAAAGGGCCCTGGAAGCAGAAAACAGAACCTGATCATCAGATATCACCTGAAAGTCCTGATCTTTACACTGGTCACACCTGCATAATGTGAAGGAAACAGCTTCAACAGGAGGGACAAAACAGCCATGCCTACAAGTGACAGCCTGGACACCAGAGAAGTTTCCTGGGAAAATAGAAAAGGACTCCCTCATCCCCATGGTCGATGGATGAGTTCTGTAGCTCAGTCCACTGCTGTGCCCTCCTCACCTGGACTGGCGCTCACAGTGTTTTCAGCGCTCCCACGCTCTCAAAGCCATGTACTGGGTAGGATGAAGGGAAGGGCACAGGCTTTGCCAGTTCTAAGAGAGCTTGTGTCACCCTCTTGGTAAGAATTACAGAACTTTATTAATTAAAAAAACAGGTGTCTACATATTTCAGGCATTGACATAGACAGCAGCTGAGCAGAGTTTTTGAGTATCTATATTTGGACTGGAGTCCAGAGAGGCAGTTTGGTAGGATGTCAGCATGACAAATGTGACAAGCTTATATAAATCTTCACCTTCTCTTCTGAAAGATAGTTAATGGGGCTTCGAATTAAGGAGAGTGCAGATGTGAGATCCGTTCCATGCTATGACTCTGGTCATCCGGCTCTCATACTGGTTCTGGAGGAGAATCCAGGTGCTTTGTGCTTCAAATTTTTCTTCAGATGCCATCCTTTCCTTGACACTGCCAGCAAAGCTCTTCCCCCTTCCTATTCTCCTTCCTGAGCCAGCAGGCACTTTAAATATACAAGTACAGCTGAAACTTTCATTTAGATTCCTGACGACTGGCACCACAGTTATTATACCCGCAGACTGACAGTTCCTGCTGATTGGTGCCACTCAATTCAGAAAGCAATATCGCTTTGATATATCAACCTGGCAACTGCCTGCAGGAAGCTATTCTAGTCCTTCTCTCTGAATTTCACTCTAAGAAATATACTCCTTTCAACAGCATTTTTCATGGAAAGAAAGGCAGAACATTTAAGAGTGGGGATGGGAAGCTCAGTATGCCCCCATAGCCTTAAACAAGAGCACCTTTTTTTCTTATTGAGGAGGTAGTAACTCCACATGACACAAAGATCCTAGGAAGAGCCTTTACTCCAGCATTTTACACACTTGAAAAATCCAAGTCTTATTCATAGAGAAAGGAAAGGGTTTTTAAAAATTTACCACTGACCTCTACGTCCTTTATGAAGAATTTGACATGTTGCTGTTTTAAGAATTTGTTGTTTGATGTTTCAGCTCAGGCTTTGTTGTGGAGCTCAAGGGTCAAATAGTCAAGATGTTAATGGAGCAAAAGCAGTTGGTAGAGTGCTCAGCAGCACTTCAGCTGGGAGGATTAGGAGAGAGTTCCCTGGGATACTGACAGTACTCAACTGCTGCCAAGTTAGGGGACAGACCACTTGCCCTATGTAGGAAATGGTGAGAAGTAAAGACAAAAGCATAATGTTTATCTCAAAGGTGGAAACTAACACAAGTGGAACACAAGTAAGCAGATAAATGAATTTTATTTATACTGTGTAGAAGGAAGAAAATCTGAAATCAATGAGTTGCAGAACTAGAAAAGATTTCAGTCAATATGTATTCCCATGCATACTACCATTGATGACCTGGTAAAAAGCCAAGCATGTTCTTTTGCTTCTGACAGTCAAAATCCTTTCTATTTTCTTCCAAAAGATGGTATCAAACAACCTGAGTCATGACCAGCTCTTCCCAATCTTATTTCTAACATGGTGGTCTCAGGACAGAAATTTTCCCTCTGTCTCATAGCACAAGCAATAGCACAAGCAATAGTTGAACTTGAGTGGGCAGCTGGAGCTGGCCTCATGGGGTACTCTGATATGTACACAAGACAGTCTTAAGGATCCGTCCCTTAGGTCTCCTGCAGTTCCTCTGCTTAATATTTTTTTATGCTTAAAAGTTTCCCTTCAATTTCTGGAGAAGAATTGCCAGGCCACTACTTATTTCACATAGATAGAAATGCAAGCCAGAGCCTCTGGTTCAACCTGAAAGCTCTGGGAGCAGACACAGGTCCATGCTGTGAAGTGTTTTGTTAGAATTGCCAATAGCAAGAACCCAAGGAATTTCCAGAAATGCAGTTGGCTGCTTATGATTTCTTTATCTTCTCTGAATGTGATTGCATTCCTTTTAGCTATTGTGTGTATCATCCTTCTATTTAGAGTTATTTTCTAAGTGTATCTGGAGGGCACTGGAAGGCTCTTGGTGAAGCGCCATTGCATGCTTCGGTAGTGCTGAATGAGAATATTCATTTGATGGTTTATTTAAGAAGGAAGCAGATGTTTGTGACATGTTAGAAATGTAAGAACACTTTATTTTGGTGAACTGCTCCTATCAGTTCCTACAGATATTTTTCATCTGTGCACATCTCCAAAGAAAGAATGTATTTAAAAACAGCAGAAAACTCCTGAGTTCTCAAACATGCTGCTGCAGATGGAGGTCATACCACTCCTGTGCACTTTGTTATTAATACAATCGTAGATGGAGAAGGTGGCAACACCTGTTGTATTAAATCCTATTAATTGAATGCCTGGTTAAAAACACCAGGCATTTTTTAAAGATTGCTGTATAGCTACTAGCTACAGTGCTTTAAAAGCCAGTTATTCAGCAGGTTTCTCCAAAGATTTGAACTGATTTCCTTGTAATAACAATGTCACTATTTCTTTATCTTCTTCTATCACCTTTTGGTCCCCTTGTTAGGGTGTAACATTTTACACTCTTTCTGTCTGTTTACATAGAGACAGAATTTCAATTAGGTCTCCTTCTTAAGCACACCTATGAAAGGAGATGCCATGATGTAAAAGAGGCTTTTAAAATCTTTCTTTCAAAACTGCTGTTACTTGCATGAAGCTATATTTCTGAATGACTTCATTGTCAAGAAGTTAGAATATAAGGTAACTGACAGCTATCTCCATCTGCACACCCTCACACACTCATTTACATGCATGAAAGTGAGAGAGGAAAAACGAAAAAAAATGCTATATTGTCATGGACTCTGCAGCTGCATATAATATTAAATTTTGGTGTTTGTACTGGAAGACCATGCAAAATGTTTCTGTCCAATTAGCAGGTAAGTTGATTAATGGACTACCACCTAAGTGGAGCACTAGAGAATCAATTGGTTGTGATCAAGATACCAGCGACAGTGCAGTCATCCTGTTTGCTCAGCTGTGTGCATGCACAGTGTCTGAGAGGAGCAGAACTGGTTGCCTTGCCTTGAACCCTCCCTAACCACACTGTGGGACACTTTGTCCCACACAGTGAAATGTATCTAAACCCCCATACTAAGAACCATGTAAAGGAATATTGCAATGAAGCTACTGCCTCCTTACCAAGGATTCAGTCAAGTAAAATTTGCATTTAAAATAATGCTCATTCAGAAGTGCAGAAAATTCCCTCTCTCCATAGAAAAATATTTTGGATGGTATCAAGAATGATTTAAAAAGTCTTTTGTGGGAGGAAGAGAAATCTTGGGACTATTCTTAAAATTCTAGTATCTTTCTTATATAAAAAACAAAGAGTGTTCCCAATGAAAACAAAAGGATGACAAGGGAAAATGTTTCTGGAAAATGTTTCTATTTCTGATGCTTACTCCCTTTTGCACCTTCTTTTTTGCAGAAATGCATCACCTGGTCAGATGAGAGATGCTGATGCAGTTGGCAAGTCATCCTTGTCTGGCTGTTGAAGGCATTGATTTACCTCAACATGTCAGTCACAGCTCACAGCAAAGCTGTGAGATTTGCAAACTACAGCCTTTTTTTTTTTTTTTAGGCATAAAATGAAGAGGAAGTTTTTTTTTAATGTAAAAAAGCTGAAGATGGAAATGACCCCTTGGGTGGGAGAGAATCCGTGTGTTTTTCTCCTAAGCACTCCTGGAGATTTCATAAAAGCAGACTGAGGTGGTGAGGCTGCCAATCTCTTCCTCCAGCTGGTTGTCACTACTAATGACCTTTCCACTCAAAAAAGTTGACAGTTTTGTTTGACAAATTTAACACTAAAAACATATCTTGATAAAGAGTGTCCTTTTCTTAATTTTTAATTGGCTTAATTTTTCAGCATATTCAGTGAAATAGTATCAACATATTGAGCTGAATGGGGAGCTTTCTTTAAGAGGAAAGGGGTACAATATTCCAGGGAATTCTCAAAAATTAGGAAACACTTCACAATATGAATCAACAATCTGATTTATAGTGTTGGCAATAATACACCCATGTCTGGGTGTAAGATGTCATTGCAGATGTCAGTCAAAGAAGAGAACAATGGATGGAAAAGAAAAATGTGGAGAGGGGAGAGGGAAAGCTGCAGAATTAAATCCCAGCCTTTTGTAAGTGGACATTAAAGCACTGATTTCACATAAATGATAGTATTCTGCTGAAAAGGAGAAAATAGATATAAGGTTTTGACAGACTGGTTTCATATAACCTGGAATTCATTCACTTGTGAAATGTCTTCTACGCTGACTCACAGGAACTGGTGCCACAAGACCTGTTGCATAATACTCCACCTATGTTTCTCTCACAGCAGTAAAGAGAGGTGAGAGAGTTACTGACGATGTATCAGACCCTTGAAGTCTCTGTAAGTGCTGTCAGGACAGCATAGCCAATTTATAAATTCTCAACAATTAGTAACTCTTGATTACCTAGATGTTTTGCAACATTTCAGTGTTCAAACTTGACAAAGTTCCATTGACACAATGCTCACATGCTTATATTTACTTGCCAATATGTATTTCTGGAATCCATCAGAGGCACTATCTGAACAGAAATCTGATCTTATTTCTCACACTTTAGAGGCTCAAGGCCTGATTTATATTCACTTGAAAACTTCACAAAAAATTCTAGAGGCAGTGATGTTTGAGCTTCAAAAGGTGGCAGTCTGCCTCTGAATTGTAAGTGAAAGTGTGCTCCAAACTTGAGGGAACAAGAGAGGTGGTGAACAGTACATCAACCTCAATACTGCAAAGTGCTAAACACTCAAGCACTGCTCCACTTAAAGCACTTAGAACAGGGGACCAGTCCCCTCCTGAAAATGGACCTATGCAAACTTACTTGTCTGTATTGAATAAAAGGCTCTGGTACATTGGAAAGCTGGGCCTATGCCTCCTTCTGTGACACAGGATATATAGCTGGGTTGTTTTCATCAATTCTAGTGAAAGTCTGCATAAATCAGGTAGTGGAGTCAGCTTATATGTTTGTCTGTTTTCATCAGCACACTAGTGGACAGAAAAGGAAAGAAAACAAGTAACACATTCAGGATGTTATGAACCATTGACCTATATTTGATTAAAAAAAAAGTCAAGTTTGTGCAGTGTCTTAGTTTTAGAGTACTATGATTAAAAATTAAAATTTAGAGAAATTGACCTACATTTGCCTTATGGATATTATCCCCATCAGATGCTTCAAAATATGTACAGATAAATAAAGGCATTCAAAATCAACATTCACTTTGAACAAAATAACTGCCCTAGGTATAGAATAATCTCAAATTTTGTGTCTGTATGTATAAGTGTGTATACACAAATATATAGGTATTAATGCTGTTTTCATGTTCATAAAAGAACTTTTGTCAGACATTCTGTGGATGCTTCCGAGTGGATATTCAACACCAATTCCTCTACTGAAATTATGAAAAGATAATCATATTAGGAGAAAAAAAATCTGTAAGTATATTCCAACATTTTAACCATAGCTGAAAAATTTTGATGTCCCAGGAAAAGGAAATCTCCTCACTGAAATATACTCTGACAGAGATGAAAGATAAATGTCTTTAATGATTTGCTGTTTCCATCATCATGGCTAGGCTTTGCGAACAAAGATTTGAGAAGGGCTATACCCACACTTGCTGCAAGCGCCCTGATGGTTGAAAAAGCCAATGCGAGATAGACAAGTCTGGTTGCAAAAGGCACAGTGAAAGTCTCCTTAGGTGGTATCGGCAAGACACGGTTCTTTCTGCTTTGTCTTTTCTCGTCAAGAATGATTCTACGTGAAGGAAGCTCTTTTCCAGTTTGTTTTATCACTCAAAACAGGTTTAGGACATAATTTCTATGATCATGATTACCCAGACATAAAGCGCGTTCCCTTCACATCCCTTCCCATCTATTACTACTAAAACTGCACTGCATTGAAATATTTGAACCTTTGTTTTTTACACCAGTTTTCTGCACTAGAATCTATCAGTCTTAGGGTATTTATCTCATAAAATAGCAGATAGGAAAAATTAGTTACACCCAAGAAAGGGTAAGCCTCTTTGTCCATTCTTCTTAGAGCAAGAGACTTGTTTTTTCTATTTTTACAAAAAACATGTATTTGTAGCAAAGGTTTCCCTCACCTCAGCTTGTCTTCTGTGTTTCATATTGGTCCAGCCAGCATTCATTATATTTCTGTGCAAAGCATCAGATCCTTTAAAGTAAAACAGATTTTGCAATTATTCTGATTATCTCAGTGCTCCTACATGGTTTTATAAAACATTTACATTTTTCTTTAATGTTAGAAATATTAAATAATATAAGGAAAAATACTGTTTATGCAGAGAAAACACCCATAAAGAAATGTTTTCTTTGAACAATACTACTGCATTAAAGTGTCATTGCATAAATAGAAGAGTTTCATATAAACATTAATCTTGTAGTGCAATAAAAATGATCAAATGCCAAAACAAAATGCACCTGTGAAATATTTCAAATACAGAGGAGATTTGTAATGTGTTTGTTTTGTTAAACTTAGAGTAAAGAATAAAAAGCATTCACTTCTGCATTTTTCTGATTGCTTTTTATTTCTATACAAAGGGAGCATTAGTGCATGTGAAGAAAACAGTTCCACTCAGTAGGGCACATAGCTCAGAGCATTCTGTCCCATTTTCAGTGACCTGGAAAGTATGAAGGCTGTTGTGCTGCAAAAAGGGAAAAAAATTAAAAAGAAGGAAAAAAAAGGATAAAAAGGGGAAAAAGAGAGAGAGAAAAAAATACTTACTAGTCTAGCTGTATACAAATAGTGTCTTCATCATCAACAGAAATTTAAAACCTATTAGTTTCCTTGGAGAAAGTGATTATCAAGGAAATGGAAGCATGTTGCTCTGTCTCACCATGGTTTCATTTTGGAAATGCTGAGAAACAACAATGATAACGAATTTGAAAAGCAACATCTCTGTTACTGTCAAAACAAAACACTAATAAATAAAAAACAAAATAGCCAGACACTGGAAAAAGCAATGGGACAAAGCCTCTCATAAGGGAACTCTTATCACATAAGACACCACTGACTGAAGCACTATTTTACTACACAATATAATGATATATTATTCTGGTTATACAAAATAAATTTGAATAAATTCCAGAATTATCACACAGTGATGACAAGTCCACACATCCACATTGAAATAAAGAAGACAATAAGGCTTCTTTCCATTGCTGTATGCATCACCTTTTCCACAGTCACCCTGTCACTAAAAGATACGTGTTACTGCTTCCTCTTCTCTCCTGTAGAATGACTGTGTCACTCACCTGGCAAGCATTTAACCTTCAGAGCAAGACACAGGCACAAAAGGGCATCAGTTTTGTGGGTATTAATGGGATGAACGGGAAGGGAATTTGGGCAGCAGTAATGTTGGGTAAGGTAGAGGTAACAGCCCAGATGATCAGAAAGATTACTGATCAAGCACTGTTATGGGCATGACAAAAGCTTTGCTGACAGTGGTAGTATTTCACATAAGTTTTCACATGCCACAGAAGGTCATAGGCACCTTTAAATTCACAAAATTTAATGAAGCTGTCACACTGGCTATGGGACCAGTACACGAGTGGGACTTGCAGGACATAAAGTGATTAGTCGTGCAGAAGAGAAAAAGCTATTTCTACAGTAAAAGGTCCCTCTGACTTAGGGCCATGATGATTGTTTGTTACTGTTTGGTTTTAATGAGACACCTTGTTGGTGGCCAATGGAAACTTCTCAAGCACTGATAGCACAAGCTTGACTTGCGACAATCTGTAGCTGAAAAAGTGCAAATTAAGAGGAAAATTTCCAGAAGATTGAGACTTGCATTTGTGGTCATCCTTTGCAAAATTTACATCTGTAATTATAGAAATCTTAATGCTTCTAACTTCCAGATGGTTAAAAGTTTAAGTCATTTACTTGGAAAGAGATGTGGAAGCAGAGCACACATTTCAAACACAAAGCAGATTTTTCCTTGCAAACTGCGAAAGATGGTCTTGGTCTGGCTAAAAATATCCTTCAGTGACTGACACCTTCACTGTAAGTTATTCTTCATATGATAAATGCAAATATCTGTAGAAATTCACATCCTTTCTTCTCATATTACAGTCAATGTTTAGGTACTATGGTGCAATGTGTTTGACACTGGTTTCCTGCAGCTTCCATCTTAATTCTAGTCTTACACAGATCTGAGAACTAGTCACTCTTGTGAAAATTATTAGCATCAGAAGTAGGTGAGAAAAACCCAGTATGATAGAAGCATCAGAAGAAACCTGTACAATACAAAGAGCATACAAGGACTAGTTTGTTCAATGTAAACCTACAATTAATCATGTTTGGTTTTAAAACTGATGAAATGTACAACAGCATGACGGATGTCTTGCTTATAATTCCTCTCACAAAGATAATTCAGAGACAGGATTAACTTTGTATTTAAAGTTATTAGCAATTAGTCCTGCTTTTAAACTGGAGAAAAAGTGGAAGATCTATAAAAATAACATTCCAAAACAAAATTAGCTTTAAATATTAAGATCAAGAGAATTATATTATCAAAAAGAAATGACTGTCACTGAAATGAGACTGTATCATTCAGTGGAGCTGTATAAAAATTTAAGACTCAACTGCATCAACTAGGTTCTCAATAAAGTGAAAAGTATTGGGATGTAGTTTTAAAATCATGTGAAAATCAGATACATTGAGAGAAAATAGTGCTAGAATGGTGACATCTAAAATGTGAAAAGGCTGTCCAAAACAACACCAATCAATACTTAGGAATATTTTATTGCTATGCTGTCATATGCTTGCGTGGGAAAAAAAGGGAAGAGGTAGAACAAAACTTTCTTTAAGATGGCAGTTTAATGAATGAAAAACTGAGATCACAGAAGTATAATCTCTGATTAGCATATTATGTAAAGACATTGTAACTACAAAGAAGAATTTTTTTAAAGAGTCCAGTGTCTGTACAAAAATCACATGAAGATAGTAATCAACATGAAGCCAAATACATAAATCTCAACCTAGTACCCATAGTTTTAATTTTGAAATGCAATCTGTCAAATTATGTTTATATTGCCCAAACAGTCTTAAATTACACACGGAAGACTGGAAAAGTGAAATGTATCATAGGCAAATGTAAAATGAACTTAAGCAGCAAACAAACTCTGTCAATAGTATATTACCAACAAATCTCCCAAGATTTCTGACTGGTGTTACACTCAATACAATCCAAATCGTGTTCTCTATGTCATGAAATTCCAAATGAATTATAACAGATAGTGACCCACACTCCTCTCAGCTCTGTAGAACTATGTGAGTATATTTGCACATTTAGATCAGTAATAAAAAATCCTGGAATTCACAGAAAAGTAGTAATAAAAAGTAGTGTTAGAAAAGCAACATCTGGACAGATTCGAAGGATTGAGCATTACCTGATGTTAAAACATTCCATTGTCAATGACCATTACACTCTCCAGAATACTGGTTCTTCTCCAGTTTAATATTGATTCTTCTCTTTTCACGTCAGAAAAATCCATTATAAGAGCAAAAATTGCCTTTTGAAAATAATGATTCAGTCTGAAAAACAAGAGAGAGGGTGTGCCAAAGTGTGGGAAGGCATTTAACTACCTCTCACTCTTCCACAATAGGATAATTTCTAGTCCTGCACATATAGGGATCTGGATCTGTATTTATAATTACATATTTAGATTATTTTCACTGTATCCTCTGTGAGGTCTAAGTAATTTATGTATTTTTTTTTTTTGTCACAGTTTTCCTGAACTTACTACCTGGTTCACAAAGACTGAATCACAAAGCATAGATCCTTAGACAAGAATAGGTGTTGAACAGAACACAAATCTCAACACACTGCCTGTTATTTAACCATCATTTTCATATTCCTGTTTTCACAGATTCTACCAGCATGTTTTCTACTTGTAGTCTGTTGCCTACTCTGACAAATTAAATAAATAATTGACCAGACTGTAGTCTTGTGAAGACTTCCTTCTTCAAAGCTCTTTCCACTG
Organism: Myiozetetes cayanensis; assembly: GCF_022539395.1. Taxonomy (NCBI): domain Eukaryota; kingdom Metazoa; phylum Chordata; class Aves; order Passeriformes; family Tyrannidae; genus Myiozetetes; species Myiozetetes cayanensis. The sequence continues at coordinate 26,257,193 of NW_026087521.1, read as the reverse complement.
ATTTTGCTGTGCAACAGAAGGAAAAGACAGGGGCAATCCAACCCTGTCTTGAATATTGTACTGAGTTCCTTTAGAAAGCTGTGTTCTGTTGCTTTGTTTGGGTTGAGTTATATGATTTTTGTATTTATTTTGGTAACAATAGACTTTGATTATGAATAATTCCAGGTTGCTTAAAATATTTCCAGCAGAGTACAATATGTTATTCAGATTGTAGAAGAACCTTCAGTTACTGGAATTATTATAGTAACATCATTGATAGATACCATATAGAGCTGAGATTATTTTTCATAATAACTTCTCTCTCTTTCTATTAGAAAAACTGACCAAGTTTTTTGTTTCTGTGCTGTCTAGGGGAATGGTGTCATACAGCATTTTTGCTAACGTAGCTATTTTAATAGAACAAGCTTTAACAAATAGGTGGTGTATGGAAAATGTTTTCAAATAGCCCATGTGTATGAAAAATATTGCTTCAACCACAGCTTCAGCACATTTTCACACAATACTTCAAGATGCTTTCAGAGAGTTCCAGTAATTTACCCTGTGGCAATGGATTTACCATATGTAGGATGGAAAAAGTCCTGTCAAAGATGAACTGGTGAAGAAAAAGAAGAAAACAGTTCAAATGTTATAGAAACAGAAGTTTTTAATGTTGTTTAAACATATCTTAAAATGGTCTTTTGTATTTCTGCAAAGTCACTGTTCCTTCTTCCCGACATCCCCTGCAAAGAACTCTTATCTCCCATGCAGGAATGTCCTGGGAAGATATCCTGAGGTCTTCTCATTGGCCTTTGTTAACCCTTTCCTATTGGCTGTTAACTCTTTACCGGATTGGTTTTTCTGTAAGACCCTGAGACTGTAATTGGTTCTTTTTTAACCCCCCTAAAAGCCTTATAAACCCCCATCCCCACAATAAACGTCCTCTTTTGTCTGTCCCTCTGCGTGGTCTGTGTGAGCTCCTTATGGGTTCGCAGGGCCATGTGCTGGGGGGGGGCAGGGTGGGAGAGCATTCACCTTCAGGGAATGGTCCAACACACAGGACCTAATTATCATTAAGTTGGCCAAAACTTCCATCCAATTATCCAGTTTCTTGGTTGACTGTTACTGGTTTGGGATTTTTTTTTTTTCCTCACCAGTAGCTCTGTAGTCTTGACTAGATTCTTCCCTTAACTTATTTCCTGAAGGCTTTCTTACATTCAGGAAAGATAGTGGTTGCAGTTGTTGAGAATGAGAAGAATATTCGACTATCAGAAGCATATAGCTGGCAGCTGAGTGAAACACATGTCACTTTCTCTTTCAACTAATTCACACTAGATTTTGAAGAGCACTGCGAGTGCCGGGTCTTTGAGACCTCGGAGAGAAGGTCCTCTACTAGCTCTTCTTGTAAATTCACTCTCAAACTAATAATTATGACAAAATCAATCTTAAACTTTTAAAACAAGAAATACTCTTTCTCATGTTACCCCTTGAGACGGTCACGGAAAATATCTTAAAGGAGTTCTATTAATTAACTCAGAACCTCTCCCAAAATTTGTTTGCCAATATACTCACAGTAAACTATATGTTTATATATATGCTGCACTGTTCTGTGCAGCAGAAATATGCTCATACCTTTTTAGCCTGCTAGGAACTGCTTTCATAAAGAGCCTAACACAACGAGGTCATGGTCACTGAATGACATGGTCCTTGTCTAGGCACTGTGGTTGCCATATTATAAAAGGGACAGTTACTATATTACAAGAGACAGTTCAGTTGCCTAAATAATCTAGAGATGTCTGTAATGCTAAGTATCTGAGGTGCAAGTATAAGGTTCCAAGGTTGGAGATCCCACAGCTCTCTGTGTGATCTGTTCCTGTGTTTCAACATTTTCATGGTAAAAAATGTGACATTTTATGACAAATTCTAAGAAGAATTTCCTGAATTGCAGCTTGTGATTGGTGTCTCTCATCCTTTCATTCTGTGCCCTTGAAGAGATTTTAACTTCTCCTTCCCTGCACTGTCACATTAAATAAGTTTATCTAAGATCCCCTCAAATCTTTTCATGTCTGAATGGGTCTCTTAGCCTCTCCTCATACATAATGCTCTTTGGTCTCTTACCAACTTGAAAGCCTCCCCTGGCCATGCTCCAATGTCGTTGTTGTGAGTAGAAATTATATGGACTCCAGATATGGTCTTTCAAGTGCAAGACAGAGACAAGGGAAAAAAAATCACTTTGCCTGACCTGTTGGCTATGCTAAGTGGAGGCACGCCACTGTCTCATGTTCAGTTTGTTGTTAACTGAGACCCCTAAAGTTGATTTGTTTGGTTGGTTGGTTTCTATTTTGGCAAAACTGCTTTCAGGCCAGTCAACCCCCAGTCTATGCTGCTGGGGTAATGCTAACCTCAGTGCAGGAATCTGCACTTGATGCAAGAAATCACATTTTATTGATGTTAACTGTTTTTTACTACTCTGGAACTACATGCCTTTGTGTGGAGAGAGAACCCTTATTGCCTCTCCAGTCTGGAAATGCAAACAATATCTTCAGCAGTAGATACATAGACACCAAAATGATAATGTGCAAGCTTCGTAAAATACCAGCTGATTACCTCAGAAAACCAGTCATTTCATTTCCCAGCCTGGTAAACTCACAGATGGAGTTACATCAAAATAAATGTTTTCATCAGCTAACCAATAGGAAGAAATGCTTTTAGAGTGGCCTGTGGACTGTGTTTGGCTTTCTTTCAACCTCTTTCACAAATGCTTTCTTATAAGTTTTTGAGTGTAAAGTAAAGCAGCCAGGAAAGAAGAGGTGTTCATAACAAACATCTAATAAAAAAGCATAAACACACAGAAAGAAGAGAAAACAGAGGCTGCAGAGTTTCAGTGCAGACATTTGCACCTAGAATCTGATAACAAATGCTGCCAAATTTAATTGCACTCAGCATTACAAATCTTACTTTGGTCTCTGCAGTTATGAGGCGTTTGATTACAGCCAAGATTATTCCTACTTTCAATAGGAGAAAGCTATGGAGGCTTTGGGTGCAAACTGGGTGGATTTGTTGAGCACAAAGCTTGTATGACATGTCTCTACTTAGCATTTTACTCACAATAAGGAATAAAAACATCTCCCCGGTGCTACTGCAAAGGCATGACCATGTTTTCATAGAATCATAGAATGATTTGGGTTTGAAGGGACCTTAAAGATCACCAGTTCCAACCATGGACTGGGTCACTATCCACTTCACCAGGTTGATCAAGGTGTTTTGTTCTGTAACCCTAAGGGAAAAACGTGTAAATAAAATGTGCCAACATAGCATCAGAAGATACTAGGCATAGATATCTATGCATTGAAAGCCATTAATAAATCTACTAAGAAGGTCTTCCCATTTTCCATCTTTTTTATCCCTAATATTATTATTTATTTGTAAGTAATTCTATTATTGTGGTTTCTTTGTTGTTTGTCCTGGTTTTTAGCCAAAGTCGAAATCTATAAACAGAATAGGCCCTGAAATGCAGACTTATGAGTCATGCCTTGTATAATAGAAATTCAGGCTGAAAAGGCTTGTCCGAAATATTAACATAATGCCTTTCTTAGGGAAAAAAAATTCAAAATACACAGGAGAGTCCTGCTTAAAAATTCTAGACACAGAAGCAGACGATGATGTCAATGTAGGTTGCATTCAGGAAAAGTCATTTTCTTGGTTGAAGCATCATATAATGTCACTCAGAATTTGCTGCTAATTTTGTTCCTCAGATAATTAATGCTGTAGATCAGCTTCCTCTCTCCAGTGTAACTCCAGTTATGCCTTATTACAAAATACTGAACTTAGTACAGGCTCAGTAAAGGAGTATTTTTTAAAGCTCATAATTTAGCTTTAACATCTCAGGCATAAGTAAAAGTTCTGACTGAAAGTGGAGGAAGAGGACCAGGGTCTGAACAGATGTTGGCAATTTTTTGTTTTAATTGAGGCAAAAGATTCTGAAGTTCAAATGGCATGAATCAAAGCACTCATTCTGGGGGAAAATGGCATGATTTAGAAACAAATAGAAAAATTGACAGAAACATTTTGACAGAGTGCTTTAAACTTTAGTTTGGGAGTGATGATGAATAAAAAAGAGGTGAAGGGAAGGAAGACAAAAGGGAGGGAGTCTAAGAGGTTTGGTGGTTTGTCTCTAAGTGGTCTGAATTTTAAAACACTTAGAACTGAGTTACTCTTACTTTAAAACCCAAGGTCTTATTTTCAGTGCTTTCACTTGAATTAGAGAAGATTTACTTAGCCACAGTATTCCCCGATGCAGTGATTTGAAAACTATTTTAACTGCCCAAGCTCCAGAGCAAAGGTAAGAAACACAGAACTCTAGTGCTTCCGACCTGGAACTTTCAAAAAGCTCTCTTTTAGTTGAATGTGAAATTTAGAATCTGGGAGACCCGAGATGGAAGTCACCTTAGAGCTACTTGTAACTTCCTGATGCTAGGGACTACATTAAACTAGTCCAGCAAGTCACAAATTACTGTATCTCTTTTGTCCCAGCTTCTAACAACAGCAGGTCAAATGAATAAACTATTGTGCAGGTTGAAAAATGATGTAGAGACTTTCCTTAGAATGATATTCATTCAGGAGTAAGCACTCCATCCAGCACAGAAAATGAAAGTGCAAACACACTGAAAGGACTCCACCACTTCAGCATCCTAAGTTCACAATAAAGGAAGGCCAACTACATCCTTATGTCTTATTTTCTGTTTTGAGTAGCCTCTACAAAATCTTGCAACATTTCCAAACATACAAATACTTGACATGCCATCCAGCAGAAAATATGCTGTACTCACAGACAATATATTGACATTGACTCAGAGACCTAAATGTGTCAAGAGGCTGAGTACAGAGACCTCCTAAGCCAGACTGAAGAGATATGTGTCTAAAGCTATCTCTGTCTCCTAAACATGCATACTGTCTGTGCAGTTCTGCAATATGTACCTCTGCAAAGCTTGAAACTCTGTGCTGCAGAGCAAGCACACAGGCTACTATCACTACTTCTCTTAAAAAAAAATAAATCAAAAATTGTGCAGAAACAAAGAACTTTGGTTAGAAAAATAAGAAAAAATGATCAAAAGAAGAGGAACATTGTCTTCCATCACTTATGACTCACTCTCCAGAAACGTGTGACATACCTTTTCATGGTCACTTTAGGCTACAGAATAACAGGAATAAGTAGCTATTTAGGAGCCATAGAATGAAATCAGTGTATTCAATGGCTGCTTTGGTCATTATCTGTACTAAAATCGTGGGTTTTTTGCCACCCAACATGAATAAGATCATCCTCCTGATTGACATACTTGCTTAGGTTGGAGGGCACCTTTTGAGACTATACTCACGATCTTCTCAAACAGAACCTGCACATCAAGGCCCTGGGTTTTCAGTGCACAGAACTGTGCTGTATGCCATCATTTACCTTGTTTTGGTATTTAGCAAAACTACAGTCTGTCCCAAATAAAAGCAATAAACTTAATGAAGCAGGTAGCTCCACAAGAAGCTTGGGAAGATGATGGCCTCCTGCTTACAAGTGTTTCAGTTAACATTCATACGTTAATTTCACTGTAGCTTTTTTCTGATGGTTGGTCTCTCATAATGGACTGTAATTGGATTCATGGTGATTACAGATTTTCCATTACCACCTTTCAATCAATCTTCTCAGAAAGAAAAGTGTCTTTTTCTTGTCTCATTTAGAGGGGACCTGAATTTCAACAAGGGAAACTGCAGACATTTTATCCATTTGTAACAATAGATGCTTTCATTTTAGAATTCATATCAACTTCCAAAGCTTCTCTGGTTAGCAATAATAAAAACTGGCACTTATATAATAACTCCTATCTGGTATATTCATATTACTTATTAAGAGTAGTTCCTTAATAACTGTTCTAACCCCTAAGTGTTTTTCTCTGGTTTATGAATAAGAAAAATGAATCACAGCTAAGGGACTGAAATAGGGCTCTAAGTGGCACCTGTATTTTACAATAACAAAAGGACCAGTCACTTCAGTGAGAGCAAACTTACTGTATGTGTCATAAAAGATGAGGGTAAACACAGAAGTTCAACTCCAAGAACAGGATTAAGTGCCATATTAAGACTGAAATGTAGGGGTTCAATTAATTCCCTCAAAAACTAGGCATCTGGCAGCACATGAACTGCAGGTATGATACAGGAGCTAAAGGTTACATGTGCCTTCCTGGCCTATCAACTGAAAGTGAAACAAGATGCCATTTACCATCTAAGTTGGCACAAGTGCCTACGTCTAGACAACTGAATCAAACTGTGTACTGCTAGTGAAGGGAGGTATCTCCACAATAGTAATTGGTGATCTAGTCAACAAAGGGGAGATGTTCTGGTCATGCTTACATGGACATCTAATGATTGAATAATTTTCTAGGCTGCTTCAGATGGATAGGCACAATTCTGTGTCCTAAATATAGAAATATATAAATAATATATATAAAGATATTAATAGCATTTCTCTCTACAGTAAATTAGTTATAAATTTGACACCAAATAAAATTATGTATGTCCTTCAGGAAATATTTCTATCCATATGCTACTGGATAGGAAGGTAGAGACTAAGAATGGTGCCCGGAGTGTCTACAATGTCATCAGATGCCTACATTTATGTTGAATTATACAAAGCACCTCAAAGTAGATGTCTAGATATATATGCCTATGTGTGTCCAGGGGCTAACTAAGTTAGCTAGATATTTTTAGGCCACATGATTCAGACAACACCACCATTAGGCTTAAAAACTGACTGATTATGTTTTAAAGCCATTAAGAGTCACATTAAGGATAGCATGGAAATCTCATTTTGAAAGACCAGAGAAAGGAAAATTTTTCATTTAAGGAGGATAAAAAGGAGGAGTCAAATATTACAGGCTGTTTGAGTTAACTACAGTTCTTTCTATACAGTTGGGCAGATCATCATACCATCTCTTTATTAGTACCTGCGAGGCAACAAGGAAATGAACATCAGCCAACATGGATTTGCCAGTAATGGATCACATCTAGCTGATCTAATTTCCTTCCACAGCAGGATGGTAGATTTTGTGGACAGAGAAACATTCTCTCTCATGAAATTCTCATAAACTAGTAATGTCGAATTGATAATAGCATATAAAGCTGTCCAGCGACTGCAATTATTAATATTTCACTGTTAAGGTAGAAGGATGCAATAGAAAGAATTTTTCAGGAGTCAATTGTATAGTTCTATTAAATATTTTCATTAAAGAATTGGATGATAGAGCACTGAGTTTACTCATTAAGTTTACCATTCAGGGAGGGACAGCCAGTATGCTGGAGAATGGAAACCACATTCAAAATAAACTTGTTAATTTTGAGGGATACAGTGGAAAAAAGGATAAAATTCTGAGCAGACCCATAGAAAGTACTACAGTTGGACAGAAATATTCAAACACATAAACAACATTGGGAAAAAACCATCTGGGAACCACAAGACAGCAATGTCATGCTACTGTCAAATGGTGAAAAACATGAATAGATATAGAAATGGGAGTATACACTCTAAAATATGTGAAATCATCTCCCTATTTATCTGTGCATTGGATATTGAAAATATCTCACTAAAGTATTGTCCTGGTTTTGGCCAGGGCAGACTTAATTTTCTCACCTTGCTGTGAGGGATTGGGGTCTGGAACCATGCATCTAGGTTGTTAACCTCTACCATCCAAGTTACCACTCCAGGGTGGAAGTAAGGGACTCCCACTTCTGGGAAGAAGGGACATGGCTTCAGGTCATGGGGAAAGCATGGCAGGCAGAGGGTCTCTCAGCCATTGTTTTTCATTGTCCTGGACTTGTTGAGAATTTTTGCATGTAAATCACCCTCTCTTTGTACATTTTTGTGATTACTATTGTTGCTGTTATTGTTTGTTTTCTTATCTCATTGCTGTTTCCAGTAAAGTGTTCTTACCTCAATCCGTGATCTCTGCCTTTTGTATCTTCCACTGGAGTGGAGGGTTTGGCGGAGGATGGGAGGGTAGTTTAGTGGGAGTACTAAATTGAGGGATACCATGGATACCATTCCTAAACCACAAGTATCATATTCAATTCGGAGCATCATCATCAAGAAAAACATAGACCAACTGGTTAGTGTGGAGGAAAAGAATGACAGTTTTCAGAGGACTAATACATATTCTCCATTAGAGGGTTAGAAAGAAGTTCAGTTGATTAGTCTGAAGAGAGAAGGTGGAGAGGATGTGTGTCATGATTATAGGCACCTTTATAATGCTGCCTGTTGCAAGGCAAACAGAAACAACCAACTTTCTAAGTCAGTGGCAAACAGGACAAACTGGGCTTAAACTGAGGCATGGGAGGTTTAGAGCACTTTAGAATCTCTTCAAGAACCCGACAGTAATAATTAAACAAGTAAATTCCAGTAGTTTTGAAAGAGAATAAATAATAATTTTTTTATCATTTATCCATGGAAATGTAAAAAATAGAATAATTAAGATGCATAAAATGAAAAAATCCTATGCCTAACAGAATATTATTTTCCTTATAAGAAAGAAGGAGGGGGAAAACAACAGGTGACAGATGTTAATAGGCTAAGATCTATTATTTAATCAATATCCAACATTTTTATGTGTTTAAGGAGTTTTTCATGTTCTTAATAATTATCTACAGTATTTAGGCAATGTAAAATTTTCTATTTAGAAGATATTGTAGTACTAATTAGATGATTATGGCAGAAGAAATTGAACAGCACTAAATGAGCATCCTCAGTGCTCACTGAAGAATTCAAATGTGCTTTCTTTAGTTCATGTATTTGTTCTGAAAGACAAATGGAGGCACGTCAAGCAAGCAGTTAATGGATTTGCTTCAAAATAACAGAATTCTTGCACTGTTTTTTAGAATCTCCATTTAGTTTTAAGAAAATATAACTACTTCATAGTTGATTACTTTTAGTACGTCTTACAGTAGGCAAAGGCAGATTGGGTGTCTTTTCTAAAGGTTTGGTCCAATGCTTTCCAAGCAGATGGGAGCATCTGCTAGCTAGATGCTAGCTAGGTTTTGAAAATTTGAACTCTGGCACATTATAATAGGAATCAGTTGTTCTGACCAAAATAGAATATATGTAGAAATATCTACTGTGACAGTAAAAAGAAGAAAGCAAAACATGACTCCTACACAAAGAGTTTACTGGATTTTTATCATGATACCTATTATCTAGTTTATCCAAATTCATAACCAGTAGTGTTCAAAGCTAATTGACTGTTTGCGGACCAAATATGACCAAACCACAAAGTATATTAGGTATGAAGTTATTAAAGATCCCTGAAATGCTAAAATGCCTAAAAGATTGAAGTCTTTGAAACCAAATTGGTTCTTTTCTCTCTGTTTGGATGCATAGCTTAAGCTGTACTGAACATGATCCATACAAACTGTGCACTGTATACAGTTAACCACTGTTCTGAAGATTAGCAAAGTATCATAAAATAATATCAACAAGCACCAGCAGCCAATAAGACCACTTCCACAGCAGGATGCTGCAAATGTTTCAGAGAATATGGAATATTTCAGTTTTAGGCCATATGTGAAATATTATTTTGCTGTGCTAGCCAGGCTGAAATTAATTTCCCATTTTCATCTCCTTCTTCACAACCTATAGAAAACCATCTAATACACTATGACTTCCCAAAAAAGCCTTGATTTAAATCAGAAACACAATTTATACTGTTCAATCTTCTTCTCCTCCACTGATTTTACACCTTTCAAACAGGTAAATTTTGACTAAAAACAAGTTGTGGAGAATGCTTCTCATGCTCCTTTTTTTTTTTTTTTTAAATGGAGAAATCAAAATACCTTTTTATAAGAATAAACTTTCCAAAAGTTATGTTGAGTGTTTTAGTCTCTTTTTATTATTATTATTTTTAATTTTACATTTAGTAATGGTCAATGGGACAAATCCAGGACCATGGCTTCCCATATATCAAATAAAAATACAGCAAAGCCCTAAAGCCTCTGAGTTTTTCCATTACATTTGGTTTTCCTTAGGCTTTTTTATTGCAACAGTAAACAATTTTCAGAGAACATATCTTGCCATTTCAATTATTTTTGTTTGCATATATACATAGAAACATTTTGTGTTTATTTTTAAAAAAGTGTTTATTAAAAAAAAATTCTTTTCTTTGATTCAGTATATTTTATAGCCTTGTTTGCAACCTGCAAGTTTACTTTGCTTGTTTTGCTAAAGAAAATTCTCCAAATGCCCAGAGAAAAATACAGAAATACTCCTTATGAGTACTGCTACTACTAAGAATATAAGAAGAAGCTGGATCACATTTTCGAGGCAAGGATCACTGCAGTATATCAACACTTGAGGAAAGCAGCTTTAGTGTTCACTCAGCCTTGTTTTCTGAGTTTCTTCTTAGTTTGTAGAAATAACAAGGTAGGGGGAAATGGCAAACTCTCAGTATACCCACCTTACGGTTAGGTTTTCTCCCAGCTATTTTGCAACACCTACCCTGTGTATCCTTACTAATTTTGAAGACATACTTTTCCCCTCCCATGACTCCATGAGAAAAATAATGATCCAGTTTGAAAATTTGGAGGTGGATCAGTTAAACTGACCATTTAATGAAATTTAAGCAATTGAGCTGTTCTGAATTCCAAAACACTCAAAAGCAGTCCATGAAAGACTTCATTGAAATTCTCACCAATAGACTGAAAACTATCAGTAGAACTAACTTTGTATAATTTTTGCTAATGCCACTGATGCCTGAGGATTTTTAGGATTTTTAGCTTTTAGTAGATTTTAATGTAGCTGTGTAGTAAATATGGATTTTTAGTATAGTTGTATAGTCTCTCACACTTTAGAATAGTCATCAACACTAACCAAACCCTATTCCCCACTTCATATTGAATTTTCTAAATTCTTTAGGTTTGTTAAGGCTCCTTTCAAGATTGGACTATAGTAAATGCTCCTTGTTTAAGAACATATGCACCCCAGGCCGGAACAACAAGACATCATCATAGCCAAAGAAACCTTGAAGCCCAGAACTCTGGAGAAGTTTCAAAGAAAGTACGTGCTGTGAAGAAGAGGAAGATGAGGAAGAAAGCGGTCTTGGGAACTCTGACTCAATTCCTGGGAGGCATTCTGGGGAGGATCTAGGGGTAGAGTGTTCTTGGATTGGATGGATAGTACTATAAAATTGTAGAATCCCTGGACACAGGCGTGTGCCTTTGTACTCCTTGTGCCAGAAGGTTTTCGGTGAAGACCTGCTCTATATCTTATCTATACTAAATTTGCCTGGTGAGTTTTCCTCCTGATTTTAGGCAATACCACAAAATTCACGGTTTAAGACATTTTGCAGAAATCCTCCTTTAACACTTAAACCTACATTATTTTGGACTAGATTCCTATTCTTACTTTATTTAGACTGTGTTTGCTATGTTACTGGCTAAAATGTATGAGTTCAAATTTATAAGGACAAATTATTAGCAGTATCTTTTTTCTACCAACACACTTGATGAAAGTGACTTCCTGGCATTGATATGCAGCACATATGCTTCTTCTAAGAATAACTAAGAAACAATCTGCCTAGAAATTATCTACCCCTGGCTCTATAAAGCACTGCTCATCTATATTACCAAAACTGACAGCTGGTTTTATTTACAAAAAAAAAAAACACCAAAACTCAAACCCCACTATTTTCATTACTGTTGGTGTTATCATGCAGACACTTAAAAGAATGCAAATTCCATCAAAGAACCAGCTTAGCATAACCATTCCTGTAATGAAATGTTATCATCCTAAATAATTTTATGCAAACTACATGATGAAACCCTATAACAAACCCAGTGCTTATATCCATTGCTGACTTTATAAATGAGTACCTTGTACTCATCTTTCACATGCGTGCTTTACAACAAAAGAGCCATCTGCCATCTGTCACAAGACACTTGTCATATATTTTTGGATCCATAGTGATACACAGGTGTCTACCCACCATTAAATTGGCTTCCACATTTTGGGCCCAAATCATGGGCCTTGTTAAATATTTGCTACCTTATCTAAAGCACCCAATTTTCTACCAGTTAACTTCTTTAATGAGTAAATGCCTGACTCTGGAGCTGCATAAACACCAATCATATAATCGTCATATCAGCCCACTGTCTGCTAGCAAGTCACAGAAACCATAGTTTTATAAGGCATAAAGTAAAACAACCTGTGGAGACCCCAGTTAATTTTTCTTCTCTAGCTACAATATAAGAAAATCCATCTGAATTCCAGTTTTGTACTTTCAAAGGAATGAGGCTGAGAAACATGTCTATTATTTTCTCCTGTTTGTACCTCAAATAAAGCAGGATTCAATGGGCTAGAAAGACAAATAGAAAACTTTGACATAACACAATGTCCATGTCAGATGTAGGCATCTTCACTTTGAGTTCCAGTTCTAAGGATAATTAGTTATACAAAAGGAAACCACTTCCATAGGAACAACAAAGAAACATTTACTTTATATGTACTCAACTGTGCAGAAGATTTTCTGAGAGGCAAATTCTAATCTGTTCCCCAAAGCAGGCAAACGAGGACGTGAGCATATGTTTCTGCCACCCTTCATAAACGTACAGAAAAGCAAACAAAAAAGGCAAAAGAAAGGAGCAGTAAAGCCTTTTGTCTGGTTTTGCCATGAAAATAGCAAAAAGACTTGCTCCTCTTGGCTGTTCAGGGTCAAAGCATGGACTTGGCTACTCTAGATGGCAATTCAGAGCACTTTACAAAGGCATCTGATTTAAACCACGCCCTCTCCTCTTGCAATATAAACCTAAATGAAGCAGACTGCTCTTAGCTGTGCAACAGTAGGCAGTGTGGCAACCTTGGAGCACAAAGCAGCAAAAAAGGGAATAGTTTTGTCTTTGGCAGCTATTGTCTCTTTCTGTCACCTTTTTTCCTAAATCTAAAGAAAAGTACTGCAGACAGATATTTAGCCCCTCTCCCCCTCAAATAAATCTCTGCTGTGGTCCATCTCATTTTGGAAAACCACCCGAGGAAATGAGTTTTGCATAGATTCTCTTGAAAAAGAAGATACGAAAGCCAACCATAGGAAGGAGAGAGGATCTGTTTCTCTCTGCATGAGAAGAATTGCATGGATTATTAGTAGGAAAAATGTTAGCATAAAAGGTGGGATGCATAAATGCTATAAATATGCATTGAAGTCATCATGCCAAGCTCTCTTTATAGCTAGAGCCTTTCAGGAAGTGACCACTGCATTGGATAATCAGGGGAAGATTGACTTGTCAGAATACAGGTGTTTATTGTCACTTTTGTCACTTCAGGATATCAGGACACGTATCACAGAGCCATGGGTGACCCACCTATTCTGCATCTCTTCTGACAAGCACATGCAGGTATTTGGATCTTAAAAATCTTAAGACAGCTATTTTGAGGAAGCTCGTTCTTCCTTTCTGACGACAATAAGATGAATTACCTGATAAAGAAGAGACCTGTTTCCATTGGTTATAAAGTAAATCTGTGGTAATCTGTTGTGAGTTAGATGACTAATTCTCAGATGTGTCAGTGAGAGCAGAAGAATCTCAACTTTCATGAAACTTCATGAAATATTTTTGTTATGAAATAATTAAATCAAAGGAGCGTAAAGAAATGCTGCAATACACTTTTATATACACTACTAGAAGAAAATACTATCATCAATAATGTGAGGGGCTGTTTATTTCATTGAAGATGTGTCTGCTGTATTTCGAGAGGTCATAACCATCTCTTTTTCCGAAAGCTTCTGTAATCATTTACAAAATGCTAGTATGGTGTTTTATAATGTATTTTGGCATGACAGGACTGGATGCAAAAAAATTGTTTTTCCGCTTGTCCCAAGTTAAAATATAGAAGACTAGGCTACTGTTATACCTTTTCTATTTGAAAGCAACAGAATAATACAATAATTTGTTTGATGACAATTACAATCAACCACCTTAGATATGGATTTTAAAATTTATTTCAAAATGTGACAAAAAGTACTTTTCTACGTTAGCTCTGCTTTTTTTCAGCCTCAGGGTTATGCATTTCTTAACCTTGGATTGTATCTCAGCAGCATCAACTGCTTTAGTAAATATTTCATTGCACATGCATAGATATTCTAATCATTAAAGCACAGTCTCAAACCATAGGTAGGTTAAAGAAATATATGCTATATAAGCACAGATATGGAGAAATCAAGTTGTCAGCATCATTCAGTATGTCACATAAATATTTCTCTTATGAATTATCTTCTGCTTGGTGGAGTTTTGTATTTGTATTCATGTCTCCTTTCTGATAAAATGCAAGATTATATAAATTCTGTTTTTCTTCCAGTGTCTGCAAAATATTCTAATATTGTAGTGCTTTTTGTAGTTCCTCTACCACGTACCTCCTTTACTCTTTTCTGAATCTCATCAAAGTTCATTCCCTATTTTAAATTACTTTTCACTATTCTGATGCACAAACCTAGGCTTGCTGCACACTTTCTGTGGTCTGCGTCTGTTCTTTCAGTCTGTGCAGAGCTACAACTTTAATTAAAGTAAAATATTAAAAATATTCCACATATTTACAGACATTGCATAGGCTATGGATGTTTTGATTTCAGGATTTACACCACATTCATTTTGTTAGAGGAAACTAACATTTTAGTTGCTGTTCTGACTCCACATTCTTAAGTATTCATAGTAATTGCTATAAAAATATCTGATGTTTGTCCATACACAGTGTGGTTAGACTAGAGAGCAAAAATATCACTCCAGTTGAGTAATCAATCTTTTAAAACACCTTAAAGTTTTCTGCTGTCTTTAGAAGGACAAATGACATGGATTTAGCTCAAAGAGAGATTTCTGGCAGTTCTTTACCTGGTACAAATAATGCTCCTGATGGTGTTCTTTGATCTCCTCTCTTATCTCAGAATAATGACGACAGTTTAGCTAAAGTTATCACAATAGTCCTGCATTTTTGCTTTTTCGGAAAACTAAGCTATGGTAAAACAGATAGGTCAAACCCTTATCCACATCTCAGAGAGACAAAACCACTCGGAAGAAAAACAAACAAGTGTGTGTACTAGGTAGCAGTTGTCTTCTTATTGACCCACCATTCTTTGCAATCTTTGGCATATTTTCACACATTTTATTTTATATTTGTACATTAACATGATCAGTAAATGAGAATATCTCAGTATGCTTGGATTTGGTTAAGGTTCAGCCCATATTGTTTAAATCAGGAAATCTGAATCTGTAACAATGTCCCTCTCTTTACCTGTGCATTTTGTAGAGAATAGGAGTTTCAGTGATAACTTCCTGGGTCCCAGTAACCACACACACCTTGTTTTCAAATGCTATATCTTCAGAGAAATTTAGTTGTTTAAGGTACTGTGCCAGCTTGTCACTATGGCCTGTATGCATTTCTGTTGTATCCACACGGAGAATGAAAGACTTAAATAACAAACAAAACAGAACAGTTGAATAATTTCAGTGCTACACTCTTCAAGCAATTTTGTTGTCTAAAAAAGAACTCCTTCCAATCTAAATATTTTTACACCTCACAAAATCTGAAGAGGCTGTGCAGGTGCTGCTAACTGTTAGCTGTTTATAGAAATCTAACTAAAGGTGATATTTCACACCACCAAGATCCAGTTTAGCCTAGTATAGCTCAGATATAGAAGGAAGATGTTCCCAGAAGAATATGTGGGCTGACTGAGACATGATCTTCTCCATTTCTCATCTGATTCATAGAGGAAGAGGTTATACTATAATGACTGCACAACAATTTGGAGTAGCACCACCTTGGAATACATCTCTATGTGCGATTGATACACGAGGTTCTCACATCAAGCATATGTTTCCTTTGTAGTAATTATTTTGAACCTAATCACCATTTAACATTTCAATTGAAATATAAATAATGATGGTTTTGTGAATTTCTAACAGCCCAATTGTATCAATAATTCAAATAATTGTCCAGTTAAAACATACTTTTTGTAATTGCAATAACCATAGATCTGTTGAATTCAGAATGATAATTAATTTCAATATTTATATTTTTTCGTTGTCATCCTGGACTCTCTTTTTCTTTGTTTGTTTTTGTATTTCGTTATGTAGTCTGCTGCATGCTAGCATTCTGGCACAACCCTTGAAAATCATATACTGTAAAAATAATTCCTTTAGAGAGGCTTTATACAGAGCCAGTCAGTTCCCTGCCAGAAGAAAACCTGGGTTCCCTGGTGCGGTGCTGGAACCAGACTGAAGTTAGGTCATGTTTTTATAGCTGAGAGAGTGCATGTGTGACTGGATGTGTGGGTGGGTCTGCCATTCCCTGTCGACACTATGGAAAGTCATTTCTCACTGTGTGAAAAAAGGCAAACTTCTATATTAGCCACTGTAGAGGACCAGATTTTCATCTAGACAGTAAAAATCAATGAAACAGAGGTATTTAGACCAGGAAAAAAAATAGTCTTGTGAAATTAAGATCATTTTACCTAAAAATTTCCATCTCTCCCTTTTTTTTTATTTTTTAAATTTATTAGAAGAATTAGAAAATAGGAATTAGAAATCAAAAATAAGAAATAAGAGATATGGCTTTTACTTGAACCTCCCAATGTTGACTCAGACAAAGTAAGAAAATGAGTATTTCCCAAAATTAGAGTTTGATTACTTAATTTTCCAGTCTATTTCTTGTGAAATATGCATATATATCAAATGCTGAAGTCATTTGTTTTGATATTATTGATCTCAATAAATATGAAAGTTTACCTAATATGAAGACTTGAGGAGATAAAGGAACAACTCAGAGATATCTGCAAAACCACTTTCTTTTTTTTGTGGTAGAGATGCTGGGGAGATCTATTTTTGTATTCCAAGGTAAAGAGGATTTCTGATTCTCTTGGGGAATAATGCTTCTTTCAGCCACATACATTAAAAGAATTTTTTTGGCACATGCATGTAGCCAAAGCTACTACCATATGTGAGTAAAGTGACAATATTGTTGTGATGAGACTGACATTAGAGAAAAGAATTATGTAGTGCTGCAAAATTACTGGTAGGAAGGAAAAAAAAATACTTCCTAAGAGCTGGAAGTAGTTGTACCCTTACCCTGTTTTGACCAATTAGCCTCCAGTTTGCCCAGAGGATGCATAAATGCCCATGTTCTATTGGATTTAGGTCTGTGCATAGACAGTCTCTCAACCAGTAAGGTTGATGTGTGGATAAAGACTTCTTGATGTAGACTTCTTTTACTTTGTGTTATCTAATATATTTTTACTACTGTATTTATACTAATACATTTAATATTTGCATATTAATGCAAACTAAAAACAGAGATATGATTGTATTCTGTCTTTACACCTTTCATCTCACCTTTGACATAGGTTTGTCATCCAGACAACATCCGCTGTGAAACATTTCCCTGCTATGGTCTTCATATGCTCTTGCCCGCACTTTCTTTTGTATTGATTTTTGTTCCTCTCCTGGAAACACGGCTCGACAGGTAATTCTTCCAAATCCTGGTGCTGCAGCACTGAGGTTATTTTTTAACAATGCTCAGGAAACATGATTTACAGCTTCTGACTGGACAGAGCTGTGTTAAAGTGTCTTTTGAAGCACTGTACTGAGCTCATAAAATACAGCAGATCCAGCACATTGATTTCCGAAAGAACACTTGCAGGAAATTAGTCATAAATTCCTTAGCCCATACAGAAATTTCCAGGTTAGCATCCTCACACCTAGGAGGAAGACTTGAAACCTCACATTTATTAGTACCTAATTAACAATTTTCACTTGCTGGTCAGAGCCAGCAGGTTACAGAAGTTTCAGTAAGAAAGAAATAGTCCTAAACATTAGTATTTTGTCTTCATCCATCTTGAAATATAATGAAGTGCCTATAGATTATCCCTTAAGAATCTCTTCAGATCCTAATTACTGTTAGAGTCTGCAGTTTATAATACATTAAATATCTTATTTTGTAGTATAGATAATATAAAGATATCGTATATATTAAGTTATATATTTACATATAGTACCATGTCCCGTTAGACAATAATACATAATATTATTTATTTTAATATACTATAAATAAGATATACTACATGTGATGTAACATGATATAATAAGTAATATAATACAATACAATATATTATAATATGAATCTGAGGTAACATGGGTCTCTCTCCTCTCTCACTCCTGGAGAATCTTGAGTTCAAGTTTTCAAACAAAAAGGATGTTGAAGTCAGTATCATCCCTTCACATTCACCTGCTCTAGGTATTTCTTTTTCAGTTGTCCTTTATAATTTTATAAAAATAGAAGTCCTCCTCTTTTATGTTGGAAAGAATATAACAGCAACAGTGGTCTTCTTAACCACAAACCATATTAACATCTGCCTTCTTCTACGGTTTTCAGTTTCCAGAGAAACAGCATTTCAAGTGTGAAGTACTCCATCACGTACCTCTAAGCTGAGGCAGGAGAATAAGAACCTGTCATTTTCCAGTCCATTCTGTTCTCCAGTCTTTCCATAAGTCAGCTTATTATTTGCTGACTCTGCATGCTTAATTGAAATTCAGTTTCTACAGATTTAACAGGCTTATGCAGATCCCAGCATTACACAGGAGGCTGAGGAACAATACACAAACGAAAGCTAGCAGATAAGCTCCAGAATATAGTAATGGATGGAAGGATGCAGGGGTGCTACCTTAATTAATCTCAAACTTGTCCAGAACTTTAGCTACACATAAAAATAAATTATATAATCTTGTTAAGCAGTGTGATTCATTGGATTACAAAGGTCAAAGATTCAGACAAAAAATCAATCTGTTTTAGAGCCATCAAAACAATTACAATTGCAAGTGCAATATTTTAAAGGGTTCTAAAGCTTGATTTACTTGACCATTTTTTATATCTTAAATGGGACTGCTTGTATAGTCACATGGCAGTGCTGCCACAGACATACATATTTCACAATCAAAAATAAACTTTGTTTTCTCTGCCTGATGACATTAAAATGAATGCTCCTTAGTGAGAGATTACTGGTTGATATTCTGTCACTTCTTTCAATTCTAAACAAGCAATTATTTTCCCTGAAGAAGAAATAAAAGTTTATTTACGGTCTTTGGAGTCAGGATATTCTCCTTAGTGGCATCCTGAGTGACAGCCAGTAAGATTTTAGCGTAGTCACTGTAAGATTTCATTCTTTTGGGTATTTTCAAAAAGGTACTCTTGAAACGGATCTCTGAATATATCTTTGAGGCTTTGAAAGTCTAATATCGCTGACAGTGCATAAAAAAAGAATACAGAGTATTTAATATGAACAAATTCCTAGCAAGACCTTATATAACACAAGCACGATACATAAATCCATTGAAGGATGAAATTGAACTAGTTAGATGCAAGTCAAAGCACTTGGATAAGTCAGAGCTAATCAAATACAAATAAAAATAGGTCCTGAATTTTTAAACAAGATTCAGTTTATTAGAATGGGATCATTTCAGATCACTCAGGAGTAACAATTTTATGCAAGGTGAGCAAACATCAGTAATTTTCATTATTCTTTGTGTTTTTTTAAAGTTTACTTGTGTGTGGGTTCAATTTTTTCTTTCTTATGCTGAATTAAAGAGATAAAAAATTACAAACTGGAAAACACTGATTACACTAAAATAATGTTTAAATATAGTGTTGAATACAGAATTGAAGACTTTTTGTTATATGTCAGGCTGGAAGCAGCCATTAATAAATGAACAGGCACTGCAGAACAGAATTCAGTCATTACTGCCCTGTGATTGGATTAAATTTCCTCATCCTCCTTGCTAAATCCTCTATTTGACATCCCTCTTTCAGTGGAAAACAAAACCAAGAATAATTTGCTCTACAGAAGTTAACCTGTTTTTCAGATATTTCTTCAGTCTTCTGACTTTGAATTCTCTGGTTACAGAAGGAGCTCTCAGTACACTCCCTTGGACCCAGGAAGGTTCATTCCAAGCCTTCAGGTTCTCTGCACAGGACAGAAAATTTCATTTTGAATAGAGAGTTAGCCTGCATATTCTTTGAAAATAAAGTAATTTCTTACTGGGTTTGCCTAACTACAAAGACAGTAAAAAGCCAATGATATGCCTTAGTTAATGCACATGTGGACTATGCAATTAGTAGAAATCAATAAATCATCTTGCAACCTGGATGAAACAAATTTTGTCCAAAAGATTATATATTCCCATTTGCAAGAACTCCATAACTCTTGTTGATAAAATAAAGCTGTCAGAAAATATAGATGTCAAAAATGCTGGTGGGGGATGAGAATTATTCCTAGATTGTGCAATCAGTTGGGAAAATGGTACAGCAGGACCTACCACACCTGTGTTATCTTCTGTTTCTGTTATTCCCACAACTCATGCTACTGTTAGACTCCTGTTTGGATATGTGTCTGCACTTTTTATCTCCATCCAAACCAAGATGGAGGAGGAGGTTGGCTTGTGAGTGCAAACAGAGTGCACTTTTGGATTTAGCTCCTCAGGGGTAATCCTAGATGCTGTGTGCTGTATATGGCCTTTCAGAGAAGGATAATATGATGTTTGTTAAGTGTTTAGCAATGTGGATCATTCCTCATAAATCAGAACCTAGGAGACAAATCTCAGTTAAAATTTTCACCTTCAGAGAGGTGCCTTTTGGGTAGCTGTTATTAACATCTACAGTGTACTCAGCTGCCATTAGAATGGATGCTACACAAATGCTTAGAACTATGCATTCTGAAGCATGGCAGTATGAGTCAAAAACACATTCAGGCCTCCAAGCCCTACTTATAAAGCCTAGAAAAAGATCAAACTTGGCCCTTTGGCCTGACTGATGGAAAGGTTCATGAGAGACGAGAAAACAAAAGACACTGGTGATTCCCAGGATCCCTAAACATCTCAAACACCAACTTTAATGTAATTGTAAGACCTCTGTGCTATGGTCACAAGCCAGGGAAGAGAGTTATGTGATGAATATTCATAGCATGACATCATCTGAATGGGGCTGCCCTGCCCTTTGGGTGCATGGAGCTGGAAGGGAGGGGAGGTTTTGCCACATGTAAAAGTTGTTTCTGGGATCTCAGCCATGGCCTGAAGCTGTCCCTACCTGGCTGGGACAGCAGAACATCTGCACCAGGAACCAGAAGTGCACCATCTTGCCCCAGTCACTGAGGCAGTGTGGACTGTCCCTGAAAAACCTATAGCAAAAGTTGGTCACTTCTGCCATCTTCTGATTGTCCTCCTGTTTCTCCTCCAGAGTACTAGTACAGAGCTGTGGTGCTGAAGCAGGCAGCTCTGAGGTACCACCGAGACAGCCAGGAGCCGCTCCACTTCACTTGCTGCTCGCCTGCTGCCACCTCTCGAGTGCCTGTGCTGACTCTAGCCCACCATCCACCACCACCCACTCCCCAGGTGGAAATGATGTGCTGAAGCCCTTGACACCACTCCACAGCCAGGGAACAAAGAGACTTTGAACTGGTACAACAACTACAGTTAAGACCTGAAGGAGGCAGTTGGTGGGGAAAAATCCCTCCACCTTTTATTTTTTTCCTCTTTATCTCCAGGGGGCCATGTGGGTGGTGGATCCCCCTCTTTGTGGGTAAACTGCTTCCTCTGTGTCTTTGTAGTTACTGCTATTTCCTTTTAGTAAAACTGTTATTTTTTCACTTATAACCTCCTCACATATTTTTTGGCTCTTTATAAAGGGGGAGGGAAGTTCATCTTATTGGAGTCCCCTCCTCCCAATATTTGTCTTTAAATCAAGACATTTTGTCATTATGAAAGTGTCAAACCAGATGATATATACACTAGATAATGATTTTGTCACCTCTTCTTCTAACTGCCACTTACCAGTCTATTAAAAATTACCACTCATTCCAAGAGTACCTAAGTGAGCTGGTACATTTTGTGTTCTGAATAGCTGATAAATATCTTGGGCATAAGAAGTGTTTGATCATTATGAATTCATATGCCATTAATTGTAAAATACTTATGAAAGAAACTCATTTTATGTTCATACAGCTGTCATGTATACTGCCAGGGGTGTTATGGTATAACTTAGTGCTAGTCAATGGACATAATAAAGGTGTTAATAATCAAATCCTGAGCATGCTGTATCCTTGTATCCTATACTTCAACCAAAGCACAGGGTGAATGGAAATAACTTCTCTCTGACATTGATATGTTATAATTTCTTGGCATCTCCAATGTCTATGCATCATGAAGATAAATTGATGTAACAGAACTGTTAAGAACAGAACAGAACTTATTCTAACTGTATAGAATAGTTAGAATAAGTAATTAAATTGCATTTTTTTTAACAGAAACTGATCTTGGTGTTACACTTTCACCCAAGTTGAATCCATCTGATTGTTGTTATAGAATTAAAGATATTCTAAAATGAGTTGATTTCGTATCTTTAGTTTCTTCATGCTTCTAATATGTGCAAATTGTTTTATACTTCTTAGATACTCTACTGTCTTTTCAAACTGTGATACACACAAGGTTGCTTAGCTCTTCTTTAATAGAATAGCTAAGCAAGGAAGACAATAATAAATGAAAAATAAGTTACACAATTCTCAAAATCCTGTATATTAGGCCCACCATAGAAGATGAGTTTTGTGGCATGCCCTTAATACACTAAATTCAATTTCTTTTATATCCAGAGGTAGAAAAATAAAATAATTTCAGGATTCAGTCAGTCCCTGAAGTGTGCTGCCTTTGTTCTAGACCTCTGTTTCTGTGATATCACTGGATTGTAAATGATCATGAATGAAAGAGCCATTCAAGAGCTAATAGTCCATATGTGGCTTGTATAGTGAAGGTGTGATGGAGCTCAAGAAAACAAAATTATTTAAGAAGCTGACTAAATCCATGGCTAATGTGGACTCAACAGCTCTAAGGAGAATATAAGATGATCTTCAGCATGGGTTGTGCCTACTATAGGCATTTTATTCTCTATAAACTCAGTGGATATACTATTAGTATTATCTATGAAAAATAAATCACTTGTTGTCATGAACTGTGAATCTTGAACAGAAACCAACTATAGATCACTAATTTGAAATGTAAAAATATTCCTTTAAAAAGTGTTTGACATTTCTGGAATAGGAAAAAATATTCTGGATAAATTAGCTTTTTTTGTTAATTTGGTTGAAATAAACCTCTGAGGAAAAGACATTATCACAGTTATACCATTGTATAGCATGTTTAAATGCAGTTTGGTATATATGGATATAGAGTGTTTCCCCTGAGTAGTTCGTAGGAAACAGTCCCGAGCTTAGTCCAAAGCAGAATACATTAGAAAATTAATACTAAAGTTCAGAAATGAATTCTTGAAAGCCTATAGCGCAAAAGAGTAAAAAAAAAAAAAAACTCAAATGTACAGTATTTTAAAGTTAGATGAGTGTTTATAAATCATGATCACACCCTACCTCAATGCACTGGTTAGAGGAAGGGCTCAGATGAAGACGTAAATTATGTAATCCCAACAAAAACTTGGAAGAATTTAAGTCTCTACATCCATGGGAGCAATCAAAAAGCTTCTTTTTTCTCTTTTTTCTCTTTTCTCTGTCCAACTGGTAAAGTACCTGTCAAAACTCATTGGGTCCCTCCTTGCACAACATGGAAGTTTCTGCTAGGAATCAGCGTACAGACTGCCCGTTCTGGACCAGGCACCAGCCACAGGGGATCTCCCCAGGAGAGCCTTGTCCAGGTATACACATTCTATCTCACACCTGGAATGGTGAAACAACAGCACAATCCACAGAAGCCATGGTCTTTTTCACCAAAAGCCTCACTGGCGAAAATAGTCTGGGCTCTCTTTGTAATAAATCTTGCCAGAGCTATGAGCTGAAGAGCTGGGTTTTGTTTCCATGTTAGCCTGTAGCTGAAGTTGGAGGGTAGTACTTTCCAAACTTATTCACCGATTACTACTTGAACAACTAGGCTGCTGGCTAACACACAAAGTGCACACACTCAAGGCTGTGCTACTATGCAGTCAAAAATGCAGCTCTCCTTGAGCTGAGTTCAAGCAACCAGATAGCAGTAGCTATCTAAACCTAAGTTATGGTGCTTTACTGTGTTAGACTGTGACCTTGTTGCTGTCATTGTTTTTCTATGTGTAGCACAGTAATTCAAAATTAAATAAAAAGCAACCCTCCCATTATCTTCAATTCAACTTTAGTATTGTTTCGGGGGGGGGGGGGTATTTGTTTAAAATAATAACACCAGGTCACAGAGAGATTTGTGTGGGATTGCTGAGACCAAGATCCTTTGTACACAGAAAATTCTGAACCCTCTCCAAACATAAATAATAGTATATCACATTCATAACATTAGACACTTACAGATTCCTTCTCTGAGTGTTTCTTTTCAGTGATTTCCTCCTGAGATAGCGGAGATGTTTTCAAATAATGCAGTCTGAATGAAAACAAAGGGCTAGTGCCCTCTGACCAGCAGAGATTGGAAAAAGCCATCCTAATTAGTGTTGTTACTCATTTGCCTAAAAGCAGCTGGGAATTTAATTAGTTCTGTAACTTGTTAGTTTTGATGGATATCTGCCCTCTGCCACGGAGCAGCTGCTGTCTCCCCTCCAGCTGCTTTGTACAGATCAGCAGTTCCCAAGGTTTTTAGAGCCACTCTCACTGATGCCTGCCTTGCCTTGCCCCTTTGACCGAGCACCGCTTCCTTGATGGTTTTCACCAGGGCTGGATGCTGCTCCCTTCATCCCTGCAGTCTCCTTGTTCATCCCCTGATGCCGAAGCCCTGCTGTAGCCTTGCCTTGTCATGCTGCAGATGTGTGCTGGTGCCTTGGTCTTCCCCCAAATGGCTCTTCCTCCCTCCCTTTCCCCTGGTATTTAATATCGTGTTGTTGACACAGAGAACTGTGCCAACAAGGCAAGCAGAGTTTGAAACTGGGGTCAATCCTGTCTTTCACTTTAACTAATCTCTGCTGTAACCCTTTCTCATGGGCCAACGGCCCTAAACCTGCTGCTCCAAGAGTGGGCACAGCAGAGCTAAGGAGTTGTGTGTGCAAAGTGATTTCCCTTGTGAAAATAATGGGGGGGGGGGGGAGGAAGTATATACATATAAACTAAAAAAATAATTTGAGAAAGTGAGTTTCTGGTCAATCTGAAACAGAAAATGTTAGTTTTATCTAACTGGAAGGGAATAAAAAAAGATATCAATTAAGTGTTTAATTCAGTCCAAACCAAAGTTTAATTTTTTTTTTACTGTGTAATCCTTTTAAATCTATTTGGCTAAACTCACACCAAAATTTATTTAAATGTTTCTATTTTTGTATTTTCAAAAGTTTTTGATCTTTTCTTTTTGGACTTATTCAAATAATTTTGGTAGTCTTTAAAGCACAGTTTTCAGAAAATAAATCATT
Source organism: Myiozetetes cayanensis (assembly GCF_022539395.1). Classification (NCBI taxonomy): domain Eukaryota; kingdom Metazoa; phylum Chordata; class Aves; order Passeriformes; family Tyrannidae; genus Myiozetetes; species Myiozetetes cayanensis. The sequence goes on along the minus strand of NW_026087521.1, from coordinate 26,231,797 downwards.
CACAATAACAAGTTTGCCCAAGTCTGTCATTAACCTTTTTACCTCCTTCTTTTCCCTTTGTGGACTTGTAAAATAGATGGTCTTGGAAACAAAACTAATGTTATTCTAACTGAATGTCATGCTAAACTGAGATGTTATTTTGAGTTCACATTAGAAATGTCTGTCTTTATGTCCGTGTAAGAATGGGGAAAAAATACAACAAAAGGTTTGTGATAATTTTATATTTATATTTCTGTAAATTTTAAAAAAATTCCAACAGATTTAATCTACTGTGAAACAAGTCTGTGCTTTCTGATCTAATGTTGTATACTGTAATTTTTATGTTACATTATATTATATTGTTATTATTAATAACATTAAATTGGGGGTTACTTTGGCTAGATGCTCAATATTTTCATCCAACACTCTCAGGCAGAGCAAAACTTTATTTAGAATAAAAGGGAATTTTCTCTTAGGACTATTTCCAGTATGAACATCATATTACTTCCTTTTACTCTACTGTTTTCTTGGATTTTTTTTATGATTCCAAACTTGCCCTTTTCATCTACAGAAGAAATAAAGAATAAAAAGATTTTTTTATATGTTTTACTGGAGGGACTCTGTGCTCGCAAAATCATTTTTCACAGATTATATCAGCCCACATGCTAATAACATATACATACTCACTACCAGCATGTCTGGGACAAATTATAATTTTGACACTCTGTAATGCATCACTTTTATTTTGTTTAAGGATTTATTATCCTGGAAATGGCCACAGGCACTGTAGGGGAATTAGAACTTTCTGAAATCTCTTACTTAATCAGCATTTCTGTTCCCTTGTTAAAGGGATTCTTAAAGATAAATATACAGTAAAACCAACCAGTTATATCTGGACATTTTCCTTTATATTTTTCACAGAATCGTAGAATCTCTTGAGTCTGAAGAGACCCACAAGAATCATTGAGTCCAGGTTCTGGCCATGCATATGACAACCCCAAGAATCCCACCATATGCTTGAGATTTTTGACAAATCCCTTTTTATGGAATCTCACTTTAGGCTTGAGTGCATTTCCACATCTCAGCTTCCAAAAAGTAGAAATCCATGAAAATCTAAAAGTTGCTAGTATGACCATCTGTGTCATAAATACAAAATTTTTGGAGATAATAAATTACTGACATCAGCTGGCAAAGATGTTGTTACTCAGCCATTTGAACATTTCACGTTTAGCCTCAGAAAATTTTTATGGTGCTGTAACTAAAATAACTGTTACTCAAACTAGTTTATTAGAAGTCTTACTAAATTTCATGTTGATGAAATTTCACAGTACATTAGTAAGAATGCAAAGTTATTTTTTCCCTGTATTTTTGACTCTTTTGTTAAAATGTACAATTACAGAGGTGATGTTTGAGACTGGATCAAACCTCTCCGACATGAGTAGGTTGGCATATTTTCACACAATACAAAGTTCCTCAGTGCTTTTAGACAAATGGCTCTGTGCAGGTACTGTTTGAGAAGGAACATACACAGCACATCCAGAGGGGACAGAAAGGTCACACAGAAAAGCAGGGCTATGTCATGTAATATGCCACATAGAGGTACTGCTCCTCTTCAGCTTGAGAAATGTACCCATGTCAAACTGCTTTGAGTATCTTCCTCTCCTCTTTAGTTAACTGTATTCAGTTATTGAGCCCAGAATTCTGCTGAGATGATCTACTATTGAAGACCAGGAAAAATCAGTACAGTCTGACCAAGCATTAACATATGACTTACAGGGAAATAATTTAGAGAGAGAACTCTCAGCTTGAGTGCTCATTGAAAATATTTGTGTTGTGAATAGAGAAACTGCCTTTTTTGTCTGATTACCTTGAAGCTCAAGATCATAAAAAGATTTTTTTTTTCCACTTTAAATGCACAGAATTTTATCAGAGGTACAAGAATGAATATTTTTCTTCTTCCCTCTGCCTCCCTCCCCAAATTTACAAACACTGAAATAACCTTCAGAACCTTATATTGTAACTTTTCACCAGCCTGAAATGGACTAACAATAACTTTCAAATGAGCAATAACTTCCTTATAACATTCAAAATTCAGGTTTCACCAAGTAAAAGGAGTTCTGGACACAGAAAATATAGGCCTTGGTCTGAAATTTGTTCTCAGACAAAAAGACGAGCATAGTCAAGGATCGAAAATCTGTCATTAAGTCTTACAGACTGAACAGCTTCTGAGTAGGCTAAATGTCTTTCACCAAAACAGTTACTCAGCAGTCAAGTTTGCAAGTGTCAGAATCTCATAACTGAATGCCACGGCTCTAGTACAAGGTAAAAAGCTCCTGTGTGTCATGGTTTTGCTCACCAACCCATCCCTGGGGCTGAGGATGGTTTTGTCCAGGTGATTTCCGGACAAAAAACCAATCAAAAAGTTCAGTGACGCCTTTGCTAATTACATCTTTAAGAAAACGGAAGAGAAGGTTGTTGCGCAGTTGAAATTAGGGGCAGCAGCCATGTAGGAGGGTAGCGGGCCCGAGGAGGGCCAAGGCCCCCTCCTCCCCGGCTTGGGCCAGGGGGGGGCAGGTGTAGTACTGAAGCCTCCCTTCTCTCTTGTGAGAGAGTGAAGAAAAAAAAGTTTAAAAGATGAACTGCTTAAATGAGAAACCGCTGCAGAAGAATTCCAGCCATGAGATAACAGGACTTCAAGGTCGAAACTGGCAGCTGAAGCTGCAACAGGAGAGAGAAGAAAAGTTCGAAGGGGGGAGAACTGCTGTTTTTCTCCCTTTTACTCTCTCTCCCTTCAGCAGGGTAAAGACTGAAAAATAAAACCCTGCCACTTGTGAAAACTTGTTGGGGTGAAGAGACCCCCATGCGGCTCACAGAGGAGCTTGTGGATGCACCAGAGATTTGTGACTTTAACAGAGAAAGCCTTATGCTGGAGTAAAAGCGGCTCAGATGAGGCAGAGTCCTGTTAAAGACTTTGTGACCCTCGAAAGGATCGATGCTTATGCTGGAGCGAGACGGCTCAGATAAGCTTGGGATCTCAGTGAGAGATCCATGCTTCTGCTGTTGAAGATTTATGACCCTGACGGGTATTAGAACCTACGCTGGAACACAAAACGGTTCAGGTAGGGATGTTGGGATCCACGTGTGGGATCCGTGCTGCTGGTGCTAGAGAGAACCTACGCTGGAGCAGAAAATGGCTCAGGTGGGATATTGGGATCCGAGTAAGGGATCCAGACTAGACCCATGCCGAGAAGTCAATCAAGGACTGTTCTCCCATGGGGAGGGACCTCCATAGGGAAACAGGGGTGAACTCTTAAACCATTATCCCCTGTAACCCTGTGGAAGAAGATCCATAGTAAGCAAGTGTCCCCTTGCAAGCCTATGGAAGGAAACCCTTCAGGACCTGGGTAACCCTCAACCTTCGGTTTTAGCCCAGGAAGGGGGTAAGCCCAGCCCTGGAGGCCGACATAGAAAAGAGAGAGATAAAGAAGTTCCAACTGCGACGAAAGTGCTGTAGAGTTACTGGAGAGAGAGAGAGAGAGCTGGAATTCTGAGAACAAAAAAAGACTGCTTCTCCTCCTTGGACTAATATAAAGGGAAGTGGGGGGAGAAGTATCTTTTGTAAATACATAGTACCTTTTACTCAAGTAGAATTGTTGTAAATATAATTCTTTAGTTTTAGTTTGTTAATAATAAAAACTCATACTTTTTTTAATTCAGTCTCTTTTTGTCTGCATAAACCTTCTCTCAACCGGTAGTAATTGTATGTAGGGGTATAAAAGTAAATTGAGCCAGGGCAAAACCACGACACTGTGATATGATATAAACCTGTGGAGCAAACTATGATGTAGTTATATATACACATGTAATTATTTCAAAGCTAAAACTCTGAAATGCAGCAGTCTGAAAACTTTCCAGAAGTATTTCAGATCTGCAAGATACCTTTCTCTATTTTCAGTTCTCTCTCTCTGCTTTGGTACTTGGTCCTGATCTCAAATGCAAGTCATAATAAAAGGAAAGTAATTTTCCTTATGCAGAGAATGAGAAAATCTGGGGTGGCATTTTTACTTGTTCCATTTGTGAAGAAACCCTTGCGACACTTTCACACTGTCCACATATCAAAGCAAAATGACAGGAAGAAATTGGCAAACTATAACTGTAATTGAAAATTGAAATGCTCCCATATTTAGATTCCTTTAGGCCGCCTTAAATCAGCTCAGAATTTTATGTATTGAACCTTTCTGATTTCCCTTCTGGACTTACAATATCACAAATACGAAGCTCAAATACTCTTATAATTTGTACAATAAAGAGATTAATAATGGGATTTTTTGGAGCCGAATTCTTTCCACGTCCCTCTTGTAAATATATATTTTAAAAAGTAGCCACATCACTAACAATAGGTTTCAGATAACAAAGTGAATATTCTCCTTAAAATAAAAGCTAAACCTTCCAAACAACTGTAATATGAAAATAGACTAAAAAAACATAAACAACAAAAGAGAAAATTTGATCCCATAACAGTGAAATTATTAAAAATTAATCTCTGTGTGTGTGTGTGCACATCCATACGTATTTGTAACTTTTGTTCACACATCCTATACTTCTATTTAAAGAAACATTAGCAAACTCACCAAAATTATTTGTTACTCCAAGTAAAACTACATTAAATGGTTATCTTCTTTCATTTATCTTTTCCTGTTGTTGTTATTTTGTGAGCAAGTCCATCATAACATTAGATTACCTACAATATTTGATGCTACTGAATTCAAATTATTTTATAATAAATATATATCTTTTAAAAAATCATTAGATCTACCTATTCTCAGAATTCAAAAGTTAGGACTTTAGTTATAATATCCTTGTGGTAGACAGAATTAAGAGTGTCTTTCATACTTGGATGTCAGTGTATTTCTTATGTGAATCTATCGAGGCATATGGGTAGTCTCAAGGCTTCCTGCATTTGCGAAGTTTCATTCACTGGAATGTGGAATGCTTTGGAGTTTCAAATACACACTCTCACTCCACTTCCAATTTAACATAATATCTAAGCATATAGAAAGATTGTTGCAGGATGTGCTCTAAAGTTAGGAGACACTTGTTTCAGGTGAACATCATGACAATATAGTTCTCCACTAAGAGCAGCAGATTTCACTCTGAAGAATTTCCCTTTGAGCATATATATCAATTCCAGATGTAAGAAAAGACATGTTATATAACAGATTAGTTTGAAATAATGCTTAATATGAATGAAGACCTCACATTCAATGGAAAAAAAGATGTACATTTAACTGTGTATGCTGACACTTAATGTGTACTGATGCTGAAATTGTAATGACAAGTTTCAGCCAATTTCCTTTGTCACACAGTGGCAGTTTTGAAAGTGAAGAAATACAATGGTAGTGAAAAACAACCACTGTCCAAGGAAACAACAGAGAACATGGTTGTTATAACTATGCTAAAGCTTTAGTGTAATGACAGCAATTTCACTATGGGTATCCCTCATTTTCACTGGGAACACATTTGTGATTTTTTTTTGGTTTATTTTCATTCTTTCTCTGCAGACAGTTTCTACAAGAGTACAGAAATGTTTCCTGTAGGGAACATCTGCCTAAAAAAGGATAGAAACAATGATTAGCAACATCTTTGCTCAAAATCACCATTCTGAGAATCTGCAAGAATTTAGAAAAGTTTTGGGTTTTTTTCCCTACATAAGCGTGTTAGTCTCAAATAAATTAGACAAAGACAATTAGCTAATAGAAAGGTATTTTCTAACTGATAGTGTGATGTGTTCTGTTGGATATGTGCATATTGACTTTTTGTTTCACATTTAAGGTTACAAAGGAAATGACATTGACAGTGACCTCAGTGGGTATCACTTTATGATTCTGTATAATTTTTAAATTTTTGTTTGTGACAATCACTTCTGAGCTCTAGAAAGGCACATGGATTTGACAGAATTGTTTTGACTATGAGATATAAACCAGTTCTGTTATGAAAATTTAAAAAACCACACCTTACATACTACAGTCTGAGTTCTATTTTATTTAACATACCAGAGGACTAAAAGAAGAATGCCAAGCTTGATACTGAAATGTGTGCTTTGCCTAACATAAAGAATGCTTTTCCTATAAAGATAGAAACTGATTCATAATCAAACTTCAGGGAATTAGGTAGTGTGCTAGACTGGGCCTTCACAGAGTTTTAATTTCCAAAGCAACTAAATAAAGAAAAGGAAACCTTTCACTGAAATAAAATGTGCAGGAAATAATGTATTTGTTAATTCCTTTATATATCAGGAATTCTGATACCTGCTATTAAGAGCACTTCTTAGAGTTGAGAAACAGTTCTGAAAAGTTTAGATTTAGACGTGTCATTTATATTCAAGTTACAAGCAATATGTATTGAATGAAATGAAATGTTTGACAATCAGAACTCATCAGTATCTGACAGTAAAATTCATACAGCGTGAGACTTTAATGTAGCCTCAGTTTATACAAAATGAATACTGACTGCACCGTGTTAGTTAGCTGGGAAAAGAAGATCATAACAGAGTACTGTCAAAAACAGTGATGACAGAAACTTGAACACTGTAACTATTGCAATTATGAAAGTTATGCTGGCAAAAGAAATGTTATAATGAACTCAGAAAACCTAAAATTGGCACATATACTATTGTTACTGAGGCATACTTAGATCCCTTGAAGTTCTGTAGAAATACAGACTTGTGTGCTATTACAACATGTAATCACTGACATACGCAATTTTTATTTATTACTTCTAAACTGCTGACAAAGCTTCCAGCTTTGTATGCAACACAGGAAAGAAAAAAGATGTTGTTACCACCACCCATCCCTAAGGTCAGTGCTGAGGTTACAGTCAGAGCAAGAGACAAGGCCATTTCTATCCTCATGAAGGATAAGAAGGTGATCAGCCATAATCAGCATGGATTCACTGAAGGTGATTGCTTTCTAGGATGAAACAAGTACCTGGATGGATGAGGGGAGAGCAGTGGATGTTGTCTACCTCAACTCAGCAAGGCTTTTGACGCTATCTCTCACAGTGTCCTCATAGGCAAACTCAGGAAGTGCGGCCTGGACGAGTGGACAGTGAGGTGGATTGAGAACTGGCTGAATGGCAGATCCCAGAGGGTTATAATCAGTGGCACACAGTCTTAGACCTTGTCTTGGAGACCTGTCACTAGCTGAGTCACCCACTCAATATTGGGTCTGGTCTTCTTTAACTTATTTATCAATGACCTGATGAAGGGGCAGATGCCTCCTTAGCAAGTTTCAGTGATGACACAAAGCTGCAGGAGTGGCTGATATCCCAGAGTTCTGTGCAGCCCTTCAGAAGGACCTCAGCAGGTTGGAGAGATGGGCAGAGAAGAACTGTCTGAAATTCAACAAAGGCAAATGCAGGGTCCTGCACCTGGGAAAGAGTAAGGTAGGACAGGCTAGGGGGGCGACCTCTTGAAAAGCAGCTCTGCAGAGAAGGAGCTGTGGGTCCTGGTGGACAACAAGCTGTCCATGAGCCATTAGTGTGTCCTGGTGGCCAAGGAGGCCAGTGGTATCCTGGGGTGTGTTAGGAAGAGCATTGACAGAAGGTTGAGGGAGGTGATCCTGACCCTCTGCTCAGCCATGGTGAGGCCATACCTGGAGTGCTGTGTCCAGTTCTGGGCTCCTCAATACAAGAGAGAAAGGGAGCTCCTGTCCCTGGAGGCATTCAAGAAGACTCTGGATGTGGCACTTAGTGAAACAATCTAGTTGATATGGTGGTGTTTTCTCACAGGTTGGAACTGATGATCTCAGAAGTCTTTTCCAACCTATTTGATTCTGTGATTCTGTAAAAGAATCATAGAATCAACTGGTTTGGAAAAGACCTCCGAGATCATCAAGTCCAAACCTTGATCCAACACTGTCATGGTTATTAGACCATGGCACAAAGTGTCACATCCAGTCTCATCTTAAAAACCTCCAGGGACGGAGACTCCACCACCCTGGGCAGCCCATTCCAATGTTTAATTACTCTCTGTAAGAATTTCTTCCTGATACTCAACCTAAACCTCTCCTGGCAGGGCTTAAGACCGTGCTCTCTTGTCCTACTGCTGGTTGCCTGGGAGAAGAGACCGATGCCCACCTGGCTACAGCTCCTTTCAGATAAACCTCCTTTCAGGTAGAACAAGAGTCCAGTTTTAAAACCCTTTGAATCCAGACAGTTGATTTCCTGACCATTTGAAATTATTTTCTGTCTAGTGTCACTCATGCGTGGAGATTTTACAGAAAGCAGTACTCTTCATCAAATAAAAATTGCAAAATAAATTTGAAATAGACTCACTGTAGTGACTAAAGCTAGAATTTTGCAAGTATCAACATTTGTTTTCCCTAAATTTTGTTATATTTAGAACTATTTTCAGTACCTACTGACAGTGAACGTAAACATTTATGCTAGTCTAAAGCATTATCATAGCATAAGCAGCCTGTAAGGTTTTCTGTATTCTACCTGTTTACAGCATGGTTAGTTACAGTGTATCACATGGACCATCTTTACATTTACTGCTATGTATACAGCAAGAATTGTTTCCATATCAGGTTTCTCTCCTCTCCTGTTTTAGTGGAGATTTTCCCTGCCTTCTACCAGTCCACCTCCCTAATGCTCATTGCCAAGGAATCTGCCCATATCATATGTCAATACTGAATTTTTCTACACACCTGAGAATCCTAGACTCAGGATAGATAGACATGTGATTTAGATGAAGACCGCTGTCTGGAGGACTGTAGAAGTGACTAACTCTTGATTTACTTTAATTTTAGTTTATCCTCCAAGCAACCAAAGTTTCTCCTTCAGAAATACCGGATGTTGGATGCTGGCAATACAGGTGATGTAATGACTGTCTTGTTTCATTAGCTTGGTTCAGGAATCCCTTTTCCACTTCAGCAAAGGTAGGAAACTACCCAACTACTACTTGGAAAACATATTCCCAGTGAGTTTGATGTTGACGTTTGAGCTGCTTATTGAATATGGATTGGTGCTGCCTTTCCATGTTCCCTGTCTTGACAGCAGCTTGAATCTGGCCCTCTGCCGGATGAGTATAGGCAGAAAAGGACAGGAGCAGACACCCTTTTCCAATTTGTCTTTCAACAACAACAAAAACATTTAATATCTTTGTAAAGACAAAAGTTTTGGCAGCCAGTATGGAAAATCAAAAGCCAGTTTTAACAGTGCTTACAGGTATGAAAAAAAAGAGCAATATTTTAATACACATAAATAAAACCCTCTTCATCCTTCCCTAATAGGTATTTAAAAGTAGACAATGAATTTGACCTACTGTGGGCCACAGTATATTATGGAACACACGTACACTTCTCTTTTATTTCAACTCCAGCATAAACCCCTTTTGCAAGACAAAATTGTTTGGTAATCTCATGTTAATTGCTCAAATTTTACTATTTAAAAGATAATATTATTATATTAATTCTCAGCAACTTTGTTTATTTTGGCTGTCACCTTTCTTTTGAGCCTTCTTTTAATCAATATGGAATTTGGAAGAGAAGAAAAAATCCATCATTAAAAAAGCACTAATACATACTCAGTGGCTGCCCTTAAGTGAGTTGCAAGGGTTCATTTCAATGTTTAAAATCACTTACTAATTATATATGTTAGTCTAAAATACAAATATAGTACAATTTTAACTCTAGGAAATCTCAGTAAAATCAAATAAACAAAAAGCAGGTAAAAGCAAGGAGGGCATCAGCTGGCTGACAAGTGAGAAAAATATCCACACTCAAGTGTTTGTACTGTCCTCTCATCCCTGTGAAACAAATGTCCAGCAGTTCCAGCACTGATGGTAGATTAGTCTCTCGAAATCAGTGGCACCTATAAAACTTTTTATCTGGCTAGGGCCTTAAGAGAAAATGCTGCAGGGTAAGCCTGTGTACACAGGTGTGCAATACAACAGAGTTACAGAGAACAATGTTGTGCAAAATATAAAAAGTGCAGATTATTCATTATCAAAATAATTTACAAGATGTGAATATTTAGTTATCAAGCGCTGGAAATAAAAATGTTCAATACCTGTAAAGGACCTTTTAACTTTCCCCAGTGCTCCATCCTTTGTGCTTAGCCCTGTTTCCCATGCCCAGCTCAGCAAACCTGGGGATGGTCAGAGAAATCCCCACAGAGAGCTACTGCACAAGTCCAGATTTGTAGGGACTCTGCTACACATTTAAAGATTAAAAATAATAGAAGAAGTTATAGAATCTTGTTACAAGTTGAGACAGATGTCCAGAAAGAGATGCCTGCTTGAAAGAGATACACTTATCATTTTGTCACCTTGACAGAAAAGCACTCTCCTTGGTCCATTGGAAGGTGCCACTGACCCACAGTTTCTCCTTGAATCCTTCTTTTCTCCAGAAAATATTTTTTAACAACAATAATAAAATTATCATTTTCAAAGCTGCATAGAGGGTACAAGTTGTTAAATTCCACTTCCTGAATAAAAATTTCAGGTCTCCAGTAAAAGACAGTAAACTGGAAAAAATAAGAATGCTTGACATTTTGGAATAGGTGACATCCTCTGACTTTCCCTTCTCAGCCTGTTGCCTTTGTCTTGTATTACACTTTGCCAATATTTATGGTTTATCTGTGTAGACATCTATCAGATACCTAATTGAAGATATGTATGAAGTATGAAACATCGTCCTATCCATTGGTTTAATTTACAGAAGACTCACATTTTGGTTAATATTGTTAATATCTGACAGTCTAGAATAACATTATTAGTTTGGAATAAAATATCGAGAAAATGTTGGTATTATTTAATTGGTTATACCATCGATAAATTCATACCATAAATTATACCATGGATAAATTTATTATACATATGCAATTGCTTGACCTAAACAATAAACAACTGGAAGGAAGGAGTTTTAAATTGTCCAGGCTCTGAAAAAATATATAGGCATTTTACTGTAATTGACTGTGCTATTGAGATTAGGATTGTTGAAATCATAATTTAAGCCTTCATTTATCAGACAAAAAGCTAGTGAGATGGAAAGGAACCAAGTAATTACCTCAACAACTCATCTGTCAATCCTTTCACTATTCTTCAACAAAGGTTTACTGAATGGAGACTCCAATGCCCAACAAGGAGTAATTGCAATATGAAAAAGTGATGCTCATTTTGGTGGACCTGCATTTAACAGGACTGTGTTTTTTTAACTGTCATTCCATATTAAGGTTTTTCCTTTATCCTGTATTGTCCTAAAACATCTAATCAAAACAGACTTAGATATTGCATGAACTAAAAGTCACTTTAAACCCAGAGAGATTATCACTAGCAATCAACTGCTGAAATATAATGACAGTTTAGCAAATTTCTGACCTGTGTTTATTTTAAGCAATTTGAAACTCTAATTGGGAAGCAAAAATCAAAGGAAACTGGGGTAAAAGAACGTCTTAGAGACAATTCTTCAAATGAATCTGAAATTTAACTAAGTTTTTTAAAAAATTTTTAGTATTTGTTTAGATGTAATCAGAATTTATGTTAATCACAAAGTTTCCTCTGAATTAGAAAGACTAGTTGAGCAGAAGATGTTGAAAAATTCATTTTACAGAATACAGACTAAAGATTTAGTGAAGAACTTGGTCCTTCAGATGAGAAGTCAGATCATATCAAAACACCAAAGTCCCAAATTGATATTTATAAATCCAGTCATTGTTACTAAACTTCACTGGGCCTCCCTCAATCCCCAAGACCTGAGTTCTTATCAGTATTACTGGAACATGCTTGTTAAACACTTAGAGATAAGGCTTGATGTAAAGCAAACATTTAGTTCCATTCCTTTAAAAATATCTCTAAACCCTTCTAAGCAAGATGGTAATGTCTCCTACTTCAAAACACTAGAGATAGAAATTCCCTTTGAACTAAGGATAGTGACCCCTTCTTCAGAAAAAGGATGCTCAAAGTCCACATGTGGACACAGATCATTAGATGCCAGAAGAAAGACAGTTGTAGTCATTTCCCTGGTGCTTTGTGTCTTCTAATACCAAGATCCTAGATATATGTGGTCTTTTGGGTTGGGTAACAAAGCTCCTTCTTGTCTGTGTCCCCACTGGAGGGAACATATCTCAGGTTTCTGCTCCATGTGGTAGAATTTAAACAGTAGGCACTTAAACTTCAAATGTGTTAGTTTTGAAGTTGTTTGCTGGATTAAGCTACAAGCAGGTAAGCATTAATGTAGAACTATTTAAATATTGCCATAAAACTATTATAGTTATAGGAAGTGAGCTGATGTACTGTATCAATTGGCCTTTTGAACCTAGCATCATCTTATGAACTGCTATAAAAAAATTCTTCTGGGTGATACCCTAATCTATAGTAACAATTACATGTGAAGTTACAATGCATGAGTGCTTTGTTATTCTCCTGAACTAATATCAGGTAGGTCAAAGCATTTGCTGGCAATTAAATTCAAATATTAGTGGCTTTGAAACTAAAAATTTTGACAGTGACTCAGGGATGTCCAAAACAATGCAGTGCATCAGAGAAAGAAGGCACAAATTTGGCCAGAACTGATTTTTACCAATCAGCTATTTAAGTGTAGCTCACTGTCAAAGTACTGGATACTCCCTATGTCTCGTTACTATACAATGCCTCAGCACTTGGTCATTACTTACTATCAACTGACTTTTCAACTATGGAAAATAAAACTGATTTTTAATATCCATCTTTACAAGGATACCTGAAAAATTCAGGACTCTGAAATATTTTTTTCCTTTTCTTTCTTTCTTTCTTTCTTTCTTTTTTTTTTTTAATATAATGCAATGAAAGTGATAGATGTAAGGCTCCCAGCAAATTACCTGGATCATGACTATACTACCAAAGATCAGAATATTTCTGTGCTCAGGAACTGACAATCCTTCTGGCAGGTCTTTTGGAGGAGACAAAAAATCATTGAGAAAAGCATTTACATAGTATACTTCATATAAAGTACTTCTATCAAGAGGGTTTTCTTTGAAAGTAAAGTAGACCCTGAGATTAACTCAGTTGGTTAGGGCCTGCTGCTAATAATTCCAAGGTTGTGGATTCAATTCCTGTATGGACCATTTACTTGAGAGTTGCATTTGAAGATCCTTGTAGGTCCCTTCTGACTCATAATATTCTGTGATTCTGTAATATCAAGATTAATCCTCAAGGAAATGTAATTCTATTATGGAGAAAACATTTTATTTAGTTCTTAATTTTTGAAATAATTATAGTAGTAATTAGGGTAACAATTCCATGCAATTTATTTTCAAGTAATATTATGATGTTTACTCTCCCAGCTAATTTTTCTTTTGAGAGAGAAATGGTGTTGAGTGTTTCTTCCTACAGAACATCAGGTTAATATGAGTTGGATCTAATAGAAGACCTGGGCACATGGAGTTTTCAACATCTAAAAGGTTGCAGAGATAATTATTTCCTCTAAAGAATGCAACAAATCCTGATGCTGCTGAATCATTTAGAGCCCTATCTCACATATTCTCTGCAGTGGGATTCACAGACAATGTATTTCCCAGTAGACTTACCCACAGGCCCCACTACATGATTTGTTTTCCCAGAATTCAAAGTGTAAATACAGGGGAAGGACAAAGGATCTTCTGGTCATGACAGCAACCATTATGAAAGTTACTGCAACAATCAGCCTATAGGAAACATACATTTACCCTTTTCATATAAAAATTCATCTATTTTTTTTCAGAATATTGAGGAGCAAGAAGAAATTTCAGAAAATGTAATTTGTGACAAATTGTTCCTTTTTCTGAAGACCTAGAGTAAACAATATGTAATTGAAACTGATGGAGGTACTGAAGTTAAAGTTTAACCATGGTGTAATTAATGGCAAAACATGGGTCATCACAATTAAGAAAGGTCCACCTTTTTATCTGAGATATCTGCAGAAAACACTGACATCAGTTCTCTGCAGACTGAACTGAAATGTGATAAATTACTATTATAGCTTAGCCTATTTCACTATTTTCTTCTCTTGGGCTTAGTTTTCTCCATATTATGGGTTATTCCTTGAACATATCTGTAATATCAATGATGTGGATACCTCTATATACCAAATATCTACCATATAGCTAATTTCTTGTATGCATGCACAGATAGTAATTTATACAATGCTACATTTAATTAATAGGAACTAGTGAAACCTAAAGTATATATATAGCATATATATTTAGAAATATTATTTTTATTTTAAAATAAGTACTGCTGGATAGTTATTGCTGAGGAACAATTAGTCAGCCACAGATAGTTACTCTCTACAATTTGTGCCTACCTATACCAAACAAACACATTTAGAAACGAATGCAATTTTTTTTTAGAGGTTAGAACTCCTTTCATGTTTCTTATGTTGAAATTCAGCTCTTTTCCTACTAACTTTGACTTTCAGACATGTCCTTTCTCACAACATTTTAAGAATCTTTTATCTGCAGAGCCCAAAGATTTGAATGGAGAACAATATTTCCCCAACTGGACCAAATCTTTGGAGAAATGCTAGGTGAATAAAACTCTGCAGGCAATGACAGGAGAGGACAATTCCAACAAGAGGCAAGGCATGTCTCAGACACATAAGGAAAGGGAATTTCACAATCTGTATCATACCTCTGTTGTGATGTACAAACTCCATCTTCAGGGAACTGATCAAACTTACTCTGCTTGCATCAGATAAATTACCAAATAATTGATCTTGCTATAGTTTAGAGTATTAACAGAACATGAGTTGTAGCGACCTAGAAGATATTGTTGAGCTGAAGCCCCACAAGTTGCAGAGTAGCTATTTGTTTACAATTAACTAATCAAAGAAGATGCTTATATTGAAGATCATTTTTATACAGCATGTTAAATCAGGGACCCCAGAATGAACTAGCATAGTATGGTAGCATTGGATGAATCTACTGTATCCTCACTGTCTCCTTCTGTGTAGCCAAGCTGTGTGGATGGAAGGGAGTCCACTGTGGAGATGGGAGTGGGCTGCAACTGGGAGTAACAGGAGCAGGGATGGGCTTCAGCAGGGCAAGCAGCACCAAACTCAGGGGAAAATGGCATAATCCTCCCTCACTGGGTGCTTCTATCAGCCCCTTTTTTACTTTCTGCAAGGAGACCTTTAAAGCAGAATATAGCCAATTTAAGAGTACACTGCAATTATTTTTTGGCTAATACACATGATATATATCTAGGATTAATGAGTTACTGCACTAGGTATTAATATTCTCACCAACCTTAATGAGACATTCAATGCATCTTCACTGGCCCAGCAGTCATCAGTCATGTCACACAGAGCTGGTCTCTGTCCTTCAGATGGGCTGATCATAAAGGTAGCTGAGTTTTTGACTATTTTCTACTTTATTCTTGGGATTTTATACGATTTAAGGAAGTGTTTTCCCCATTTAATCCCTTCCTGCCAACTACAGCAGTATCAAAAACTTTAGTTCTATGTGTTTCTTTTCTTATCTTGCAAAGTTTTAGATCACACCTTCAAGACAATTTTCTCAGTGAAACCAAGTCAAGGTTACAGAGCTCTGCTGTGTTAAGCTAGGCCTTGAAACACAGACAGCTGAAACACTCCACTGTCAAACTATCCTATTTCCAAGTCGTCCCTGCACTTTGCCCATACATTTTGACTAGTTAATGTTCCTACTGGGCTAGTGAACTTTGTTTCTCATCCTATATTCAATCCCTGTTGACTCAAAGGCAAAATTATCTGTGTCTGAGGAAGGGGAGAAGGGTGTCTTTGAAAGGTCACTGTTGACAAGATTTCTTCTTATTTTGCACATAGGTTGTGAAGTCGGCATCTCAGGGCCCAGGTAATGAATCTGATTCCCTACAAATGACTGGTTTCAGCATATTCTGAAGTAGGTCAGGAAGAAAAATTGGTTGGTCAAGTGACCTGGACAGCTTTGTCCTACTTCAATATGAGGACAGCTGCTTCTAATCCAGAGTGGTTAGGTTCTTGGTTTTGCCCAATTAAAGGAGGTTCTGCCTCCCTCACAGGGCTTGTAAACCCTTTTAGAAGTGACCTGGGGTAGCCAACTCCTGCCAGGGAAACCCAACACTCTCTCAGAGAAAGACAACAGTATCTGGAACAGAAAGCTGTGCAGAATAAAAGGGGATAAAACAAGTAGAAGGTCATCTTTCATATTCAGTCACTAGATACTGTTCTCCCATGCCTCTATCTGGCTAGAGGCAGGGCCCATCTAACACTGATATTGGTTGGGGCCATCACAGCTCTTTCCCCGTGAATACATTTGGGAGGTACCTTCTAGTGGGTCAGATCCTTGCCTATGGGATACCAGTACTGCACTTACTCTCATGGACTTCCCTTTTTCTCTCTCCTTCAACTCTTGTACTAGGGCTGCTAGGGCACGGGTAGGTTTCCTGTCCCACCCTCTCATGTCTTCTCCAGGATCGGCTAGGAAATACCACAGCTCGGTTCATGGGGTCTGTCTGCTCTCTCTAACTGGGGAACATCTGGCTCTGACTTCAGAGGCTCTGGTTCACACTGGTGCCACAAGGAAGCTGTTTTCCTTCATCTTCTCTCTGAGTTTCTTCTGTTCATCTTTTACTTCTGTAATCAGTGCCTTGAGGCCCTCAACCAATGTTTATATAGCGGAGATATGGGCCCGTAACAGGGTGTGGACCATGCTGTCGTACATCCTGAGTTTATTTCTTACAGAGCCCACTGTCTCTCTGTTTCCTTTAACATGCAGTGATGTCAAGAAATTGGTGTATATGGATGGCCCTTGCTGTGAAAGACTCCACCACATCTGTGATGTACACCTGACACTGTCAGGGTTGTTGCTGGGTTGCCCATCCTTGTCAAAAAGTATCTCTAACAGTACCATTTCTCTCAGGCATTGGATACCTTCCTCCATGGTCTTCCAGGTTGTATCATAATAGTGCTGCTGCAGGAAGTCTCTGTAAACAAACTTCTCTCAGACACCTGTTAGAAGTTGCTCCCAGAGAGAAAGGGGCTTTAACTCCCTCATGAATGCTTGCTCAATACCCACATCCTGGGCCAGGGATCCCAAATACCTTGCTTTGTAATTATCAAGTGGCAAGCCTTCACCCATAAGGTTCCACACTCACATCAGCCAGGTCAAAATGGACTCGTCTTCACGTCGAGTAACATCGTTCCACATATTGTGGAGCTGGTCATATGACAGGGATTAGGTAATGATCTCAGGCTCTGGGTCCTCCACTGGTTGTGAAGGCCCTGGTTCCCTGTCCTCATTAACTGGACGTATTGACTTGGCTTTATACTTCTTCCTCTGCACTGGAGCTACTTCTGCTGGTTGTGACTTCCCTTCTGGTGTGACTTGGAGACTGAGCACTTGTGATGTCTATTCGTTTCTCTGCTCCACTATCTTTCCCTTCTGACTGTAGGTGGTGTTGCACAGTCCATACCATGGTGCGGTAAGCATGAGCTAAGGTCCAGCACATTGCTGTAAACTGTCCATCTCTGGAATTTATGGATCCATGTTCTTTCAGGCACTCAGCAACCTTACAGGGGGTCTGTGTTTGGTAAGGGAAGAGCTTCCAAACAATTGGGGAGAGTATTCCTTCAGCACCTGGCCTATCTCCTCCCATGTTCCCATCCAGTCAGAGTGATTTATGCCTATGTAGGCTGTTGGACAGTGCTAGGTGGTTGGACGATGGCAGGCTGTTGCATGGTGGCAGGCTGTTCCCAGGGTGGTCCCTAGTGTCTGGGGTAGGTCTTGGGGCAGTTACCAAAGACAACCTCACCCTGTCTCTAAATGCTGGGTAGGCTTCGCTGTACAAACACAGCAAAAACATCATCATGAATAGAATATCTTTAATGTCCAGGGGAAATTCAAACCTTTACAAGCTACTGAAGGACCAGATAAGAAGTGAGTGAAGGGTTGGGAAAAAGCATTTGCCTGCGTTTCTTCCCCAAAATAGGTACTATTATCAGTAAAACCCCAAGAATAAGACCCTGGGTGGTGATAGTATTGCAGCCATGTATATATATTTCAAAAAGGAACTACGGGTCCAGATTTTTCAGACACTGGTACCAATTTACAAACTTAATAGCAGCCACAGCTATTGCAGCCATGGTGTCCATCTTTAAGTAGTGATCTATAAATGGAAAAACCATATACATGGCCAAATACCAAAAGAAGTTGAATCACATGATGCCTAATGTGTCTCTATATACAGTACACAGGTAATTAGACAAGAGGCTTTATTCCTTTTTCACCTTTCCTCGAGTCAAGTCTCACGTTGGGTGCCAATGATAATGTCTAAGTTTAACAAGATTACAACTTTGAAATTAGGAGGCTTCCAAGCAAAAACTGAGGAAAAGAAAAAAAATCTCACACCAGTTCTTTATTAACAAACTTTTCAAAAGAAACAAAACAAAGTCCCAATTACCCAGGTGGGGGGAGAAACCCATGGTAACCAGGGCGCAGAGGGCAAATGGTCCTCAGCAGCTCAACAGCTACTTGCAGCCATGCGAACGACCAGCGATGGGTCCCCCTTCTCATAGGCACAGTCTGAGGTCAGGCAGCTCTGCTATTGCAGTCTCATGCCCCAAAGGGCAGACTACATCGCTCTGAGATGGGTTGGTTTCTCTCTCGCTTTCTCAGTCTCTCTTCAGGTGGTATGTGGCAGGGAAAAGAAAAAGACTTCCCCTCAGGAAAAAAAAAGCGGAGGTGGCTGAAAAGAATCCTGTGGCTGAAAAGAATCCCGAAAGCAGCTTCATCTCTGTCCAATCCTCTGGACAAAGGGCTTCTGAGGCGTGGCCCTGGCCTGTTCTTTAGAGGGAATCCCCCTCCTCCCCTCCCCTGGTCCCGTGCTGTACAGTGGGTGGCTCTGCTCTGTCTCCCCATCCTGACTTCCCCCACTGGGGGGAGGGGGGGGGCACAAGGATGCTGGGGAAAAAAATTACAGTATTTGTTTTCAAACCTATGACAAAACCAAAAGCTACTATATACTCTGTCAATTTTATATTGTTATGTTTCTTTCTTTCATACACAGTAGGCATTTTTGTGTTTTGCTTTTGATACAATCTCAGCCTTCTTTTTCAGGCTGACAAGTTTTTGATGACAGAAAGGAAGAGTGGGAAGTATTTTATAAGGTCACTCTTGTACCTATTTCACTCTTTATTCACAAAGAAAAACAAATATTGAAAACTGAATTTTGCTTCTAGTGCAGTTTTAACATTGATAATTTCAAAGAAACAAAAATTCAGTTCCCAAAAATCTTATCTAGAACCTTTTGTTTTGAAGGACCTGCAGCATTTTCTTGTAAAGAAGTAATCTTCTGTTTTAAATTAATGTGTAGTTTTTCTTGAGATCTTTAAGTTGTTTTTCTTTGAGCTATATATATATGGATGGGGAAAATTAAAAAAAATGTGGCAGCTTCAATGTTTAAAACATGTATTTTCTAATAATTTTTTCATAGATTATTAAAGAAATACAGCCTTTATCACCACCAATTTTTTAATGATTTCTGCTATGATAGTTTCTGCAATATAAAGTGGGAATAATTTCAGTTATTCTCTTCAAATACTATTCCCAAACATGTACCTTCCAATAAGGTACAGAAATCAGATTATGTTTAACCTTAAAGAGATGTTATAATAATTCAGAATCTGTCAGTCTTTGTTCTGTGAGTGCTAGACTGAGTTCTAGTGTTGTTCCCTTAAGTCATATAATGGATCAGATAAAACAGAGCTACAGATTTTTGTAGCAAAAGGCCCCCTCTAATTGAGGAACAATAGAAATCTGGGTAGTTTCAAAGTACGTCTATTCCAAAATGCCCTACAGCAGCTGGAGATGTTACTTAGGTGAAACATTGAAAGAGAGTAGCCATGTGATGGTGATGCTTTCGTAGAATATTTTCACAGATTGAATAATCTTTGGTTTGGGGACTTTCTAGAGAAATAAGCAAAGTGATGGAACAGTTTGAGGGCAAGAAAAGGAAAGAGAAATGGAGAAAGACACAGGAGAGATTGTATATATACATGAACTTTTGTAAAAGGGACAGGTCTCTGGAGAAGGTTCAGGCAAGAAGAGCGGCATGTTGTGAGAACAAGTTTGACCTTTTGCTGTTCCTGAGCAAGGACCCAGTCATGCATCTGTAGAGTGTTTTGGCCTGTGTATTAAGTTTACATGGCAGAGTTTTGGTGCCCTGCAGGCACTCAGGTCAGTGAAGAAGCAACGAGGGAGGTGCTCCAGGTGCAAGAGCCGATGTTGTGCTGCAGCCTGTGGAGAAGACCATGTTGAAGTTGGTTGTCTCTCTGCATCCCACAGAGAAACATGATGAAGCAGATATCCAGAACTGCATGCTGGAGCAGGAGGGCATGCCCTGAAGGAAGCTGCAGCCTGTGGATAGGAGCTGGAGCATTGTCCTTGCAGGAGTTGGAGTCCAAGGGTGACCTGCTGGAGCAGGTTGATCCTGAAGTATCCTGCGTAGAAGACCTGTACTGGAGCAGTTCTTGAAGTGTGGCCTGTGGGAAGGATCTATGCTGAAGAAATTTTTCAAGGACTTTATCCCATTGGTGAGACCCCAGACTGGAGCAAGAGAATTGTGTGAAGAGTAAGGAGCAGAAGAGCTAAAGTGTTATGAACTAACAACAATGTTTTTTCCTGTGCCACTCAGGGGTGAGAAAGTAGAAGATTTGGGAAGGAAGTTGAATTTCGGAATAAGAGGATGAGGGGGAAGTATTTTTAGTCTTTTTTTGTTTGTTTCTCTTTTTCAATATCCTAGTCTGTTACTAATTGGCAATATATTAAATTAATGTTCCCCAGGCTGAGACGTTTTTGGCCATGGTGGCAATTGGTGAGTGACCTCCCTGTCCTTATCTTGACCCACGAGCTACCTTATTTGTCTCATTTTCTTCCCCAGCTTGCTGAGGAGGAGTGAGAGTGGCTGTGTGGATGTCTGGCAGCCGGACAAGATTAACCCAGCACAACAATTAATTTTCCAAACCAGAAATTCATCACCTCAGAAGCAATGGTACGCAACCAATCTGATTTCATGGCATTAGGGTTCTTACTGGAAAGGCCCAAACATTGTTTGTCACAAAAGCAGATGAAATACAAGCAGACTGGATTGGACGGCCTTTGAATGGGCTCCTGTAGTCATGAGCATCCTGCAGGTGACATTGCAGAGGGTGGGCCACTGAACAAACGGGGCATCATATAGTACCAGAGATCAACATAGACAACTCCATAGACAACTTCTGAGAATCTAACAACAGATAAGAAATAGGTACATACAAGATTATGTCACAGAATAGGCAGCCTCCTACCCTCTGCTGTCACCTTTGGTGTTCTGTCAGAAAATCTGATTTTCAGTTTCTTTGCATGTCTGCAGATCCATATCTACAAAGAAACAACTCTTACTCACTCGTTCACAGAGACATTTGAAGGCACAGTAAGGTGCTGTTAGCTCTACCTCTTGACACTGTTTCACAGTGCATGAAAACAAACCAGGCTTCCAATCTTCAAACATCAGGTGTTTTGTCCAGTCCTTAGAATATGAAACATAAGAGTTTCAAATGTCCTAAGTCATCAGGCAATTCTATTTTCCATTTCCAACCTAATGAATACAGAATCCTTTCCTGCCTGACAGCAAGATCTCATATGGAAGAGAGGAAATTACCTTCTCCCTCAACAAAACACAGAAAAAGCTGGCAGCGGATGCACACCCCAGAGCACTGTGAGTCCAATATCTTCAGCGAGGGTGGAAGTTGCACAAACATATCTGATTGGAGCTGATGTTGTTTGTGGAAACGAAAGACTCCTCCAAGTCTAGCCGTGTGATAAAAAAGCCTTCTGCTGCTCTGTTTCCCAATTTGGTAAAGTTCCGGTGGGAACTGCACAACACATCCAAAGGGACACAGTAAAACCCCTAACTGTTCCAAGACAGTGCAAACCTGGCACCGCATTGCTGTATGTTGGAGAAACTAACCTGAAACCTCTTATCAGTCCTGGCTTTATTGGTGGAAAGAAACCAGGAGCTGCAGTAGTGTCCACAGAATTACAGTGTAGTAGCACCTCAGGACCACTAAAATGGTACCCCTGTAGTGGTACCACACACCACTGCTCCTTGCAACAAAGCAAAGTTGCTAGTCTAGAAACAACTGTGTTAGATAAATAATGTAAGGTAAACAAATTAATTGGATAAATTTCTGGAAAATCTGAGATGTTTTTGAATTTTTATCTTAAATTTATGTCTGCACTAATGACATCCTGTATTTATGACACAGGCAAGCATAGCATATATTCCCATATAGCTATTCTAGTGTTTGTTCTCAATTTAATATTGATAGTATAGTATGAAACACATGATTACATGCACATGTGGAAATTTCCTCTCACATTCTGACACCTAGGTAATATATTTCACTATTTCTGAAGTCATATAGAACAAAACATAACCTAAAACTATGCAAATTAAATTGATAGTATTTTCATTAAACTTTGTGGCTTCCCATTTTACTAATACCAAACTTTTTCTGTAACTTAATTTTTATCACAAGAATCAACACCTAACTTTCCTATGAACCACCATTACACCACATTTTTTAAGACATATCCATTTGCAAGCATAATGGCAGTTGCTGAATGGTTTGAATTCCAGATGATGCTTGATATAGCAGCTTTGCATGTGTAAGTGCAGTCACTAAATCTACTTTACAGTTAGAGCAGTAGAGAAAGATGATAGCTGAGAGAAGAATTAAGTGCTCTACCATAGGCATGTCCTCAATACATGTTCACAATATTTGACCCACGGCAGCCTAAACTGTTGATAACTGTTGAAACTTCCAAAATTTTATTCTGAAAAACACCACACCAAAATATGATCTTAATAGTTACGATGATACCTTGCAATGGCTAAGCTGATCCATATTTCACACACAGGTTTGTGCTATTCCATAACATGCCAGTGTAGGGCAAGTCCTATGTGGAGCAAAGAAAACTGACTTTTGGGAAAGATCACAGTAAATCCACTGGAAAAAAGATAGGGAGGTCCTGAACTGTCACGTTTACCACCTAGGAATCACCTTATATGCTTATTTTCTATCATTCTGTAATATTATACCTGCTATATAACTTGAATTACTGATTTTTGTATTTGTCTGGCAAATTATGAAATTATATGTGAGCTTCCAAATGCCATGCACCAAGATCCTTATTGACTTATTAACAATTGTCCACTGTTTTTCCATTGAGGGGCATCTGGATGAGGAGAGAGATATTTTGTATAGTCTCTGTGCATAGATAGTAGGATTGTGTCATGGTGGCTAGACTTTTAATGCAGTGATTTAGTATTATTTAGCAGGTTGCCATTCCTTGGTGAATGCTGTAATAAACCCAGACTGACAAAGGGTAGAAAGAGAAGTTAATTTTCACAAAATTATTTCTTTTAATGCTTATATTTGTTGCCACTGGAAGCCTTAGCATCCTGTTGCTGGTCCAATCCCTATGAGGTCAGTAATTTGAGCTCTTGGGATAATTTTTTGTGATGCCAGGCTTATATTTGCTCCAGAGGTGATTTCATCAGCAATGTCATGATGCAAAACATTTAAGACTGCTGCAATTAATTAAATATGTCATAGGTGGATGCTCTGAGATAAACCTGGAGGCTGACCCAAAGCACCAGAGCTCACACACACATTTTCTACAGATATCTGTTAGGTTTCTAATATCCAGGCAGGAAGAGAGAAAGTCCCGTTATTTATTAAATCAAAAGGCTAATATAATTTTCACTAAATGTCAGATATACCTCAGGAAACAATCCTCTTATGCAGTCTGTCCTTTTTGGGGGAATGTTTATACACCTCTCCATTTACTAATGTGATTCGATTTTCATTAGATCTTCTCAATCTAACCTTGTTGATTGATATTAGAGCTGATTCAAGAAATTTAAAAATGAGAGTAAACATAAAAAATTTAAAACTATCAACTGCATCACTTTTCTTGGTTAGTTAATTTAGAAACAATATTTTGATTCTATCAAGTTTTATTGATCCAGAATAATTCTTTGTAGCATAACACAAAATGATCAACACAAACATTTGATAAAACTATTAATCACAACATAAGGCTTCCACATAGTAACAAAAAAATCTCATTTACTTGTTCCTTGTTGTTTCTACCGAGACTAAATTCTATATCCAGGTAAACTGAAACTAGCCACTGGAGAGGGATTTTATTTTTCTAGCAGAAACAATTACCATTCATATTTCTAGACAGGAAAATGGAATTCATCGGATTTTGGTTAATATGCAATTACAGTGCCACAGAATAAGAAGATAAAGGAAGATGGATCGATCTCACGTGGTACATTGCTCTTTTCATCCTGTTGAACCCAAAGTTTCTCTCCATGTACATTTCATACTTTCTCTATCTCCAACTGAAAAATCTGCTGGGTGGCTTAAGCAGCTGGTAACTTTTCATACCTGTTGGCAGCTCCACAGTGACATTTAAAAATAAGTAGTGACACTGAAAGCCCCAGAACTTGCCTTTACTTGAAATGCATCTGACTTTGTCTGCTATCTGAAATCAGTTTCTGAGAGCATCCTGAAGCACTTAAAGATGAAGTCTCTTGCTATTCACTAATGAACACTGTAAGTTTTTTTAAAATCCAGCTTAAGACCAATTATTTTGACAATTATTCATTTCTTTAGCATGAAAACTAAATAATATTTGAAATAGAGCTGGGTGTTATATTTTTAATCATGTCTAATTTTAAAATATTTTTTTCTAGCTGTCTTTACTGACATGTCATGTTACCAATTTTTTCCTCTCACAAATGTCACTGTAGCAAATGAATTGTCAGCTTGTCACAGTGAATTAGAAAGTTCCTTCCTGTGTCCCTCACCTCGGACATAGTATCATGATAGCAACATGCATACTTCAAATATTTTGTAGTCCTTTGTAGAAGGGGGAATCCCACCACCATGGCCCAAGCCAAGGGTTATGTCATGCTAAAGAACTTGCTCTTCACTCTTTTGGGTGCTTCAATTCGTTCATTTTGTTCCTGCTCATTTGCAGAAATATTACTCTTCACCTAATGTCTGACCCTTCCCACACTCCTTCTCCTGCCTCAGGGAAAGCCCCATCAATACCTAACTGATGGCACCGGACAACTCTGGCTCCTTCTGTGGTCGGATTTCATGTCAGCTGCAGCTGTCTGCTCCTACTTCTGGACGTGGTCCCTGCTGAGCCTGGTCCCGGCTGTCATTCCCAACGCCCTCCTGCGTGACAGGGCGGCGAGGCTCCGGGTGTTGGCTGTGCATGACAGGCGCCTCTGCAGGGCCGTGAGTGGGTGGGTGGGTAAAGGCTGCCAGGAGCCTTTGACAGCAGAGGCCTCGAGGACTGAGATCAAAGGTTAAACGGCTTTTTGCTGCCATCT
Source organism: Myiozetetes cayanensis (assembly GCF_022539395.1). NCBI lineage: Eukaryota > Metazoa > Chordata > Aves > Passeriformes > Tyrannidae > Myiozetetes > Myiozetetes cayanensis. Next base: position 26,206,386 of record NW_026087521.1, on the reverse strand, counting down.
CTTGATAAACCAGAGGAAAAGGTAGCAGAAGCTGATACAGTGTCTGAGCAACACCCACCGGGCTGGGGCAGCATTTAGCGCTGGCTGATGAGGATGGATTTACCTTCTGGGTGGACAGAGCGCTAAAGACTTGTCACGGGTGATGATGGATGAGCATCAGAGCTGCCCGGAGAGAGAGGTTCATTATAAATACACTTCATCCTCACTATCCTGACTTGGGGCCGAGGGAGGTTGTGAGGGAAAAGTGGTTTCTGCCTTTGAGGGAATGAGTAATCTCTAATGGCACAGTCTCTGTATACTATACAGGTTTTTGTTGTTGTTTGTTTGTTTTTATAGTTGAAAGAGAGCTTTCAACTGTAAAAACAGGCTTGAAATTCAGGCTCTACCTGTCATTATAAGAGATGCTAGGTGTGGACCCTGGTGTGGTTGCAGAGCTCACAACGACATGAGTCCCTCACAAATTTCAATGATGGGGATATTCTGTGGCTAGATTATTCACCTAGCTCTCCAAAATCTCCCATAGTTGATACCTACACAACTCCCATTTTGTTGGCTAGCTAAAACTTGTTTGAAGTACAGATCATCCACCGCTGCAGATCAAGCAAATTACAGATCAGCAATGACATCTAAATAAGAACACTTTCCTTTTTGGACTTGGTTGTGAGAAAAAAATAAAAATGAAGATTTAAAAAATAAAAAATGTGCTAATTCTCCATTAAATTCTCAGTCTTTCAAGTAGGTCCTCTTGGCCTACAAATACTCTTTTTATGAGCTCCAAGGCTGCTATCATTTCTGCTTAGCCAATGTTAAGACCATGCTTGCCTAGGGTATAGAAAAATGAAAGCAGAATAAATTCAAATCAGCAGAGAATTTACTGAGTAATTCCTTTAAACAGGCATTGCATAAAATGCATCTGTGGTCCCTGAATAGAACACAGGATCCCTGCAGAAAGCTCAGTCCCCTGAGAGACAAAGTCACATTCCTCCTTGCTTCCTATACCACCAAGTTAACTGGTGTGGCCTCACCTTGAATACTTTGTTTGTTTTGGGCACCACAGTATAGGAAAAATATTAAGCTATTAGAGAGTGTCCAAAAGAGGGCAGCAAAGATGGTGAAGGGCCTTGAGGGGAAGACATATCAGGAGCAGCTGAGGTCACTGTTCAGCCTGGAGGAGACTGAGGGGAGACCTTATTGCAGTCTACAGCTTCCTCATGAGGGGAAGAGGAGGGCCAGGCACTGATCTCTTCTCTGTGATGAGAAGTAGCCACAGCACCAAGCATGCCAGAGTTCAAGTACTTGTACAATACTCCCAGGCACATGGTGCAACTCTTGAGGATGGTCCTGTGCAGGGCTGAGAGTTGGATTCGATCCTTGTCCGTTCCAACTCAGCATTTTCTGTGATTCTGTGAAATGGAGAAGCAATGCAACACTATTGTGTCTATTCCAAATCCATTAATAAAAGAAACACAGTCACAGTTTTAAAAATGAGAACCAAAACATTAAAATACTTGTGACATCTCTGGTGGTGGTCTAGGTATATTTCTGACTGTTAACTGAACAAGATTTACAACTAAACATGGAAATTACCTTGTTAAGCCTATGAATGTCTATGAGGTATGAGGATCTCTTTTTTAATGAAACTCTGTACCCTATCCAGGGTAATAATAATGTTTATTTTAATTGATAAGAGAAACTTTGTCTCCTTCTTTCCAAAAATGATAATGCAAATACAGTAAAGAGTAGTGCACAGTTACTAAAAAAAAAAGGTTGGAAAAGCCAAGAGGTTCCCCTCTCTTCCCTTAGTCATGCGTTTTACATGAAGTAGAGTCAGTTTTAATTGTGTTAGAAAATGATCTCTCTTTCTCAGTTTTACGTTTTAAATGTCAGGTCTATAATATCTCAATGTTGTAGCCTCAACCATAGTGACTCTGAGTCGTCCTCGACCACCTAATAACAATCCTAGTTCCACAGGGCGTTAGACCAAAGGCTTTTTGGTATGGATGGCATAATCCCTGCAAGATGTTTGGAGAAAAGAATCCTTTCAAACAGGGACATGTTTCCTGTACGTGTATTTGGAGCCATACTCCAATACATTCCTGTATCCTCTAGGAAATTCTAATTATGTTTAGCTGTCATCTTAAGTTCTTATGTGATTTAATGATACGGGATAAGAAGATTATTCTGATAGGATACTAAGGGGAAATATAAATTTGATTTAATCCCATGTTTCTGCATCAGCATCCTCAAATGACCTGTGCTGCTGAGAAACTGTAATTTCTAATGAGAACTAAGCTTTCTGTTGTCATGGTTCCTGTAAAACTTCCAACTGGAAACACCAGTTCAAGAGCTGTATTTCAACTTAACTGTGGCCTGAGACAGGCAGGAAGATAAATGTACAAATATAAGAACAAATATTAAGAATAAAACAAAAATCACACTAAGAGATTAAAGATAAAATTATTTTTGATAGTGTGCTTCCAACTGCCCAACTTCATGACCAACAAGTAATCACAACTGAAGTTCTCATACCGATAATCAGAAAACATGCTTTCCTAGGTATGAATTATGTTGCCTCCCTATCACTGCATACATTGGAAAATGATACTAAATTACTATATAGCTGTTCCCCATTTTCTTCAAGAGCCATCTAGAAAATGAGAGTCCCTTTGAATCTTGTTAAGTTGTACACTGTTAAAAGGAAGTCTAGTATCATAGAATCATAGAATCATAGAATAGATTGGGTTGGAAAAGACCTCCAAGATCATCAAGTCCAACCCCTGATCCAACTCTAATTACTATATCATGGCACTAAGGGCCATGTCCAATCTCTTTTTAAAAACTTCCAGGGATGGTGAATCCACCACCTCTCTGGGCAGGCCGTTCCAATGCCTGATCACCCTCTCTGTAAAGAATTTCTTCCTAACATCTAACCTAAACTTCCCCTGGCAGAGCTTGAGCCCATGTCCCCTTGTCCTGTTGTTGGTTGCCTGGGAGAAGAGACCAACCCCCACCTGGCTATAACTTCCCTTCAGGTAGTTGAAGAGAGTGATGAGGCCACCTCTAAGCCTTCTCTTCTCTAGACTAAACAATCCCAGCTCTCTCAGCCTCTCCTCATAGGACTTGTGCTCAAGTCCCTTCACCAGCCTGGTTGCTCTTCTCTGGACCCGCTCCAGCACCTCAATGTCCTTCCTGAACTGAGGGGCCCAGAGCTGAACACAATACTCAAGGTGCGGCCTCACCAACGCAGAGTACAGGGGAAGGATCACTTCCCTGCTCCTGCTGGCCACACTGTTCTTGATGCAGGCCAGGATGCCATTGGCCTTCTTGGCCACCTGGGCACACTGCTGGCTCATGTTCAGCTTCCTGTCAATCAGCACCCCCAGGTCCCTCTCCACCTGGCTGCTCTCCAACCACTCTGTCCCCAGCCTGTAGCGCTGCAGGGGGTTGTTGTGGCCAAAGTGCAGGACCCGGCACTTGGCCTTGTTGAACTTCATCCCATTGGAGTCAGTCCATCTCTCCAGTCTATCCAGATCCCTCTGCAGAACCCTCCTGCCTTCTGGTAGGTTGACACTCCCTACCAACTTGGTGTCATCAGCAAATTTGCTGATGATGGACTCAATCCCCTCATCTAGGTCATCGATAAAGATGTTAAACAGGACTGGGCCCAGCACTGATCCCTGGGGGACACCACTGGTGACCGGCCGCCAGCTGGATGCAGCCCCGTTCACCAGCACTCTCTGGGCCCGGCCCTCCAGCCAGTTCCTAACCCAGCACAGAGTGCCCCTGTCCAAGCCATGAGCTGCCAGCTTTTCCAGGAGTATATTATGGGAGACAGTGTCAAAGGCTTTGCTGAAGTCCAGATAGACCACATCCACAGCCTTCCCCTTGTCCACCAGGTGAGTGACCTGATCGTAAAAGGAGATCAGGTTGGTCAAGCAGGATCTGCCTCTCCTAAACCCGTGCTGGCTGGGTCTGATTCCTTGTCCATCTTGTAGGTGCTGTGTGATTGCACACAGGATGATCTGTTCCATAACTCTGCCAGGCACCGAGGTAATCGAAGAACAAACTAGAACTCCTACCTCCTGCTCCTGATTGTCTAGATGACCTCAGTCAAATTACTTTATTATAGGCCAAAATAATCTGTGTGTCAAAAACGAAAACTCTCATTTTCTTTAGTCACATCATGCTATTAGATAATACAGTATAATTTCATAGGTTTATAAACATAGGCTTACTAGATCAGATTAAAGCACAGGCCAGGGCTCTGATTCTGACAGTAGTTTGTCCTCCTCATGTGCCTTCCCAAAGAACAGCTTTGGTATAGGATAGACTGTAAAAAGAACTGATAATTTCCTTCATAGTACATATAGTTTCCTACAAATCTACAGATTAAGGTATTACTTTCCTAACATTTAAAGTGACAATTAGCTGTGAATATAAAAATATCTTATCAGGTTCCATCAATTAAGATCAATATGTGAAGTGGTTGGTGGTTTAGATGCAAATTTGTACACACTGTTGACCATTTTTGCTCTTACGTGCTAGATTATGCCAATGCTGTCAAGTTGAATGATAGCATATTGCAGTGCAAAACGGACATAAATTTTGTCAGGAGCCCTGTAAAAAGGTTGATGAGAGAGAGGAAAGGTGGACTTTTATTCCAGGGTGCATCCAACATAGACTGGGTTTTCTGCAGCAGTTATAGCCAGACCAGGTAGATCCTTTTTGAGGACTTTTTCATCACAATGCTGATATTCTCATATTTAAAGATGTATTAGAGAATGCTAATATGGACATTACTTTACTGTAATATAGGATTTTAAAAGATAAGCTATTTTTAAAGAGGTTTTCCTCTGTTGAGTCTGATACTTTACCAGCTAGTAGACTGTATGATCAGAGTGGGAACTAGAAGTCACTGAGACACAAAGCCTCTGCTGAATATGTGTCCATCAGGAGCTTATGGAACTCACTTGGGATACAGGCTAACTTTTCCTATATAAAAATATACATTAAAAAAAAGTATATAGCCTTCAGGACTGTAACTCTGTGGATTAAAAGAAGCATTCCTTTAAAAAAATCAAACTTTTCAGTAAATGGAACAAATTAATGTCCAATATCTCATGAAATTTTAAATCTTTGGGATAAAAATAAATCAAAAAGCCATCAAACATTTTGTCATCAAACCAAATAGACCAAAAAACCATCAAACGTGTTTTGGAAGAAGGGACAATTACATAATGATGAATAATTCATTAACACTTAAAAGATAAATTCTGTAAATACAGGTCTGACTGCAATTATTCTACTACCCTAAATAATTCCAACATAGAGAATTGTGGAATTCTTTAGTCAGAAAGCAATTCTTCCTTTCTAATTTTGCTGATTTTAAGAACTTTTCACCAATTCCTTATTTATTATATGACTATAAATGTATCCCATTAAAGATTAGCCTGATGTACAAACCATCCTAACCTTAATATTGCCAACTTATGGTACATGTTGAACTTCTTCACTGTCCTATAGTTTCTCTCTTTCTTATCCAGACCTTTTATTTTGTGTATGTGTAGTCCTCTGGTAAACCTCTATTAATTCCAGTGAAACATTTCCACTCCATCCCAGAACAGATCCCAGTATAACATAATAGCCAAAGCAAAGAAACCTGTTATGGATGCCCATGCCTAATTCATTACAAACAACACAAGGTCTGCTACTAAGATTTGATTCATTGCAATGTTAAACTGGAATCCAAATTGTGTTTCCACAGAAAATTCAGAAAATTTCATTCTTTAAATTTAAAAAAAAAGTATCAGAAATTTGTAAGTTAGTGCCTACAGATGCAAGATAATGCACAATTAAGTAATGTGTTGCAGCATATGTCCTACATACTTAGGTACAGTGGGGGGCAGCCATAGTATTAGAGCACCAATCTATGTATTGCAGACCATATGGCACATTTGTAGACCACTTGGAAGCTGCAGCTGGTGCAAAATGAAGTTCCTATTTGCTTAGCAGATCTGGCAGGAGGAAAATACCTTATGCCAGTGTTATTTTTACTATGTGTTCCCACAGTACAAATTCACACTGTTGACGCTGATGGCTAAACCTGTGTATGCTTTTGATGTTTGTTACCAGAAAAGCTCCTTTTCTTCATGGCAACTCTCTTTTGATTTACCATGAAGCAAATCAGTATTTACTAAGTAATTGTCTTTGGTTTTCTTTATATCTTACCTCTCTTAATTTTAGGACAATTATGCTGCTAAAATCTTTCTTCACCTTGTTGCTATTCACTTTCATTCTTCATAGTAATTTTTCAAATTTCTTTTCTCATCCCACCAAATATTTAATTAGGAAAAAACACTACATTTTTCTAGGAAATGTTTCTCCAAGACCTGCCTTCTAGAATGCCATTAATTATTGGAAGATTAGGAAATACTGATGATTCATGTTTCTCAGTTACAAAGAGCTAGGTCTGAAAAAGTGTCACACCTTACTTAAACAAATTGCTACATCCTACATCCCTCTCTAAAGCCAAAAAAAAAAGTCTTATTTTAGATCTTGATCCTCTCTATAATCCAATTTTTTTTTTCTGTGGAGGTATTTTTTTCATTTTTCACTAGACGATGTGAGACAAAAGCTTCCCCAACACACCACCAAACACAGTATGCCAAAACTTCCTAATATACCCAGGTCAGTAATTAATTTCTTCTTCCTGTCTCCATAAGAGTATGCCTTATGATCAATCAATCTTATTATGATACAGTATCACAGCTATACAGGTTTGATTAATTACTCAGTTTTTCAGGGGTATCATTTGCTACTAGAGAAAAAAAAATGTTTTCTCCCCCAGCAAATCCCTCTAGCATACACAAAGTATTTAATTATTTCAATTTTACAGGAAGAATGATGAGCTGGGGTGGTGCCTGTGGTACAACTGACAGTACTGGTCTATTTTCCTGAAGCTCCATTTTTAGCCTGTGTAAGTCCACTGAATGTATCTATCTGTTGACCCACATCAAATGAATGTCTGGTTCATTATCTAGTCGTCCTCCCCTAATTCTGATGCATGTATTTTAAAACAGAGAATTCTTTTTCTGTTTTCAGAAAAATGATATTATCCTGAACACCTGTCAGAACTGCATCTAACAAAAATTTTTCACAGAAAATTCATTTAAGAAAACTGCCAGTTTTTCATCCTGCTTCTATAATAACCAACTTAATCACATAAGGATCAACACTAAAGCATATTAAAGGCATATTACTTGTCGTTCTGAGATGAAGTAAGGAATCTCAGGTTCTCCTGGTTTTGTTCTTTCTCACATTCAATACCATCCCATTAACATTTTGAATACAGGGAAGAAAACTTCTCTTTTACTTGTGGCATTACTGTCATACCTCCATAAAGAAACATACAGGATGTGCATTTATGCAAGCAATGTTCAGTGTTCCTATCACATTGGTGTGTTAAGTACTGAATTTGGTAATGCTCTGCTCAGGACCAAAACACTCTTGTTCAGATGGAGGTGCAAGCCCAGGGCCGACATTTCTGTGCATCCCTGGTCTCAAATGCAGCAAAGCCCATACAGATATATTTAACTTTAAACATTTACTTAAGCCCCTCTTGTTTCTGGAAAGCATTTTGCTTTAACATTTTGCTGAATCAGACTGCTGGTTAGGTGCCAGCTTTTGGCTGAGATGTCAGTTTTAAACCCCTTCTACTCAGCTCCTTTGACGAGCAGCTGGGAAAGAAGAACAGTCCATGTAATTAAAAAAAACAAGAGGGGAAAAAAAAAAGAGAAATAATAATAAGATTTGAGAGGCATGTGCTTGCTATGGAGACCTTTTTTCATTGGTGTTGTAGTTTTCCAGGTAATAGTTCTGACATGGAATTATATGAAGTGATCTTCGTTGAGTGTATCTAGTTACTGTGGGTGTCGTTGCAGGAAGTAATCAGTTGTGGAGGTTTATAGAAGGTTAAAATAAAACAAACAAACACACATTTAACATTACATGGTGTTCTATCACATCATTTTATAAGTGCATCACCCCTTGTTTAACATGCGTAACTTCCGGGAAAAACACTCCCGATGCTAACACCCCAGTTCTATGTCTGCCCTTTTACCTCGAGAGGGATGCAGCTGTGTGCGGGATGACTTTCGCCACCCATTTAACACATTCTTACACTTTTTTTTTTTTTTTTTTAAGTATAGAAAACAGGGAAGCCTCATATTAGTCCTCGCTGGAATTTTACTCAAGGTGTTCACGGCTGCCGCTACACCCATCCCGATGGGCTGCACCAGCGTGTTCGGTGTCGCACAGCAATCGCGTAACCGACAGGTGCGAGCATCCGCGGCCCCGGGCGGCCGGGAGAGGGAGCCGCCGGGGGATGGAGATGCTTGGGGCGAGGGAGCTGCCTGGGGATACGGGAGGAGCCGCCGGGGGTGGGAAGGAGCCGCCCAGGATTAGAGGAAGCCGCCGGGGATAGGAGGGATCCGCCGGGGTGGGAGGGATCCGCCGGGATGGGAGGGATCCGCCGGGATGGGAGGGATCCGCCGGGATGGGAGGGATCCGCCGGGATGGGAGGGATCCGCCGGGATGGGAGGGATCCGCCGGGATGGGAGGGCGCCGCTGCCGGCGCGGCTGAGCCGGTGTTGCGGCGCCCTCTGGTGGGGGCGCGGCGGGGCCGCAGCCGCCGCTGCGGGCGGTGTTGGCAGGCGGGGTCCGCGGGGTGAGACCGCCAGGAACTGCCGGCGCTTGGGAACTCCGCGCTCCTTCCCAGCGACACGTGGTGTTATGGGAAAGGCTCTACCTCTCTGCTTTCTTACAAATAATCAAGCGCGACTCTTACATAAAGCACAACAGCTTCAAAAGGAACAGGTCATGTGCAGAGCGTGACTCTATGGACGTGGATGTCACTCAGCTTAGTATTGCAAAACTGTTTTGTTGCCCTGTTTGTACTAATGACATGCAATATACCATTATTATGATATTACTGCGACTCTGAGAGTGACAGTGACAATCTTGAAATTAAAGGTGCCAATAGCACCACCATGTCTGCAACACTGCTGCATATATTTATCCTACAATTTCATTTTATTTCATGAAATGAATTTTCATTAAATGAAATCGAATCAGATTTCTTGAAATGAAATTAAATTTAACAAAATGAAATGAAAATTCCACACTTTATTTTATTCTATGTAATGAAAATTCATTTCATTTTATTACATGAAATAATGAAATGGAAATTTGGCGTTTCATTTTTTGTTGAATTTCACTTTATTTCAAAAAAAATGGTTTTATTCCATTTCATGAAATTTCATGAAATTTTATTTCAAGAAATCTGATTTTATGCCACTTTATTTCATGAAATTTAATTTCATTTTACAAAAAGAATTTTCATTTAATGAAATGAAATGTCAAATTTTCATTTAATTGTCTAAATTTAATTTTAAGAAATTTTATTTTATTTCATTTTATTTAATTTCATTTTATTTCAAGAAGTCTCATTTTATTTAATTTAATGAAATTTCGTTTAATTTTACTTCATGAGGCTTCTGTAGCCCTCTTCACCTAGCCCTTTCATGCTCTGTATTTTTTACTCCCTATTTCATTCTTTTAGACTGAGGTGGTGATATTTAGAGGGTATCTCTAATAATGGAAAAAGGTAGAGAGGAAGGAAGATAAGGTTTCATCTCTGGTAAAACTTTTCTGTAATAGGTGCTGGATCAGGTATGGGGTAAAGGGGCATCATGGAGTTCCAAAGGGAAAAGAATGAGGCAGGTAGGTATGAATCTCCATGGGGACATTGTCAGTAAGAGGAGAGATCCCCACATTAGCCCCCTTGAAATCCCTTTGGCCTGTGGTTAGACCCAGGAGTCAATCAAGGCAATGTCAGTGAAGCTTTTTCCTCTGACTTCTTCATCAGTAGATCTGCTTAACTGCTTTATCTGAGTTAGTGAAAGCCTACAATCATAACTATCACTCCTCTCAAGCTAGAATAGAGAAATGTTAACCCAGAGTGCAGTACATAAGGCAGACCTGTTTATCACAGATGAAAGACTGAATTCAGACAATTCTGCTTTTGTGAGCACTAGAGACACAGTTTTCCAATAGACAGCAGGCTGCTTCTTGCTTAGAACATTCATCACATAGATGTACAAAACAAAAGCACAGTTGGTTGTGAAGCTTTGCCTTAGAGAAGTATTAGATTGTTCAACATCCACCATTTGTCAGGCCAGTTGTGTTTATTGAATGCATTTGAATTGCTCTGGTTTGCTCTGGCACATCCACTTTGTAGAGCTTGAACAGGCAGGAGAGAAGGCTTTGGGGGAGGGAGGGAGGGAGGGAGGGAGAAACTAAAGACAGCAAGGCAGCAACCTGACCTTCCTGTATGCTTGTTTCTTCTGCTTTCCTGCACTCCACTGACAGCCAGTCCCACATGATGCATGGTGATTGCTGAAACCTGCTACCTGCTGTGTGAGTCTGATACTTTCCAAAGGCTGATTGTAGCTGAGAAATGGATGACCCTTGCTCTCACACATCCACACACAATACAAATAATATTTCTTGGGCAGGAACAAGATGGGGCTTTTTTTCCCCCTCTTCTTCTTCACTCTACATGGGAAAGGCACTGCCTGTTATTGACTAATGTCACTTAGGGACTCAGGGCTAGTTTTTCTACAGCATATAACATTTTGTAGTCTGTCATATCTGGTTTTATGCTGCTTGATTTTTCCTTGATGTGATTGCCTGATGTGGAAATGCCTGCAAACACAATGAATTAAACAGTTCTTTAGTCATAGTAGCATCCCAAGTGGTACTTTCATTGGCTTCGCATTTACCTCCCGTAATATGATTTATTTTGTTGGCAGCTGGAATGGTTCCTGCCGTGAAGCTCATGTGCCCTTTTCCGGGGCTCATGTTCCCTTTCTGTTATATGCCCTCAACAGATGTGAGAAAGAATAAGGAGACATATGATGAAAATATCTCACAGAGGCCATGAACTCAACATGTTTCACAGGCTGCTCGGGTAAAATATGACCTGTCATTAGGTGTTACTAATCATGCTGTGGGACAAGAGATTTAATAAGTTATGAAAGATAAACTTTTATGAACTGCAAACTGGGACTAATGAATGAGAGCTCACTTTCAGCAGCAGATGTTATTTAAGAGTTTCCCCCTCACCTTGGAGGTGCTCATTCCTCGTCTATTGCAAGAGATCACTGGTCTTTGGTTGTACCCTTTGATGGCATGACTGCACCATCTATTAGATCTTTGCATGGAGCTTTCTCAAGAAATAACAAGAGGCTATATTCTTTTAAAAACATAATTTCCCAGATAACATAAATTGTGCAATTGCCACAAAGAAGTGGTGTGTGTGATAGTCTCTTGGAGAAGAACCAAAAATACTTATCAGTTAGTGGTAAATTGGTAAAGATACATCTTAAATTGGATATGCTGCAACCGGAGTAATAATATGGAAACATGTCCTTATATGGTGGTAATACCCAAAACATGTTGTGTGCTAAGAAAGCATAACCCTGTAAGAGACATGCAAAATCCCATCCAGAACACACCATCTAAGGAGAACAAAAGAAGATGAGAAAAGATATTCTGTTTGCAGTTAATCAAGCCATTGATGAAATCTTGTCCTTTATTACATGAAAAATGACTTTACTGCTGTCTTAATTATATTTAAAGGACACATTACATATAATCTTCTCACCTACCCTCTTTTCTTCAGCACCATTCACAGAAATTCTTAAACACTATTCAAAAAATTGCAAAGATTTACAGTTTTCCTTTAAATCTAAAAGTATCTAAGTTTAAGGGAATTTTGTAACATTATCAACACAGAGTTGGGAAAATAAAGAAATTATGCAATTGCACCATGTTCCTCAGTTTCTAATAATATTTGATTACATAGTTGAGTGGAGAAGAAATCTATCAAAAAGTTATAAAAGCTTAAACTCTGGTGGTCTTATTTACCATTTTGAGGCAAGTCAAATGTGGGTTTTATAAATTTATGATCATGTCAACAAGAAATTATATATTTGTTTAAAGGAAATAATATATTAATTAAAAGTTCATAAAATACTACTTGTAGTGTTTCCAAACACACAAGGAGCAAAGCACAGCTCTCTGATCTTGGCATTAGTCCTGATGTTTTCACAAATTGAAAGTTAAGAGTTATTTTTACCTTGCTGTAAAGAGAAGGAGCCATCTAATTCAGGCCACAGGAGGCCCCCACAGAGCAGGCGAAACAGCAAACTTTCACAGCCTCCCTGGATTTCATATTCATAGATGTGCAGAATGTCTGCTCTATGGTCTTAGCATGCAGAGGAGACTCACAGCTGACAAGATGAATAGAGCATTAGCAGTTCTGTCAAGGAGTAGACACAGAGTCTATACTTTCGACACTGGTGGACAACAAAGCTCAGTGAAATAGAGGCACTTTGGATTAATTATTAGAACACCAAGTATAGTACCTTTCACAATTCAAAATAATTTCTATAGTAATAAAAGTCACTGTGACAATATAGTACTGTTGCTGCAAATTTTGTCTATTCCCTTCTTGTTTATAAGCTCCTCATAATAATACTTTATCCATCAGAATTCATTGAAATGCATTTCATTATCCCAATCAGCCCCCTGAGTCACTACTTTATTGTATTGCATTTCCTTCCTACTGTATTTGAAATTTCTTCTAATACTAAAGCTGATTCCAAGCCCATTACAACCAGTTGTGAATTAGCTTTTATTCTGCTCTGACTTCTAAATGCATTTTAATAAATTCATGCTAAAAAATTTATAACATAATATTAATGCACTTTATCTTTTAATTATTCTATCCCAAATTCATGTAGTTATTTCTGATTCATTTCATGCTTTTTCTTGGTCCCAGGATGACCTAGCATCTTACCCATGAGCATGAGCAATTGTAGTACTATATTTCTCTTGATTTTAGGATTAGAAATTAGCATCACACCAATGCTTTATAAAGGGATAGGAATACACCATATTTATGTATTTATGTGCATGTTTTCTTCTGAACACACTTTTGGAGTAACCTGAAAAAGCTCTGCAAGTGTAATGTACATACACAAGTAAAAAACATAGTCATAAACAACTTGTTGAGAGCAAGAAGGAAGTTCTCACTCCCTGATTAGCACCAGCTAATGTGATAGATGCATTTGTGGAATTTAACTCTCTAGTTCGTCTTCTTCATTGTTCAGCTCTTCTCTTATGCAGTGAATACCAGCATACAGACACTCACTGAATCTCCACAGCTCAGGATTATGTTTTCAGTGTCTATATACATTTCACAGATTTGAGGCAAACTCATGAAAGAACTATGCCTTTAAACCAGTGTGTGGCAGAACTGCTTTAGCTGTTAGAATATTAGTATAATTCAAGTTTTACACTTTTCAGTAACACTTTTTTTCTTCCAGAAAAATTTATCCAGACGGATATTATTTGTTGGTTAAAACCCTGTCTTGGATCAGAAGGCTATGAAATGTAGTGCTAGGTTGTTCTGCAAGTGTTTGTTTGATGGTAGTGTATGAAGACATATAGGTATGACTTCATCTAGTCAGAGATCCATTAAGAGAGAAACAAGAGAAGGGGAGTCAGCAACTCCTGTCTTTCAGCTGACTGACACTTCCCACCATGAGATATTTTGGGGAATATTTTCTTTGGAAAGTTCCCACACCTCTGATGCTGTCAGCAATGATGAGGCTTGCTTGACAGGATTATACTGTTAGACTGAGGAGTACACATTCTTTTTCTCACAAAATTCTCAATATATTTGATGAGATGGAAGTTGATAGTCATTGCTTTTTCCTGTCTTTAACTGAATTTTCCAGGTCAACTTCTACACCATGTTAAAAGTAGTGAAACTGACCTAGCTACTGAAGTTGCAGCAGCCACACATATAATGAATACACATGGGTGTTTAAAGTGGGAACAACCAGGGCCCACATTTGGTTTCTCAACCCCTTTTCTTTTCTTTTCTTTTCTTTTCTTTTCTTTTCTTTTCTTTTCTTTTCTTTTCTTTTCTTTTCTTTTCTTTCCTTTCCTTTCCTTTCCTTTCCTTTCCTTTCCTTTCCTTTCCTTTCCTTTCCTTTCCTTTCCTTTCCTTTCCTTTCCTTTCTTTTCTTTTCTTTTCTTTTCTTTTCTTTTCTTTTCTTTTCTTTTCTTTTCTTTTCTTTTCTTTTCTTTTTCTTTTCCTTGTCTTTTTTTTTTCTTTTCTCTGAATCATTGAAAAGTCTTGAGATTGTTAAATAGAAGGGGGGAAAATGTGTATTGTTTATGGGGCTAGTTTCACTACATTCCAAAAATATATTCCCCATGCCAATGGCTTATATCTAAGACTCAAGCATGCAAGGGCATAGAGAATGTGTTGAACTTTGACATACTAGTATCTTGCCCAAAATTTCATTTGCTGGGGATCTTAGTTCACTCTGTTTTAAGCAGCAACAAATTTTTCTTGCCTGGTTTCAGAACAAAAGCTTTAGCTGCAGGTAAAACTTTCCTCCAAGCACATGATGGTAAGTGCAATGCTGCCATGCCTAGCTCCATGGCAGGGACTTCACTGGACTTACTAATATCCCATGTGTTTCTAATACAGTATGAACTGCTGCTATGACTTAAGTGTTAAGAGAAAGTTAGTTCATAAAAGTATCTGTGAAGATGATTTCTGTAGAATTTATTTTGTAGGTGATGCAGTTAAACAAGTTCTGCAGTCAAGATCTTAATATAAAGTATAAGAAAATGAGACTAGAACAGGGAGAATGGATTGGCAAAACCAGCTGTAACTCCAGGAGAGAGGAAAGATTCTGAATAAAGATGGAAGTTGTTGCAGATGTATTCTACAATAAGATAAAGAAAGAAAATAGATCTCTAGAGCAGATTAATTGGAAAGAGACAACAAAATGAAAGGGAAAAAAAAGAAAAACATGAAACCTAATTTTTTTAAATCGTGAAATAATTGTTAGCATAATTGGCTATATCTACATTTCACTGCTTTCTTCTATGTTTGCATTTCCCAGAGCAGGGAAGTTGACGTTGATTCTAGGAACTACTTTTACCACTTCCTTCAAATTCTGAGTTCCACGTGCACTTTTCTATTTTTATCTTTTATCTTTGCATTCCCATCCTTCTCCAGATTACCTTCGTGAAATCAAGACTGATCACTAGAGATAGTAAAATAAGTTCTTCTGTCCCTCAGATAATACTGATTTCTGTGCAGTTAATGATTCAGAAGTATTTATTTATACTGGAAATAATTTTCACACTAATCCCAAATTTCAAATATTATCCTTCTCTACCTGCCTATCATATATCTGCACTTGATCATGTGTTGTTCTTCAGAATAAAAGACTCCCTTTTTCCTTAGGTTTTTTATTATTATTATTTTATTTAATTTTATTGTATTTTCCACTGTAAACCCTTGTAGTTCAGGTTGACAGTATTTTTAAGGTTGACCTTTTTCACTAGATGGCACATTGGGCCATATGAGTGGCAGAAGAGACAGATTGCTAGACTGTGATGTAAAAATGCATGTAATGCTTAAAAAAAATATTCAATTTAAGACCAACAAATTTCTTAACTACTGCTACCTGGAGGAGTTCAATTGCCTTCACTGGGATATGCTGGTCTATAATAGCCAGAACTTAATGTGTACTGCAAATAAATTTTTTTCTAAATTGTGTTATTACCCATCTTGGAAGTGGAGAATTTCTACATTTATTATAAAAAATGTCCCATATATTATATCCTAATATCTCATTGGTATGAAGATTTGAGCATCCAATGGAGTCGTACCTGGTTACCATATCAAAATGTTACTAAAGGAGTGTACAGGCACAGTACTATGGATAGAAAAATGCAGATGTTTTCAGTGAAAAGGACTAAAAATGAAACACTTCATTAATTCTTCAAAGATCTGATATCTCTTTAAGATTTGCCTGAATTATGATCTTTGCTTTTAGTTCCTACAACATCTTCAGTGATAATTTCTGATGTCTATACTTTACCTAAGAACTTCTGAGTCAGAATTTGTGTATCCCTCTTTGCTGCCAGAGAACTGGTTGCCCAACAGCCCTTGAGTTCCCATCTGCTGTCGGAAGAGACAGTTATTCAATCCTATTTGTCAGATCAATTTAAAAAATCTTAGCAGACTTGGAAGGGCATAACCTTGGAGGTAAAAATTTTGGGTAGATCCTAAGCCCTTTGTATGTCTAGGAGCTACAGAAATTGCAGCTGTAAAGATGCCCTTGTTGCTCTAATGGCTCAGATCAAATTTGGCTTATACCAAATATAGCAGCTTCTATCTTTCGTTTCTTGTCTCAGGGCACAGTGGAATTGCTGATATCTGGGAATTCATCCAGGCCACCAAATGAAATCCATGACTACATTCCACAGGGTCCATGACACTTAACCAGGTCCTCCCAGCTGACATTTTCCCTGCATGGAAGGTCTTTAAAGAGATTTACACTTAAAAGCTTTTATGCAACTGGTGCAATCACATAACATTTGTCACTGTAGAATGATCTCCAACTCTTTTTTGTCCTGAGGTGAACTCTAAGCAGTCTCTAAAAATAGGTTTTCAATTTTTTTTTTTTTTTTTTTTTTTTTGGTATCACACTGACTGTTGCACTGTTTATGACTTTTGCATTTATCAAGACTGTAGAATAACCACTATCAAAAACTGGCACAAACCAAATCACTCTAGTGCTATCTTTCTTTCTTTGGCTGTTTTCCCAGGCTAACTCCAAGGAAAACCTAGAGTAGGTGTCACTTTTATCTAAGCTACAAGTCTGAGCTACAGAGGAGATGGCAATTCCCATGGCAAGGACTTTCCATGAGAAATGTTCAGTTATTTCTTCCCCAAAAGAAAAGACCTGACAGAAATGGTCAATAAGGTATTCAATTTCAAATACTATGCAGAAACAAAGATGTGTGGCTCAGAGACGGAGTGATCATGCCAACCATTCCCACATAAAAAGCAAGAGCTGTTTTAGATAAGTTGGATCTTTTCAGTGGTCTCTAGAATTCACCTAGAGGACAGACCAGCAACTGCTCACCTTTGTGACATGAAGGCAAATCAGCAGTTCTGCCCTAGGAACACAACACGAAACACATGAACATGGTATAGTCATCTCCTGAACACAGTGCATATAGAATCTCTTCAGTAATCTCCACCATGCCACCAGTGCCTTCTGTGCCTCATCTGACTTTCAGTCTTATGTCCCTTAAGTTGGCCACACCAACCATATCTTAACTTGTCTTCCCTATGGACTCTAGATGGACATCTGGGACTGAACATTGGCAATACTCTTCTTCATTATGAAGAAGCCTGGAAAGTGCCTGAACAAAAGTGAAAATATTTGCTGGTTAGAAGAGGTGAAACACGCTGAGCTGTACATGTCTTATGAACCACCATCCATTTTTGTGTTCACAATAGTGTGACATGGGTTTACCTGTTCTGAAAAAAATTTTGAGCTATGAGACATTATGTAAGCCAAAGCTGTGAATATATGTGAAAGATAAGAGAGAATGGGAGTAATCAGACTCAGAGGCTCAGTGTTCTCTAGCGCACGTCACTACAGGAGTGACGAATGCTGAGTGGATAGGGAGAGGGAACCCCGGAGCAGGAAGCCTTTCCTTTTACCCCTTGCTCCGAGGGGGAGCGTGCCCTCCCCCTGGTCCCCCCACCCCGTGGCACCTCATGGCCCCCCAGAGAGACCACCGGGCCAGCAGCCAGGCAGGAGAGAAATGCAAGCAGAGAGAGAGCATTTATTGATCTGGCAACAGCTTAAAGAGCTTTCGGAGGGATCGCAATGTGACCATTGGGAGTTCAGGAGGTGTTACAAACCAACCAATTCCAAGAAAGGGTTAACAGCCAATAGGTGAGTTTCCAGGTATCTCTTAGACATTCCAAGGTACAGTGAGGGATTTTGGGAACAAGAAGGGTTACACAAAGGCTTACAATCACCATCTTGGAAGCGTGGTCACTTTAACCACATTACAATTTCTACATCCTTTTAATTATAGCAGAGTTACCCCAACACAGGAGCACCTCAAACCCACTTTCCATAGCTCTGGGTGTTAACTACTGCTCCACTGGCTTAGTCAGAGCTTGAAGTTAAAATTGCCATTTGCCTAGAGAGAAACATATCTCTTCATCATTGCTAACATGGACACCCAAAACCTAGTCATGGCTACACATAGTGATCACCAATTCACAATGCTCATGAATTTTACCTGCAAACCAAATATGTTGAGAAAGAGACAAAAGCAAAAAGTCACCCTAAAGGACTGCCAGAACATCCTTGGACTGTGCGAGCCATGGTGTACCACTGTTTGCTGTCCCTCCAGCAGGAGTAAAATAAGCCCCTAAAAATCAATTCCTAACACTGCTGCTAGACCCTGCAAATGAATTGGCTGCAGTTTATACTTGTCTATGTAAACAACTGCCAAAAAAGCTAATGAAATGGGCATGAGCACCTGATCACAGCCCAGCAGTAAAGTAAATCAACAAAACAAGCACACTTAGTCCCTACATTAGGTATGGTAGAACAGCTTGTTAAAAATGATCCTGGGAATCATATAAAATTAAATATTATTGGAACTGGACCACCTCTTCCTGTTTCCTAGAGGTTAAAAGGAACAAAAAGCTTGATAGGCACAAAGCAGTGATAACTTAGGACTATTAACCTAGACCTAAAAAACTACAACTTCTGACATTCATTTAATAGTCATATTGATTATCAATGGAGTAGTTCATAAAAAAATAACAGGAAAGAGTCACTTTAATTGATCAAACACTGCTTAGTCAGCATATCCTGAATCTTTATTTGTGAGCATGAATGAAATGTAAACCAGGGTTTTATTCTTATCCCTGACTGCTCAGTCACTCTTTCAGTGGAGTCCAGTTAACTGATATGCCATAGGTCTTAAGGGAGCTATTTAGAACTTTGAGAATTTTCTTCTTCCTGGAAAATTGTTTTTAAATAAAAAAAAAATATTTATGTATATTTGGCAACTTTTCTATCTAAAACTGCCTTGTTTCCTAGAGGTTTGTTTTGGAGCTCACTAAGCACCAGAGAAAGCTAGTGAGCCTTTGGCCTAAGGAGACAAAAGATTGCAACAGCTACAGAGATAGCAACAACATTCCTGCTTGTCCAAGGAACCTCATTTACCACCTCTACAACTGGACCCCAGCACTTCTCAAGTCCTTACTGTACAGCAAAAGCCAAAAAACCCAGGGAGACAGACAAGCAGCTCAAATGCTCAGAAATTGCAGGCATCTCTTTCAACACCGTCTTCTTTCTCTGTTTTTTTCACAGTTTACGTATCCTGACAGATCTGTAACTTGTGGCAGCCAGCTGCTGTATTTTCTTCAAGTGAGGGAAAAATCAGTGTCATCAAAGACACATGGTTTGGGTTTTTTTTTTTTTTGGGGTAGTTCCAGTAGGTCAGGCTTTGCAAGAAAGCTTTCAAAATTTCCTTCAAAACAGCCATGCAAAATTCCATCTGGAAGAATTCAGAATTCTGAAAGATTTTTTAATTTCCTTTAAAGCAGATGGCAAATGTGATAAAAAGGGTCATTTGTTACATTTTTAATTGGTTTCAAATATACCTTATTTGACTCATAACCCTGTTAAAACTGCAACAGTGTTGTTCTATGCTTGAAATTCCTTTGTTACGCTATAAGTATACTATAAATGTTGAAAGTGTGTTACGATTCTTTGTAAAGGTCATTTACATAACTGTGAAATCCTAAATATTCCTGGGCTAAGGAAGTTCTCATTTATTAATCTTTTTGTTGCTATTCACCTACCAGTGAATGTTTGCCTCTAATTTTCTCTCAGTTCAAGGAGCAGTGATGAGTCCTGAGAGGTTCCCCTGGAAATAATGTCCTCAGATACTTGGAGTGAGAACTCTCCCTTCAGTTGCATAGCAGTTGCTGCCTACCATACATGGAGGTGCAAATTTATGTTACTTCTCTGCTCCAATAGTCTCATATTAGTAAGAACAGCAAACTAAAACCACAGGATATGTGGACAGCAGTAGGGTAAATGCAAAGCCATATTCTTCTATTTGACTTCCCTGAAATATGAGGACATTTTTACTTGCTTGCTTGTTAGGTTTCCCACGTGCTTTTTCATGTTTTTGACCTTGAAAGTTTGCAAGGACTTTACTTGACACATTTCCTCAGTATTAGCTTGATTTCCATTACTATCTTTCCCTCTCCCTCTCCATATGTCTTTTATTCAGTGAATGGTGTGTAAATTGTAAAAATAGAATGACAATGGTGGATATGATTTTTATGCATTTTGGTAGAAATTTCATCTCAAAGTATACAGCAAATGAGCATGAATTTTATAATTATTTATACTGGTGTATCAGAGAGAACCAATTAAGCTATCTCCCTGAGTTCCCAGCAGAGTTACTGGAAAGAAATTGAAAGCAGAAGCCTACTTTAACTGCTCTCCATTTCCCCTGAAGGAAACTATTTCTCTCCACTGCATGGGACCTAAAGATAGGCCTCTTCCTTAGCCTATTTGTTGCAGTTTCACTGTGCTGGAACTGGTTCAGCCCAGTGGGCAACCCCTGGGCTCCTCCAAATATCGCCCACTTCCAAGCAGAAGAGCAAAGAACAGAGCAACCCTTCCACTTGTTACAGCATATGGACAGTATAGCAGGGATTCCCAACTGGCCAAATCTGACCATTTCTAAGCTTCTTAGTACAAGCCGACCAATCTGGTGGCCTCAGAGTATACTAGAAATGGAGAGTTATTCCTTTACTCTTTCTTTCATTTTCCATGGTTCCTGGAATTCCACAACCCAGGATCTATGATACCTAATCGTGGTTTTCAGGTTTACTTATTTCTGAGGATAAGTAATGTTATGATAAACAGGGTTTGTGATGTTATAAATTGTTCATGTATTTTCACATATATTTCCTTATGTATTTCCTTATGTTATAAAACATATTGCTACCTCAGAAAAGAATGTTCAGTGGCCCTGAAGAACAGCTGATCATATGGGTTTCGTAACCTAACTTGAAAATAGTACATTTGAAGGTCCGTTTTCAGTTTGTTTAATAAAGCGTTGTGTATAGTATTAGAAAACTTCCCCTGCAGCAGCAGATGATGTCAGGAAACAGTTGGATAGCTTGATCCAAAGGAGCAGTAGTAGCTGTATGGCAATGGCAATACATATGGTAATAGTAATATGCCATAATATCACTCTGTGGACATTCTACTTGCTTATCTGCAATACCGCTGTCAGCAAACTTACAGCACCAAAGAGCACAGACTCCAGTGATATGCAGGCAAGGCAGTTTTTCTCACATGGTCAGCAACAAAGTGCCTAAAGAAAAAATTCCCACCTAAGAGAAGATATGCCACTGCCAGAGCTGGAGATCTGATAACTGTGAGATGTGATGAATTATATTCACATCCTCAGTAAGAGGGCCGTAATTGTCTCTACTCTCTAATAACTTATCTAAATACTTACAAACTGCAAGTGGACAACTTAACTTGCAAATAACTTCACAATCCTGTCTGTATTTATTAATAACATCCTATCTGTATTTATATATATATATGTAATATATATACATATAATCATCTAGAATTTAGAGTGAATTCTTCTCAGGAATAAGGAAAAGGACCTAATGAGTCACCATTTTGAGTCACATCTTCTATGAGATAATGCCATCCTGCAGAAAAGTCAGGGCAGCTCTCAAATCTAGGGTAAAATTCTTGATAAGACATCAATTTTAGATTCAAAACTGGGCAATTACCTTGGGCCCCACAGGCACTCTGTGGGTTTACACACTGGCTTATAGGGATGAATCAGATCACTGTGTATCTTCCGTGCCACTGGCAGAGTACAAGTCCTAACCCCTAATTTCAACCTACAACCTCCAAAAGCCTAAAACTTCAGACTTCTTGCTTAACTTTGTCAGAAAGATACTGTCACTTCCTTTGTCATATAAATCTAACTGAGGTCGTCGATGTTTACATACTGCTAGGCAAGCAAAGAAATCTGAACATACATCTTCAAACAATCTGATAATATGAAATCTGATGGATTATGGAAAATAGTATTTGTGAAAGATACAGGAAGATAAGGAAGATTTCTTTAGAAAAAAAAAAGGAAGACAAGAACAGTGAATTATATCTTTGTCAACAGTTACTGGGTACATAAAAGTCAAGTGAGTCTGCTTGCAGTTTAAGATCAACCCTGAGAATTTAAATGAGTTTTGCTCAGAAAACATGAACCTGTCTGAAAAGGTTTTCAATTTTTAAATTTGCAGATCAAAAATTTGCACTGCACAAAGTGTTTGCCCACTCTGGAGTTACAGGCATTTGGGTGTCTGTAACATGCTATGGCTTCCAAGGTCTGGGATATGGTTACACCTATCTTAGAACAGCAAAAAGGGCAGAGGGTTTATAACCTTCCTCTGTGCGTCTTTTCAAATGTACCTGCTGCATATTGAACTGTAATCCAATCAACCCTCTCTTGAATCTCAGAGCTGAAGGATTCAACAAGTTCAAGGGGAATTCAAGGAGAGAGGAGAAAAAAAGCTGGGCTGAGTGTGATGTCAAACTGCAAAAGTTCTGCCTTCAGCTGCATATGAGGGGGTGGTGGTGACAGAGGTAACTGGCTCCCGCTGGCTCAGTGTGGGTCCCACTGCCCTCTGCTGCACCCCTGCTTTCCTTGCACACACATCCTGGACTGAAGCCCAACTGTGGGATGCCACCACCCCAAGCCAATGCTAAGTGGATGGTTGAGCAGGTTTATTTAGTTCATTAAAACTGAAAAAAAAAAAAATCTTGCAAAAAACCACATGAAAGATAGCAATTTTTTTACAAGGTTAGCAGATTGACACAGTTTTTTGTGTGATCAGATGAGTGTCAGAGTGACGCAAAGGAGGAAAAGATCAAGCAGCTGGGAAGCAGACTCAGGAGAGGAAGGAACGGAGCACGCAGGAAAGAGACTGACATCTCCTGCTTTTACTGGAAGCAAGCCCTTAGTTTAGTTTAGTTGTAATATGAAACCATACCTTGGGTGTACATATACACTCAATAAGTGCACTGCTATGTGAGGAAGATGCTCAAGGCACCTCTTGTAAAGAATGAACAATCTGCTTCTCATAGGACCAATTGGGCATCACTGCACCAAATTCTGCTTGTAGGTGATTTATAAAGCCATGTTTTTGAAGTCATACCCAGCACAGTGAGAACTGAAAAGGGCTACCAAAAAGGAGGGTACAGAAGGAGAAGATCACTGTCATTCTTTGCATACCTAGACAGGAGTCATGACCCTGTGTTGGAAAAACACCGTTCTAGAAAAAATATGTGTATTTAGGAATAATGTTTTGCTGATAGATATACTGTGGGGAGGCCCCTGTTGCATGCCCTATTGGAGTTCAAGAGAAATTGGCAAAATCTGAGCACTGTGCCTAAGGATAATGATGTCAGATCATGACGACCCTTTTTGTTTTTCCCTTTCAGATCAGTAGATGAAGTAAAGGCTGTAGCCTGCAAACAGTGAAGTCAACATGAGGTCTATCCCTGCCAGGTTTGCAGGAACAGCCCATACGTCTCACAGGAAGGAAAATGGTAACATCGTGCCTATGCCACAGGTGAGAAATCTGAAGTGTAAATCTAGTGGCTTTTGACACAACTCACAGGATCTCTGTAGACGGTGACACTAAATGTATTTCCTCTTCATAACACATTTTAAAACTTCATTTTCTTTCAGAAGCAAGAGTACAGCAGGATGAGGGAAGGGTCAAGTTATATAACTAAAATATACTTATTAAAAAATGAAGGGTTTTGTATATTTTTACGTAGCTCTATGATCAAGAAAAGTAAATTATTATACCAGTGACTTCTACTCACGCAAAATATTTGTTTAAAACTTAAAATTTTGTATAAAAATATTTATACCAAATATTTCTGAATAAAAAACAGCATGACATTTTCCACACCTAACTTGACAAACCTTGGACTGAACACAGCCTATGCTGATTGAAAATCTGGATACGTATAGTAACAAAATAAACCTCTGACTTGTCCTTTTCTTTATATAATGTAAAGGTACTGAGAGTTAGATTCTCAAGAGAACAAAGGGGCCACAGCACCAAGTGTTACAATGCTCAGCCTGCATTGTAGTGATCAATTTGGCTCCAAGCTTGTATGGCACATGGGAAAGGTAATCTGGGAAAAATTAATAACCCACTGCCAATAAGCAAGGCAGGAGCCATGTAAACTGCCCAGCAATAAATACTGTTTTTAATCAATATTCATTGACCCACAGGAATAGCAGTAGCTTGGTAATACAGTGGCTGGGAACTCATTTGATGTCTGTGTGCTAATTAACAGCTATTTTATACGGACACTTATAACCCTGGTATGTATTGGAGGTCTCCGCTCCAGGATACACAACAGCCTGGGAGCCTGAGAAGCAGAAGTGCAGCCTGCAATCTGTCCCAGGTAGGGTGCGGGAGGATCTTCTGCCCCTGACCTTCAAGTAAATGACCTCATATCTTGTATTATTTCCTTTGAAAACATTGGGTAGTTTCATTTTTTTTTAATGCATGTTGGTCTTTTTTCCTATATTGAAGACCACTCCGAACTTGTTAATGTGACCTGGAGGAACTCAAAAGCAGCATCTTGCAAACTCACTTTTCATGACTGTGTCGATGACCCAAGAACATCCCATCCATTTTCCTATCTTCTTTACTGCTTTGCTGCTAGTGCCCACCTTCTGTATCTTATCTAATGACTTCTCCATGACACAGTGCTTAATTTATGACCTTTTAGATGAGATTCATCACATTTCCTTTGTTTATAAAATCTATTTTCTTACAAAAGTAAAATACCAGACATTGCTACAGTGATGACCCTAGGAAGTCTATATTGCATCATATTACATTTGCTGTTTAATTATGAGTCTTTATTTAGTAACATCTGTCCATTTATTCTAATACTCTTGTATAACCTTAAGATCAGGTTACAGTTTCTTCAGGTATTTAATTTTGTTTTGTTTTGTTTCTGAAATCATAGAGTCATAGAATGGTTTGGGTTGTAGAGGACCATAATGTTGACCTAGACCTCTACCATGGGCAGGGATGCCACCCATTATATCAGGTGCTCAGGGCCCATCCAACTTGGCCTTGAGCACTTTCAGGGATGAGGCAGTTCATCTGCACTATGTGTGCTGCTTCCCAAGTAAGTTTATGTAGAATACCTGCTGTTTCATTTATCATTTCTAAAGGACTATAAGGTTAAAATTAAAGGATTCCTTCGCCAGCAGAGTGTTAACTATTTGCTTAAATACTGTCATCATGTTTTGGGCAGTCTCCAAATCCTCATCCTCATTACCACTCTTGTCTTTACCCTCTCCTGCTGCACTGTTTTCTACTATGCTGGCTGGCATAGTAGAATATACTGAAGCACTGCCTCTACTAGCAGGATTTTTTTCTCCATTCAGTCTGGGAATTGCAAAGTGCCAAATAGTGACATGGGGCTTCTCATGGGAATTCTGGTAGCATATTTCTCTAATAATATTTTTAATATCTCCACCCATATTCAAACTCAACCATGGATATTTATAGCAGATTCAGATTCCCACTGCTATGCAGGAGAAGGGTTTTTTCATCTTAATGTTTTCCTCACTCTCACTTATAAATATTTAGACTCAGTAGAATTCTGTATTACACTTTATCTGTCTTTGTTTCTTTACCAGCTTTTACATAGAAAGTTTAACCAAAAATCACAAAAAATGGTGTTATATTAACAAATAAAGATCAAACTATCACAGGTACAAACTAGCACTGCACAATGCATTTACTACACCTTAACTGAAGTAGCTGGATAAAGGGTGTGCCAGTTTTTCTGTCATCTCCATGAGTTTGTCAGTGAAAGACAGGAAGATCCATGAGTACTCTACTCTTAAAATTGGGCTTTGAATCTCCTTGTTTCTCCACTGCTGAATCACTGTCCTGTTAGCACCGTGTCTTGAGACAAAATTCGGTCAGTGCCATCATGAACTCATTTTGATTCTCAAATTAACTGATAAATTGGGTTCTTTCTGGAATACTTGTGCATGGCCTTCGCTTTGTTTCTGAAGTGCAAGAACAATTTTTCCATCTCATTATCTCAGAAAGTGAATGGAAGTGGAGATGCCTGGTAGGACTGCTCATCTTTGGAATGTATTCATTGTTTCTCTGGGGAAAATCAGCAACAAATCTAGATTGGTCTTTCTCAACCATTCATTCAGTATTAAAACCATGTTCCAATCCTAAATGTCAGAGACAGAAGCTAACGAACCCATGAATAAATTTCAAAAATTCACACTTTATTTTATGCTCTCCTACAACACCATTTTGAATTAAAAACAGAGTTTAAACCATTAACCTCTTTCATTTTGTAAAGATAGTTCCATAACACACAGAAAACATTAAGAAAATAATAAATTTTTAAAACTAATTTCCAAGCTAATATGAAAGTTATTACTTGAAGCTTAATATTATCATATGTACCTGTAAAGGTTGGTCAATTACAAGTTACCCATAAACCCTTTTTTGTTATTTTAACATCATAAATAGTAATCTGGCATTAAATATTTGTGCTCTGGGCCAGTAACCTTTTTCAGTCTCACAGGACTTTTTTTAATTAAACTATATCTTTGTCCCATGTCTATAATCCTCTCTTTGACATTTTATATACAAGACACCTTGCTGCAAAAAGGTCAAGCAGTACAGTTATAAATGGAAAAGAGATTAAAAGTATTCTCAAGCCACAGTGATCTAAAAGAGAGTTAAATATGGAGTGTTCTTCACAGGCTTCCTTAGATAAGTTAAGAGGAAACCCTGTTGGCAGATTTTTATTATAAGAGCACCAAAGCAAATGAAAATTATTTGACAAAAATGAATAATGCACAAATTTAATTTGCATATTGGAATAATTATCTCTAAAAGAACACTATAGGGTTTTGTCTCCATAACACTTTCATGTAGACTGTTGCCAAACACAGCTTATGTGTTTATATAATTTTTCCTTTTAACATAGTTTTATTGTAAAAATAAAACCCCAAAACAACTCAGTAACATCTTGTTACAGTTAATTAAAACTTTTTTTTTTTTTCTTTCCTCTGCAAGAGAAACGTGAGGGAACTAAAATGCTTCTTGCTGGAAAGTCTATGAGAAATTCAAGAATGGAAAATGGCAAGAGATATTGCAGGAGCTAGTGTAAGTCAGAGAAGGGTAGTTATAAAGTAGTGTAAGTAAACGTAGCCACAGTACAAGTGAGTGACTTTATTTTCATCAGAACATTAAGCAGAAATTGAAGAAACATTTTTACCCAGTATTCTCCAGCTGGCATCTTGTGACCTCAACTTGCTCACTCTATGCCACACTGGAATAGTTTTAATGGTGTACATGGGTACAACTAAACAATACATTAGTTGTAATGTCTTAAGTAACCTACCAAAGCATAGTACCCAATTGCTGAAATGCTGTTGTGTATCTTTCAGAATCTACTTTGTTACCCCCAAGAGGCCAAACCCTGATCTGGAAACTCTTTACTGCTAATTTCTTTCTATCAATTTTACGTAGTCCAGTGAAATAAGAGTATTTCTTCTAACTGTGTCATCAGACCACCCGTTGTTTAGATGCAAATGCTGAAGAAAGCATTGTTTGCAATGACCCCAAGTTCTCTGTTGCACTTTTGCATAGTCTGTTAATATGTGTGTTTTCAAGTGGCCCATTGTCTGACTTATATAGAGAAGAGAGTTTTTACACCATCCATTTAAAACTATTTCAGGCATTTAACTGAGGTGTGATGCAAAGGATCTAAGTTTAGGGGCTGAGTTTCCGGAAGTCTCTCTTCCCAGACTGCTAATCAATGTGCCTAAATTAGCAGAGTTAGTGGAGATACCCAAAAGATCCCAGTGCAGCCATAGGATTTGTGGGAACAGCAAAGACAGGGTTAGTATATTTTCATTACAGATCTAAATTTACGTCAGAGTGCTGCTATTCAAATTCTTAGGTGTAATATGAGCTTCAGTCCTGTTCTTTCTGTCTTCCTTTCTGCCACTTTAATCTTTGTATGCCCTAAATTAAAGGTTACTTAGTTTCCAATTTCTTTCAGCTGTTAGGAGATTGCATAAAGTAACCAAACTGTTGGTATCCAACAAATCCAGTTCCTGTCCAAAGAAATTAGACACCCTGTTTGTAGAACGTCATATCTGACTGGGCTAGATTAGCAGCTCTGAGCCTGTTGACTCAGTCCTGTTAGATCTGTGTGCTAATGAAATAAATATGCAAAAGAGAATCCATAGCAATTTATAAGGTAAAAACTTACCAGTAGTGCAAAGTATAACAAATGTGAAGCCAACTACACATTAGTGTGAGGGTTCAGCGTCATAAACTGGACACCATCCTCACATGCACACAGACTCATGCATATGAAGTCCTATCTACTTACTTGTGTACAGGGTTTGCTGTTTTCAGCTGTTCAAAATGAAAGCAAGCTTGTGACAGTCACACGCTGCATACCTCTAAGGCAACTCTTGGAAGACGAGGGAGCTCCATTACAGAGGGTGCACTGCAGAGCTTGGGCTTGGGCTTGGCACACGGTGAGACTTCCCATCTCTATCACTTACATGCACTGGCACTCCTGTGAATCAGGTATTTCATCAGCTTTCGTAAGAGGAAAACAAATAGCTTTTTTGTTGTTGTTGTTGTTGTTACTCAAAGTATGTTTCCACTGGAAAAGATAACTTTGAATATATTTTAGGCATATTGTGGACATTGTTTTAAAACTTGTTTTAAAACCTACAGGTTCATCCACCTGAGGCTAGGGTTATATATGACACTTTGGTCGACCTAAAAGCAAGCTGCCATGAAAGTGTCTCATTTTTACCATTTTGCCAGTCTTCTCCATTTGTACTGGCTTTGGCACTTGCCTTTCCCTGGATTGAAGTGGTTAACTCACTAAACTGGTAGAAAAATGTCTGATTATCTTTCTGCAAATGTTAATTGTCTTCTAATTTAAATCCCTAAATCTATTTTCTATGGGATCAGAGAAGTCCCAAAGACAGTGCCGGGAAGTAGCAGAAGCATTTGGGTAGACGAGGAACGAAGGGGACAGCAGTCTGCTACTGTAGTGGCTCAATAGTGACACAAAACTTTTCACTCAGTCTCTCTTCTGCACAAGTTGCTTCTCATGAGACGTGGTTTGCCTTGACACTCCTAGGCTGCACTCTTGTTGCCCTTGCAGATGATATAGTTAAAGAACAAGCAACAAAATCAAGTTTTGATTGCTTTCTGGTTTTCTGGGTATTCATGGGATCAGCGGGCCTGAAATTTGCTCCAACCACCTATGGCATTGCACTTATGTTTCAGTTTCCATAACCATGCCAGATATGTCTTGGTTTCTTTCTGAACATGTCTTTGACAGCACTGTGAACAGCAACACTGCATTGATGAGAAGTGAGAGAACATAAAACATAAAAATTATATAAAGTGTCATTTGTTAGTTCCTGTGAAAATACTGAAAAGATGTTTTAGGAAAACTGTATTATTGCTCTATTCACTGAATACCAAATAGCAATCAGTATTAGTTGACTAAATAAAGTTGTACGTTGGCATTTTCAATGCATAAGGAGTCCCACCTGGCTGCCATCTTCCACTCCTGAGGGTCTCAGGACTGTGTCACATCTGCCAGACCTGCATGGATGCCCAAAAGTATCTGAAATCGCACTACGTTTTAGCAAATTATTTTAATCCCATGATCCATTACTCAGATTTAAGTACTCAGATCATGTGCCAATAGTTACATGTAGATGTCTTCATACAGGTGTCTTAATCTCAAACCTAATCCCATCCTGAAAGCTTTGTTTATTTCTTAAACACAGGTGCCTGGTGCCATCCAGAGTATCTCATATATCTACATGGGGCTGCCAAATATAATGCAGAAAATATGAAAGACATCTGTGCCCTCTTACAATGACAGCTGGAGTCAAAGGATATCTAAGATGGCAGTCAATCTTATGTTTAGTCAAGTGAATTAAGTCCTGAGCTACCCAGAGTCATAAATAGGCTCTCTGAAAGGAACTGTCTCAGAGTGTAACAGCTTGAATACTTTTCACAAGTGTTTTTTTCTTTTTTTTTTTTTTTTTTTTTTGTCTGGACCTCTTCAGTTAAATAATTTGCTCATTTATCTCCTAGCTCCATGCCCACAAATAGGTGAATATCCACACTTTTCCCATCTGCTGCAAATTCATGCAGTTCCAGCCTATGGTTCCCTCATATTGCTTTGTAGGTGTATCTTTGTAGGCATATCTACCTCTTGGTTGTGGCCAAAGAGCTGTCAGGAAAATAACCTCACACCTCCAGAAATTCTGTCACTTGCTTATGGTCCCTTAAAGAAACTGTTCTGTTTTCAACTCACATGATTTCAGAAAAAAAAAAAAAAAGAAAAAGAAAAAGAAAAAAGACATGCAGGACATGCAACGGAAAAGGAAAGACAGCCAAACTGACGTATTCATAGAGGCTTCAAGGATATACTGCACACATCCCTGATGTTCTCCAGTGTGACAGCTGAGAATCAGCAATTTGGAACCAGAAATATAGAAACTACAGGATGCACAATAGGGGAAACAAAGAGTATATTAGTTTCTTAATCACTGCTGTCACTTACTTGAAATTAAGGCACAGATGAAACTGTGTATATGTTTTTCCCTCCATGGAATTCAAAATATATTGCGTTATGTGATAATAATTTTTTACCTATAATACTTTACTGTTCCATTCACATCAATATTCATACCCTAGTGTACAGCTTTAAAAAGATTTTTTTCATTGTATCTGAGAGCAAACAAATCTTTATGCATGTTCTTCAGTTAACTTTCTGAAGCAGACTCCATTGACATGTAGATGAAAAAGTCACTCCAGCCTGGTTTACAGTGCCCTAGAAAGTTTCGCTGGCCAATTGGTTACAATATGAAGAAATGACAACTTTAATAAACACAGTTAAACAGAAAAAAAAAAGCCTTAAGATGGTGTGGTTACATTAAGAACTAATTTAATTTACTATTGTCTCCCCTCTTGGAAAGTAGGAACATCTCCTCAGTTATACAACTACAAAAAACTTTAAAGCATAGTTATTTATACTTTGATAACTTAGCAAAAGAAAGAATAGTCTATAATGTAACAAAGCTGCAATTCTTCTTTCTAAATGTGACCAAAAGCTATAAATGTTCATTTTAAGTTAGCATTTAAGTTGTTATGATGTCAAAAGTTATGTTATTCTACCCCCACTGTTGTCAACAATCAGCAGGAACTATAGCTACTGTTTTGCTAAACGCTATTCAGACCTTAACTGTGATTAGAGTAGGCAAGTTACCACCTGTCAAAACTTATTCTTCTGATAATGAAAAAAAATCATGCAAAATGCTGGATTTAGCTGCAAATCACTTTCCAGCATCAATCTACTCCTTTCACAGGTGACCATAGATTATGACAGAACTCCGGATGCAAAATTATTTTTGAAACATTTTCTATCTAGTAATTCACTGTGCATAGCTTTGCATATTATCCCTAATGATTTAATGTGCCACAGAATAAACCTGTCTCCATTATTCATCATGATTTTCACATTCTATCTTTCTGCAATATTCTCCAACAATATAGTATCACTAGCAAAGTAAATATCCTCTCCAAAAGAATTATTATTTTCATGAAAGAAAGAGCAGAGTCAAAGTCTATTTAGCTAACTGCAATAATAAGGTAAAGCTTAAGAACATTCTGGATGTTTATCTTGAAGATGTTTGCTGGTATTTTTTTCCTTCTTTTTTGGGACAAACCTATTTCCACTGAAATTTTTCAGAAAGCTGGCTTATGCCTTCCTTCAGTGGTTTTGTTCCTGCAGGTTGCAATTTACAAGTTTACAGCTGCTCTGTGGCAGCTGTGCTGCCATACTTTGCAGTACATCCCACTGGATGTGCTGAGGGGGGAGTATTCATTTTATGTTCTCCAGACATGCATGCACTCCACAGCTCAAGGGTGCCCCTGTGAAGTACTGGGCTCTCCCAAAGATTGCTGCAGGTGTTACAGGTGGTTCAGGTTTTTGTTAAGTGATACAGGTCTCCTGGCAAAATAAGAATTTGCCTGGGAAAATTGACCATCCTTCCTGAAGACTATTTGTGAATTTAAAGCATGTTAAGCCTTGAATCACTTAGGATGGCTGATGACTACTCACAGACCTTATCCCATCCACCAAGCTGTTTTTGACACATGACAGTTTTTTGTTCTCACTGTGCTGTCGTTAGTATTTGCCAACAGGCTTTAGCAAGGTACATTGTCAGAAGATTTTGGAAGGCAAGGTAAATTGTATCCACTTGTTTTCCTCACCAAACTTCTCCTGTTTCCTTCCTGAATTTCTGTGAGGTTGAAAAAATAAAAATTACACTCAGACAAGCTGTAAAGATCAACTAAAAAATGTACCATATATTGACAGCAATAATAGATAGGCAGCTTTGAAAAGGTTCTTTATGGGTGGTTATGAAAATGGTTTTGGACAATTTCAGTGGTTATAAAGCACTATTCCCTTTCTATAATTCCCAAGGTCATTCTTTGTTCTTTCTTTCTTTAGATAAAAATCAATCCTCAGGAATGGTTTCTGCTATTAGAGGTATATTACATATTTCAGTTAGTAGTTCAGCTACTTTTTGATTTTCCCTTTTAAAACTCTCAAATGAATATTATTCTACCCCAGGGATTTTCTACCATTAACTTTATCTAGTCGCTAAAATGCCTCATATTCAGAGGCCACTCTCTCTGACAATACCTCATCTGTAAAAATTAACCTTGAGTTAGAAATGTCTGCCTCATCCTCATTAGTGAAGACTGATTACAAAGAATTCATGTAATTTCTCCACAATCTCTTCATCCTTTTTAATTACAACTTTAGTGGTCCAGTTGACCTAGGCACTTATTTAGTGTATTCTTCCTGATACAGTTAAAGAATGTCTCACTGTTGGTTTTAATGCATTTGACTGTTAGACTTTTTAAAAAACTTGTCATTGAAAATTATAATTCACTATATCAAAAAATTATTTTTTTCCTCATGAGAAATCTGTTTATAAGAAGATTGATATCTGGTTTTCCTTTTGCATAATTGTCTTAATAGGAGTGTTAAGCAGGCAACCAGCAGATACTAAGGGACACGGCCCTACCATGACATTCATTGTTCAAGTCACTATTAGCAGGAATTCTAGGGACTGAAAACACAGTCATCACTTGGAGGAAAGGGATCCTTTCTGTCCACACCATCCAGCAAGATGCATAAGCATTAGGAAATGTACTGGATCCTGGCTGGACCCAGGCAATATCTGCAGGGTATTCTGTGAAAGTTGGTTTTTGTCTAAGCACACAAGTCTCATCTACATTTGGTTAACCTTCCTGTTTTCCCTTTCCTGATAAATTTTTTGTACAGCTTAAGAATCACCACTTTTCTCTTGAGTTTGTGTATTATGAGTGAAGAGACAAACCTTTTATTTCATTTGATCATTGTATATTCCCTGGTAACTTCTAAATCCTTTACCAAAAGAGGTAGTCTGAGTGGTGTCTGTAAAGACCTAGTAGCATCTTCAGGTCTGATAGTTTTTTAGAGAGAAATTCTGCATTGCTAACAAAGATTGCATAAGAAGAGAGAAAAAAAAAAAACACATCTTTCTTCTACACTTAAATATTGCAGGATACCCTTAGTAAAGTTGTCTTTTTTCTTTTTTCATTTTATTTTCTTCATGAAATTGTATCTTAGTCAGCATTTCTTAGAAATATACTTTCACAAGCGATTCCTACTTTGTCGTATTTGTACACCACTGAATTAGGTTATATAATAGATTATAGCTCTTCTTAACTGAGCAAAATAAATATATAGTTTCAGGTATTCCAATATTTTTTCTTTTAGAAATTAGAATGCTGAGACATTCACCTTTGCTCATAATTCCAGAACTGCTTGTCATGTTTCTAAACACAGACACATAACATGCACACGTAACAGAACAAAGCCTCCACTACCCATTGAAGAAAATTTCATCCCTACATACTCTGCAAGGATTGTTTTTATTTAAAAATAGTTGCCCTGCAGCTCTTGACCTGGCGTTTTTCTGCATGCAACACACGTAACTTCCTTATGTTAATGTTTTAGCTATATGTCAAGGTTGTTGTCAGGTTTAAGAAGAAATTTTTGAGATACTCAAGGTCAATGCTTTTCATTTTAGTCTTATTCAGTTAATTTGGTCTCCATTGTGTCACAACAGGAGACACCTCTGTGTTTAGGGTTTGAGTATTCATGCTCTCTTATGTGTGAAGACGTTTTACCTGTTAAAAGAAAACAGCTTAATGAAATAATTTAAGTTTTATTTAAAAAAATATCTTATTGATAGCTACTTGGGTGCCAAGAAACTAGAGGCTAGAGTGAAGTCACAGAGACTTGCAAGGGGCCTTGACTTAGCTGATAACTGTGTGACCACAGACACTTTCCACTGCTAATAGCACAGTAGCCCATTTTGAGAACTATTATCAAAATTTAGAATACTCTTCTGTAACATGGGGAAATGCTTTATTCTTCACCTGAAGGTGAGGACAGTACTGAATTTGGGTCTTCCACAGCCTCAATCAGTGCTCCATCGACCAGACTGTTGCATAAAACCCAGTAATTTAAAACTCAAGAGTGAGTCTGGCTCAGCTGTTTAAAGGAAAGCGTATGGGACCCATACTTCAGCAGGGATCTGAAGACTGTGGTGCCTGAGCTGACTTTCCATGTCTCCAGGTGCAAGAACAGGCACCAAGCATTTAAATGAGCCTCAGAGGAACCCAAAGCCTTCATGGGTCTAGCTCTTTTCTTGACTGGTTTCTCACCGAGAAGATGAAAATGTGAATTGGTATCTTAGCCTTCTTTTTAGACCATCAGTCCCAAATCTTTTGTTAGTTGGGGTCCTGTTCTGCCACCCCTTTGAGCAGCACCTTAATGCACATGTAGAACCACTGCATTCAATGTGACAAATTGTGCAGTAAAGTACTAATCAGGTTGAATAATGGCAGCAGAATAGGGCCCTCGGTAATAAGAATTAATCATACCAGATCTTTGAAACTGATTTTTTCATTGTACAGCTGAGCTGAGAGAACAGATGAAAGCAAAAGAGACAATACTCAGGAGCATAGTTACTGATAAATAATTACAACAAGGACATTATAATTATTTAATTAAAATTTGTGCATGGGGAGAGATTATGAGTCTTTCAGCTTGCTGCCTCATTTAGATGATACTAGTCATTAAGCAATTTTGCTGTAGTCAGCTACTAAATGTCCATACAGCCTGCCTTATTTTAAACCTCTTCAATCAGCAAAACTGGCTGCATGCACTGTGTAATGCTACTGAAGAACAAAGTGACACACTCAGTAATATAAATAAAGGCAGTCTAGACTTTTTAAAGGAAACTTGCACTTTAATTAATCAAGATCATCAAATAAACAGGAACAGTAGAGTGTTTGTCTCCACTTCTGAAGTTATTCATTAGCAAACCACACAGAGACCACTATGGAGTTGACAATGCCCCTCTAATTTTTCCTACTGAAGTTATTTTTTTCTTTCCCTTAATATGATTTTCTACTGGCTTTTGTTTGGAATTATAAACATCACTGACATAATGCGTCACAACAGTGGTACACCACAATAAAAAAGATGTTTTCAAAATCATCTTCTCCAGCAATTTCTTAAGATCTACTAATTTTCTACTTCAAGGCTGTCTTTAGGAATGATTTCCCAGTGCATCTTTCTGTAGCTTGCTGCCTGAATTTGCACCCTTAAAGTAGGCACTTTGTAACCAGCTGTATCTTTCTTCTAACTGGCAGATATTTTATTTCTTCTTCTGTTTTCCCTCAGTTTCCAGCTGGTAGGTATTCTAGCATCTCTTATGTTTTCCCTCAGTTTTCAGCTTCCCATTGCCAAACAGATGGCATGTTCTCACATTTATACAGCAAATTCTAATGTAGTTTCAGTTATACTGAGACACAATAGGAGTGACACTTCTGCAACTGAGAGATTCAGGCTGTGTAAAATAAGTATTTACAATGGAAAAAATGAGGCCAAGAAACATGAGAAGATATGAAAATACAAAAACCCACAAAATTTGCTGGGATTCACAGAATTTGACCAAAAAAAACCAAACAAACAAACAAAACAAACAAACAAAAAAACCAAAACAAAACAAGAACTTCAGAAATTAATATATAACTATTGTAGAATATTATCATCTTTTTGTGAGCTTTTTGAAACACCCAGCTGTGGTTTTAGCATTACTTTGACACTTTCTGTTTGCCTTAAGTTCTAGAAGACTTTCCAGTATGCACTTATAACTCTGATAATCCAGTAATACTGAAATTAAACCTTTTAAGTCTCTGATGCAAAAGACTACTCAAGCTTGATGTGTAAAACTATTTTGGGTTTTCACGGGGAGCAGCACACCCAGAACAAAATCAACAGTTGCTGTTAACCACCTGACTGAGAAATTTTAGATGGGATCATCCTACATGGGCAACTTCAGATTCCTGGGATGAAAGCCTAAGATGCTAATGCAAAAAAAAAGAAAAAATGAGAATGTGGACAACAGAAAAATCCATTTAAATCTCATGGATCAGGTTCCTCTTGAAAATGTTTAACCAATAAGCATGAAATATAGTATTTTGACTCTGAAATGAGCAGGATGAGAAATAAAGCAAAAGAGCTCCTAGGAACTCCAATGTCTGGGTATTTAGCATGAAAACAGAAAAAACCCCAGACTTTCAAACTGTTCTGTATTTCAATAATAATTGCACCATGACAGTCAAATATCAGAACACTTGATTGATAGCAATCAAGAATAATTGTACTTATTCAGTTGAGATTACAGAGACAAAATCTCTCCAGGTTTTTGCTGTTTTCTCAATGTATTTGTTGGTTGGGTTGCCTGCAACATTGACTCATCACCTGAAGCCCCATTTCCTGTTTCTATCCATGGAGAAATTATCAAGTCAAACCATTAATCCAGCACCACCAAGTGCACCACTAAACCATGTCCCTAAGTGTCACATCCACATGCCTTTGAAATACCAGTGCCCGAATTTTTCCTTACCCTCCTTTAAAATTAGAGGGTTTTGTACTCAGCAGTTCTCTATAATAATGAGTGAACCATATCCTCTAACAATTTCAGTATTAACTGCAAGTGTTGAAGACAACCCTCATTTACTCTGAGATGACTGTTTCTTCTTAAGAACTGACTCACTTCAATACTTTCTGAACCAACCAAAAAGTTAATGTCTTGTTTCCCCAGAAACATTTTTTTAAGTTAATTATTAATTCTTCTAAATTAGTACTTATAATTTCCATTTTTGCATTTCTAACACAAGTGACCAAACTTGAGAATTTCCTCTGTAAATAAGACCAATTCTATTTGGAAGACCAGGCTGCTAAGGGAGGAGGGAACTCTGCAGTTGTACAGTCTGGCACATCTAAACTCAAGTTCATTCCATAACAACTTGACTTAATTTCTTGAACATCTTGTTTCATAACAGTAGAGGATGAAATGCCAATAAATTATACAGTGAATTTTTTCCCCTGAAAAATTTTACTACTTCCTTTGTATATAAACTTTCCCACATAGAGGTCATTTGAAGGTGAAAATGAAAATCTCTGATTTGTCCTGTCTGAACAATACAATTCATTTTCTGCTGAAATTTGTCATTTTTATTTGCTAAGAATGAAGAATTGTCAGCTATTTATAAAGGGAATTGATATATACTTCAGAGTACAGCTTTGGTTACCTGAAATAAATGCACTCAATTCCAATGTTGTTATCACACTACATCCAGTCCATTCATGAGTGATTTGTAATGCAGCTAGAACTCTTGTGAGAGCAGAGAAGGCACCAGTGTATAAAGTTGCATGAGCAATTTTTGCCTGTGAGATCTAGACTCTTCTTGGACATGGGGTTGTTTTGAAAGATACTGTGGGCCAATTGCAAAATCTTCAAGATTCCCATAGGGAAATGCTGAAGGATTGGCAGTGTTTCAAACTTTGCATTGATCATGTACTGAGCACTATTGATGGAAGGTGCTCTTCTTCTTAGTAAATAAAATTTTCTGAGCCTTTTTCAAGGTATATAGCACTTAAAAACTGAGATAAGTCTCACTTCCAAAGCACCATAGGAAACAGTAGTGACACAAGCCCTTTCTTTAAACTCAGGCATTCATAGTTTAAAATCACATCATGTACACATGTTATTCAAGTTATGACAGAGGGCAGTGGAATATTTTGATTCCATCTGCAAAGACTGGTTATATATTCATGGGGCCAGAAAAAGTGTGATTTCGTGTACATGTGACTTAGTAGTTAGGACACTAAGTGCCCAAGGACATTAGAAGCTGACATTAGGGGTGGAGAAAACTGTTCTGATGAGTATTTCATCTAAAGATATCTGACAATCCAGTAGTTATGGAAGTGTCTTGGGAAACAAGTTCATATACCCTTAGACAAATGTGAGTGCATGTTTCTCACATGGTAAATGACTACAGAAACCACTGAGCTTTTGGGAGGACCACTTCAAGCAGGAATTTTTTCAGAATCTGATTCATTAGATTTGATCTAACAGTGTCTAATAAATCATGCTCTGAAGAGCAGCTGAATGGACAATCATTCATGGGCCAGGCATGAAAGAGATGTCAGGCTGCTCTGCACCCAGCTGCAGTGGCCATGGTCAAAAGCAGAACAGCAAACATACAGCAAATTCTCCTGGACAAACTGCCAGTGCTTGTGATTCTCATACTGCCCAGCTTATTGAGCAGGCTGGAGAATAAAGAGAAAAGGGACTTAGAGCTTCATTTTGGCTTTATGTTTTTAACCCTACCCAAAATTCTTGTTTTGATCTGGCCATTAAAACTTTACCTTAAAGAAATGAATGTATGTAATAACACTGGTGAGTAACTTGAACAGAAAACAAACAAAACAACCTTTTGTGGGAAAATTGTCACTCTTTCACGAGAAGCTAATAACCACAGAAGTAATCAGCCAGTGCTTCTGTCAGTAGGTTAATTGGCAAGGAAGTGTTTCATTGAGTTTATTTTTATTTAGAAATATATCACATTTAATTCACACTGACAAAGGCCATGAGTTATTTCTTTTTATAATAGACTAGCTGCTAGCATATTGCTGATGATGACACACTAATGACACACTGATGACATCCTACCATACCTACCAGTTTCCCAGCTATTTCAAACCTCTAAGACTTACTTGTCTAGAAGTCCTCTTTATTTTAGTGTAGTGAAATCACTCTTGCACATTCTGTTTTTCTCAAGGCACATGTCTTAGTTCTCATGATTTCTAGTTTTTCTTGTATCTAGATGAGTTTCAAATTTCTTTCCCAGCTTTCTCTTATGACATTGTATTTCTGAGCCATTTCCTGCTCTTAATGGGAAGAATCTATTGGAATGCCTGAGAAATATGCGAAGATAAATAAAAATTATATTTTTAGCATTGGATGTTACTCAGAAGTCTTTTTCTTTGAGGTGAACTCCTGATTTATTTCCCCTTTTCCCAGCTGGCAGTCTAGAAAACATGCCCATCCAAGCCAATCACATGACAATAAGCTACCACTACTTTGTGAACTAGTTCATCTCTTTTGGAACTGCAGTCATACAGCTGTATGTTGGAGACATGGTGTTGATAGCCAGAGAATTACTTTGCTCTAATAAGGATACAACATCCCATGGCCAGGGGCACATAGGAGGTGAGTGAGCAAAAGCTGGACTGTGTAACACCATGAACTTGGCATGACCAAGTAGAGTCAGCTCCTGGACCACTGAATTTGTCCCACTTCATCTGACCAACGTTCACCACTTATAGCACAGACAAAGTTTCTCATCCTGCCTGCACCTTGTGTGAGAAAAACTTGAGACACTCTTCCCCTCCAGTTTATTGCATTCCTGAGATGGGTTTGCTTAACAATATTACTAATGTTCTTTTTTCTTATTTGAAAATACACAAGTGGCCAATGACAGTGCAGCCCTTTTGGGCATCAATCCAAAGCAATATCAAGCCTCCCATTCACTCCTCAGATGGGAATGCCACAGTAATTAAAATTAGTCACACATACAAGATGAATGGATAAGAGTGAGAAATAAGCTAAATAAAATGAATTAGTGGAAAAAGTGCAGCTACACAGTGAAAATTAGACACAGAATAAAATGATCATTGTTATGCAGCTTTGGCAGCAACACAGTGATCAGAAAAAAGACCATTATATGAGTAGCATTCAAGCACTGCAACTAGAGGCTGATAGTGCTAGTGGTCAACTGGATGCACTTGACCAACTGGCTTCAAGAGCCTCTGAACTCCAGGCAGAGAACTTTTCCAGGGCTATGTAAATTCAGAGAAAGTTGAAGGAACATTATTGAAAATACATTCTCAGATTTCATTGCCTATGCCTTAATACCTGAATGGTCAAACTTCAAGAAAAATGAAGGGTCCTTGACATAGGATTCTTTTACTACTGATTACTGATATTAGAGTTAATAGTATGGTCTTTCTTCACTGTGCTAGAGTATATCACCATTTACATCTAGCTTTATCAGTCCCACTTTTCTTAACAATTTGTGAAAGAGACAAATATATGTGAGATAATAGATATCAGGGAATATTTCTTCTTGGCAGTCTAGGAAGAGACCAATTGAAGTTTTGCAAGTATGGTTTTTGCAGATATGTGAAGAAGTCTGTGACATAGAAGTGCTCAATATGCTGCTGATGGGAACTGGATAAGCCATTTTTAAATATAATTTAATGAGCTCTTCCCAGTGGAGGGCTGGGTTTATGCTGGAATAGGCCTCTTCCATTGCTACCTTTGTTTTCATAATGGGCCGTTTTTGGCCACTATTTCATTTGTGGTTTGCTTTCGACCTCTTTGTATTCACTAAGTCTTTGTCTTGCTCTTATTGAATAATCCATTATTGATGGCCAAATCTGAAATTTTCCTAGGTATTCCCAGTGTGTCCTCTCTACATTACACTGCAGACAGCCTCTTGTTTCCACACACTTATAGAAAAAGAAGGAGTTGACTGCTTTTTTTGTTCTGTATAAAGCAGAAAACCTCAGATGGATAAAAGTTCACCAGAAGAAGAAACTTTTTGTCACTCCCCAATGCCTTTCTTACAGAGAGAATATTTGTATTATGTCAGTAAACTTTCTAGTCAGAAACCCCCCATTGATTTCTTTCCAAATGACCTAAATTGTGCACAAGATTTGAATTAGTTGGTTGATGGGACTGAACTTCAGATGTCAGCTTCTTCACAGTAATAATCCGTACGTGGGCACTTCAGGCATCAGCAAACGGGGACACATTAACCTGTGAGGTACATGACAGTTATATCAGTTAAACTCCTAGTAGCTTCATACTCAACAGTTGTGTTCCTTCTAATAAAATTTTGCTGGTGTCACACAGTGACAGGCCTCAAAAGAAGCTACAGCCTGCTAAGGACAAAGAGCATCAGTGATTCTAGAAATGCTTTTTATTTTCTTTTATATTTTCTTTTTTTCGTTTCTTTCTTTTCTTTTTTCTCCTCTCCTCTCCTCTCCTCTCCTCTCCCTCTCCCTCTCCCTCTCCCTCTCCCTCTCCCTCTCCCCCTTTTTATTTTTTACCTTACTGTATATGTTAATTTTAGCAAGTATCCATATTTATTTAAATCTTCATTTCCTTGAGGTAAACTGACAAAAGCTACATAGATAGTGTAAAGCACCCCAGGAAATATGGAAGCAATCATGAAAGCAAAGCAAAGCAGCAAAGCAATTGGTGTGAGCAGCTGGGTATCCCGGGCAGGAAGTACATGCCACTGAGAGGGAGTATGTCAGGGACCTTCACCTGAGTCATCCCCAGCATGAAGTTCTCGTCATTCAGCAGTGGAAACTACACTTTGTTCACAGACTGGCAAGTTTCTAGGTGATAACTGTATTACACATTATACTTGGAGCCTAGATTTAAAGTCTTTGAGAATGCACAGAAGCTTATTAGAATTAATTTTTTTCCCTAAGGATTTCTTCATTCTGCTTTTTCACACACACTCTTCATGAGAGAAAAGGCTCTTCAGAACTTCTGCATTTTGTCATAATAATCGCTTTACACCTCTTGGCAACTTTTCACACAGTGTGCAAAGTACTGTTTCATTAAGGTTCATTAACAGACAATATTTTTAGAAAACTGTAAAAAACACAAAAATGCTTGTAAATTGTTTTTAATGTTAATAATATTGTTTCATTTACAGAGAAGCATAACTGTATATACAATCATACACACAGGAACAGAAACAACTTTTAAAAAGCACTCTTGGAACTTAAATAAGGTAAATAATTATAGAATTAAATATTTTATTCTGATTAACAGTAAGGCACAATAAAATAACTTATATTGCACAGTTAGAAAATAAAATTAGTTTTTAAGGAAACCTTAATTTGCCATTAGAACATCACCATAAAGTGGAATAAAATTATACATTACAATTTGTTGGACTTGCACGTTCCCAAATTGTTTTTAAGATACAACACTCATTTCTCTTTAAATGAATATTTCATCTCTTCTTTTAAGGGAAGAGAGAACTCAAGGGTTAAATTACTAACATAAAGCTCTTGTATTGGTTACACAGGATGTATTTATAGCCTGCTAAATAAAACAGTAACCAAAAGATCTGCTGGGCACTTCCTGCTCTTTTCAGCTGGGGGAGCTTGTGCTGTGATCAAGCCTCATCTAAAAATAGTGACAAGTGTCTAGAGTTTACCTCCAGAACAGCCTAATCACCAATTTACCTCCAAATATTTCCACTTCATTGTGACCAAGTGTTAGGCAAAGGAGGCTTATGCCTGCTTATGTTTTAGTTAAGAGATGATATGCCAAAACATGGTGCTCAAAACTGTGCTATCCACCAGAGAAAGTTGTACACAGCAAAGGGATTCCCATGTGCAGCTCTGTATATATGACCATTATCATGAGGAGCTGTTACCTAGGAAACAAAATGTGCTTACGGACTATGTATGAGTTGCTTCAGAGTTACCTTTTCCACCAATACTCTCAGACAGTTAAACAGTTTGATCCAATACTTACTATACCCTTGGCTGAATATCACCAAAACCAGTCACACAATTGGCCAGATTGTCTATCCTGGTCTTATTCAGACAAAAAAGAATTTTTTTAAGATGAACCATTTTTCATCCACCTTTTATTCTTGAGAGGGTGAGTGTGATGCTTATATACTTGAAGGAAGCAGTTAGGAGTAAAGATGTGACATGGAAAAGATTAAATTATCTAGCCATTTTTAAACTCAACACTTTTTTGCCTAACATTCACATCAAAATCTGAGGTGGATTATAAATTAAAAAAAAAAAAAAAAAGAAAGAAAAAAAGAAAGAATATTGAATCACACAGTGGATTTTCTTGTTCCAGTCCTGAGATTATGGACTTTTTGGACAAGTATCCCAAGATTTTAGCTGTCATGCAAGTCTTCTTGCCTTTGTATATATAGGTAATTCAACTGCAATTTGTTGTTGAGATAGTGGTCCTTAAATGCTTGTTTTCCCTTGCACATTACATGATGGTGGCAAAGACAACATTGAGTTTTCAGAATTTTTTATTCTGGAAAGACAAATATTGTAGATTGTATCCAAGGTTAGCGGGAAAGTTTGCTTGGGACTGGAGATATACAGTAACTTGGGATATACAGATACAAAAACTGTCTGTAAATATGTAAAGCCACATGTGAAATTAAGTTGCTAAAAATGGCTGTATTTCATGGTCACTAACTCTGAGACTTCTATTGGGAGTGACAGGGGAGTTGGAAATAAATAATTTTTAAGGTCACTTGTGGAAGGCACCAAACAGAAACAGAGACTATACCACAAGTGGAGACAGATCTACAAAGAACATAATGAAGATGAGGTTTAAAACTATGGACTTACACACTGGAATGGACATCTGTGAACAGACCTTTGAACCTGCTTGACATGGACAATGTTGTTTCACCCCCATTAGTAATGTTAATGCATGTTAAAACCATTGTACCCCAGTTGTAAATTCATATTTTATTCCCTTACAAGTTTTCCCTCATGAACCCTTTCCCCTGATTGGCTGTTGAATCCCCAGTTATGATTGGTGAGATTTTGCCGCAGTAAGGCGGTCTCACCACACCCCCCAGATCATCCTATAGGTTAAAAGTTAATGTATTCCCTCTGTTACTCCCTTATTGGTTCTCCCCTTATGTCAATCACATACTCCTCCCAGTTTCTAGACCCTTCCTTCCCTAACCCTATATAAGTCCTGTTCGCCCTTTGTTCTGGGCAGCACCCTCGCAGCTCAGCGCCAGGAAGCGCCCTCACGCCTCCTGCACCATCAATAAACCTGCTGCAGACTGCGAACCCCCTGAGTGCTGTCAGTCCTTTCCCACACGGGCTGCGGCAGTCACTTCCAACACTAAACATTCTATGATTCTCTGATACTTTACCTGATGGATATGAAGTTGTTAACAAATGATCATTGAAAGGCTATGACCAAATGATTCAGATAAATTCATACCTAATCACTGTCTATTCTGAGCCTTTCATAAATCAGTAATGCAGTAAACTGGCTGGGTTTTAACAGAAGACAGTTTCTGAGAAGGAAGGAAGATATTAGATATCCATCATTGCAACAAAAGAACAAAGGAATATCTGAAACAAAAATACAAGATGAGGCTGAGAGCATATATCAGTGATGAATGTGTATGTCAATAACCTAAGGTTTAGAAATCCTCAAAAGAGCTATTTGTATTAAAAATAGGAAAAATGTCAAAAAATTTAGCCTACAC
The DNA here is from genome assembly GCF_022539395.1 of Myiozetetes cayanensis. Classification (NCBI taxonomy): domain Eukaryota; kingdom Metazoa; phylum Chordata; class Aves; order Passeriformes; family Tyrannidae; genus Myiozetetes; species Myiozetetes cayanensis. The sequence goes on along the minus strand of NW_026087521.1, from coordinate 26,161,433 downwards.
ATAAAAACCATTACAACAATGCCCAGAGTGAGACATTCTACTCACATTAGTCTCCTTGAAGAAGTTTTATATTTTTAGCTAAAGAAGCAGCTCTTCAGAGTACGTTTGTTGTGTAAATTGGCATATTTTTCTTCGTGGTCATTCCATACAAGGTGAAACACCACATTTTTTCAACTTTCTTTAGTCGATTAAGCATTCTTTTTCTCCTTTCATCTGTAATGAACCAATTCTGCAACGAAGCATTACAATTCTGAAAAAAAGTCAATCACCTTGTTGTCATTAGGCAAGTCTCAAATACACATGTCTTTGGACTAGAGTCATTTTGTTTATGTGGAAAGGGGCTGGACAACTTGGCAGGAAGATACATTTCTTATATGACTCTGTACAGGGAGGCTCTGTGAGAGCAATGTTCTGGAGCATACCTATTGTGGAAAAATGGAAGAGGTAAAGATCTGAATGCAGTAGGGTTAGGAAAGTTTGTATACCTTTAGCAAATCCATGGTCAGAGACCTACAATTAACCTATTGGCAGAAATGTTTGAGGTTTAATGCCTAGAAAATTTGCTAATTGACATGACTTTTTCATAAGAAATGACCAGTCATTAATTTACTGAATTGAACTTTCCATTTTTTTGTACTTTTTGAAATATTTTTTTGTTGGAAAACAACGCACAGAAATTAATCTAGTGGCTTCCAAAGCATCTAAGTACTCCAGACTCTGGGGGTTACGATCCCTGCAGCAGAAGGAACCTTGTTTTGCTTTGTCTTGTTTTGTTTTAACTGCTCACCTCTGGTAGAACTGTAAGTATTTATTTTCTGTCTTCACACTGTGAGTTCAGCAGGAGCTTAATTACTAGCCAGAATATTGTGATTGTCCAAGGAGTATCAGAAATGAGCAAATATATCAAGGTTTACACCACAGCTCAGGAGTAACAGCTACAGTCACTCACCAGCCTCAACTGTCAGCTCCATCTTCCTCCTGCATAAAAATAAACATTTCCCCCACAATAAAGTCTTTTTATAAAAGCAATAAAACAACTCAAGGGAGCATTGTTATCATGAGCTAATCACCCCCTTAGGGAATTAGAGGCACTTAGCTGCATCTAGAGCTTCAACACCTGAGGGGCTGTGATTATTTCATGATAACCAACAAGGCATGACAGACTGGGAGGTTAATTAGATAATATTCAAACTTGGTAATATTGAGTTTGAAGATTTCTTTTGAAGTTGTACAAGCAAAGATCTGCTTATAAAACAGCAGTGGGACACCAGCACAGAAAGGATAATTAACATTTCCTACAAACCAACCAAGGTTTTGAATAGCTAAAGGAAAAAATAATAAAGTCAAAGTACTAAACCCTGAGGCACTCCTTTAACAATGAGTAATCCTGATGAGTTCACTCCCTGAAATCTTGGGCAGAAATTGAATCAAATTATATAATGCCGTTTAGTTGCTAACCCCTAAATGTTGGAGGCACTTCAGTCAGCCTCATACTACTTAATGGTCCATTCTCTCAAAGAATTTAGTGAGATAGTAAATGCAGTATTAGTAATAAATATTAATCTAAACTGCAATCATAGCCACTGGTTTGAGAAACTGCAAGAAACTGTGCCACTGCACTGCAAGAGATTAAAAACAAAAGACATTGCAAACACTTAAAATTATATAAGCAGTCTGTTTTGTGGAAGAACATTTTATTTTTTGTGGACAATGGCAGTGAAGTTTCAGAAGTAACTGCACTTGTATGCAGGAATGGAGCTGTGCTGCACACGTGTTAGTGGCTAGTTGCCTTGCAAGGATCTGGCCCACTAGTCCTCAGCCTCCTGCTCTTTCCCACCCTCCTGATCTGCAAGACCATGGGGTGAAGTGGCCCATCTGGCTGAAATTACACTACCAAATCAAACAACTGGATTCTGCATCAGCTTCCTGATCTGAATCATGCTGAGGCCACATGAGTTATAGATCCCACACGAGGTATATTGAGTAGCTACAGATTACTGAGAAGAGGAGGATATTCCCTCTTGGTGGACAGCTGGCTGTAGCGTCAGTTTGTAACTCTCAGCTGTAATGAAGCTCCTAGAAACAACATGTAACTTTTAAAGATAATTACTTGTATTGACCATTAGTTTAAAAAAAACCCCAAACTTGACTATCTCTGACTTGTTTACTTTTAAAATGGAAGATGAAGATGACTGTTGGTGTACCAAATAATCTCTGATTTGAATAGCTTCCTCTTTAAACTAACTTCTGTTGAGTTATCAGAGCTGGCATTGAGTTAGAGAATTCAGTCAAGCACTTATGGACCTAAACAGTATATATTCTATGGGACACATCACTGCAATGAAGTTGAGATTGTCAGTCAGTCAGAAGTTTGCCAGTAAAATGGTTCTCAGTCATTAAATTCTGATTTAATAGAATCAAAACATTTCACTGGAACCTGTCAATTCTGTCAAAATCTTTGACAGGGAATCAAGTAATCTTGTGTCCTTTATCACCAGCTTTCCAGTTTGCCAGTCAGGGTCTGGCAGCTCGCCTGGCTCCACAGGTTGGTTTCTTCCCCAGCTCCCCACTGCCTATGCCATGGGCTGCCAGGCTGCCTACCTCCCTGGGCACTCACAGCCATACACTCTGCTACTCCTTCAACAGTGTCAGTGCCCTGGCATGCCTAGTGCACTGCTCATTATTAAAAAAAGATGAAACACCACCACCAACAACAACACCCCCCCCCAAATAATTTGACATGAATTATAGGTTACTTACATTATGCTCTTTTTCAAAACAATTCATAAATCTTTACTTTCCATTTCCACACTAAAAAAGAATATTTCAAAATTAGACCTCTGGAATCCTGCACAGAACTTAAAATTAAGTAGAAAAAAAAAATACGAATTTCAGATACGAATAAAAATTACATATTTAGATACCAATGAGACAAAGTTAGAGAAAAGGTACTAGAAAAATATTAGGAAGAGGAACATACACGATGGACTCACATAATTTTTCACAGAAGCTTAAAAATTTGTAAGTAATGCTTCTTTTTATATTTGAAACAACATGAAATTATAAGGATGCCCCAACACTTCTTTTGTACCTCTGAAAAGTGTATCAGAGTGGGATGAGCCAACTTCTGCAGGTGCCTGTTGCAGTGGCTAAAGAGGGAAGTCTGATGGACATCTTGTACTAGATTTCTGAGAATAGGTTGGTCAACTTATAGGTTGGTCAACTTGGTGGAGAATTATTCCTTGCAAAAGATGAAAAAAGGAAATGAAGAGCAAAGGATAAAGGCTACATGAAATACTTAAACTACATCTTCCTTCATGGCACATGTGCTAATCATTATCTAGAGATCAGACTACTCTTTTCAAAGTTCTCTTCCTCATATAATTTACCTCCTTCATGAACATCCTCTTCAAATGCTTTCTTTAGTATTTACTGAATTATTTATTCCTTTATGTGTGTACATGTTTTTATTACTAAGACATCAGATATTTAAATCACTAGGAACACATCCTACTCTTAAACTAATTCAGATCATTTGTCCTTTATCTTATACTTACAAAATACTTACTGACATTTGTGGAATAAAGCACATGAATGTTCAATCAAGTGAATACTCTTAAAGTGCCAGTGCACTCGCATCTTAGAAAAAAAAAAAAATTGAAAACTTCTCCCACTGGATGTAATCCAACATCCTCTAAAACCACAGGAAAGAGCCTCTGGAGTCATTGGAATGCTTCAGACTTTTTTTGAGAAAATGTATGTTCAAGACTAAAGCTCTGTAAAAAGATACACCATGGTGTCGTATGGGTTCGTTAGTGGTCTCTGGGGCTGCTGATGAATATAGCTTTTGTTGTTTCTGCTGTTCTTATCCAATACATCTTTGAGTTCAATAGATAAGTGTCAAGGTTTCAAGAAACTGAGTGCCACAGATAACAGGGAAAAAGTCTTAGCACTGGGCTCATCTGAAAGAGTGATCAGAGACTCAGTTCTGTGGCAAAGATTTGGTCAAGTCTACTGAAAAAATACGGCACTAACACAGTTTGAACATGGACAATCCAAGCAAGGACTCAAATCTAACATGCCCATGTCAAGGTACATGGTACTACCCCAGAAGCCTTACCTTGGAGTGCATGCTCATTTCTCTCTTTCTACTCTCACCTCTGTCATGCTACTTCCATATTCGCATTGCATCAAGTTTTCGTTGCCTGTTCAACAGTGCTAGAACTTTTCATTTCAAAAGCTTCTCTTCTGTCTTGAATCCAGGACAACTTTTGATTCCTTGATCCTGGTAAGGTTGCACACCTGGCGTCCTTATCATAGTTTTACAGCTTTCTGTTAGGTAATGAGTTCACATATTGGATTTACCAGATACACCTTCTAAGCCCTTTTATAAGCAATTTACATGGACCATGATTTCAGTGAGACTGACATAGACTGTACCTGTGCACATGGGTAGGCTAGTAAAAATCTTTTTTTCAGCAGGTGCACCAGCAAAAAAAAAAATCTAACAGTGAACTGCTTCCACTAGTATTAAGCTCATTTGCTATTCATGAAAACCATAAGAATAAAGCTTATAATGGCATAAACAGTTAGCCACAGTGTTTCTTAACAATGACTCTCATGGGGTTGCCAGAAGGGAAAAGAATATATGTGACTATACAATAACTAATTTATATCCTTGTCTATAGTCTTCCAGTGTTATCTATACTGTATACATAATCTTTCTGATCAGACCAGTGAATCATGATCTATGTGTGAATACAGATATTTATGTACATTACATGTTAACAGCTTATTGATATGCAGTAAAATTCTGCTACTTTTACTCACGACACGTAGCAATTTACTCCAGAGAGAAACACGCTGCTCCTTCCTATGTTTGCATTGCAACTCCCTGGAAATCTCACTTTTCTTCACTTTGGTGAAGAATCTCAGAAAAGAAAATAATTTGGTTTGGATATTTCACTTAGCATCTTCTTTTTGCCTTGTTGAAATTTTTTTGGGAAAAAAAAAGATAGTCACAAAGTATGCTGTTTAAAAACAGTAAGAAATTGATTAGCCATCAACTCCTCAGCCACAAATGGATGCTTTGGGTCAGGTTCTGATCTTTCTGTCAAACAACTAGTGCTGAAGGTAAACCCATCAGAAATACTGTCTAAGCACTGAAAGTAGATGGGAGGTACAAGAGGAAAACAAGTAAGTGAGAGTCATCTCAAAGAAGTTAAGTTCTTCTCATGTGAGTAAAGTTATTCACAAATATCAAGTGTTTCTAATCAGCCTTTTGTGCTGTAATTCAATTTAACTTTAGAGAAAAATATTAACACACATTCTGCTTTTCTTTGTTCATGGATACTTTAGGTAAAACTTTCTCCTTTTTTGCTTTTTCTTTTGATAATTACGGCACAAACCAAACCCCATAGGTGAGAAGTTTTCAAATGCTTTCATAGACGACCACAACTTAACAGATCGAGCCTTTCTTCCCACTTGACATTTTGTGGGCAAGCTCTCTTCCCTTTAATGAGTGAGTAACATTCCATGTGGCTCACATGGAAAAGTAATACAAGGAAAGTATTTAACATATGTGCAGCTGTCTGTGGTGTCACTCTAGATGGTGGAAATAAACTAGAGAGATCAACTAATTATTTAGGAAACACCACTGGTTGATAGGCCACAGTTAGTTGTTTTCTATGTGTTTATATGGCTTACTAAGAACGTAAACGTCAGAAAGAAATCTCTTGATAGGGTCCTCCCAGCTCCCAAGTATACATCCTCACCCACAAAAATCCTATATAGTCAGTTCATGTTTTGATTTAAGGATATTTTAACTAGCTTTTAGCTAAAATTCCCATCAAACACTTGTGAGTTTTAGAACAATTTTTTTTATTCTTTTGGCATTTTTGTGTATTCTTGTAAGACTCTGAATTTCCTCTTCCCTACTAGCAGAAGAATTCGAGGTAGCTCTCTCGATGTTCATTAAAAGGCTGAAAAAATTGTTGCAAAACTTCCAATCTAATTGATAAAGCAGATTATAATACAAAGGAAAATGGGTAAAGTATAAATCAGAAGTCAGGAACTTATCTGAAGAGGGACATTGCAGGTACTAGCAAAAAATAATAAGTACAAGCTATTTAGATCAATAAATGAGGAATAACATGAACTACTAAAAAATCATTGATACATACTTCTCTGTTTTAAAGGAAGCAGACTAATGAAATAATATTTTATTTGATTTTTTTGTACCATGCATTTTATTCTCTCAATCACTGGGGAGATTTAAACAACACAAAGTCTCAGTATCTTTGGGGCCAGAAAACTATTCTCAGAAATGTTAAAAGAAATGGCTGAAGAAAGAAGCGTAAACTGAAGTTTTCCATAAACTATGTAGAAAAATACTGGCATGTTCAAGTTAGCTGAGGTACCAAAATCCCTGCAACAACCTTCTGGTAGACCTGTTAAACCATCTGAGAAACAGCTGAATATTGTGCCATAAACAATCAACATCAACATTACACAGATGAAATCCCAGAAGACTCATGACATTAATGACACATTGATATTTTGAGAATGGATGATTGAAGTAGCTATACCATTAGCACAGGTAAGATTGTACATAGAGTCCGGATGCAACTGAGGATTACTTAAGTACAGTATCAAAATCTCCATTTGTTTATAACAGAAAAGTCCATTGGCTATTAAATTCTTCAGACACATCTATACTCAGCAGTGGTGGATAATCACTTGTTTTCTCTTTAGTAGTAAAGTTTACCTTTCTTCAGGTCATGATAATCCATGTGATGTGAATCTATGTCTGGATCACTGGGTGAAGAGTAAACCTGTGGTAGCTCATATGGACGGCAAGGGTTTTGAGGGGGATGTGGAACACAAGTTTTGGCTTGGAGCTGGGTATCATTTCTTTACATAGGCTTATCTGAGACATCAGTTGATCTGAAGATGTATAGTCCTTGGCTTTCACATAACACCATGGTCAGTTCCCAGCATTATGATCTCAGCATTACATGTGGGCATCTGTCTTAGAGAAGATAATCTGAAGTAGAGGTGATTCTCTGCTTCGGACATGGGAGTTAACTGGGCAAAAAGGATGGTTGCAGAAACAATCGAGACCATTAAAGCAAGCCATGAACTCACCAGCACAGCTATTTCCTTGCATTTTACTAAATGTTACTAAAAAGCTGCATTTTACCAAAACAAACACTTAAGATAGTTTTAATTATTAGTGTACTTGTGGACCAAATAGACATCTTAGTCACATTAGCCTCTTACCAGATTAGGCAAACATTCTCATTAGAATCAGAATACAAGTATTTTTTATCAACAAAACCTCAGGTTTATCTGTACACTTCCGACTAACTAAAAGGTTGTAAGAGCAGTTTTTTAACCTTGAGAACATGTGCATGTATTCACACTCTGACCCCAAAATATGGTGTATATTTTATCATAAATACTTGATAAGGTCTCACAGACTGTTCCTTGTAAAGGAGAAAATATCACTTGTCGGTACAATATTTGTGTCTCCCAAGTTCCTTTTTCAGGTTAATATTTATGTCATGAGACAAAGCCAGTTTTTCTAGCCTTTGCTAGGCTAGAAGACTGCATGTCTTTGGTACAAACATAGGCAGGCCCAAGGTTCCCTCCCTGAAGGAACATTTCTGATATCACTGCATATCTCACCCTCAACGCTGCCCTTGGACAGGGAGCTGCCACCAAGGAAAGAGCCGCGGGCTCCATCCCACAGCCAGCAGAGTACAAGCAACCCCAGGAAGCAGGGACCCTTGGGGTAAGCGAGGATTTGGATGACCTTGTGGGCAAGTGGAAAGGCAGTTTCCCTGCATGTGCCTTGGAGTTGCACGAGCAGCGAAAACAGCAAAGCAAGCTCCCCGCCGGTGCCGGGGCGCGCAGCGACAGTTCCGGCGTCATCCACTAGATGGTGCCTCGTATTTGGCAACCGCGGCCCTTCTCGGGCGCTTTCCTTCCCCTTCGAGTTGAAGCTGTTTCAGGGGAGGGAATCTCTGGCAGAACAAAAGTAAAATCGACTCCTCATCCGTGAGATTTTCACTGCCGCGGGCGTGCAGTTAAAATTAGTGACTGTCCCTTTTGCAAAATATTCCCCCAAACCTCCATAATCTCTCTGGTGCTCCAGCTGCTGCCCTAGCTCTGCTCTGCTTTGCTTTGTTTTACTGCCCCTTTGCCTAGATCACTGCTCCTGTGGGCAGAGACACCAGCTGGGAACACCGTGTTATGAACTACACGGAGGTAGAATTTTGTTAGGCACCTCTGTCCAGTGCAACAGTGCTTGGTTCGGATGCTTAGTTTCAACATCGAGCTCATTTCCAGGAGAATTCCCCACAGAGTTAATGTGAAGAATACAGAGGAGAGGTGTGTGTAGGTATACACATATTTAAATATATTAATACATGTGAATTCTCAAATTTTGTGTTACTTGGAGTGTTATTTTTTTCTTATCCTAATTTTTTTTTCCAAACTTTGTTTCCCCAAATTTCTCTTTAGTGTACTGGCTCACTGTCTTTTCACAGTGATATCTGAGTTTTTTGCAACCTTGAACCTATGCTCATTTTTGTGGATAAATTTCTGGGTTCATTATGAGCCTTTCCCTTATATTCCATGGAGAGGCACTGGAAAAAAAAAATGCAGGTTTTTTGATTGCAAAGGGTCACAGTGTTGGAATTTACCTCTCTTCTGCTTTTGGAAACAACAACCTCTGTGTAAATCTGATAATATGGCTGGCAAACACATGTTAGGTTAGAAAACAGTACAGCAGCTGCTGTGCTACTGGTAGTAACTTAGTCAAATAGATTCAGTAATGTCCAATATTTAGACATGTACTCTTGCAAATACAATGGGCCTTCGAGGTTCAGGAAAACCTGATAAAGCAGCTCCCTGATTCTGGCCACAAAATGTGATAAGACTAATCATTATAATCCTTTAAAAATGAAATTCCCAGCCCTTCCTATTATATTAGGCCTAGAAGGTGAAAAATAATATTTAAGGCTAAAAGCTTATCAAAACTGGGTTTTAGGTATTTTGAAGTTTTGGGGGTTTTTTCTCCTGGGGAGGGGGAAGTGCGTTGGTTTTTTCACTGAAAATTAAAATTCTGCAGGGCATTTTTCTCCTTTGAAACATCTGGGAGGTGTCCAGCTGCTTCAGTGATGGAGAACACTGAAGTACCTTCATAATAGCATTAGGAGAGCAGTGCTCTGGATTAGATGCTCTGTTGGAATTAGAATCAAATGTAAGTGCAGGGAAACCTCTGTTGCATTCCAATTTGATTTTTGTTCTGATTAAATCACTTATTACAGTTGTTAGTAATTTGTTACAGTGATGTCTATACACCAAATATTGCAAGAGACCTCATTGTGTTAGGCACCATGAAAGCAGAGAGCAAACAGCGTGCTCTCAGCTGTTTCTCCATCTGTCAACTGAGGACAATGTGCTTGCTTTCTACAAGTACAGGAGCACTAATTAATTAATATTTGTAAAAGGATATGTAAATGCTAAGTATTATTTATGAATTATATTATAAATGAAGATTAGTGAAGAGGACATAGGGAGAAGACACAGATGGCATTATGAGGGCAGGGAGAGCAGCACAGAGTGCCAACATTAGCCTGGAAGCAGAAGAAAGGAAGCAAAGCAAAGGAAATGGTTAACAAAAGAAGATGAGATGGTTTTGCTTAAGAAAAATAAAGGGAGAGTACAAGGGACTGCACTCTTATGAGCAGTAAACAAATTAGTTTAAAAAAAAAAAACCAAAGCACAGCACAGTAGTGGTCTGGAACTGGTGGATGAAACATGTTGGAAATGGAAATGGTAACTAAAAAAAATTTGAAAGAAATAGGTAAGAAGAGCCTTAGTATTGTACATAACACAGTGATTTATATATGCTCTCTTTTTTTAATGTAGCTCCTCTAACCTTAGAGTGTTAAAGCCTTGCTCATCATAACAGAACATAGATGCTTCAGTGATCAGAGATCCTGCTCTACCAAGGTGAGTGAGCATGTAGGTGGTCATAAGACTGTGGCCTCACCATTGACCACAGGGCAAGTGATGAAAATGTTCTAGACTCATAATAATGTATGATACTGTGTTCCATAAGCTGTTCTGATCTTGTGAATAGCTCCAACAGCGGACATTCAACAAATTAGAGAAAAGTCATTCTTGACAGAGCAATCACCTCTTCTTTCAATCACATTCCACATCTGTGTGGGCATCTCAGTTTTCTTCTATATGGTATAGCGCAGGAACTCACTTAACTTTCTGAGTTAGAAAAGTGCATTTTGGCAAACCAGAAGAATACAGCGGCAGCACATTTTTTTCCCAAATACTGGGAAAAAATATTTATAAGTATTCATATTAGAGTTCTAAACTAAATTTTAGTTTAATTTCATTCTCATCAAACTTTTACTTCCTTTCCAGGAATGTTCAAGTACAGAGCTCTTACTTCTATGAATATTCATGAAGTGCAGGCTTTGGAGGTGAACTGCTGCACTAATTCTACAAAGTCAGCCTCAAAATTGCACTGTGAGTTGTAACTCTTGCAATTTTTTATTTGAGTTGTAGCTGAAAAAAACCCCAGTACAAGGTTACCTATGCAGAAAACCAAAACGATGCACAGGGCTTGTTTCAAAAACATGCAGTAAAGTATTTGTGAATGGTCCCACACCAAGATTTACTCAATGAGGAAGTAGCCAAATATTCAAAAGGAATGGAGAAATCTAAGAATTTTATGATCTGTATAGACAATTCACAAACAGACCCAACAGGCAACATTTTCCCAAGAGATTGCTCATGGAAATTATTTGCTTCATTTCAGTTGTTAACAAGCATGAGCAGCTGAGCTCCGCCTCCTCTGTGGCAACAGAGCGATCTCCAAGGTTTTTTCCTAGCAGCATTACTAGTAAATGAATGAATTAGGTTTGGACAGGTCTCTCTCTGTTATTTCATTGACCCTCAAATCCATCTGTCTGCTTTGAGTAAATGTGGAGAAAAAACATGAAAAATATATAACCTAGGTTTACTTTGATCTCTAAAAATGAGGAGGGTTTTATTTTAGGTATATAATAATATTGCTAACCACTGTTCACTAAGCAATCCTTCCTTTTCCCTCAGCTCTCAGTTTGACACATCTCCAGCATGAAATGGACTTAGATTGCCGTGAAACTGAAAGCTGTGAGTGTGAAAATTGAGAAATGCATAGACAAATTCTCTTTCCTTTTTAAACATACGCTAGTGAATGAGTTGTCTTTTTTTTTTTTTTTTTTTTTCCTCATCAGCTTTCTAAATTTCTTGGTAAATATTACTACAAACCTGAACTAGAAAGCCCAAAGCAAATTCCTTTAGAGGATTTGTGATAGAGTCACAGAATAACAGAGGTCAAAAAAACAGGGATGAACTCTGGAATGGTACACTGGGCCTTGTGAAAACTGACATGAAGATTAGGTTGTTTTTCGACTTGAGTTTTGCCAGTGGGAAAGCAAGAGAAGAAAGGGAGATCATACGGAGCACTAAAAAGAGCCAGGAAGCAGCTGGAAATGTTCTGATACTGACATACCTGTTTGGCCACCATGAGGGGTTGAAAAGTGCAAACACTGATGTACGAGTAAATCTAGGAAAGAATGGGCACGTTAAACTATAGTTGTTAGATGCATTGTCTGGTTAAAGTTGTTAAGACAGCTTTCCCACCTATTAAACATTATTCAGAAAATGAAAAAAACCTGAATACTGAGAATAAAATACCAGCACAAAACACTTTGATTCACAACGTTTCTAGTTTCTTTAAGGCACAATAAACTTCTTTAACATTGTTCCCTGAGACATATATGGTGTAAAGATGCTTTCTAGGAAGAGCCAATTGTTTAAACATTGGCAGATTATTCTTTGCAATCTTTATGGCATATTGGTTGTATCAATCTTCTGCATATGACATCTGGATAGAGCATCATTTAAGATGGATATGAAGAATTCCTGGATAATTGTGCTGAGCTAAACTATTTCTTACTTGAGCAAGCCATCACAAGTAAGATGAGCAGGTTTTATGGGAAAAGCACAGAGCATTTAGTTATCAGTTCCCACACATATGCGGAGGGGTAGGACACTTGTAAAACTTCCATGAGCCTAAGGCTATGAGGCTGTTTCTTTAATGACCAACTAGTTACTGAATATATAATATTAACCATATTTCTAGGAAAAAGAAACACTCAATGGCACAGAACCTGACACAGCATCTACTGCTCTGTTATCATATATTGTTACATACACAATTTCAGATCTGTGGTATAATTAGTTCAGTTTGTAAGTGGAAGACAGAAACTGTTCCAACTGTGTCCATATACATGGAGGAGAGAGTCAAAAGCAAAATGAGTATTGAGGGTTATTATATATTTGTCTGCAACAGAGACAGCCCTAATGATTGTCACACAAAGGTTGGGCAGCCAACTGTTTACTACTTTGACTAAACAGCATTCAAAGTCTAAGGCTGCTCAAATATCTTAAGAGTATCTGAAAAAATTGTCAATAAATTGGAGTTATTTGCATGTATGTGTTTAAATGTTATTGTTCTCCATAAGGAGAAAAAGCAAAGTCTTTCAAATTGCCGGTTTGATTGAAGGGGTTTGGAGATAAATAAGTGTCACAGATTTTACAGACATTTTGCTACCCATGGCAGAGAAATTTCTTGCTTAATGTAGTTAAATGAATTACATGAACAGGAATTGAGAAACTTGTACACTTCTAAACATAGTGAATGCTTCAGTTTTCCTCCTTCCACCATGCTTAACTTAAAAGAAAGTCAACTTATCTGACTATCCTTTAATGAAATTTTCTGTAAAGGTAATTGCACACTACCCAGTAATTAAATATCCAAAATACTTATTGAACATATATTTCATGAAATACATGTTTTCATTAGACAGCATTTATATGTCATAGTTGTTTTGCTACGTGTGACAGCATTTTAAAATTTGTCTCACCTTTTTGAATATCTCATATATTTAAATATATCAAATATTTAATTTTAACTTAATACTATTGTAATTTGTTGTAATTTGGAAATAAGACTGTGACAAGCTTAGGTAAAACATGTTAATAAGGGACTAATTTGTAGTAGAAAAGAATGAGTACATTATTACATCTCTGACATGGTGGTGACTAGTAGCTGTTCTTAATCTTCTATTTTTTCTCCATAATTCATCTACTTATCTTCCCCATAATATCTCATTTTTAATAGTCTTTCTTCACTGTGGCAGTTTGTAAAGACAAATCTAAGGTAAGAAAGATATTTACATATTAAATAGGTAGAAAACTATTACTCTGTTTTGCAACTGAGAATGTCAAACCAAAGGACTTCACTATAGTTTTCATTTTGTAATCCCTTTTTATGAGTTCAGTATGAGAGATATGACCATGATTTGGAAAATTGTTGATTCATTTAATTTGCATCCAAGAGCCACAGAGCCATCTACCTACCTGCTTTTATATGTGCTGGTAGGAATATTAGAGAAGAATTACATTTTCCTTGCTGTGACATATGCTTTCCAGGCAGGTTTAGTTGAATCGCTTAATGCTAGATCCACAGAGACATCCAGACCCAGAGCCAACGCACTTAATTTTAAATTTGAATATAAAATGAAGTGAGTGTCCCCAGAAAGGGCTTTGATAATCTGATAGTCAGTATTTGCCTAAAAGGTAGGAAAAGTGTATCTGATTTCCTTGAAGTAGAAAAAGGAACTGAGCCTTGCTCTTCCTCATTATATTACTACATTAAAGGATAGGGATCTTTCCCCCCCCCCCCTTTTTTTTTTTGTTTTTAACAAGGTGGACATACATCACAAGTTATGGATTTTTTTTTTTTTTTTTTAAAGCTTAGTCCTGTCTGTGTGTTTAGGAATGCCCTGAGCAAGCTGGATTGAACTGTTCACTATAGGTGAGGAAATAATTTATCTGAGGTTCTCAATAGCACTTAGACAAAGGTAGAAACCAATTTATTCAGGACTTTCAAGATATTGAAGGCGCTCTTTTTATCTAAGGACTTCAAAGCACTTGATAAATAAAATAAGTATCATTTCCTCGTTTCACTGAGTGAGAACCCACAGAGATGTAGTATTTACACAGGGCACTTTACCTGTCTTCAACCAGCCATGAGGCAATCTTACTCCTAATGCTGCTGCTTTACCAGTATTCTCTAGGTTGTACTAGTCTTCAGGACTGCTAGACTCAAACACCTTAGCACATAGGAACAGTCAAAATGAACTAAGATAATGTTTTAAATTAGGCATGTTCAAACCTTTGAGATACTAAGATTTCTCTTCTACATACATTTTAAAAAGATAAAATAGAGATTTTTCTTTGCAGGTTTGGTTAAAGACTTTTGATACCATTTGTTTCTGAACTTCTCTTTGAGAAAATAGCAGGAAATCTTTGCATTTCTTTATGACATTAGTTAGTCTAAACAATCCAATTTCAAATCTGAAACACAAGTTATACTTGTATATATGATTGTACACAGAGATGGAGAAATACTGCTGAATAGTGTTGTAAGGAGAAAAAGCTGAGATGAGTGAGAGAACCAAACACCAGTATTAGAATAAGGAAGCCTTAGAAGTCAGACTTTTGGGAAAATTACTGATAGAACAGACTGATGTGTCGAGGTTTGCAAGCAAAGAAAGGTTCTCTGGTTGTCTGTGTTTTCATGCATTTAAAACAAAAAGAGCTGCAAAAATAACTCCCTAGGATTAGGTACGTTATTGTAAATAAGCAATAAAGAAATCTGGCTGTTGCTGATCTCTTATCATTGTTAAAATAAGCCAAATTTGAAATTTAAAAAGACCAGTTTAGCAGGTAAATAGAAAATTGATCAGGATTATTCTAATGGGAGTGTAGTAAAAATTATTTACTTTTGCTAACCTAAGTACAGCCATGACCTTTGCCAGAAGCAACTCTGCCAGGGAAACTTAGGCTCCCACATTCATGGCAAACCCTAGCACTAGCAGTCAAGATCCTTAGAGCCTAACATCTTCCAGCTCCCTAGAATAACTCATTGGAATGATCCCTGCTTTTATTCTTCCATTGAGAAGCTCAAGTCCACAGTAATCCATGGAATAGCTCTCTGTAAGGGACTCTCTAAATGAGGTTGTTCCCAGGGATACTTGAACTTTTGCAAACAACACTTGAGAGCCACTGTCTTCTGACTCCCCACTTCATGTGTTGCAGAACTGCCAAGCAGTCCTGGCTCCAGCCTGTGTTCAGCTTTCATGTTTAGCGCTGAATCTAAAAGCCAAGGCTGAGACAGAAGCTAAGGAGCAAACCACTTCTAGTGTTCTTTGGAAATCTCTAATTATCATGCCAAGGAGAATGATGTTGATAGGCCTTTATTTGAAATTCTAGAATTCTTTGAAAAATGCTTTTTCTGACTTCTGGTCACCTTGGCTCATAGTGAAATCTGTCTTCAAGATCTGATAATGGTTTGAAAAATGAGATAGAGTAGAGACCACATAACTGAGCTGAGAAAAACAATTGTGAGCACAGAGAAATACCTATTTTCAGTTATGCCATTCTGAATTATAACACAGAATGAAAATAAGCTTCTACTAAACCCAGCACTCATGGGAAAGCAACTGAAGTTTTTAGCTCTCCTCCCTCCACCCAGCCACGCTTTCCTTGGCATGGGAGTTGTAGCAGGGAGAGGGAGTGCCACTAGTGCAGTCCCTGGCCAGCAGCTAGCTAACCCCACACACATGGTCTGCCCCATGGGGACTGGCCTTTGGGATACGTGTTCTGGTCCCTGGCAGGACTGCTGCCATGGGACTAGGACAGGATGGTTAGATTGCTCCCTCCTGTTTCTGCCATGCAATTGCTTTTACTTAATTAGGCCCATTTCTGTAACTCATGCACACAAATGTTCTTGTGTGTTGAGATGACTTGGGATTGTCCATAGCACAAAAACAGAATCTGGAAGAGGTGATCAAACACAACAGGATCAACCACCCATATGAAAGGGAAGCAATAATGTAGGTCTGTGGGAGAAGCTGGAGGCAGTGGCCCCAGCAGTTGTGTGCAGATGACTGCATGCTGGAATTTCAGGGCTTCCACAGCGCCTCGATGGGTGGTCAGCAATGGGAGACAGGAGCACTTCGGCAGTGCTCACATGCTCATTCTCTTCCCTTCTGTCCTACCTAGAGTCTGATCAGGTTTAATCTGGGATGGTCAGGATTTTTCACCCTCTGTGCATGTTTATAACTAGACATTTGTGGAAATCAAGAATAAGAAAGTTGTGTTAAAATGGTTCATGGGCACTGTCACACACAGAGACAGGGCAGTGAGACTGCCAAAGCTCACATCCTGAGTGTGGTTAGAGCCAAGGCTGAAATCACCATTCTGAAATAAACACCATTATGAAATAAAAGATGCTGAGACTTCACTTGGGGTGGTTGCAAGAGAGAGTGCCTTTACAGACCTAAAGCTTGCCTTGTACCTCTCCATCTGCATTATGCATGATCAAGTGGGGAGATTTGCACAAAAGTAAATAGGGGAAAAAAAGCATAGTATGCTTTGTTAGTTATAACACTTTATTACTCTTCATTGGACCTATTTAAATGTGTAAGACATGAATGAAGATAATAAATGAGTGGTTAGTTCCTGGTGACTGTCATCCATGCCTCATTATGCTGATAAAAATGAATAAAGGTGTAAGTGCAGGAGACAGATATGTGACAGCAAATAATATAAAGAAGGCTAACTTCATTTTATCTTATCCAAATTAAAGGAAGCCATTAAAAAAAATTTAATTAATTACCCTTATACTGCATTTGTGACAATTAAGGTCTATACTTGAATGATGGAAGCAGAGAAAAGACCATTTTGGAAAGGTTCATAAAGAACAACAGAATTCAATGTCAGGAGAGAATGGACATTGAAAAAACCACCAGTGTTTGCTGCTTGAGGAAGGTGAGGCATACCTTGGGCTTTTCCCTCTCCTTAGGAAGAAGCAAACCACTGTCAGAAACTGAGTACCACACTAACTATGACAGTGGATTTGGTTTGCAGGTCCTTTGTTGTTTTTTAATAACTAGGTAATCGTATTCCTGTATTGAAGTGTCACGGCAAAAAGAAACTTGAAGCACAAATTTAAATATGATTAGCTTGTTAGTGGTGGTTTTTAGGAATCTTATTTTTTTTCCTCAGCTCCCATTCTATTTTTTCAAAATTTCTCCAGGGCATGTCATACATAGTGAAAAATCTCAATGGAGGCCCACAGGTATCACTGCTGTTTAGTCAGACTTCAAATTCGGCTCTAATGGATTTAGATAGAAAAGCAGATGGAGAGGGTTTGTTCACTAGTCGGTGCCCTTGCCTCAGAGTTCACCTCAAGTTGTTTTCAGAAATTCTCACTTCATGCGCATTACTTATTTATATCATCACTTTTTTTCCCCCACTTCATGGATAATTGCTACTTAATTGATACTGCCTTTATACAAACCTCCACAATAGCAAGCAACAAGACACACTGCTAAATAGAGGAATCATTAATCTGTGTACATATTCTGGATTTCTTTTAAAGATGGGCTGGAAATAAGCAAAGTCATTAGTAGTTTGTTTGCAACAGTGTATTTATGAAAGCTCTATGGAGAATGTGTCAACAGTCAGTATGTAACAGAGCAATTAACACAGTACTTTTGTACTTTTGACTGTTAGCATGGGAGTAAACAGAAGCAGATGTGAAGTGTTTGTGCCGTTAGTATTCACAGACTGCTCTGACATATGCAAATACAACTAATGCTTACAGAGCTTGCAACCCTTATTGTACCATGACCTTACTTACCAAACCCTAGGACAGAACTACACACTTTCCTAATAATTATCAACAATACACAGATACAAGCTTTTAGTTCTTAAAGCGTTACCTACTGCAGTGGTAAAGCTTCACAGGTAAAAGTGTTGATAATGTTATGCATATATAGCTTGTTTTAGATGCTGCTTTCTTCAATGTAAAGAGAGAACAAACAATAAAGAAGTAACGAAAAATGAATACAACAAGAGAGAAGAGGAATCACCTCTGAAACACTGGTTCAACTCTAATTACATGAGCCCACTGAAGTTCGATAGTTAATACCTGCATCGGATTCCATGTATATAGGACAGAGTTCAAACCAAGACCTTTCACTGCTACAGTCTTAAAATATATACCTTTCTAAAGCAACTCCAGTAAGGCTGCTAAAATAGGATGCCAACACTGAAATTATTTTCTGCCCTGTAAAAAAAAAAAAAATCATGTACTTGACCTAATAAAATCACCTGCATCCTGGGGGAAAAAAAGAAAAAAAAAAAAAAAAAAAGGAAAAAAGAATAAAGAAGGCTTCTTGTGTTCAGTTATTTTTCATGTGAACTATATATATCTGATATACCTCGAGTTACTATGGTGAATTTCATCTTCAAATACTGTCTAAAATCTAGCTATGTTACACAGGTGAGGGTCAGATGAGATTTTATTTTCAAATTTTTTGTGAGAGGTTTGTTTCCAGAATAGGAATAAACAAAACTGAATGAAAATACAGGGTTTACAGTGATGCTTGGCACTATATATTACATGGAAAATATTTTGCTTAAAAATACCCGATTTGTAGAGAACATTACCCAAAAAAAGACTGATAGGCCATCTTTTCAGCCAAGTCTCTCTGTCTGAAGGCAGAAAAAATGTCTCCTAAACATACTGCCTTTCTATTATCTCAAAGATATGGTGGCTCATGAAATCAAAATCCTCTTTTGCAAGTGAATATATGCTCGTTTCCATTTTGTTTACCACACTGCTAATTAGTTTTAGCAGGTCTTCCCACACACTACTGTATTTCAACTGGACCCAAAATGGAGCATCTTTTTATTTTGGCTGTACAAGGGAAAGAGTCCTGTTGCAGCAATTGCTTGGATCAGGTGGTGGAACATCACCATTCCATTGAATGCAGAGGCAGGAAAGCAGTGAGCTGGAGGTTTGGAGCAGCAACCCTGGGGCCAACTATGTCAGGGGGCTGCACAGACCTAGGGAATGTGTTACTGCAGCTGGACATCTGGGATGCTATCAGTCCCACCCTATTAGTTTCAAATAATCCATTTCTGTGTTCATTGTTGTAAAGAAGATGTTTTACTGTATTACTGCCACTAAATTACTGCAATTGTGTACTTTGGATTGCTTGACTTGTCAGGATTATAGGGACAGGTTGAGTTTTTGAAGGCTTTCAGGTATTTGGATGCTTGGGAACAAAGTGAGGGTCTTGAAGGTGTTTAAGGTTTTCCTTATCAGCAGTTTTTCAAGCTGTGGATAACATTTGAGGTACCTGGAAAGGTTAGTTTTTAGGGGGCTGAAGTGGTTTTTTTTCCAGGTTTCTTTTGGTTCAGGGTTTGTTTGGTTGTTTGGGGTTTGCTGTTTTTTTGACACAGATGTTACAATTAATTGCAAACATTTCTTTTCTCATTTAGAAAGTTACATGAAATAATCATTATCATAGCTTTCCATTTTTTCTTGGTTGCCATTTTTTTTTTTAAATCTAAAAGATACCACTTGCTAAATAAGCAGTGAGCTGTGAAAAAAATGAAGACCAGGGGTGTACGTTAGGTAAAGTTGGTTGAAATAAATGTAGTACATTCAGTAGTACTTTGCTATTCACTACCTTATCCCTAAAACTCAGAAACTCTAAATTGCAGAAGCATTTAGAAATAAATATTTATACTGTAAGCTGTCAAAGACATTGTATACTGTTGTGGGCTAATGCCAAAACAAATACAATATCTGAGTTTATCTGAACCCTTTAGTCTCAATGAGCCCCAGGGGTTTGAGCTGTTACTCTAAGCACCAAGACTGAGAGTGACTTTCCTCCAAGTTTCTGGTTCATCTCATCAACTAGCTTGCGTATCTAAATAATCATTTGTCCACAGCTGCAGGCAATCAACATTTTGTGCATACAGTGTAGATTCCCAAGCCAAATTATGAGAGAATGAAAATACATGTAATTACATGTTGGTATGCTAGTCTAAATATAATTTACACTTGGGAGAAGGGAAAGAAGAAAAGATAGTAACAGGTGATTAAGAAAACAAAGAAATGCACTTTAGAAATCTATACTGATCTTGGTTTTTTAGCTAAATAGGTATACTCATTTATGCTGTGTTTACTTAAATGGTTAGTTGAGAATTAGAAAGTTCAGCTCTGTTTGAGGAAGTTCTCAACAGCCTGCAATTGCTACAGTGTTTAACTGAACATTTAGGGAGAAAAGTCAAATCGGCCCATTGTGATTGCTGATACATTTTCATATCAATGTAAAATTATGATCACTTTTCTTTGAATGTCATATAAACAGCTGCACAGAAATACTTTCTTAAACAGTTCTTTGTGTCCTGCTATTTATTTCTTCAAAAGATTTGGATCATTGTTTTGCAGGTGAGAGACACTCGCCTTTTTTTTTTTTTAAATGCATGATTTGCCACTTTCCAGAGAGTCATGGTGAAGACATTGAGAAAATTGCAAACCTCCCTGACACCTTTTTGATTGGTCTTATTATTAAGACCCATACTTCTCAGTAATGTACAGTGCACAATTCTATGTCTCCTTGTCACTCACTTTGCTTAGGAGTGCCTGTGAAGCCCTGCCTAGAGTAGACAAGCCCAAATTCTTGCTTGTGAAAGTTCCTTAGCCAAGATACTGAAGGGACTCATACTGTGAACTATCTGTGTTTATACAGCAAATCATTCATCAGCCATTTTATTACCTGGCAGTCATGGCTTATTATATGCATAATGTATACCTATCTCCTATTCAGTGACTTTGGATGAGAAGCAGCTTGGTAGGTTTAGAAAGTGTCTCATGTCTCTGAATGTTATTTTGTGTAATTTCTTATTTAGTTTCCCTTGAGCAGTTTTTAAATGCAATATTATTTCAAGCTTTCAAGAATTATTTTATTGCTGACCAACTGACAGCACTTCTTGAAAAAGGTGTTTCAAATTGAAATGTGTGCTTATTCCTAATACCTTGATCTGTCAAGCCTTTTCTGACTAAATGCATATTATTCTGTTTTATAATTTCTGTTGTTAAAAACTGAAATTCAGCATTTTGGAATGCTTGGCTCTTAAAAGAGATTTGTTACCCTAAAGAATTATTAGTGAATCATTTTCCCATAGATACCTTTGTTATATCATAAGACAGATGACTTTCAGGATCAAATACATATTGTTTTCAAGAAGTAATTTACAGAGCTATATATGAAGTGGATATAAAGGAACATTTGTATTTTGTTTTTAATTTTCGGTATTTGGTATTCATTTCACGTCTTCTTTTCTTGTGCTTTTTCTTACACAATATTTTTTTAAAAATAAAATTGAGAAATTCAACTTGCAGTCATGATACAGGAAATTCATATAGTAATTTTTACAGTTCATATATTTTTCCTTAACTCTTAATACTCCTTGATGTTTTCTGTGTTTTGTTAAAATTGCGTCATGAAATCAATTATAGCTGGGGGCTTATTCAATGCATACCTTAAAGAATTTGGATGCACTAAACTCCAATTGCTCTCAAGTTTGCAATATTTTAAAATATTTGAAATGGTAATTTCATAAATTTATAGTAATGTGTGACATTTCTTCTTGACTTTTGTGTTTTCACCATTCAATACATTTTCAATGACAAATACTTCTCTCTGAGTTAAAGAAACATCAACTTTAGTATAATTCATCAGTGTGTGAATACAGGATGAGATTCTATTCCTGCCTTTATTTACTACATAAGATATCAGGAACTGCACTGGAAGCCTTCATTACACTGTATGTTTCCCTGAAGCCTACAGCCAACCACAAAACAGACCTCTGGATGCATCTTTGCAAGGATGAAGGTGGACAGATGAGATGGTAGAGCAGGATAAGATGGGGGTAATGGTACAGAACTTCTGACTTCCATAAGAGGTTGTTGTCACAGAGACACTTTCTATTTCAGAAACAGTAGTCTCACAACCTGACTTTAGTTCTTATGCTGAGTAACAACTTATCAATTGCTAGTAAAATCTCCATCACTGAATATCTTCAGCAGAATATTCCTGGATATTCCTGACCGATTAACTGAAGCTCCACCATAACTGCCAGACTTACAAGAGGAATTAATTCCTCATTAAGTAGTGATGTTAGGTGACTCTGTAGCCTCTTGTTAGCACAGAGAAAAGAGAGAAAAATTGTTTCTTCATGGAAATTCCTTCAACTGTTCAGAGCCTGTTCAGTTCTGTCCTCAAGCTGACTCTGAAAAGCCATTAAAATGCATAAAGGATGTGCGATAATGAGTGACCCTGGGCTGGAGGAATCTGGGGTGAGATATGTTAAGCCTAGATTTTAGCTGTTAGCCTCACTAATCAGCATAGTCCCTTTGGTCCCTTTAGGCCTCAGAGGCATTTTTTTTTAATTGGGGCATCAATATGCACATAACTGTCTTGAGTGGTGGAGACAACCCTGTTGCACACACCCAGTGGGGACAAAGCTAGTTAGGGGACCACGCTTCCTGATAGGGCCCGAAGGTAGGAGCACCACTCTAGCTCAACTCGTGTGGATGTGCTCCTTGGGCTGCTGTGGTTGGTCTTCAGGAAGGAGTAAACTTACTTCATGTAAGAATCGTAAAAAGGCAAGATAGGAAAACATAGCTTTCATGAAACTTTATATGTGATGAGTGAAAAACTATACTCAGAGAGAACTCACTGTCTGGACTTGAAGGATGTGGACTGGGCTTGCACAGGGGTCTGTCTTGTTCTGCTGCTTTTCAGTGCCTTCATTAATGACCTGGATGATCAAAACGAGAGGCTGCTTACTAAACCTGCAGACCACATCATGCTGGAAGTGCTCTAAAGGTGCTGGAAAACAGGAGCAGAAATTCAAGAGTATTTTGACAAACTGGGGAAATGATGGTAATTACCTGGTTTTTACGGAATTTAGTGACTACTTTACATTCTGTACCCTGAAATAACTGTAGAGTTTTAGGCAAAAATCATGAGTATTTTATGAATTGAGACTTCAGATAATTTTCTTAAACTTTGATAATTTCACATGCCAAGTCAAAATAAAACTCTCTAGACTACATTTGTTGGAGTATTTGTAGCTAAGTGGCATAAATTCAGCTTCACGCTGAATTGGTGCTTCAGCACATACCTTAAGTATAAATACTCTTTCATAAAGGCCTGCTGTCCACCATCACTAAATTATATAAAATCATAAACTCAATTAATGTGGAATCAATGTGGGTTCAATTTAGCAAGTAGACAAACCTTTACCTCATGCACTATTTTTACCGCACTGTTATAAGAAACATGCTTTTTAAAAAATAATTTCCCTAAGTAGTGTGAATCACTAGCCTGAAAATAAACACAGGGACACTCAGTGGGTCCTTGATGCCTCCATTTTCATTAGGAACTTTAACATTTATCTCTTTGTTTTATGCCTGTTACATAGAATTATAGTCCCCCCTGGAGACATTGGATTAGGGATTATAAAATCAATGTGGTGTAAAACCATTGTTCCAGCACTTTCAAGCCATCCCCACAGAATGAAAAAAGGGCAGCTGGACTCTGACCCACCGTGTGGGACAACATTGCCTAGCTGAATGATCTCTTCAGGAACTGATAACTTGACAGCCTGTGTAAAGTTAGATAAGGGGTGATATTAGTGTTCACTGAAATATAAATAATTATTCAGCTCACCAAGCAAGGTAGCACTGCACCCTGCAGGACCTAAATCAGACATCTCAGTATGAGCCAAAATGCACTGGATTCACTGCCAAATTATTCAGCTTAATTAAGACTCTAAACTAGGTTGAGTTAGTTGACTTAAAACAAATATTTAGAACTGGCAGCATATGGTAGGGTTACCTTCTTAGTCTCATATTCCTGTATACACAAATACATTATTTTACTGTGATGCAAACATTAATTTTAAATCTAATGCCTGTATGTACTGTGTTTAAGAGATAACTTGAAAGACTGGCTTGAAAAAAATCTGCTTGCCCACAAAAACAAGTCTGTTTCTTTAACCCACTAGATCACACAGCATGGTGCATCTTTTCTATTCAGCTCTGAAAAAGGGTAAAAGTGGTAAGTTACCCTATGAAAAACCATACTTTCATAGTCTCTGTCTTAATATGCATAACAAAGACATTTGGATAATTTGGATAATTAAATAAACACATATTTATCCCAACCAGTTTCTCTGAAAGCCATTCAACATTTCTGTGAATCTTTATCCACCTTCACTTCAGTATAATAAGCTGATTCAAATAATATGACTTAATTATGTTACTAATTGCTAAAATCACCATAAACTCAAGAGCAAAGTGAGGAGTGTTTTCCGAAAAAACTCAGTAGTTTCCAGGTATCATCAACCTGTACCCTACACATGATATGGGAGTAAAATTAGTGCAATGATGCAGTCATGTTGTCACCACTGCATGTTGTTGTGACAAGAGGGAGAGAAAAAAGCACAGTGCATGCTGTTTCAGTATCAGAATAATTATCTTGTGAAGAGGTTTGATATTGTTTACATAGTGAATTTAGTTTAATTACATATTTGCATATTTAATTACATAGATGTCATTGTATTAACCAGTACAGTACTCAGGAAAAGAGACATGGATGTTATTGTCTAAGGTAACATTACATTTGAGAGGTGATTCAGTGAAAGTCTAAACATCACATGCATTTCTTAATGAAAATCTTTTCTTCAGTAGGAGGAACAAGAGAGTGTTGCTGGTGTGATACCTCTCCTACAACTAACTGCTCGTTTTTCATGCTTTCCAGTCTGATTTAAATTGAAAGGGAACTCCTGCAAAGGTAACAATTTTTTTCTATTACTTGCTCTTGGCAATTTTTTCTTCAAAAAGCTGTAGGTTCAAAACACATGTGAAAAAGCACATTCTATCTTTAAGCTTTGACTACAGAAAGGGTACCCAAGCAAGACAGAAGAGTGTCAGTGTTCCCGTTGTTAGGGACCAG
Organism: Myiozetetes cayanensis; assembly: GCF_022539395.1. NCBI lineage: Eukaryota > Metazoa > Chordata > Aves > Passeriformes > Tyrannidae > Myiozetetes > Myiozetetes cayanensis. The sequence goes on along the minus strand of NW_026087521.1, from coordinate 26,136,399 downwards.
AAAAAACCTGTCCACACCTTGTGATGGCTTTCTCACACAGACATTTTTACTCCAAAAAATGTTTGTATTAAAAATAAAGAGGTTAGGCAGCTGGTGTGAGAAGTGACTCACCTCGTGCAGTCACTCCTGCCCTCTGCCTAAACATCAGGCATTTGTTCCCACCACATTCCTTAGCGTGGAGGATGACTCGGTCCATTGCTTTCCTGGAGGCAGCTGCTTACCACTAGAGAAGTACTTTAAAGTCACAAGTGACAGCTGAATATTAAGCTTCTAACTGAACCTTTGAAAAACATGGTGAACATTTTTTATTTCATAAAAGAGTAAGATACATGTTTTTTACTTTCCACAGCTTACTTTTTCTTCACAGTGATTTTAAAGTCCAGTGAAGTATATTTCTTTTACTAAACATATCTTAAAATTAATGAATCAGAATATGTTTACTTTATGAAGCAAATAATATAATTTTTCCCTACTAACCAAGGCTACAGTTAGGTTTCTCTAAGATCTTTATGCCCAACAGTAATAAATTAGAATACCTCAGCTGATTATTACCAGAAAATAGTTGAGGTGTCCACTCTGGTGAATTTGAATTTCATACTCTAAATCCAAATTTCCATCCTCAAATCTCCAACTCTGATAACACTTTATTTTCAGTCATGTAAGAATCTTGGAGAGATCTATATCTTACACAAACAGGCAGTCTGAGGAAGATGAAAGTCTTAGACAGAGTACAGATTTCAGAAATATAGGATAGTTACATAAAAATGTTATCTTAAGATTTAGACCTGAAACTACTCAATTATGTTAAAACAGGACTTGTTCTCAAGCAAGGCAGATAGTGTGGATAGTGTGGATTAGGGGCTTGGATTTATGTTTCAGAGGTATCACTGATATCCTCTACTCTCCCCAGTGAAGAGACTCTCCTCAGTCACCAAACATACAGAGCATCCCCAGCTGATGACAAAAGTTGAACCCACATGTCCCGCTTTTCAGAAGGAGTCCTTAAGCAGTAGGGTCTAGGGTGTTTTACAGTGAAATACCACCTATTCTTCTGGAATGTGTCAATTCCAGAAGAACACAAAACAGAACCAGAAAAAGTGTGCACAGCAATATAAACTCCCTTTCATCACATTAACATGGAAAGAGTATCATCTCTGCATGGCTATGCAGTTTCCAGCCTGAGTCTGGCCCAGTACCAGTAGCTTGGAGCAGGGACAGAGGCTCAGTCCAGTCTCACTTTCCACATTGATGTGGCTCATATTCCACAAAAACCACTTCTTTTTATGATTGTAATGATTAGATTTTTAGTTTGAAAAATAACACTTCTATATCACACCTTTTTCACCATGAGAGCTGAAGGCAAGGTGCATAAGGATCAGTAGGTTAGAAACGACACAGGAGTGAAGAGTTCAGTTCTACAAAGCAGTTATCTATGTTTTGAATTTCTCCTGTGAACATGATGAATGTCGAAATTCTTTGTACAATTCCTTGATATTTTAGATAAAGGAAAAAATTGATAATGGAGTTTTAGTTAAAAAACATCAATGAGTTGATGTTGATCAAATCTGTCCATGCAGCAAGTCTAATACACTGACTTGCTGTATGGACAGAATCTTACAGAGTCCTTGTGTTCCACATGCACATATGTGGCATGCAATTTGAATTTCTCACCTATTTTCATTTTCCTTTTATTTTTTTTTTTATTTTTCCTTTTATTTTTTATCTTGTTTCTGTTCTAACACAAAACTAGTATTTTTTTAAAGGGAAAGTACAAAGAAACCTTTGATATGAGACATTAAGGACAAAGAAAATCCCATTTACATTAAATGTCCAAGAGGTTTACTCTGAATTAGACTATTTTGTCTGCTACAATTCCCATTTTTTTAGTCCATATTATTAAAGTTACCAATATGCAATAAAAAAGTATGTACATCCCCTAATAATGAACTCACATAAAGTTTATGTAATGTGCCAACATGTTGCTTGTAGAGATTGTAGAACAATCTCTATGTGCAATGGATAACTCTGATTTCTGACCTGTTACTATATTTTTAAATAAGGGAACAAATAATACTGAGAACTCCTATTCACATGTTGTTTTATAGCTTTATTAATATTACCTACACTATGGGTTGAAAAAGAATCTGAGCAGTGGTTCACAGTGAAAAATTTTTTTATCCAGAAGACTCAGTTCTGAGGTTCTAAGAAAAACAAATATTTGGTAACACATTGAGTCTGTGATACAGTCTACCCTCTAAAAGGGAAGACAAACAGCTGCTGAGAAAGATAAAAGAAAATGGTAATTGACAAACAGAGGGATAGCAACATAATATGCAGCTAACAAAAATTGTTCTTGGTTTCTGAAAGTCACATGCAGACTGCATAATTGTCAAGAGGTACATAATTCATTTAAAACCTTCACCAGACAGTTATTGTATTTGGCGCACTGCTAAGTTTTATAGAAAATGCCACCTTGCATATCAGAAATTCATTCTACAAAATAGAAAATTTGTTGAAGAGTATGTGGGGATGCCGTCCCTGAAACTTCTTATCACTGCCAGGCAGAAGTGAATGGGAAGTATATACCTCCTATGCATAGAGCTAACAAGTCAAATTTTAGAGGAAAAAGAAGAGCTTAAACTAATTCATGAAGTCTCACAGAGCTTAATCAAAAGAACTATTTTAAAATGAATAGTCAGACATATCCCAAAAAACCCACTGTATCTTCTAAGCAAAAAAACCCCTCTCTCTGTGTTAACAATCCTGCAGTTCACCATAGGACTGCACTGATATACAGTTCCGAGAGCATGGACACTGAAATAACCTTGGATGCCGCTGACTAGGAAGTTCCAGCGATGCAGATATGGGCAAGAGCAGGGATGGGCATAGAGTAAAGGTCAGGCCAGAAGCCCTGTTATGTTTGTCAGACCCCAGGCCGTGACAGCCAGTCTGCCTTCATGCCCCGGACCTTTGCTTTCCACTGATCACCTGCTACTCTGCACAGTAGTGGGGAGGAAAAGTTTTAACCTCTGGGAAGAAGAGGGTAATGTCAATGTTCATCTCTCACTTCTGCAGCAGAACAAGGAGTTGCAGAAGGGGGCTCCTTTTCCTTTGACACCTTCTGGAAACATAAAATCGTTCTGCAGCTCAGTGAGGGTTGTGTGGGGCAGCCAGCAGGCGATCCCTAACACTGTGAAAAGCTTTTCGCTAGGGCAACCAATATGAGCATCAGACATGCTGGTGGGCACAAGGCAGCCCATCTTGCGGAAAAGTCAAGCTATGCCATTCCCCTCCTATGGGAACCTCTGTGGTGCCTTCAGCTGCATCCTGCATACAACAATACCTCCTGATGGGGTGAAATCCTTGACAAATGGAAGTGTTTACATCCTTGGCATGGTGGTGAACAAGGGACGGGTCAGGCAAACCATGCCTTTGTCTGAGAGGAAATGGCAAAGGAGGCCTTACAAGCCTACCTTTTGAATGGAAGGATGAATACACACCTTCACTTTCACCAGGAATATGATTATTCCCAGCAGGGGACAGTATGTGCTAAAATACAGCAGCATGTGCCTAATTATACAATTACACCCACACATCCCTGTCACGCACCCTTTGCAATTTTCATCTGAGAAGACAAGCAGAGCTTAAATACAGCATCTTTCAGTTCTGGGTGCAAAAACTCTTGCATGGTCCATCTCCTCAGAATTTGAGTTTTTATGTGTGGAAATGCAGCTTAAAACCTAAGCCAAACCCTAATATACACTACAATTTTAAATCCATACATCTTTCACTACATCCATAGGGCATGCAGTGATCATGTGAACCCTTGAGGCTGGACATGGCTACAAGAGATGAAAACTCACATACAAAACTGTATCAAGTTTTGTTAGTGAAGGATACATCCTTCATAAGTAGATCAGTGAAAGAGGTGAACTGTAGAAGTAGCCTGATAGAAGTCAGTGTTAGAATGTAACTGTAATACATTAGAAAAAAAATAAAAAGGAAGAAAAGAATGTATGACTAATATAAAATGCAACTCTGTAGAAGTGGTGAGATAATATTCACTGTTCTACTATGGAAATATTTCTTACTAATTTGAGCAGAACTAATACCTATTAAAATAGGAAGACTAGTTATACATTCTTACATTGCTTCACTCATACCACTATACCAACGTTTTAGCTTGATCTGTGTTTCAGGACATATTGTGGATTTAAATATAATCTACATATTCTGAAGAGTCAGATATGATGTTCTGCAGGGCCTATTTGGATCATACCTATTTCTGAATTGATGTGTACCACAGCTTACTGAACTTGTTGAAAATATTGAGCTATGCAAAACTACGAAGTGAAGTTACACACTGGTAAACTTATTAGGTTGGGACCCAAGACCATCTCAGTAGTGAAAATATGAAAATATAATTTACTGAATATGTAAAACAAATGGTATAATTGTCAGGGAAGATGAAGTTATCAAAGTAGTTATGGGATAGATCTTGCTTTTCTTTATGAGGCAGATGTAAGCGTTACCAGTGTTGCTCCTGGGCAAGTAAAGCTTCTGCACCTCTTTGTTTTAGGGGCCAAGACTGTTGGACTGTGAAACAGCAGTCAGGCTACCCCTTTTTTTCTCTTGCTGGTACTTTAATAGCTACTACTTGTAACTCTCTTTTCAAAGGTGAGAGCATGTGCTAGGGAATGTTTAGAATATTTGGTTTATCTATACTTCTGAACCTAGATTGCTCTGCATGAAAAAGGCTAGAGTCTACCAGAACTACTGTTTCAAAGACATTCAACATAGGTTGTCTACTTCACAGGCAAAACAGCAAAAGCATTTTGACATTAAGTTCAAATGCCAACGAGAGCAAACTTCAGATTTCAAATCTGTGGTATGATTTTTAAGGAGTAATAGATAGGATGAAACAAAATCCTCTCCAATGAAAACTGAAAATGAAAAGACTTGCATATCCTTGTTTGCAAACTGAATCTCTCTCTATATAATCCAAATTATGTTACTTTTGTCTTCGTAGTTGAATACAACAAGGGTAGTTAGGTCGTTCCATTGACCAGAACATAAGATCCAACATCAGGATCTTGCTAATACATCTGCACACAAAAAGAAAGATGAAAATGGTCCTGTACACTTCCATGGCTGCTAAGTGTCATACTTCCTTTTGGAAAGTGGTGACTTGTTTGAAGTATGGTAGCTGACTCCATATATGTGTTCCTAGAGGTCTCAAAGTAAAATGGATTTCCTTGAAACATATTTTTAAGCCTCCATGAGAGGGCTATTCTGAGGAAAAAATGCTTTTCTCACCAGGTAAACTTAGCAGTCCTGTTCCTGGGGCATCGCCACTTGGTTTTTTGGGTTTCTTTTCATTTTGAAAATTATGTGCCTCATAGACACTCTACACCTAGACACAAGTCAGAGGCCAAGGAAGAGGACAATCTTAAATGACTGTCTTAAGCAAATGGAGCTAAAAATTATTCAAGTGAACACATGGATTTCAACTCAGAATTCCAATAAATGCTCAGTGGGGGATTTTTATAAACCCAAGCCAGCCTGTTAATCACTAAAGGTTCATCAACACAGAGAATTCTGTTATTGCTTTATGGACAGTATTTCAGCATTTATTTTCACTACAACAAGTATTTTTCAAAGAAAAGCAACAGATTCTTGTTTTTTAATTGTATGTTCAAAAGATCCAAGTTGAATACAGGTAAATAACAGATTTTCAATTAAACATATTATTTCTACAGGCAAGTATATCTTGGCATTTTAGAAAAGTCATGGGTTGTAGATTTCATAATGTATCCACACTTTTCCCAAACACAATAAATTTGTCATAAGTATTCTGTTTCTGTACAGTTGAAATCAGTGTGTACTCTGGCACTACTCAGGTGAGTGGTGCTCCGTGCTACCCACAAGACCTAGAGCCACCTTTACATTTTATATCTAAAAGGTTATAACCAGAACGAGCATTTCAGGAATATCAGTTTGACATTCTACATGAAAGTTGTGTTAGTCACAAATCTTTTGAGACTGAAGTCATGCAAAAGAGCACATCAAATGCAAGCTTCCTTTCTTCCTATACCCCCATCACATTCGCACAATTGCTTGGGTATGAAACTCCAGCAAATAATCTGACAACACAAACATGAACCCTTTAAATGTTTAAAATATCCTGATTACAACAGTATTAAACATGTCCCTTTACTTGGGAACTCTGGTCTTGACAGTGACTAAAATTACTCTAAACCCCATGTCTTTTTCAGACAGAATTTCCTAGCTCCTGCTGCGTGGCATCTACCACTAATCTGACATACCAGAACAGTGGCAGAACAAAGAGGAAACCATTGTAAATGTATTTATTTTTAAAATCTGCATAAAATGAGTATTTCAGGGATGGACTATTCAACCTCTGACTGCAAAGTTTAGTCCCCACTAATCAGTCTTTACTGTAGAATTTTATCAGTAAATGCAGAAAGAAATAGTAGCATTTCATAACTCCATCTGGAGATAATAAAGTGTGGGTCTGTCTGTATGGGGAAGTTACAACAAAATACATCAGGGCATGAATTTCAAGCACAATAACTGCCATGCTCTAAGTTTCTGTGTAGGTGCTCTGCAACACTAAGACTTCGGGGTTTTTTTCCAGTTTATCTTAATCCATTTTCACAGTGGACTCCTGCAGAGGAATTAGTGTCCACACAGTGAACCATTTTTTAAAGGTTTTCTGAGATATTTTCCAACCCTACAAGCACTAATTGTTAATATATTTTGAAATATATATTTCCCCATAGTAATAAAATACAAAACCTGAGTACTTTTTCAGAGGAAATTAGAGTTCCTCAGAGACTAAATCACCTCCATCTGCTGTTTTGCAACCCATGTTGTATGGCAGCCTCTCCTACTTAGACATGCTAAAACAGTGCATGAACAAAGAGAAACTCTGGCACATGCATACATTTTCCAAATTTACATAAAATTAGAATTTCCAGAATGCATAATGTGCCAGCCATCTCAAAGTATTGTTAGTCTGACTTGTCTTTGAACCAGGTTGGTACAGTATCGATTACATATGAAAAAGCCTGTTACTTTCCCTGTAGTACATGCTGTATTGCAGAAAATGTGAGTAAAATTTAAAAAAAGAGCCAGATTGCTCATGAAAAGTCGCATGCAGAAAGCATGTGTATTCTGGTTTTTTGTTGTGGTGTGTTTTTTGTTGTTGTTGTGGTGGGTTTGTTTGTTTGGTTTTTTGTTTGTTTTTGTTTTGTTTTTGTTTTGGTTTTGTTTTGGTTTTCTGTTGTTGTTTGGTTTTGTGGGGAGGGGAGGGGGTTTTGTGTTTGGTTTTGGTGTTTTTTTTTACTTAGAAATTATTTTTTTCATCAAGTTTTTTGTCTTTCCATGCCTGACAAGTGTGAAAGGTAAGCAGCCAGAAACATTAGCTGAAGCAGGTAGCTGTATCATCTGTTTCACTGACCAGAAAGTCTTACATGTTGCCGATCAGAATGGACATAAGCTGGTGAATCACATCACTTCTAGTTAGGACATTTCAGATGCAAATATTATGATACTAATGTGAGTGTCACTTAGTGTCAGAATTTCAGATTAATTTTCAATATCTAGAAATGTAATCCATACGATGAATAGCTTCAGGTCTGCCCTAATGAGTATTACTGGCATATCACATCTTTATTGATGTTATTTTTAAGACAGATGTGTGAGAAGAGGGACTACAGAGAGAAAGCATTTCCCTCCACTAGGAGTACAGTAAGCTAGCCCAAACTGTATCCTGCCTGCAGAGGGTATAATGTGATATTTGTTATGAATGTTTTCTCTGTGTTTCAAGCTTAAACAAAATTATCAAAGCACCATTTTTTTTTTAGAACCCACACTGAGGGAAAACAACACATTAATGCAGTGAAAATTATTGGAAAAATATTAATTTTACTGATATTATTAGGAAAAGAAAACTTGTATTGGGGAAAAATTGCCCCAGCACGTATTAAAAAGGTAACCTGACATTTTTTAGAATGCTTAGAACAATGAAATATAGAACATCAACAGTGTTCAAAACCGTATTTCCAAAAAGAATCTCACTGTTTCTTGAATACTCTCTTGCTCTAAATTCTAATTCATCTCTTGATAGTCCATTTTTTTGTCCTATTAAAAGAGTATGAGTTTTAATAGTTGACTACTCATTTAGTAGTTTTCAGGGCACAAAAATTGTCATGGAATAGAAATGTAAAGAAAAAGAAAAAAAAATCAAGATTTCCTGTTTTTTGTTGAAAATATTCCCTCTACACTTAGTGGGGAGAGAAGCTAGGTGTTAATCAGATGAGATTAATGGGGTGTCTCACAGTATCTTATTTGTGAGCTAAATATTTGTGTTACTGGTATTTTGCAGCCCTTACTAAGCAGAGTTTGAGGAGAGCTGGGAGAGGTTTCAACAGTTTCCAACTCTTCCCAGGAATTTCTGTTCTTTTACGTTGTTCTTCAGTTCCAAAGTAAAAATAGATCTATTTATTTGGTTCTGATTGAAAAATATTTCTTAGTAGATATAAAGTAGTTGTTTATTTCAGTTTTGCTCATGGACTCATACTGTATATTCATACCCTGATCTTACTGTCTACCTTTGAAGCTGAGAACACAGTGCTGAAAAAGTTTGCAGGCATTGTGTGGACATGTTGCTTTTGTCTTCACCAAGTGATTTCTAAAATCAGTGGAAACATGTTAAAATAGGTAAGAGTTCAGGTTTGTTTGTATTTCTTTGTTGTTATCGATTTATTTGTTTTCTTGCCTTTGCATTGACAAACTATCATTTTAGTGAAAAGAACTCATATAATCAAAGCAACTGAAGTTCTGCAGATCTTCTGGTAGTCCTTTTGGGTTTTTTTCCTAGTACCAACCCAAGTGGGAATAAAACTTTTTATAAAAATACCCCATGGATAAATAGGATATGCAATGACCAACCATTATACATCATTTCCTTACTCATGTGGAAACCTCCTTAACTCACTAAGGAAATCACTGCTTTTGAGTCTTTCCTTGGAACTGAGATTATCATATTTTGTGGCAATTTTCATGTCACTCTATTCATGTATATTACCTTTTCATCTGTATATACTGTATTTACATTTTGTGGTGCAGTTTTTTATTTGGTTGCATTATGACTTTATATATTCTGAAGGCCTTTTGGATACAAAAAATATGTCATGATAAAGCTTAGTCTAGCATAATTAAGACAAAGATCCTTAAACTTACAACTGACAAATAAAAATACTAATTTTTACTTTTTCACCTTTACTTCCAAGTGCTTCAGTCACCTAATGTAAAGAAACCTATCAAATAGAAAACAAACAAACAAACAAAACCAAAACCCAAACCAAAACAAAAAACAAACAAACAAACAAAAAACCCCAATGCTGTGCATCTACTTTTATTCTTCTTCTTTAAAATACCCTAGAGACATAATGCAGACTCCAGATTGTTTGATGTTATCCTTTTGTGTCACTCTGTGACATAGTAACTATGTGAATTCTGATGGAATACTACACTGAATAGTAGTAAACTGGTTTCAGACAAGTAATTTTCTATAGGATACAATTCTATTTTACTTTTTTTGGTACAGTGATCAAGAAATTCACTAAGGGATATTTTCAGTGTTTTTATTCAATCTAATGCAACACAATTTTCATGCAAAACCAGCAAAATAATGCAACATTTTGTCATGAACTTCAGGCATTGTTTCCACGCAGAAAATAACAATCATAAGGGAACTCTGAATTATTCACATCAAGCATTGTTATCTGTCTTTTGACCCACTACCGTTTCAAAGGCAGAAAATAGGTCTGAGTACAATTATTGCACATGAAACTATATTTCTCTTTATCTTGGGAACACTGATATACTTTTCGACCATATCTGAATTTGTTTTACACAGTATCATATTAAGTTTTCCTTACAGAGAACAATACATTGCTAAACTAAACATCTGACTTGATAAAAACTGGAATTACATTCATAGCCGCACCCTATGAGTTGTATTTCCAATTTAAAGACTATGTTTTAAGTACATGGATGCCTGGGTGAAATGTTCCTGAATATGGGTGAAACCTGTGTTACAGAATCCAAGACTACTTGAACACACCATGAGCACAGTATTACAAACATACCTTTAGAGGCTTGCAAACTCTAACATTAGTGTCTGAGTGACTGCAACAAGTAGCACTTACTGCAGTTGCTGAAGGCAGCAGGAGGTAAATAAAGGCAAATCCCTTTGCAACCAAAGTTGGATGATAACACACTTTTTGAAAGATCACAGAAACTCACCTTCTTGAAGACGAAGCACCTACATTTACCCATGTGACGGTTTAAAGAGACATTAAATTGTATTCTGTCTCACAGACACTCCACCTAAAACTACAAAACGTGAGATTGAGACAAACAGGCCATGTAGTCATACCTGAAGTCCTTTGAATCTATCAGGATATAAAAGATAAGAGACAATTTAAACAACTAGTGACTTTTTTTATTTGTTTTCAGACATTTGTATCCATGATGATATGATTTTGGCTGTGGATTGTCCATGCCCCAGATGCAGGTGACAGTTTAGGTCCAGCAGGTATGGGAGAGCATCCCTTTCCAGCCCTGGTATGTGGGTTCGGGAAGGTTTTGACTGCTCTCCATATGGCTTGGAGATGGAATAAAAAACCCAGCTGGCACCATGAAAACCTGGAAGGTACTTTCAGAGCAGGAAACACTCAGAAAAGTCACAACAAGACTCAGCTGATCCCCCTGGAATCAAGCAGGGTCCTACCATGTTCATTTGTTCTGGCCATGTAGGATCTGAATTGATTCCATGTTGCTCCACTAACTTTTTTGATGCTCCACTGTACTTTGTACTTACCCTTTTAAGGGCACTTTTAATTTGGACTGAGTACTATTAGGGCACACGAACCACCTCGGGACCAGCAGTTTACCCAGCCAACCAGTTTTTATTAAACACACATGGACAGCTCAGAGCTCCTTCCTAGCTCTATAGGGACCAGGGAAGGTCCAGAAACATGAACAAAAACAGTAAACCCAGCTGGACCTATCTGTCTTGGACAGACAACAGAGTTCCTGTAGTCTCTTCAACTCTTTTATCTGAGTTTTCATACAATCTCAAGCACTGGTTGTCTAGTATTTTAGATATGGGAAGCCATTACTTCTCTGATATGCTTTTGTATGGAATTAATGCTACTGTGCTTTTGAAAGACTGGTAGGTGGCTAAACTGCCCTGTGACAGCTTCAGTGATAGAAGGTTTCAAGTGCAGAAACAGATTCTGGTCTGCCAAGGTGACTGCAATGAATTGGTGTCAGATGGAGGAAGACAATTTATGAAGTTCCACAAAATCAAAAGGCCAGTTGAAGCCTGAGGGGCAAAGAAATAAGGTACTGCTTATGTGATGGAATCTGAATGTATGTGTAGTTTCCAAAGTAAATTCTGGGCTCCGCGATAGGGGCAGAAATGTAGAATCGGACATGAGAGGGCTCCTCAGCCTGCAGCCACTACCTGTCTGGAACAGCAGTGCTGTGTCATCATGCTGTAATACTTTGAGATTGCAAAATTAGTGGGTCAGCAAAGAGCTGAAATAATAAGTAGAGCCCATATCAAAGAAAAGAACCCGGAGAATAACTCCCAGGATGTCAAAACCATCAAGGTACCTGAGATCTGTGAGATCCTCTCCTCCCAACCACCACAAGTGACTTTTCCTAGCTATTTCAATCCCCAGTGTTTTCTGACTAAAACAAAAATACTGTGTAGTGCTTCCTAGCTCTCCAGACTGGGTGCAGATCTCTTCTTTTTTGGTCTCAGCTGGAACAAGAGCTGGATGCATGCCGTCTGTCTTGGTGTCCTATATGGGTAGGGAATATGGGTACCCCCTAGGTCACGTCCCAGATGGAGGCAGTCAGGGTACAGAGGCCCTGGGCATGACACTCAAGGTTGATTTTTAAACATGGATAGAGCCAGTCTTTCAAAACATACTGGATTAAACCTGCTCGTTGCTATTACCATATATTAACATCTTTTACTCTTACTCTAGAATAAATGTTGGAAGAGTGGTTGTAACATTGACTTGAAATAAGGAATTATCATTCTGAAAAGACTAAGGAAGACTGACCTGGAACACAAAGAAGTTATTAATGCTTTTGAAAAATATACCACCTGAGCTTGAGTCAATAGCTAGTGAGGCAATTAATAAAGAGGAAGACTAACAATATATTTGTATTCTCTTTGTGTACAAAATGTAACTGAATAGACATAAAATCCATCCTGCCATTGTCTTTCTCTTCTTGTGGTTGTGATAGAAAGGAGATGAATGGATTTAAGAGTGGTTTCCTATACAGTGATAGTCTTGTACAGTATCCCATTAACACTACAGAATAGGATTGGTAGTGCAATGAATTATCTAGACAAGAAACTCTATACATACTTCTCTATCACTCATGCAGGGTATGTGACTAGACTTTCCTACAAGTTCAACAACTTTCCACAGAAATAAAATGTAAAATATGGCTACTCCTGTAAATTCTTTCCCTAGGAGTACTGAAGGTTTTAAAAATACCCATGTCAAGGAAATGAAAATATTTTTTCATTAAGACCTTTTACACATTTATTTTTAAATGTTTAGTTTGTAATGTTTATGATTTTAGGGATGCATGCTGACAGTTGCTTTTAGAGCAAATTGCTGCTGGAAAGGCAGGTTGCCTTCTCTCCACAGTCTCAGCTGCATGTTTGATTCCTCTCTTGATACTTGATACATCCTTTAGTGCAGTCAGTTGGGTTCAGTTAGCAACCAATTTATTTTTCTGGCATTCCAGGTAGAGCCTGATCTGAGTGACAATTTAAGTCACATCTGAGTAGATGAGGTGCAAACCAAATCAAGTTTGTAAAATCAACTCATAATCCAAGTTAGGTTATTAGCTCAGACCCATGTAGTTACCATTTCCAAGCCAGAGTTGCATTCCAACACCACTGTGTATTTGCTTGTACATATCTTGAATGGTTCACTACCGAGCAGGTTTTAAAGTTGTTTTAGAGTACCAAACATTAACTCTAGGGGTTTTGCCAAAATAAACACCAAATCAAACAGAAGCAGACCTTCCTGATATCAGTCTGTACAGTACTGTTCAAACAGCTGGAACACCTATTGCTGCGAATCACAGCTCTGAAAATCTGGGTGGGAAAACATAAATGAATTGCTATGCTTCACAAGATTACAGGTGATGCAACAGTTGCCACAGTTGCTCTATGCTTCAGTGTTTAGAAGATCTTAGAGTTTAACTCCATCTTTACTGAAAAGACAGCTAAAAGAAGAAACTACAGATGGAAAAAATATGGGGATGCATAAACAAAGTAATTCTGACCTGTTCTGAGCAGCTTTATTGAATTTGATCTGAGACATTGAACATTTCTTTGTTTATATTTCAAGTTTATTATTTCAAAAATGTTGTTATATGTTACATACATTCAAGGATGTACTTTTTATGTTTGTGAAGCAACAAAAATCCTTGGGATAAAAAATGAATACAAAGAGAAATCAGGTCCCTAAGCAAAAAAATTCCAAGGAAAATAGTTCTATAAGTGGTTGAACCACAAATTATAAGAGGACTTGCTCAATTTTCTGCATATAAATATTTGCCTAATCTTTCATCAAGTTCTTTTCTGTATACTTTCCACTTCCCATAAACTGTATTTTGTGTGCTTAAAGGTGATGACAAAGAAAAGAAAATATTTTAGAATCTCAGGGAGGCAGGATTAATGAGTGGCTTAAACTCAGCCCCTTTGAATGGGCATCTATTGATCCTCACTATAACATAAAGAAGTGAATGATGGAAAATTCACTTACTCACATTGTCTAGCTCACTGCTCCAGTGTGATGAACTAAAAAGCATTGGAGGTAATGGTAGTGAGACTGTGAAAGGAATATATGAGATCTAAGAAACTTGCATCATTTAGTATATCATCAATTCTCAATTTCCTCTTTCATTCTTACTTTTACAGTTTGCAGCTTTAGGTGTACATATGCTATTTTAAATTCAGAATTTTTATAAAATCACACAGGAAAATTATGTGCTCACTTCACAGAACCAAAAGCAAATTTTTTTTCACTGACAAATCAGATTGGCTGAGCTGGAAATTTAAAATTCAATTTTAAATTGAAATTTGGTTCTTTCTGCCAATTCTAGTACTTAAGCATTAGCAATAATGATTTGGAAGCCACCTTAGATGGTTTAGCTGTTACTCCTAATGTAACCATAACTATAGCATCTAAGTGGAGTACTGATAGCCTTGTTAAAGATTCATGCAGTGCCTGGGACATAGCTCTGTTCTATAGCTCCATCAGTGCTGCTGGCTGAAAAACACAGTGGTTTTTTTTTCACTGTAGTGTGACTCACAAAAACATCTCACCATAACAAGATAATATTTTTATAAATTAAGTTTTATGAGCACAGAAGAATGTAACAATAATTTTTGAAATAAAAATAACAATAAATGAAAAACTAACATTTTAACAAACTATCTGTAAATCTCATTCTCATTTAGCTTGACTTACTGTAGAGTTAGTAGCAAATGCATTTGATAAGATCAAAATGCTTTAATAACAGTGATGCAAGTTCAGTTTATGCATTCATGTCAGTGTAAACTGTAATAATTCAAGAATTTTACAATAACTATTCAATACATGAAGTTATTTGTCATAATTTATACAAGTGCTCATCTTAAATCTTGGAAAGGATATTGATTTACACAGGTGTGAGAACAACAATGGATCCTTCTGTGCAAACACTGCAGGTGCAAATTATGTGCTACATCATGACCCACAGTGCCCTGTTGACTATGATGTGATTACAGCACATGTGAGACATGGCAGCTAATATTTCCAAAAACAGCTCCTGTGCTCATCAGAGACATCTGACCCATATTCTGTTTCAGCCGAGCACTCAAAATCACAAGGCGTCTTCACAAATGTGCCAAACGCTATGCCTCTTTCCTGACATTTCACTTGTGAACTCCTCTATCATTTCTTCCCACTGGCCAGGTTAAAGTCACATCTTGACTCGACAGCTTGCTGGAAGAGCTGGTGCTGCGTCACATCTAAACTGCCATGGAAGCTTAAGAAACTAAAGAACTACTACTTCCAAGTGGTTCTTCCAAGTAGATTTTTCCTTCCCACTCTTCTGTTGTTTCTCTGCTGCCTCTTGTGCAACAGAAAGGAAAGAAGGGAGCAGTACCAACTACATTTAGTCTAAACTGTATGTCCTGTATATTTCCTCTATATGTCCAGAACTGATTTTAATCCCAAAAGGAAGATTCTGTTACATTCAGAGTTCTGATATGCTCTGAGATGCTTCAAGCTCTCATTACTAATAATGCATGTGGAAACCAAATGAAATACACACAGACCTTTCCAGTGAGATATGCTAGGATATGCAGTTGAGGACATAATGCTGGGCTTTGGTGAGAGAAGTCATAATAATAAAGACATCAAACAGCACACCAAACTTCCTCATCTCCCTAGCTACACCTGTGGAAGGCAGAGTCTGATGCCAGAGTGGTGTCATCCCGTGCCGTGCCACTGCCACCAGATATATTTCCCATCATAGGGACCCACACTACTCCAGCCTGTGAGCAGGCTCTAGTCTGAACCACCAGCACTACCACCATCACAGCCACACATGGCTGATCTTCACACCTACTTCTGGCCCTTAGACAGCGACCTGATGCCTTTCCTGGAGCAGGAGGCAACTGCATGTGGTACCAGGGCTGTGTAAGGTGTGTGCCCTCAGGCAGCAGTTGCTCTGACAAGAGCTGGAAAAGTTCACTCTCACATGGCCAAAGAAGTACTGTAAGATCATGAACGTGGCAAAAGGGTATCATTAGCCATGGAAAGGTGCATACTGTGGCTCTATACTTAGTGCAGCAACAGCATATGACTCTTAATTTTAATAACTTCATTTTTCTCTCATTTTATTCTTTGAGAAGTGGCACTCTGAGACTAGCTTTATATTTGGGGCTGGCTCAGAATGGTTTATATCACACTTAGGGCAGTCCCATTTGGATTGGCAAAATATGTAGCCTTATAGCAGTTAAGCTGGTAATAGACTATTAGTTTAAATTATTTTTCCCAATTTCTTTACTTCCTAATTATAGGTTTAAAGTGCCAAATTATTTCAAAAATCATTACAAACTAGCTAAAGAGAGAGGTAAAAAACAGTTTTGTCATAATTATACAATTGTGAAATTTTACAATAAAGAAGTTTTTCAGAATTTCCAGAATTTCCATTGCCATCCACAAGGCACCATGAAGTGCCTTGTAGAATTCTCTGCAGTATTTTAATTGCACAATCAAAAGCAAACACCTGTTTGAAATTAACATCCCTCCAAACAAGGAACAAACACATTAATTTTTGACAGTGAGAATAACTGCTGGAACAGACTATGAAAGGACACAATGCATTCTCATTCATTCTCTTTAAATTAAGAGTAGGTCTGTCTTCAAAAGACATCATCTCTTATCCAGGATCATTTATTTGAAGTTCCATGGCCTGTGCTATGCAGGAGATTGTAATAATTATGGTCATTTATTACCAGAGATGTAAGAGAATATTTTGGCTTCTGGGACACTTAGAGAATACTTTGGCTATTGGGACACTCCCATACTACCTCCCTGAGCTCAGGCTCCTGTCAGCAGCCAGCCTTCGATTCCTCTTTCCTGCAGATGAAACAACCATCAAGTTTTAGAGATATTTGTCTCTTTTTCATCTGTATCTTTCACATGGCCTCTAGTACACCCCTCCACCTTGAAATCTCTTTACTTATTAAAATAAAAATAATATAATAATTGGTCTGAAAGTGCCTTAGAAAAGACAAAGTAATCCCACATATTTCATTAAGATGGAAGAGCCCAATTAAGAGGTGTTTTAGACACCTTTTATTGATTTCACTACTCCTACCTTTAAAAACACAGCTGTTACTTCTTAGACTTGAATGTTTGGCCCTTGTTGTGCCAAGAGTTGTTCAAACACTGAATTTAATGCTATCCCAGGCATGAACAGCTTACATACCTGCTGCATAGCAGTGAGCCAAATTCTGCTCAAATGCAGAATTTACCATATTTCTACCTTAAATATTCCTAACCCTGCTGGTCTGGCTGGCAGTGCAGACTAGACCTGCCTCTCACTTAAATAACTGGGGGATATACTTAAACTCCATAAAGGACAGAGTCATCCACTTGAGGATTCTTCACCCAAATCCAAACTACCTTTGTCTGGTCCTCCAGACTCTGCAGGAGGATAGATCCTGAGTAGGGAAGCTATTGCTGGCCTAAGTAGTACTTGTAAGTCAGGTAGGGATTTCTGCTTGGAAATCCACCCAGGTATACTGGATTTCACTACAATGGTTTGTGTAAAGTTCATGTACTTCAGACTAGCATTTGTGGAGCAATTTTCTTGGCATGAATTTAAGCCTCCCTATCCACCTTCAGCTCTTCAGTACATTCACCATTCACCAGAAGTCAACACTTCTTCCTTTCTTCCAGACAGATGTGGGCTCACTGTACCATAGTTGGTGCCAACCAAAGACTGCTTTCCCATCTCAGGAGCTCAGAGTAGTTCATGCCAGGGAGGGCTCACTGGTCACAATTGGCAGTGTGCTCAACCATCTCTGTCCATCAGCAGAGCAGCCCCATGCTGACCCGGAGTATGAGCTGACCAAGCCTCCAGCTGCCTGCAACGCACTGTTTAGACACACCTACACTCACTGCACAGCTGCAGGAGACTTCATGCTAGGAGGGGAATTACAGCGTGATTAATAAACAACTTTGATGTCAAATTAAAGGAAAAATATTTTGAAGGTAGGTTTTTGAAAGGGGATTGTAATATTAAATTTTGCAATTAGAGAGCTTCTCTCTGAAAACTTCAGCAACTGTAAAATTGTACTTTTAAAAGATAAGGCACTCAATAGATATTTTGCACTCAAGAGTTTGAATTCTCTGCTTTTGCAGTTGCTTCTGTCTAGACTCACCACAGCAGAGCTATCTGCCTGACTGCCAACACTAGCTTATCTGGCAACTGTCCACTTTGAGCCATTTGCTCACCACGAATGTAATGATAATAAATTAAATAATCCTAAGGGGTTTATTTGTATATAAGTAAAGTATCTGCAATATCTTTGCATTAATATTCCTTTTTACTAAGAAGAAGTAAAAAAATCAAAATGCAGGTCTCTATAATGTCAAATTGAGTGGGAGTGCTTGTGGAATATGAACATTTAAAAGGACATAAGTATTAAAGAACTGGTCACCTGAAAAGGAAGTTCTCTTAATTATAGTGATGACACCAGAAAAGAGGAAAAATAAGCTCAAGAAAGAAACAAGATAGGTACTGAAAAGGAGCTGCAAGATTTTATTACTAATTTAAATTAGATTACCATTAAATTATCTTCCAAAATACTGTCTCTTCTCATACACTGAGGCTGATTAATGTTAGCTTATATTCAATAAAGTTCTTCAGTACTTAAAACAAGAATTAAGTGGAGCTGAATAATGTAAAGCTAAAGTCGTAATCCAGTGACTCATGTAAGACAGAGTCCACAGGATTCCCAAGGTATGGTCTCCTGGTCCTCCCCATCAAAAGACCTGGCATATACTTGATGTCCCTTCTTCCCATTGAACCCAGAGAAGGAAATGCAGATGTGCAGCAGAGTGGTGTGGTAGCCCAGTCTTCCCAAGCTTGGAGTTTGGAGCAGGAAGCTCTCTGGGGGTAAGACTCTCCAGAGAACTGACACCTCAGCCCTGCTGTGTTTGCTCAGCTGTGGCTTCTATCTAATGCAGAAATTATTTAGATTCACCATGTGACTTTCTGTTCAAAAGAGAGATGACTCCACAATTTCTGAGATGTCACTCTGAAATAGCAAATTTTCTGTTGCATTAGACAGTGCGCACAGAAGCTTATTCAGTTCTCTTTGTGGCACTCCCAGCTGGTGGGCACCTGAGCTCTCCATTGTGGACTATGAAGAAAACTTGCCCACAAGAGTATGACTGGCTTAAATATCACACGGAACAAATAACCATGAAAATTGTGATGCCTTGTGCATAGCAAAAAATGTAGTTTTGTATCCACACAATAGAATATGGTTTAACATTGGTTTATTAAAAATACAATTAATGACATTACAGTTGTCATTAATCTAACTTATAATCAATGTTTATTGAATTTGTAAGTTCTTGACTTTTTCAGAATTAAAAGGAAAGAACATGACAAGTCATGCTATTGCGCTTTGCAGTATCAGACAACACACTTTTGAAAGACACCATGTTTGCTTCTCGCTCAGTATGTCTGCACTAAGGGATGATGTACAGCTACAGGTGTGAGTCTGTTCAGATCACTTAGTCTAAAAGGTCGCAGCTGCATCTGATAGTGTTGAGTTTCTTACACTGTACATCTTGCAATGTTTGATAACTTCAAGACAATAAGAACTTGTTTAAACATTTCTTTATGCCAAATCATATGTCATGTAATGAATAAAGCAGTGCATTACCGTACATGCAGTTTACCATGCACATTAGCATAAGATTGAAGGCAAGTGTCGATGGTCCAGGACACAGGTCACTGAAGTGGTTACTAATGGTCACATGAGTGGGGGTCTGAGACACAGCCAAGTCCCAGTAAAGCAGACTATTAGCACGTCCTGGCCACACCATCCAAACACTTTGCATTTACAGCAGCCTGACCACCTCAACTGCAAGGTTAACAGAGGCATTGCCTTTGCCCCAGCAAGAACAGCCTTCATTAATTGGCTTTCTAATATTTATGACTTTGTTGTTACTAATAAGCAAGAAGGGGAAATGAGAAGACTTGTTAGAGTTTGTGCCCTTTTCTGGAGAGCAGTATGGCTGAATCTGAATTTAGGAGAAGAGATTTTTCCCATTTATAAATCCCTTGTCTACTATGGATCAGTGCAGGAACATGTGTGCTTGTTTGCTTGCTTGCTGCCTTACTCTCTTTTCCAGCTCTTTCATCCTTTCTTCCATCTGTTTTATAATTTTTATTAGTAGTTCTGCCCTAATTCTAGGAAAACACTGCATTATATAAAAGATTAGACACTAAAATTACATCACAAAATTCTGTAAAACTGTTCTAGTTAGTACTTAGAATGTTCTTTCATTAGGCAAATACTTTTCTGTGGATAAATTGGTAGTTTATCAAGCAGGGTTTCTTTTTCACAACTAATCTTACAAACCTCTTATAAAAGCCTGACTCCTGTCATAGTATGCAACTATAACATGAAACTACAATAGGTACAAGCCAAGAACCCTTGCACCTACTGACACATTTTCCATAAGTTTCTTTATTCTGAGAATGGTCAAGGCATTGCTTAGTGGAGCTAATTACCCTAAGCCATTGAACAGCCTAAACCATTCAAGAAGGTATGAAATTACACAAGAGACCTCCTACCCTTGTCATCTATCAAGGAACTTGGCTCATTCATAACAAAGAGGGACAGACAGGCATGTAGCTTGTATGAATAAATAAGGAGTTTTTGAGGAACTTAATCAGGACTTTCCCCCAAGCAGGTCACTGTTGCTGTCTTTAAAGAGTTCAGGCTGCTCCTAATTATACCTGGTTGCCCTGGGAGTGGAAAGTACTCCTCCCTATTAAAGGGGCCTTAAGCAGTAAGAAGCTCCTACATGGCTCTAAACTATACCAGACAATGTAGGGATTGTGGGAGCTTAAATATCTACAGATAGTTTTATATTTCTGCATGGATAAGCACAGGTGCACATGTACACTTTTTTTCTCCTGACACACGTAGCTTTGTGTCATTGGGGACTGACCTGCATAAATGGCCATGAGGTGGGTTTGTGGCTCCAGCCTGAGGCTGTCCCTCTTTGAAGGGTTATAGCATCCTCAGAAGGAACCTGCATTTCTAGTCCTCAGAATGATGCTCTAATCTTGAATGACTGCATATTAAGGTCAAGGACAAGATACTCTCCACTATAAATCCAGCATATACTTTCATTTTTACTACTTTATATAGCTAATACTGGATTTGTATTATCTGTTCAAACTACTCAGAACTTATTAAACTTTCATGTCTCTAGAGAAAGCTGTTCAGAAACTTTCAAATTAGTCATTCTGTTTATTATTTCTTTCCCATTCACCCTTGAAACCTAGTTCTTACCTTTCAACCCACTTGTCCTAGTGCCACCCACATGTATATGTACACAAACATCTCATATGTACCACCAGGCCATCCAAACCTCACGCATTAAATGTCTCAGCTCACCTATATCATGCTTTCTCTGAATGCAGAAGTTATCAGTTCCCTTCAACCTACCCATCCTTTCTGAAAAAAAAAACAACTGTCCTCACTCTGTCCTCGTATGTAGTTTTGTCGAAAGATATCCCTGATATCCACCTCAACTCAGAATCCTCAGCAGCATTAAGACTTCCTAGATCAGAAAAGCATCCTCAGTCCTCTCCTTATCCATGGAACTATATGGTCTCCTTTGCAGGCAGTCCTCTCAGAAGAGCCGCGAGTCTTAGTTCAACTGGGATTCACAAAAGGACATGGTCCCCTGAAGAGGAACTTTGCAGGAATTTAAGAACCTTCGTAGGTCTAAAAGAGAAATCCACAGTTCCCTGATGACTAGAACAATTCTCCTGTCCTGGTTCATAAGGCACTGATGTAGGGTTGTAAGGGCAACTTTGAAGACTAAAGAAGAAGTAGACCTCACTGTGAAGGCATAAAGTCTCGGTGTTGGTTTTGCATTCTATCTACATACAATTTCACATAAAATGCGTAAGTTATTCTTAGAACAGAGTTTATATCCAAATATCCCTCCAATCTACATTTTAAAGGGTTAACCTTCCTTCCCTTTCTCCAGTTGCAAAACTCTGGGGTTGTTTTCTGCAAAGTATTCTGTTTCTGAAGGCAGCAGTTTACGTGCCTCAGTGCACAAGAGGGCTTCAGGATATGAAACCTGACCTGATAAAAGCATGTCCCTGACACCAATAAAGGCATGTCCTTCCAGCTCAGCATTAAATAACTAATCCTGCTGGCAGGGCAAGGGTGTAAGACCCAACTCTGCCATCAGGGTTTTCTATTAGAAAACTTTGGCAGCTCCCTATTTAACACATTGTCTATTTTTATTCTCATTCTTATGTTCAACGACTAGAGTGCCTAAGTGTTTTATTCAGGGGTGTAGATACCACTAGTCATACACAATTTTGTATAGTGACTCTGAACATTATCATATTAACCTTCCTTTAAGGATCTAGTTCATACCCTGTTCTGTTTATTTTTTCATTTCCAATGTTAAATAGGTCTTTAAAGGCTGTAGATTGTTTCAGAGACTATCATCTCTTGATCCAAAAGTCACTGATGGATAAGAACCAGCAATTAGCAACAACAAGTACTGGGTCATTAATGGCTGTTCTCACTATCTCCTAACAAGGTATCTGAATATAGAAATTCTTCCCACTCCTCTCTCTGCTGCCCTGAGTATAGAGTTAAATAAATTCAACAGAATGGAGGTGTTGCAATATGAAAATTAATTTATTTGTTACATGTGCAGTTTGGATAATAACCATGGGACACACTTCCCATGGTAGGGATGTATGTATACCTAGTAGTAATGCAAAGAGCCTTTTTCCATTATATTATTTTTAATCATTGTATTGTATCGGAGTCAAACCCATTGTGACCACAGGCCTGCCAAGTAGGATCATACCTTCTTTCTGTTGCATAGCTTGAAAAAAAAACTAGAAGCTACTAGAAATGAAAGTATTAACTAGAAATATGTTGCTAAGGCCTAGAATGCAAGCTAAATATGAATAATTGCAAAAATACAACACAGCACTTATTCCCTGAAATAAGTAAAAACCCAATATTTTGCCAACATTATAAAGGTGTTGCTTCTATACAGCAAAAAAAAGTAAGAGGATTTTTAAAAGATATCTTATCAAATGATAAATAGAAAAAGATAAAGTTACTTGCTTTGTTGTTTTAAGCACATATGTACTTTAAAGTTCAGGCACCTGTGCTCACAGATCAGTCTAGAGTCCTGTTTTGCAATCAAAACCTGATTATGCTCACTAAATATTTTAAATATGGAACATAAAATCCCAACCCAAATCTGAGAAATGCTAACAGTATTCCACTTGTGTGTAGATGCAAGATGCTTATTCTAACATTCAAATATTTGCCCTAAATTCCAGCTCTGAATGACTGTATGTGTTCAAACGGCAAATCAAGATGTTTAACCTGTTGGACACAGGAGTACAGCCAAAGCATTCTTTCTGCAGAGATTGAACTAACTTAGCTAAATGTTAGCTGATTTGTAGGAACTGGTTTAAATATATTGTGACACACACTAAGAGCCTACTAATTTTTAATGAATGTCTATATTAATAGATCCTCTCTGTTTATCCCCTGCATTCTTTTTGCAGGTCATATTGACTCTCCTGAGCTCTCTGTAATATTTTTCTGCTGTTCTCCAGAGACTCATTCAATCCAACGACTTTCTTCCACCCATAGTCCTGGGCCCATCAATTGTCCCTGACCCCTTTTCTTGCTGACCAATCAGCTGAGCCAAATCTTTGTCAATGAACCAAATATTTTGGGTTCAAATAAATCAGAAAAACCCTTTTCAACTTGCGTTTTCCATACAGCCAACCACCACACAAATGTTCCCACGTCTCCAAGATGCCCATGCTTCCATGTGAAAGAACAAGAGCCCTTAAAATGCATACTCCTTGGAGTCCCCAAGATTCAATAAAAAACACAACTAGGCTTTCTCACTTCTTCCATGGTGGCTGAACTGCTCAGCTCTGCCTACAATAAGGCCTGTTTCCAAGATATTTAAAGTTCTTTAGTTATCTTGAGTCCTTAGGCATTTAGACTGCCAGATTAAGACTTCTCTAAAAAGTAGACATTATAACTTCTGGGAAAAGAAAGCTCCCCTGGGATGCGAGTTGCAAATGAAAGTGTCTACCCACAAATGGAAAGTGAAGTATCTATTATTTTGAGCAGAGAATCACTTTCAGCTTAACTCAGTTGAGAAAGTAGAAGCCCACCTATGCACAGAGGTAATGCCAAACCCAGGGGACTGCAGTCCTCCTCAGTCCTCCTCCAGTCATTAAAGTACATCCTGCAGGATGGAAGGGCCAGGTTTGCTAAAGCTGAAGACATTCAAACATGGGTTTAAATCATATTGATTTCATTTTACCTAACAGGCCAGGAACGTGGGCTTTGGTCTTTGCTCTGAATTTTATAAATTTTGCTTTAAAGAGTTATGTGGCAAATTAGATTGTAGAAAGCTTTTAAATAGCAAGTGAAACTAAAAATTCTAATTTCTGCCCTGGTGGTTTTAACTACTGGACTAAAATATGTCCTATGTCATTGGTCTCTCTTGCCTGAGGAGTCTGGTACTAGACTACATGGAGACACTTTCAGCAGGGTGCATCACAAAAATGCAGGGTGCTTTCTTCACCTTTTTATCCCTTGACCCTTCCAGAATATATTAAACACTACTTGAGAGCTTCCACTGTACTGGGAAGAAGTGAAGCAATATCTGTTGTCTCTATCCCAGTGAGGCTGAAATTGTGAATGACTTAGACCAGGGACCTGTCACGCTGCAGAGAGCGAACTACTAAAAGTAAGGCAATGTCATGCATTTTGGAGAAGTGACTATAAACATCATGAAAAGCCTAGGTTCTTTCAGCATTTGTTGGCTCCAGGTAAAGAAGGGTCTGTGATCATGACTTCAGATTACACTGATTTAACTTCAATCCTGCTTTAAGTCTAAGCCTAAGCTATTTATTGGATCCAGCTCCTAATACCTATTGAATTAATTTCTTTATCTCAATTAACATTTTGCTTGTATATACCTTTGAAATCCGGACACAACCTTCAGTGTCTCTCTTTAATGCCTCTATAACACAGTCATGGATTGCTTTCAAAAGTTGTCAAGGTATCCAACCATCAGCACACACATCAGCAATAGATCACACACACACCTGCTCACCCCACTGAATGCACTGCTCCCACAATGCTTCAAAATTTTATCACCCTGTAGAATGGGAATGCTAAGGTGCTTGCTGTAGCAGTGTCCTAACATCCTGAAACATATGAGTAAGTTTTAAATGGACTTTAAAGGACTTATTTCAGAGCCAAGTTAGCGACTAAATAATTTTTCTATTATATAACTTCAGCCATACATTGCAATCAAGACTTTCACAGTTGTGGTATTTCACAGTGACAGTATGAAAAGTGAAGCAAACAGAGCTTAAAACCAACTCTTTTCCCTTCTTAATTTCTAGGGCTCTGGTAACATTATGCAGCGTTGGTGCTTCTTTTAACATGCTACCTGTGAAGGCATTTGTGACCATCCTCTGGGAAATGGCTAAAGAGCCTCATAACCTGTCCTTCCTTTTCCTTCTGGACAAACTTTGGCCTGTGTGGGACACCTGCAATGTTGGAGCAGCAAAGTCACCAGCATGCCTGCCCCACAGGACTCCTGCTGCACAGGATCAATTTGGACTCTCTTTAGGGCAAATACTGCATTTTCTGCTTCACCAAAACCACACAAAGAAGCCTCACTGAACACCAGTGCTGTGCCCTGTGTTTTCTCTTGGTGTTTAATTAGCTCTATGTAGCAAGCCGTAGGAAAAAGGCAGTAAACCTAATTCAGACATGCTTCACACAGTCATAGCATTCCTTTGTAAAATTTCTTTAATGCTTTGTAGATATGCTCAACAACACTGATGAAAAAATGTCATTCAAAGGCTTTGCCTGAAACAACAGTTCAGTGAAATTCCCAGTCATGTTACGTAGTCCTCATTTACAAACACCAAAAACTTTCATGCACCTGAGTGAATAGTATGAGGCCTGTGGTTGTGGCCTTCAATCTTTACGAGGTGGAAACAGAACACCTGTTCTGCTACACATTACATCCTGAAAGTTACATAATGTTACTGAGTCAAAGCCTTACGTTTTTCAAACAGGGGTTCCACTGGAGCTCTAAGTCAAAATAATGAAATACAAATTTGGAAAAATATATTAACTTATCAACAGGTGCATTGCTCAGAGGATTGAGAATTACACTAGCAGATTGTCAGTTGCAGTGTCAGTACCAAAATACTGACTTAGGTTTTGTATTGTTCCTTATGTTGATATCTATTACACAGAATCTTAGAAAAAAAAAAAATTCCCAGAAAAATATGAAGCTTTACTGCAAAAGAATTAAAGCAAGTAAATGGTGGGTTTAGGTACTACAGAGATATTCCTGCTAAGAAACAACAGCTGTACTTCGTTTTAACTTGACATGCTTCAGAACTCATACTCATATAGGTATTTAATGATCCAAACATAATGGTCCTGTATAGTTTAATTACTTATATGAAGGCTCAACTTCATATTTAATCTTTTTAAAAAAAAAAAACTTCTCTGGAAATCTTGCTTTGGTTCTAATAATGAATAAACTCCTTAACAGTGAAAATGCTTTGGTGGAGCTGGAGATTATTGACGATGGATCCTGAGCACAGTTGACAGTCAATGTTATTTCTTCTTGATAGACTCCTTGTTTCTTCCTCCTTCATGGTATAGCCAATACAAGGAGAACAGGTAGAGTGCAAGACAGATCATCAAATCATAGTGGTAGAGTATTGCAGAAAATAGAAGAAAGAAGAAGAAACAGAGTATTTTGAAGGCAATATGTTTTAAACCCAGAGACTCATTAGGTAACTTAAGTGCTTCGCTCTTCTGATTAGAAATATCTGAAGAATCAGAAATGTGCTGGCTTTCTTTCTGTGAGTCATCAAGACTGTTTAGCATTTTCTCGTCAGTTAATAAATGGTCAGATTGAGAGTCTCTTCCTCCACCTTCTTTGGTAGACTTACTATTTAAAACTTCTGGCCTCCATGACTTGTCTTGTTGGAGCTCTGCTTGGTGGAAACATTGACCTATATTTCTTCCTCTTCCTTCTCTAGAAATTGCTGTGTCTGAAGTGGAAGGTACTTCTCCTTTTTCAACTTTGGGAGGGAAGTTTTTATTAATACATGAAATTTCATTTGGTAGATTTAGATTGTACCCTGACTCAGCAGCACTCTTGTCAAAGACTTTGAATTCAAAGTGTCTATACATGTGCTCCATACCTCCTGCTGCAGTGGACCCTTCAGAATATGCTACTGAAGAGCTTTTAAAATGGTGACTAGGAATAGTGTTTGTACCAGAAGGTGGCATTTTTGTTTCAGCTTTAGGACATAAATGGGAAAGCATACCAGCATGGCTTTCTTCCCTATAGAGCTCTTCTGCTTCCTTACTGTATAGATGCTTCTGGGTGCTCAGGGGACTTCTAGATACTTCTGAACATAACGCCTGCTGCAAATCTTCTTTTTTTCCTGTAGCAGAAGCCTTTACTGCTTCTCCTACGGGTAGAATATTGCCAATGTCTGGTTGTGCTTTGGCACGTTTTTCCCTGCTATTGCATACAGACTTCATTTCTCCTTGCAGTGTTTCACGAACGCATGCATTATAAATACCTCTATCTGATTCCTTTTCAAATTCAGTGTCATATAATACACCCACTGTGTTGAGTTGACAAAGAGCATAATGTGAACCATCATTTCTCCCTTCATGTGTATCAAACGCTGTTTCCTTTTCCTCTGTGGGCCTGTCACTTAGTGCAGTCTCTTGAGGTAGCTTAGCAATTACTGCTTTTTCACCGGCAGACATTTTTTCTGGAGCACTTTCTGATGTTGTTTTAATTATATAAGCTGTACCTGCCTCTGCTTCCTCTGTAATATCCTGCTTAAAGACAGAAGACTTTTCATAACTCTCTGCCTCCTGGCAGGTAAACAACTCCTTTGTGGAAGCTGTGCTCTGAGGTTCCGTGCTCCTCCTTACTCCCCACTGAACCTCACTCCCCATTTCTTGCCATCTCTGCTCGACAGAGTTTGCTTCACTTTCCCTTCCAATCAGTCTCTGTTTATTTGTGTTGTCTGGCTTATCTCTGTCATTTAACCTCATGAATCCTCTGGTTTCCTGCGTGTCCTCAACTTGCCTTTCATCTCCCCATGTGGCCCTGGGTGCCTGCTTGTTGTTCTCAGCTGGCAGAGGTGCTGTGTTCAGGGCTTTGGCGTTGTGTTTCCTATGTGACTTGAAAGTGCTTGGAAGTTTCTTCCTCACCGATTAATGCTAAGTCTGCTATTTCAATTACTTTCTTCTCCTTCCCTGCATCAGTGTTAGAGTTCTTTTCTGACATTTCACCAATTCCTTTTTTTTGCGTATATTGTCTTTGTGTGGAATCTATTGAGACATCAGCATGTGCAAAAGGGTCAGCATATAAATCTTCTCTTAAATGTACCTGATCTTTGCTTTCAATCATCTTGATTTTTCCTTCATATTTGTCAGCATCTGAGAACAACAAATCCAGAGTTTGGTGAGACATTTGTGGTGCCTGGTGTTCTGGAGCTGGATTAGCATTGCCATCCAGCGTCCTTGCTATGCATGCATTTAATTGCATGGATTCATCATGCTCCGGAGAAATGGTTTCTGGTCTTGTTTCACAAACCCCTTTTGAGACAGCAGCAGCATCCTCACTGATGAATAACCTCTCCATCATCTTACTTCCGGAGGCACTATCTATTTCACCCTTTGAAATATCTGTGTGGCTCTCTCCTTGTTGGCTTGACAAAGTGGCTGTAATACCAACAGCCTCATTCTGCTTCATCGCAGGAAAATCTTTTGTGGATAAAAGGCTCTCACTGGCACCAGTATGTTCCAAAGACTGCTCTCCACCATCTACTGAGCCAGCAGTGACTTCCTTCCCTGGTAGCTGACTATTATAATCTATTACAGAATACTTTAATTTATCTTTTATTTCTCCTCCTATCACTTGTGAAGTGTTTTCAGATGAGGAACTGATAGGCACAGGGTGCAAGATACTGCTTCTTTCTATACAGGTTAGCTTTTTCACCAGTGTTTCAGTTTCACTTGGAAAATTAACTGGTTCTGTGGTGAATAAATTCCTTTCATCTCTGGAAGAGGTACCTCTAGCTCCTGTGAAGTGTTGATTTAACTGAAACAATAGAATAGAAAAGAATGATCAAAAAATGCTTTGCAAAAATACATCAAATGAAGGAGGGAGGATTTCATTATGGAAAGTTTTGTTTTCAGTAACAAAGCTTATATGGAAACAAGTTCCAAACCATTTGCAAAATTTACATTGGATGTATTTTTTAACATAGGTAATGAGCTTTTTGATGGTGTTGAAAGGAGCAAGAAATAAAATAGCATTCAGAACCGTCTCGCTTTAGTCATGAGTTCAGTAAGATACATTTTATACAAATTAAATCTGAAGAGAATATTCCCTTAAAGGCAGGCTAATTCATTCTCTATACATTTGATTCTAGGTTTTGAGAAAGGAAGCCGTGGGGCAAGGGGGTAGGATTGGCGCTTAAATGAGGGCAGTGATACAGTACATCAAAGCCCAGTAATGTACAGTATTGTCCAGTAAAACAAAGACACATTTCACACTGATAAACTCTGTAAGGATTATCTGTGCATCATTTCTCTCAGGGACCATTTTACAGGCTTCAAACTAGATTGTTTTTAGACAATCTGGTAAGACATGAGTTGGAAATGAGATTAGCAAAGTAAAAGGCCAGAAACTAATCACTCTCCCTCCTAGCTCCCAAATATCATATTGTATTATTCAGCTATGCTGGCTTGTCATTGCACTTTCTTCTCACTTTAGCACAGTCACACTGATAGCACTAGCTGATCAATTAGAGGCTAGCTTCTTGGGCACCCCTTTATGCATCTGCACTTGCTGTAGATAACCCCATTACAGTTTCTCTTATTAATATGTTTTCTGCAAAGCCTCTGCAAACTATTAATAGTAAAACGTCACTCAAAGAAAAGTGAGGGAGCTAATGTCTCTGCAAATTCTGTTTTAATGACCCTCTGCCAACCAGTGCTCAAGTGTATTTGAGTTCTTCGGTGATGCCAACTGTCAGGATTTAACAGTGAGATGCCTGTGTTTTTTTCCCCTCCTCATAACTGACATTTGCATGATCTCAATAATTATATGCAAATCTTACGATTTCCCCTTCTTCTCACATAAGGCTCATGTTACTTGTCAACTGCACAGCTGTCTTGTGAGCCAATGCCTGTGCGTTTCAAAGATTTGGTTGTATTTCCATCTATTATAAGCCTTCATTGTTTAATTCATTAAAGAGTGCATAGTGGAAATTAACATCTAAATTATAGCTCCCCCTTCATTTATTGTATGGACAAGTCTGGCAATCGATAAACAAATGGTTATATTCAATCCTTTTTTTTGTAAAAGGGTGGACTGAGAAAGACAAGGGATTTTAGAGGTCCTCCTTTCTATGTTTCACCATAAAAAATAAAGAGACGTTGACTTTCAGTCAGTGAAAGGTCTCACAATATGCAACAATATTCAACTTTTTTAAAGTAAAATGCAAAAAAAAATTATATTCAAATGAGATAATTTTTTTCTTTATATCAATAAGAAAAAAAAGAATGCTTCTAATCTTCCTCTCCTGTCTGATTCAGCATTCACATTTTCAGAGGTGATAGCTATTATAATCTATGATTATGAATCTCTGCATCCAAATGATATGAGCTGAGAACAGACACTGAGAATAATAGATTGCTGTATGTGTCTCATTTATTGCCATTTTTCCTTTCATACTGAAAAGTGCAAGGCAAACCACACACACTCATCCACGCACACAAATCCAAATAGATTGAATGTTCACTGAGTGTGAAATTCATTGTAAAAAATCTAATGTCAAATACTGATACATAAAAATCTATTTATATCAATATACATATACCTGTTTTGTTCATACAGCAGGCTACATAGTTATCCTTTGAAAAAAAACCCTCAAAAGCAAGGAGCAGTATAAGCATAAAAATTTTACCAAATATAAAGTATATATTTAAGAATATTTCCACCCTAGAGACTAGGAGGGGAGATTTTTTAAATGCTACTCTTCTAATTCCTTCAAACTGTCATTTAGAGCCTCTGGTAAAGAAGTAAAAGGGAGAAGTCATTAATTTAAGACCAGAAAAAGTTGATGCACTATACTGAAATCAAAGCACCTTCTATTGTTGAATCAGTTAGAGATTCAGTGTAAGTACAGACCAAGGTTTTACATTTGTAAATTAGTACATCAGTCAGCTCTCTTAAAAGGGGGCATTTCACCAGCTTTGAAGCGTAAATGGATTCAAATCATTTAATACTGTAGATATAATTGTATAACACTTACCAGCAACTCTAATTCTTTTTCATCATCTTTGTGATCACCCTGCTTGTATTCTGCATTTTTCTCTTTTATATTTTCATTAGCTCGTTCAGTGTCCTTGTCCTCTGCTTGTGAATAAACAATCTCTGGGATGTTTGTGTCTGAAGAGTTAAAAAAAACATACTTGAATAATTTCCACGAGGTTGGTTGTTACACTATTTTTAATTAACATGTGCAGTAAGGAAGAACTAATTAAACCGGGTGTTGTACCTGAAGTCCTTGAGTTATTCCATGTGTCATCATCAGACGTTGCCAATATTTCTTCCTTTCTGCTAAACAAAAAGAAACTTCTTGTGTTATTCTACAAAAATTATGTTCTAATTCTTCTTAGACTCAAATATAAAGACTGCTAGTTAATTACACAAAATTTCAAATGCTGTTTGAAGTTCTGAAAATAACAGCTATATAAAATGTAGCACTTTTTTGAGTGACTTGATGTTAAGGCTTGGTCTTAAGAAAGAATCGGGTAAGAAAATGAGAATCTGTTGACCTTCAGATTACATTGCAAAGCTGATGGGTTTTCCCAGGCCTTTTTTGAGAAAGCAGCACAAAGGTGATTAGATGGGTCAGTGACAGAAGAGTGTAATTTTGGGGTCAGGCAAGGGTCTGGGAGGATATATGTGTTCAAGAGGCCAGGGCTCTCTCTTGCTTGTGTTTTTCAAATATTTGTGTGTGTACAGAGATGGCTGGAAAAAGACATCTTTGTTACCTGAAATAAATCAAAAGATTCTCCCTGCATATGTACAGTAAAAATCCTGTTGCTAAGCTATGCCTGGCCGGTAGGAACGAATTCTACTTCCCTGCAGCAAGTGCAATTTTTCTGTTGCTTTGCTGGTTGTGAAAACAAAGGCCAGGTCCAACATGAAAAACACCTACAGAGAGATGCTTAGTGCCTGCAGTCCTCATCAATATCAATGCAAAGTGATAGCAGTTTGAATTGAGTGCTTATAGGGATCTAACCTTTAGTGCAAAAAGGAAAAAAAATGTAAAAAGAGTATTACTTATGTAAAATGTAAATTATTATATCACTCCTAATGACTTCTCTATGAGGAGTGATTTTTTTTCTGTAGGATTTAATTTATGCAATTTTCAACCAGTCGTCCACCTCAGTTACTGAAAATTACTTTCTAATTTTCAAATATTAATCTTTTCCCCTTCTATTTTCTCCTAGTGTCTTTCATTTGAATTGATATAACATTAACTCTGTCACCTAAATGCTTAATTCAGAAGGAGGATGCTAAATTTATACTCTGTTAAAAGAACCTAGACTTTGACTGTCACCAACTTTTAAAAATTCACTCTTTATAGAGTTGCCAGACTAAAGCAGACAGAAGCTGTTGCCAGTCTAGCATCTGATCTCTGACACTGACCACCACCAGATACTTCAGGGGAAGATGTAAAGTTCTTGTAGGAAAGTACTTGCAGTAATTTGCACTGACCTATTAAATTTCCTCTTGGTCATTTTTTGTAAAGCTGTCCTTGAAGTACAAGATTTAATGCTGTCTCAATGGTTCTTTTTTACCATTAATTGCAATAATGCTGAATATTTTTGCAATCTGTATGAATTTCATGTCACTCTTGAATCCTGGTATATGCATAGCCTCCACACGTTTCTCACTCTCCTACTTACACCATGATGTACTTCCCCCTGTCAGTAGTTGCTATAATCTGAATTTAATCCTGAATTCAGAGCCAGGCCCTTATTTTCAGTAGATCTGTGGGGTTTTTAATGTAAATCATTAGTGCTTATTATTTATACATAGGGTTTTGGGGAGAGCTGTTAGTTTGTTTGTTGGGGGATTTTTACTGTTCAAATGTTTGTCTTAGTGTTACATCTAGTTCCCAGTTTTCTTCTGCCCTTTTGCATCTTTTCACTCACCTGTTTCTGTAAATCGAGACACTCTGTAGACCAGGGCTCAACCATGAGGCAAATGCATTAAAATATTTAGGTGCTTATAAGTGTCTGCAAAAGCCCTTAATTACAGGCCAAGTTCTGTAAAACACATGAACTGAATCATCACCCCAAAATAATGATCCCAAAGCCACGTGGGCACAACTGTTGAATGTAGCTGAATTCTTTGAATGTAGCTGTCTACCTGCAGCATTCAGCCACATGAATGCAACTCTTGGGAAGGAGGGATGGCATAATTTGCTGCTAGATGGGACTCTCATCTATTTCTTAAAGGAATTGAGGTTTTTCATTCAAGAAACATTCCCAGAAGAAGGGAAGATGTTGATGCCTATATCCAGCATAATAGTCTTCAGGCAGCTAGAGTTCACATCCAAGATGAAGTGGCACTTTCAGCTTCTGTCATACCCTTGTGTGATAAAAATGCTGCACATGCATCCAAAAAATATCCAAATTGCCAGGATAAAGAACATCTGGGGAGACACTGGAAGACAAATTTGCATACTCCTCATGAAGTTGGATGTACAAGCTCTTTAGCTTAATTTTCATTCCCTAAGAAAAGAGAAACTTGATTCTGCCCCCTGTTTCTTATGTTCCCTGTCCAGTGAATATTTTTGGTTTTGATTAGCAAATTTTCAGTGTAAAAATATATATAGACACAGTCTTTGAATAAGATGCTGAGGATGAGTACCTATTTCCCAAACCTTTAAATGAAGAGATTTAAAGATGCTTTAAGCTGGATAATTACAGGTGTGTGCTGGGTTGGTGTTACCTTATCTAGCTTTAATCTCCTATACATCTGTATTCAGGCAGTCTTGTATATCATGCCTATCACCAGTGGTGAGGGATTAACACTTCCAAAAGGAGATGTAGTCCCTCTAACATCAGTATCATGAATAAGATGAAGTGACATATCCTTGGAAGGAGCTTCTTTGCCTCTGGACCATAAAGAGAACCTACAACTTAGCCTGTTATTGAAAGCTGCATGAATCTCACCTCGTAAGTATAAATTTAAACAGTAATGTAGCTATGGAGTTTTAGTTTCTGGGGGTGTAACACTCGATGTATGTGCGACCTGAGCCCCTTAGTTTTAGTTTTGCTGTGACTGGAGTTGAATTTTTCCTTAACTCATTCCAGTAACATCCATAACCCCGGTCCACACGTTTCTTTTAAGAACTGCAACAAAAGTAATAAACAGCAATGATTACAACCTCATAGCTGGGATCCACACTGCAGGGTTTGTAACATAATTTCTTGCATGTTGCACTGAATTTTATAAAGATTTCTGGTTTATAGCCCATTATTTGTGCACACATGTCCCACAAATACCTGAGTACAGGGAATTTCAGTGTAACAGATATTTTCCTTATTTTACTTCTACATCAGAAATATCCATCCTCATAGCATTATTTTAGTGGAAAATCTAAAATTGACCTAAATTGAGGATGTTGATACTGCAGTGTTTGAGGATCATAAGAAGCATAAAATAACAGTAATTTA
Organism: Myiozetetes cayanensis; assembly: GCF_022539395.1. Lineage (NCBI taxonomy): Eukaryota > Metazoa > Chordata > Aves > Passeriformes > Tyrannidae > Myiozetetes > Myiozetetes cayanensis. The sequence goes on along the minus strand of NW_026087521.1, from coordinate 26,101,598 downwards.
AATCACTTCTTCAATTTAGAAGTGATATGAAGATGTTGAGACTATGAGTGCATGTAGCTACAGAACAACCTCAAACATATATGTATACCCTAAGGACTGAAATTCTTCCCCAAAGCAAATAAAAATTACCCCCTTCATCAAACATGGGCAGTTAGAAGGTATTTGTCTAGTTAGTTTTTCTCCATATTTCTGTGACATGTTCTCCTAGCACACTATCAGAATTCCATGAGCAGATTTTTAAATTAGAATGTTAATTAAGCTTTTGTTTTAGAAATTAATTACCACACTTTGTTGTGAAAGGTGGTCTAAATTTGCCTACATTTTGAGAAAAAACAAATTTCTGTTCTGTTAAAAACCTTTTACTTTTATTTTTAAGTGATCCAGGCATTCTGATAACAGTTAAAGCAGAAAAAATCCATGGTGTCAGCTGATGCAGTTCTCCTCCAGCAGAACCTGCAGAATCTCTGTTGCTTTTTCTCATTCAGCTGAATGGGACAAATCTTCGTAAAGTACACCAGAAACTAAAAAATTTCTACCAGCTTAGAAAAACGAACAACTTTTGTTCATATGATTCATTTTTGATGGAATTATCATTCACTTGGACTGAATTGTAAAAATAAATAAGGAATACAAACAGGTTATCACTGTAATTTTGCATTCATAAAGAACAAACATGAAGTTCAGGGCCTAGTTGGTAGGACTGAGAGGACTGAAAATTTGATGGCCATTGTGCGAAGGAGTTCAGAAGTCCAAAAATTACATGGGATTGGCATCCCAGAAAGGAAATGTTAAACTTGAACACTAAAGATGTGAAGACTAGATAGATAATGTATAAGTGATGACAAAAAAAAAATTAGCCAATAAACAATATTTATTTGACTTCACGAAGGGTGGGAATAAACTAAGACATGTCAAGGCTTTCTAAATAGCCTTGTTAGGTTAAATAGGGATTTTTTTTAGAAGTGAGGTTTGGTCAAGATTTCAGATTACCTACATATAACCTCAGAATCAAAAGACTTCTCCTAAAATTTTCTACCACAGTCCTAGTAGTGGTGTAGAGTCTTATAGAAACAGAGATCTTATAGGACATAGCTGATACGAACAGCAATTTAGAAAATTATAATAATTCACCCAATATGGGAGCAGAACTTGTTTAAATACGTTCCAGTTAAGAGAAGCAGATAATCTCCAACCTAAATCTGAGAGACTCAAGAGAGGAAAACACACAATGGTTTAAAACCTTTGCTATTCAAATCTATCAAATTGGTCCTTATACTACTGTAACAGTATCAGAAGAGTAGAAAAAGTGGTAGCTATATTTAGAGGTAAAAAAGAGAAATCGTGTCAAGGCAATAACAGACCCAGGTGTCTTCAAAAAGTTTTCACAATAGATTCAGAACAAAACTTAAATGAGAGAGGAAACACAGATAAATGGAAAATGGTATAAAAATGCCAGACTCACCTGATAATATCTGTCTTTGATAAGATTACTACATTTCCCTTGCCTAAAAATCAGTTATCTGGATTTCATTAAAGCATTTGTTGTGCAGCCACATGGGAAATTTATTAATTAAACAGGAGAAGAGGGATATGAGTATAAGAGCTGGGCGGTGGGAGAGGGGCTCTCAGTGCCAAGCAGGGTCCCACAAGCTGGGCTGTGTGGAGCTGGCAGGCGTCGCTGAGGAATTGGAGAGGACCAGTCATGTAATCAGACTTACTCAGTCATGTTATTACAGACCAAAGCACAAGAAGTCAAAGTTAAATTAAATCCGTGGCAGATAGGAAGTTGGGAGACATGACCAACACAGAGGAGGATTGAAAGAAATGGGTGGTCTAGAGGTCCAGGATAATAGATAAGGGATGAATTTCAAAATTATAAAGTGCCAGGTTATACATTTAGGGACTAGACAGAGTTTCTGCCACAAAACTACACCTCAGAAATTGGAAGAAACAGATGAACAAGAAAAATCTGAGGGATTTTTTTGTCAGAAAGCATTTCCAGGGCACTGGTTTGAGATGAACAGGATGCTGTGATATCAAGGCAAACCAAGTTCTATAGTAATGAGTCAGAGAAGGTTTTCCCTGTAATGAAAGATTTACAGGAAACATTCGTGTTGTGGCACCAGGCATCAGTAAGAACTCCTATGGAACATGTGTCTACAATGTTCAAGAAAGATTGATTCAAACAGGAACAGGTACAGAAGAGGAGTACAAGAAGACTTGCAGGATGAAAAACCTATATTAACCAAGAAGATAAACTGAGTATTTCTATTTTCAGCATAACAAAATAAAGTTTGAGAGGAGAAATAATGCATGTTGTTGATATAGCAAAGGAGTAAGTACTCAGAAGATAAAAAAATATTAAGCAGCCAGACTATTAATGAATTAATATAAAAAGTTCACAAAAACATTTTTTATGGAAACTTCAAACAAGCTCTGTAAGCATTAGAAAAGTACATCCTATAATTTTTAAGTGCAAATACCAGACACAAGAAACTGAGAAGGTCTCAGTATGGAAACACGGATATATTTTTGTGAACTGGAGTATGCAACACATTTGCCAAGGCATAAGGCTTCATGACCCCATAGTCCCAGTTCAGCTCTATTTCAAATGTTCCTGGGCAACTATAATGCCCTGAGAGTTATGCTTTCAGGACTGCACATTCCACTGTGTAATAGCAGGTGCTTTGGTCAGGTCTGAGATAGGTTTGGGACTATAGCCAAAAGCTACTAACTTTTCCATAATGGTTGGTGTTATGATAGCTTGTCATGATTTTAATTCTCACACCAATATTTGGCTAAAATTGTGTCTGTATGTTTGGATAGCTCAAAGCACTGTTCGTTTTGTTCTGTGTTATATCCACTTACACTAGATCTTACTATTTAAATAATGAAATATTTATTCTAAAGAACGCAAAAAAAGGCTAAAATAGTTGGATTACAGAGAAATGAAAGAGAAAATGTAACTGTAAAGCTCTTGAAATTAATGCAAACTGATCAATTTTATACTATCTCATATTTAAAGAAAATGTAGGAATATATTATTTAGTCTGAAATTCAGAAAGGTCTGAGGGCGTTAAAGTATTCGAAGAACGTATTTCTTAAATATTTAGTTGAAAAAAATATGTAAAATGAAAAAAAGTTTTCAATACAATTTTATTTAAAAATCCAGACAGTCTCAGAGTCTTGAAGAATTTTTCATGCTTCTGCTTTTTACTGTGTATTCAAAAAAAAATTAAAAAAAAAAAATCAAAATTCTATCCTGAAATTAAGGTGATTTTTTTTTACTAGCACAACTAACATAATTAATATAAACCTCATAACAGTTGGCTTACTGGAAAACTACATTTAAAATATTGCTCTATTTATACTGGTCCTAAAATAACAGTTGGACAGGGGAGAAAATATTAACAAAACCAGTTCATGGGGAGATGGAAATGCCAGCAGGGAAAAGAAAATGATACTATTAAAAAAAAAAAAAAGAAACAAAACAAAACTGAAAACAACATAATCTTGATATTCTGATCATGAGGAGAAAATTACTGAAGATACATCACACCACACTTCAGGATCTAGATCTAAATTGTGTCCTGACCTCTCTGTCTTTGTATGACAACTAAAGAAGTTCAGGAGCTGCCAAGAATCCTGATGTGAATTTTCAAAGTAAAGACTTTGACTTCTCTTGTGATGTTGTCTCCATGGTTAATTTTATTCTATTTCACTCACTTAATATATGAATTAAATATTTAATGAATAAATATAAACTCATTCCTTGCTTCTGTAAGGCTCGGTCCAAAATTCACTGTAGGAACAAGTCTTCTACTGATTTAAATTGATGTCTGTGTTATCAGAAGCTGAAGCTGTAGTCTTACAATACAATCACTCTGCAATTTATTATCGCATGCAGTTCTTGGTCTCAAGCCCTTGGGCTGCCAGAGAATTCACATCTGAGCTCAACAGGGGAGGTACAGCCCTGGCTCAAAGCCACCTTCATAGCTTCTGGGGCCTTGCCTTGCTGTTCCTCAGCACCAACCAGGGTCCAAAATGTGATGTGGAGGTGACAAGGAGGCTGAGGTTTACCTGCCTATGCACTGCCATTAGAGGGCATATATATTATTTCTCCTCTGGAGAATTTCTAACATAGGAGACTGCCTGCTGGAGGTGTGTCCAACAGCCTCCCTGCTGAGCAGTGCTTGATCTCTTATTTTGGGTCCCTTGAAAATCAAGAGGCAGCAAACTGTCTGCAGCAGAGATACATGCGGTGAGACACCATTAGGTGTAACCACCCACTTGTTATGGAGAGAAGCCATCAAGTTCATGCTCAGCTTCCCAGGAGCCGACCAATACATGTACAGAGGCTCCAGTGCCTGATAGTGCTTGGTTATGCTGGTCACACTGGAGCCAACCAGGCCGATAGGGGGTAGGATCTGGCCTCATCGGAAGTTCTACCTGCAAGTTGTACCTGCCCAGGCTCTGAACTCCCTGTGGCTATAGAGGAGAAAGACCCTTGATAAAGCTAAGGAGTGTAATCACTGTTATTGCTGGAGCTGGTGCTTATTTCTGATTTGTTTACCTGCACGTTTTTGTCTAAACGAAGGCAGAATATTATTTTTATGAACAGTATCCTCTCATTTGAAACTGACACTAATGAATGCAAGGCTCTTTCCCCCTCTTGTTTGCACCATCAAATTAATTAGTTCTATTGTGACATCAGTATTTTTCTCAAGTAGTTCAAGGCTTGAGCATTTTCCTTTCTTTTTCTAAAGGGCATCTTCAGTGCCCTTTATCTACCATAAGAATCATGCATCACTTGTATTTTTCACAACTAATGCTGTTTATTATAAAAACTGATTGTGATGTGAAGATTGTTATACTGTGTGGCAAATTGCCCAAACAATTACTGTAAATGCATGAGCCATAAACTGTACTGCCAAGGACACTGGTAGGTTAGCTCCTATAAAAGAAACAATTAGAGTCTGAGGTGAAAATAATAGAGATGAGATGACAGTTATTGAAAAGGCAGAACATCCAGTTTAATGTTGTAAATATAGGTTTGTGGATTACACTGATGGTTTTAAAGTGTTCATGACTTATTGAATGGAATAAAGTATTCCATACTTTAGAATGGGGCCATAATTATTATTCCTTTTTAATTGTGATGTCTGATGCATTTGTGAGCAGTTGCTGAGAACATCCCCACATTATACTGATTCTAGTTCTAAATTATCATCCTGCTCCAAGGGTTTGGGGTTTTTTTATTATTGTTATTTTACTTTTTTAGCATTTTGTTGTTCAGGGTCTGTTCTGAACAAAGTATTTTCTCTTGAGGAACTTGGAGTGCTTAGAGGGTTACAGCAGTAATTATTTCAGTTTCAGCCTACACACTTCACTGCTTTAAATCATCATTAGAAGTTTCATCCCTCAGCAACTCCTGCTGAGACAATCTTAAACTCCTAGAAACAATTAGATAAGAATAGCTTATCTTTATGACAATTTGTATATAAAGATATTGATAAGAATTTACTAGAAATTAAGAGAATATATTTTTTTCTTAGGAACCATCTAAATACAGGAAAAGAGGTTTTATGATTGCTAAAGAATTTCAGTATTTCAAACCAGATTTGGAACATATGAAGATTAAGGTGCATAAAAAAAGATGTGCACCCTACAAGAGGATGTGCTGCAACAGACTATGGCACATTGAGAGAAAATAAAAGAAAATTGACAATACTGCATGAGAAAATGAAACAGTCCTCTGTTTCTTTAAGAAAAGACACAGGGATAAAAGACAATGAAATAAAATTCAAATATTAGACCCTAGGGAGAGCACTAAACAACTGGACACAGAATTATGGCTGTCCCAGAAGGCAAAGGTGCGGGGCACATAAAATCAGAACTGGGAAGGGTCTGCCCAGGGTTTGGAGGAGAGGAAAAAGCGAGCAGCAGAACAAAGGTGGCAAGCAGCAAAGGGCAGTCTGTGTCTGCAGCATGTGAAAGCTGACAGAACCCATTAGTCAGAGCAGGTGGGGAGAGGCTGTAAAATGTCTCTGAAAGCAAGGAAACTATGCATGCAGTTGTAACACCTTTCAGGAACATTCTCTATGTAATTTTCAGGCTTTTACATACTATTAAGAGAAGTTGATCTTAATGTTAGGTAGGGTGTCAGAGCACTGTTGGATGTTGATGGTGACACAGTGAAGTTCAGGGTGGTGTTGGGGAGCAGAGCTTTGGAGGTGGCTGGGCTGTGGACCTGGGCAGTGGCTGTGTCCTCAGGCTGAAATACCTGCCTTCTACCAAAACCCGATGTAGAGTCCTGGGAACTAGACCTTAGGTACAGCAGAAATCAACAGCTGCACTAATCACAGACAGACCAGGCCGGCACAGAGCAGTGTGAGCGAGATGTGGAGCACTGCTGTCCGTGCTGACAACAAAACAGAGGACAGCTGAAACTCAGCCAGCATCATTCCTCGTTCTGGGCTCCTAATGCACGCTTCTGAATTTCTACTTGTCAGTTGTCTTTACCTGAAAATATGGCAAATTTGTACCTAAAAGCATTTTGGTTTCAAATGATCTCTCCTTTCAGAGATGTCATGTTATACATGTCTGAACCATAAAATTGCTATTACATGTCACGTGTGGCAATACCATGGCCTTCTGTTTATATGGGTTTTTTTAAGGAGGTCTTTAGAAAATAGGAGCACAACAGAAAAAAATTTCATGTAAACAATGCAGAAAACAATTATTTAAATTATATTGTTAGATTCAAAACTGATTGAGACCACACAGATAAAGATTCAGAAGCAAAAACTGCAGGGAAAATCAACATCTATAATTGAATAGCTATGTGAACATTAAGTAGAAATTACTGAATAGTATTTTAAAATATTATGCCATTACAATTCCTATTAGATCCTGTTAGAATGACGCTGTATGTAAATCGGAGCCCTTATTATAAATCTAGGAAAGATTGATTTTCTTATATGACCTTCAACTACCAGCAGTGTTAGAGAAGGCTCAACCTAGTTCTTAGTAAATAGGTGTCACCAAACAAACAGGACTGACACTAATTAGCTCCCTTGTTGATAGTCAGGCAACAGAGGACAGAGGCAGAAAACGGCGTGGCCCACTCATTATTAGAGCAGTAGGTGAGGACATTTGCTGGCTGGCACGGCAATGGAGGTTTGCACTACAGCTGCCATTTTGAAACTAGGCTGAGAATAGAAGACTGCATTATCAGGAGAGTCAATCAAGCAAACTTCACAAGCATTTTGCATGAAAACAGAGCCACAAAAAACCTGTACTAAAATCTTTGAAATTTGAGGAAGACAATATTAACTTGTGGTATTTCTCCAGCTCAAGGAAATACCCCCTAGTTTTGGTCATGTCACCTAAAAAAAGGGGCTGGCACCAGAAGAATAAAGGTGGGACTTCAAAATGACCATAAAGGACTGTCAATAGCTTCTGCACAAGGAGAAATTAGAAGAGAAGTTTGGAAAGTGAAATGGAAAAAGATGCTCAGAATAAGTGGTATATGGTATGATGATTAATAGTATCGAGGGGGGACAATTGATCAAGAGAGCAGCTGTAAGGGATTTTGAGTGTTTTTTTCTGAAAAGATAATTCCCAGTAGGATTCAGGCAATGTTTGTAATAAACCTATTTTTATTAAGATTATTGGATTGGTGCTATCCAGGGGATTATATTTTCCAATTACTAATATTTTCATTTTTCAGTCTTAGTTTATGATTGAAGCAGGGACATAGGTGGTACAGAACAAAATGCATTGGCTTGACTTGGGATGAGAATAATCATAGCCTCAAAGCAAACAAAGTCCCAAGAAATTAGTCTTTATTTTCTAGCTCATTAAAAAAGACCTTGAGTTTTAATGGCAAAACATTCATACAATTTTTATTGTGGTTTTTGTTTTGTTTTTTTTTTAATACAGATGTATATCTGTCCATTAGAAGATTTTAGTGCCATACAATCTGAACCAGGAGCCCAACACTTAATTTGGTGCCAGGCTCAAACCTTTAATATAGCACTGCCTATCCCCAAATCTCATAACTATAGGTGTGAAGACTACAGAAAAAAAAATTGCAAAATAAAACAGTTATACCTCAAATTAAGCTATAGCAATTATAAAAAAGAACACTGCCACTTTTTTCATAAGATTTTATAGCTCTATCATGATTGCTGTACCTTATTGCAATATCCATGCAGCAATTTTGAAAATAAACCACTTCAGAAGTCCTGTTAAACAGCTGTTTTACATGTGGATTAGTCAGAAAATTGAATAAATCCTTTACAGAATGGCCAAGTCTTTCAGAAAGAGAGAAACTAGTTCAAAATTATCCTCCTGGGCTGGGTTAGCAGGTCTAGGTTAGCAGGTCTATTGACAGTTCCATTGTGAATTAGTACTGCAGGACCCTACTATTGGGATTCCTATTTCCAGGACCAAGATATTGAAAAAGAGGAAAAGGTGAATCAGGAGTTATGTTTTCTGAGGACTAGGCTTGGCATAAGGTCAGAGATTATGCTTCTTAGGTTGCTATTTTTTCTGGAAGGGTCATGATCAAATATTGAAATGATTTTGTAGAAAGGAACTGTAGGTAGTGTTCCTCTGTTGTTCTCGTGCTTCTTTCTCCCACTGCCTTAAAAGACGGAAGGAGAGAAACTCTCAAGTTGTATCTGTTTTGTCTAGATCTGAGATGAAAAATACCTTAACCAAAGTAGCTCCTGGTCTTTTTCTGAATCTCAGAGGGGAAGAACAGAGAAGAGGTCTCCTCCCAGGATATCAGAAGAGAGTGTATTTCCTAGAGGTTGACTGCTGTAGGCTGAGGCACGTATGTAAGAAGGTGACAAGTGCCTTAAAGAGGCTGATGGACAGATGGTAGTCAGGTGAGACTAAGACACAGAAACCACCCCTGGGGAGGAGAACAGAACAGATGACAACAAAAAAAAACCTTTAAGAGTTGTTCTTGAGAAAGGGTAACTCTGATCTAAATCTTGGAGAGCAATTGTAAATTCAGTATCTCAATAAGATAAAATTCCCAGGTGTTATCGCCATGAGAGACTTTTATAACCTTTTTTTGTTTCTCACATGCTTCGTACCACACAGCAAGAAGGCCACTGTATGATAGATCTCAATATTTCTATCAAGAAGACATGGAATATAACCCAGGAGATTACTGGTTCAGAATTACTGGGGTAGATTTAGATACTGACAAACTCCTCGACCCTCTACCAACATGAAGCCATGATGTAGTAGCCATCACGGAAACGTGGTAGGATGACTCGCATGACTGGAGTGCTGCCATGGATGGCTACAAGCTCTTCAGAACGGATAGGCAAGGTAGGAGGAGTGGAGGGGTGGCTCTGTATGTTAGAGAGACTCTTGACTCTGTAGAACTTGAAGACAGTAACTATAAGGTTGAGTGCCTGTGGATCAGAATCAGGGGGAAGGCCAACAAGGCTGACATCTTGGTGGGAGTCTGTTATAGACCATCCAAGTAGGATAATGAGGGTGCTGAATTTTTCTACAAGCAGCTGGTATATGTCTCATAATCACCAGCCCTTGTTCTTGTGGGAGACTTCAACCTGCCGGATGTCTGCTGGGAGCTCAACATGGCAGAGAAGAGGCAGTATAGGAGATTCCTCAAGTGTATAGAGGATAATTTCCTGCTCCAGCTGGTAAATGAGCTTACCAGGGGTGGGGCCTGCTAGACCTGCTGTTCACAAACAGAGAGGGCTGGTGGGAGATGTAGTGGTCAGAGGCCATCTGGGGCACAGTGACCATGAAATAACAGTTTTCAATACTCAGGGATGCAAAGAGGGTCATCAATAAGACTTATACCCTGGACTTCCACAGGGTAGATTTCAGCCTACTCAGAAGACTGGTTCAGAGGGTACCTTGGGAAATAGCCCTTGCGGTACAGGAGGGATGGGCATTCTTCAAGAAGCAAGTCTTGAACACACAGGAGCAGGCTGTCCCAGTGTGCCAAAAGGTGAGCTGGCAGGGAAGACAGCCAGCCCAGCTGAACAGGGAAATTTTAAAGGAAATTAGGGTAAAAAAGTGAGCTTACCAACTATGGAAAAAAGGGATGGGTACTCATGAAGATTTTAGGAATATAATTAAGTCTTGTAGAAAGAAAATTGGAGAGACAAAGGCACAGTTTGAACTCAGTATAGCCACTTCTGTTAGGGGTAACAAGAAGTGCTTCTACAAATACATTAACAGCAAAAGGAGGGGCAAGGAAAACCTCCATTCTTTGTTGGACATTTGAGGGAACAGTCACTGAAGATGAGGAAAAGGCTGAGATACCTAACACCTTCATTGCCTCAGTTTTCAACACTAAGAGAGGTTGTCCCCAGGACAACTGGCATCTGGAGCTGATAGTCAGAGACAGGAAGCCAAATAGCTCCCCTGCAATCTAGGAGGAAACAGTTAAAGATCTGCTGAGCCACTTGGATCCTAACAAGTCTATGGGACCAGACGGGATCCATCCTAGGGTGATGAGGGAACTGGCAGAAGAGCTCGCCAAGCCATTCTCCATAATTTACCAACAATCCTGGCTCTCTGGGGAGGTCGCAGATGATTGGAAGTTGGCATATGTCAAGCTGATCCACAAAGCAAGCTGCAAGGAGGACCTGGGAAACTCCAGGCCTTTCAGCCTGACCTCAGTGCCTTGCAAGGTTATGGAGCAGATCATCCTGAGTGCAATCACACAGCACCTACAGGATGGACAAGGGATCAGAGCCAGCCAGCACAGGTTTAGGAGGGGCAGGTCCTGTTTGACCAACCTGACCTCCTTTTATGACCAGGTGACCCACCTGGTGGATGAGGGGAAGGCTGTGGATGTGTCTATCTGGACTTCAGCAAAGCCTTCAAAACTATCTCCCACAGCATACTCCTGGAAAAGCTGGCAGCTCATGGCTTGGACAGGGGCACTCTGTGCTGGGTTAAGAACTGGCTGGAGGGCTGGGCCCAGAGAGTGCTGGTGAACGGGGCTGCATCCAGCTGGTGGCCGGTCACCAGTGGTGTCCCCAGGGATCAGTGCTGGGCCCAGTTCTATTTAATCTTTATTGATGATCTGGATGAGGGGATTGAGTGCACCATTAGCAAATTTGCAGATGACACCAAGTTGGATGGGAGTGTCGATCAGCTGAAAGGCAGGAGGGCTCCTCAGAGGGACCTGGATAGGCTGGAGAGATGGTCTCATTCCAGTGGGATGAGGTTCAACAAGGCCAAGTGCCGGGTCCTGCACTTCGGCCACAGCAACCCCCTACAGCACTATAGGCTGGGGAGAGAGTGGCTGGAGAGCAGCCAGGCAGAAAGGGACCTTGGAGTTTGGATTAACAGGAAGCTGAACATGAGCCAGCAGTGTGCCCAGGTGGCCAACAAGGCCAATGGCATCCTGGCCTGCATCAAGAACAGTGTGGCCAGCAGGAGCAGGGAAGTGATCCTTCCCCTGTACTGAGCCCTGGTGAGGCCACACCTGGAGTGCTGTGTCCAGTTCTGGGTCCCTCAGTTCAGAAAGGATATTGAGGTGCTGGAGCGGGTCCAGAGAAGAACAACCAGGCTGGTGAAGGGACTTGAGCACAAGTCCTATGAGGAGAGTCTGAGGGAGCTGGGATTGTTTAGCCTAGAGAAGAGGAGGCTCAGGGGTGATCTCATCACTCTCTACAACTCCCTGAAAGGAGGTTGCAGCCAGGTGGGCATTTTTCTCTTCTCCCAGGCAATCAGCAGCAGGATGAGAGGGCATGGTCTTAAGCTCTGCCAGGGCAGGTTTAGGTTCAATATTAGGAAAAAATCTTTTATGGAGAGAGTAATCAGACATTGGAACGGTCTGCCCAGGGAGGTGGTGGATTCACTGTCCCTGGAGGTTTTTAAGATGAGACTGGATGTGACACTTAGAGCCATGGTCTAGTAATCACAGCAGTGTTGGATCAAGGATTGGACTTGATGATCTCAGAGGTCTTTTCCTACCTGGTCGATTCTATGATTCTGTGAATTCAGGCTTGAAATATCTTGTGCTTATTGTCCAGCATCCATAAACATTATAGGGACATCAACTATGCATCAAAACAAAATGTAAATGCAAATCTACTTGGTGCACCTAAGAGCAAGGTAAAAAAAAACCTTCCACCTTTACCTAGTTCACATTCAGTTGTTTAGCTCAGTGCCTGTTAGGACCACAATTAGTAACCAACAGTAATAAATCTTCAGGTTTAGTGTATCAGCTGGTTCTACAGATCAGGAGGAGAGTGGAGAAACACTCAGAATACCAAGCCCCTATTATCCTTTGGCATATCAACTAATATTTTTTGTGGGTGTCACTGAAGTTCCAGGGATCAAATAGCCACTTCTAACATGATCCCATGGTGTTTAAAAGGTCTTAGCCCTTCCTTTGCCCTAAGGTAGGGACTGCATTTAGCTTACAAAATATTTATTTGGATCCTTCTTTTTACCTTTAGTAGCTGAGAAGATAGTCTACATTTTGTCTTAAAAATATGATGAGCAATTAGTTCTCTGGATCTACACTGTAGCTGAATCAATTACTTTAATTTCAGATCTGTGGTGCTGGGACTGGGTCATGGCTTAAAGATCAAAATAAGCATAAACAGCTCAAATGACACTGGTAGTGAATGCAGTGATTAAATATGGCTCCAGTGCTCTCAGTTAATATTGCACTAACTTTAAACTTCTTTCCAAGACTAACATTTAGCCAGGTCAAGGTGAATGCAGTGGAATAATTTTTTTTCCAACTGAACATTTGTGAGCTGAAATACCTGAATGGTGGACAAGAGAGAGTTTTGAAATGGGTATTTACAGTCTGGTTCAGTTTGCAAAATAGATACCTCCCTATACAAAAGAATCATTGAACATACAGGAGATCCTTTAGCAATATATTTCTATTTGTCCGAAGGTCCTCAACCAGCAATCTGAAAGAGTGTAGAAATAAGCTCTGGCCCTGTAAATATTAACATTCAGTAATAGTTTTACACATGTAGAGTTCTAAAAAGTTCAGTGAGACTTCTGATGTTCATTAAATTATTTATTGTGCCTATTGCAGGATCAAGCCAGTTATTGAATTAAAAAGTTCTAAAAGTCAGTTATAACAGTGTTACAGTATTGGCATATTTAAATAAGCTGACGAAATTGTAGCAGCTGAAAAGTCTTACAAGTGTAAAGCCAAGCAATGCATGTATAATTACAAGTACTTATCATATGGCTGAGAAATGATACTCAAATTACAAAGAATTGAATTTATGTTTTTATATGGATTTTATAAGCTTTATAACAACCAATATTTCCCATCTATGACAGCACAGATTTCTGTTCTGTAGCACTGTTGAGAGCAATTTCTAAGGTAGATCATGGAAGTGAATGAGAAATCACTGATACTACTAGAGTTCCAGAGTAAATACTATGCTAAGATTACCAGTACAGTAACAAGCTATTTTCATTTGTTGTTCCCCAAAATTTTAAAAGCTTTTTTTAATATTTCTAGTGCACTAAATGGATGGCACATGGATAGCACGGTTCACAATCACCAAAAGCTAAAATGTAACAGGTTTGCAGTCTTCAAGTACTCTTCAATTAGGTGACCACAAGTACAGAAAGCATACGTTTATTTGTCAGTGCATGCCATTCTCATGCATATCTTCCACCTGTTTCTTTAATGTTTCTGTGATATCATTTAAAGCCTTAAGCCATTAACTTAGATATCTATCTTTAGGATCTTTAATAAGTTTCATATTTCAAATAGTAAGTATGCCTGGATTTTGAAATATTATGATTAAACAGACAGAAAAAAAAAATTAAGCATAGTTTCTAGCTAAGTAGGATTGTTCCCTATAGAATATTTTTCAAGTGGTTTATCTTAGCTTATTTTAAATTACTTTGGAGAGTAAGGCTGCAGCAATTTCCTTAAAAGATAACTCTAGAGTTGCTATTAAGAAGCATTCCTAATACTCAGCCTCAAATCTACAGCTTGCTTTTACCCCACTTGTCTGAATAATATATTTTAGAGCACCTTAAATAATTTCTGTGTCCCTGATAATCATGGTATTCAAGTACCTAGAGAAGTCTCTTTTTTTGTGCCAGTCCTACCTACTTCTACAACTGACAAAGACTGGCAATGACCAGGAGACAAGAGAAGGGCTGGGAACATGAAGAGAGGAGTGCTGTTTTTAGCTATCTCCCTGTGAATGGATAGCTTCTCTAGCAGCTGCTCGCCTGGTAAAAACAGTTACTGCAGTTACTTCCTAATAATAGCAATAAACTTTAGCCAAATCCCATATCTGTATGATGATCAGGCTGTAACTCGTGACTTAAAATGCCAGAAACAACCTTGAGATTAAATAGAGGTACACAAAGATCTGTGTTTTAACACCTTTTCTGCTCTTCTTTCCCTTTTCTGATTATGGTGAACAACAATCAAAAGAAAAAGGATTAAAAGGGAACATAATTTAAATGCCCTATTTTAAATGGTCCAGCTGGGAATATAGCAAAGTGCATGAGAAGCTATTTCCAAACATCTTCCTTAGAAGTCCTTGTTTTTTTTAATCACATCATGAATTTGTGGGAAAGGCTAAGAGGAGCTGATACAAAACTGCATTTCTCAGGGCAAACTAGGCACAGGTCTGCCATCTGCCTGGGGAAGACTGACTGAGCACGGTGCAGTCCTGCCAAGTTGGGTCTTCGTGAACTTCCTTTGCCTCCCATCAGAAAGGGGATAAGGCAGCAGCTGAAGATGAGAACCTAATCATGCACGGAAGAAATTTTCTCACTAGCAATTGTTTTAAGACCATTTAGTATTTATGCTTTCACAGTTGGCACTGGTGGCCCACAGACAGAGGGTTTTTAATCTCTTCTTTCTCGTTGTGCATTGTACACAGAGCAACTCTTGTAAGAGCCATATCCCTATTCTGTGCTGCATTTTAAAGTGGCATCATGGAGGTAAGTGAATTGATGTGCTATTATTCGAGAAAGGTACAGTCTGTCAATCACAAATAAAAGCATAGGACCAACATCAGCTGGATCACACTGATACACCTGTGGATCAGTTCAGGGTGATAGATTTGTGGGCTCAGAGGGGGATAACTCTAACAGCTATGACATAAATACTAGCCTTCGCCTTCCTTGTCAGAGGAGTCCAAATACATGTTATATCCTTTGTAGAACAATTTTCATCATTATCAGCCATTTTCCCTTGGGCTATTGCTCTTGATCTTGACATATGGCAACCCAGGGCAAAGCACAGAAACATGATGCAGCTCCATCAGTGACAGGGGAAATAGTTTACATGACTTTTTCACTGCACCATGCAGCATGATCTGCAAGAGTTTGCCTCATGCAACACCCAGCCAGCTCCTGTCTTATCAGATCAATGCAGGAGCCTGGTGTCAACAAAAAAAAAAAAGCATGTGGTCCAAACCTGAGGACCAGGAAAGGTTCATGTTCAGAATCATTATCCATGTCCCATAAGCACAAAAGTCAAACAAAAAGAGAAAAGAGTGGAGCTGATATAATTAACTTACATTTTATTTATATATATACATATATATGATAGAAATCAGGCCTATTTATTGGTAGAAACATTTTCATTTCTGGTGACAGGCTTAAAATATTAAGAGTCAATTTTTTCCTCAAAGTATATTTATGACTGTGTATAAGTTAAGCAAAAGCTTTCAGATAGACTAAAACATTAATTAATTATTTTAACACTATTTTTCCAAACTATATTTTGTTCCTATACACCCTTTTAAGACTTTTGAAAACCATAAACATTGTTGAAGTTTCTGAGGAAATACTTTTAGCTTTGCAAAATATATCTAGAAGTAAATACTTTATGAAATTTTAAGAGAAGACTATTTGTACATACCTAGACATGGAAGGAAAAGCAAATGCAACATATAATGAATAGGCAGGTTTCTAAGTCATGTGGTTCTGAGTATCCAAATATAGACAATTTTCAGCATTAATTATTTGATGCAATGTTGCTTTTCATTGTCATTCTTTTTTTCAGGTGGAACTTTTGAGGCTGAAACCAATTTTAATTTTATTTCTGAATAATGGCATCAGAAGCCACCTAGTTGCCCTCATTTACTCAACTTTGTCTTGCATCATGTTCTTAAGAGTAACATGATATAGTCATGTTGTGTTTCCTCAGTAACTTCCTCTGAAACTGCATTTTATTCCTTTTACTTAACTAACCCAACTAATCCTCGTTAATGACATTTAATGAGCCACACAAGTATGCCCTAGAGTGGATCAGATTTTCCTGCTTAAAAAACATTATTCTTTAATGTCCTATTTTTTAACTGAAGAGGTAAATTGCATATTTTAAGAGAAAGTATAAATATCTCAGAGCCAAGAGTTAAAAAAAAAAAAATGTTATTACAGGTTTCTATATTTGAGATAGAGGCCTAAATTAGTGACCTCTTAAATTATCCTTCTATTCAGATTGCTATAAAGAAATCTTTAATCTAAAATGTCCAGCTCATGGGCATGGATACGAATATTCCTTACCTGCCTCCTTGTTATGTGAATCAAAGGTAAAAATGTTTTTACTTCTGTGTATATCTATTTGCATTGCTGCAGCCCCAAAGACAAGTTAGTTATGGTTGAGGAACCCCCACTTTGCTAAATGTTTTATAAACATCCAGTAGAGCATTTATAAATGTGGTAGAGTTTATCATCCAGACAAAAAGCAAGAGAGAAAGAGATGGGCTGGTGGAGGAGAGCTGATAAATGGGTAGTAATGTGATATGAAGGAGTTATAACACATCAACAGCCTCACTTTGCCAGTTTTGGGGGGTTTGTTTTTCCTGCTCTTTTTTTCTAGACATCAAAGCAAAGGAGTTATAATGAGGGTCTGAAGGAGAATAATGAGGTACTTTTGCAGATTTCTGCAGGGTGTTTCTCCTCACTCAAAGGGGTAACATGTACAAAGACACTTTGAAAAACAAGTGAGCAATGGAAGTTGGCATCTCAGTTCTTTTGAAACAAAAGTCCCTGGTGCTGACCTCATTTACACTGGTGAAAGCTGTAACTCCTGTGAAGTCAATGAAGTCTCTGTAGCATAAAATTTGTCCTGGATTACAAACTGCCAAAACTCTGTTTCAGATGCCTTGGTGACCACAGAATATTCCAAAGATACTTTCAACTCATTTTTGCATTTACTGTAAGATCTCGGTATATCCTTCTGTGACTAAAGAGGGTCTTGAAAGTGCATGCTAATTAACTGTTTGACAGAAGTGTAGCAGATCGCAACATAGACAAGAATCTGACCACTTTGGTTTACATATTTTACACATACATGTGTACACGTGTCTATATGGACAAATATACACATACATGTACATAAACACATATATTTGTATAAACCCATTCACACACCTGCATTCATCTTCAGCCCAACAGAGAAGACAACATTACAGTCTGATTAGAGACCAGACAATTTTATATTCAGGAGTAGACATATTATCCTTTCCAATTTTTTAAATCAGCTCTCTGTCTGACTTACACATAAATCATTTAGCATATCCTATTAAAAGAGGATCCCCCAGAAGAAAGGCTTCTACAACTTTTGCTAGCACTGTGCATGTCACAGGAAACTTTAGGGAATTAAACACTTAGGAGCCATTCAACCTTAGATGCCCAACTATATCTAAATTTTCAGATCACTCCTGAAAGCATCTGGTAGTCCAGGGCTCGCTAAATTAAGACTCAGCTCTCCAAGTCTGTCATCTGCTCTGTGTGGGCTACCTGAACTTAGACGGGAGTCATAGTGCCTGCATACACCTCTGGTATTTGATATCAGTGCCCTTCTGCAGGCTATCTCAGGCTATCCTATTTACCCGAAAGGGGTCATGTGACACTTCTTAAAGGACAGAAATTATGTACAAAAGTAGATTCAAATGTCAGGAGTTGACCACATGGCACGTAAAAGCATCGTTCCCTCTACTCTGACATACTGGGATCTTCCCCCATGGAAGCATCATCATGATGGCTCTGGGGTTGGCGCAAGGGAGACTTATCAGCAGAGCTTTGTGTCTCTGAATCAAGCCTTGGGCTAGCCCTGGAGCTGCTCTTACACTGCAGCACTGACACAGGCACTAAGCCATATTTATTGCACACCTCTCCTCACAGGGCTCATGTGTGAATAGAGCTGGCAGAAGCTCCCAGTGCAGCAAGTCTGAATTTTGGGAAGGGAGATTCTGCACAGGTGAAACCCTGGATGTCTCCCTCCTCCTTAAGCTACCACTACTGCTGCAGTTCTGTTTTCCCTTCTCCAACAACTCAGTCCAGTGGAAGAGTATCAGGGAAATCAAACAGCACTGCCTTATTTGGAAAGAGTATAGGAACTAGAAACCCAACATGAATTCAGTTCTGGGATCTAAGCATTGCAAAGCACACTACAGGTAAAATACAGATTTGGCTCTGCAGAACTCTAACTGATTCATAGCAAATTAGAGGAGCAAAGAAATTGAGAATTAGAGTTTTGCATGCAACATTGCCTTGCTCACAGAAAGGAAATAGTTAAGAATGGTAGAAAGCTAAAATTTACCATTCCTAATTGTGTGTCTTTATATTCAATTAAATTATGAGTTAACTGCTGCCGCTTTACTCTATAATTAACGTTATTGTCTATATTTAATTAGAACAATATATAAAAGATAAATTCTATAAATTTTTTCTTTAATATGTTACAATTTTACCTTATAAATCATTATTCATTTTGCCATTTGTGAAACAGAAGCATCAACTAGTAGCAGGGAAAAGGAATTATAGGCCTTGCAGAATAGCCCAAACACTTGCAGAAAAGTTTGTACTAGTTATTGTAATGGCAACAGGATTCTTCCCTGAGTTATCCACTTCTTCTGGGTCAACCTCTGCCATTTCATTATTGCATGTAGAGAATGAACCATGAAATAAATATCATGAAAAACCACCTTTCTTTTACTCTTTTTCTTTTTTTTTTTAGCTTACAAAGGAAGTAAATGTGGAGTGTTTTAACTGTACAGCTGCCTCAATCTGAAACAAAGCTTTCAATGATGTCAGCTCAATTTATGTCCTACAGAGATCAAAATCATAGCCCATAATGTATAGATCCTCATACTTCTTTTCAAACTAATGGCAAGCATGCCATTTATTAAAACCATGATCCCAACTAATCTATCTGCAGAAAACCACTGGCAGAGCTTTACTGAAAACAAGTCTTGGCCAAATTTTTCATTAAAAGAAATAAAATAGAAGAAAACAGCATGGGCAGTCTTGACTTCAGCAACCACCCACAGAAAATCAGAATTTGCCAAGTATATTCTAAATTACCAAAAGCTAAGGTGTAACCTCACCTGTTTTGCGTTGTCTTTAAGCAGCCTTTAAGATACTTATCTGTAACCTCTTTCTGGGGCTTATTATCCACCTTGGACGCAGTTTCTTTCTTGTGACAAATCAGCACGTAATTTTTGTCATCATTGTTTGCCCAGAAGGTACCAACTGATGTCTCATACCGTATACAGAACTCCACCTTAGCTCCATCTTTCTGGTAAGGAGGCACCAAAGAAATCTTGAAGCAGAACTGATCGGTTTCATTACCACAAGAGTTAGGCATGAACTCTGCGAGGATATCATAATAACTGAGCCAGTCATTCAGTGTCATTCGAACATATACCTGTTTTTCAAAGGATATATTGAGGACTCGTATAATGCCATTCATACAGGTAATCCCAGGCAGGAAGAGAATCGACTCCAACACTACTTTTTGCTCTCGTACTTTTTGCAGAAGTTCTTCTTGAGAAGGAGGTAATGTAAACAGCTGAGAGAAAAAATATTCTTCCTGAGGGAAAACTTCATCTTCTATATCATTGTCTTGTCCTGTATTTGGAAATTCCCAGATATTGAACTCTTTAACAGATACAAGATCAAACCCAAATGCATCAGCAAATGAAACTTTTCTTGAGATGTTCGTGGGAGTATATGCCTCTTCTTCCTCTGAAGATGCAGAATTCCGCCTTCGGGGACGTGGAGAGAAACGAAGTGCAATGTCAATTTTAACATCTTCATCCTCTGAAGTGAAATCACTTACAGGGGGGACTTGTAATAAGTTAGCCTTGTTAACCTGACTAGGTTCTTCAAAAGACTCCATTGGGCTCTCTGATATAAACTGAAAGAGAACTGTACAACTAGTAGCAGCTGATATTTGAGACACTATGATTTAAAACAAGGATTAATGTTACAGTTGACATTGCAAAAGGGAGTCAGGCCTATTAATAGATGCTATGGTGTGAGAGCTATGTTGGCCTTTCTCCATCTGACAGTGTTAGGTGTTATAATTTCAGTGATACATTTCAAATATTGTATTCCCTATTTTTATGTAGCTTTATGTTCTAAGAAGAAGAAGAATATTAATAAACTAACTTATTTACGTTGTTAAATTGCACAAATAGAACTATCTTTAAATGACCAATTTATGTTACACAACAAATTCATCATATTGGACAAATGAGGAGCTATTAAGCTCTGATTAGGATATACACTTCTCGGGTAAATAGTTCCTATACTGTAAATTATTCCTTTATATATTTTCAAGTCCACTTTTACAATGTTTTCAGATATAAAAATGCAATGTTACATGCTGCCCTAGCATTATACCACACTGACTCAGTACGCCAGATACTAGGACTATGCCAGCTTTTTCTAGCTAAGGATTAGCCATCACAACTTAAATTAACCAGAAAGACTATAAAACCTTGAAGTGAGTACACTGGAGCTGAACTTGTAATGCACCATTGTAAATATGGCCGAATTCAACACTAATTAGGCTATGAAATCATCTAATTCTAGACTGCATTTAGCATCATCCAGCCAAACAGAGAGAAAAGCAATGGGAAGAATTAACTTATGTAGCCAACTCTGAAACACAAATCTGTACCACACAGCTACAAGCAGGAGAAAGAAACACACTGCACTTTTTAAAGTTTGTGCAGATCATCTTCACATGATATGAAATGAAACAGTGTCTTCTTAATCAACTAAATTGATTAGAATTTGGCTTTTACTTTTATGGCGTTCTATGCATGGAAAGATTCAGTCTTTACAGAACAAAGATCTTGAACTCAAATAGTCACCTTTTTTCCATCATATTATTTAACCTCTACTACTTCCCTTGTGTCTGTCTCAAAGGGTAACCTTACACTATAATCTTAATGCTACAGTAAAAGCTAAGAAATAAAGCAAGACTATCTTGAAATTAGCCATGCCAGAGACTCTCAGAGTTAGTGGCATGATCACAGACCTCAGTGCACATTAGAAATACTTTGAATCCTTCCCTCTATTGCTATGGTCTCACTTATAGGTAACTTTAGCACTGACCTGGATATGTCTATTACCAGATTAAAAGGTAAACCGCATCTCACCACGAATCATCTGGTACCATCTTTTCTGATAAGGCATCCTCCCACACCATGAGATCATCTCCAGGTCTTACCAACGCTTCTCCACCTTAACCCCTCAATAGCCATCCCACCTGCTATTGTAAAAACATTCCTAATTCCCTAATATCATCATACTTTGAGAAAAAGACATATCAGGAGAGACTCAAAAAATATGTTTCTACCACAAACTACATAAGCTCTACACCCTAGGGATGTTATTAATTTTGATCCAATGCTGTATAATGCTGCATTTTTCAAAAAGGGTCAACGGTAAAAGCATTCAAGACTTCTTGTTTAAAGATAGATGGTAGTACTGACAGTACGTGACATCCAGTCATGTATTCATGAGTGTCTAAAAAAGTAGTGAGATTTCCAGAACTTCCCCCACAGAAGAGTCCAAAGTTTTTCTTAGTGGGATACTAGAAACAGCATTTCTGCCTTCTCCTGCTTATGGCTCTGCAGAGCTGATTTGCTGCGTGCATATTTTGACTTTTTACTGTGTGAATTAGGTACAGCTTGGAAAATAAGGCTTCTTGGTCAAACGGCAACTCCATTTCTTCTGTCAATATAATCTAAAAAAATATTACTATAGTAATTACGCAAATAAGGAGAATTTATTTATGATACTGTTACCTTAATGGTTACACACATTTCTGTGAAAAGCTGTTTCCTTTTTTTTCATTCTGTATATTTCTTACAAACAGCTGTGAAGACAAATGCAAATGGGAAGTAAATTTCCCTGGTGGATCATGGTGGGACATGGAGGTAAGAGATACAGGCAAGAGGAGCGCTGCTGACAGACTAATCTTGGGTACATCTCAGACTAAGACAAACTTTGAGATATAATCCATTTCTAGTTGAAAATGGAAGGAGAAAGCAGAAAAAGAAAACCTGTGGAAACTAGTATTGCCACTAGACTGCATGAAAATATGTTGAAGTCTGGTTAAAGAGGGCTTGGTCTGTTGATTACTTCTGTTTTAATTTTTCTTTTCTTAATGCTTGCTGACACCAAACATGATTTGCCTTGGTCCAGTTCAACACTAGTTCAGTTAAGGATGACCTCCACATTAGCTTCATTGGTACTAGGTCAGACAATCCTCCCAAGCCATCAAAGAAATCACTACATGCTGTCATGCCATGACAGAGGCTGCTTAGGAAGGAAGGATATGAAGCAGGATGTTCTGAAAACAAAGACATATTCAAAGATATTTTTTGTTTAAATCAAGTATTGTCAGTGACATTAATTAACGCATATTATTCTGTGCATCTGTAACTGTCTTGCCATTCTTACACCTCTGTCCCAGGTATAAAGAAACTAGTGAACTGGGAAGCAAAGGGTTATTTGTTAGTTTAGTCTAAGTGCTACCACTGAACAACAAAATATTCAGTTTTGTCTCATTATCTAGTTAGAGAAAGAGTGTGCACTTAGTAAGGGCACATAAAACAGGAAACAGAAAAATGTTGTGTAAGAAATAAACAATATGAAAGAGAGAAAAGATTCTATCTTTGTGCAAGAAAGAAATACCAGTGGTTGTAAAGATGGAGATCAATAAGCATAGCTGGGAACAGAGGAAGACCACTCTTGTTGAAAACAATTTCCTATCCATGAGCTTCATCTTCTCCAGTGAAGAGGGGTAAGGGTTAATGTCTGTTCTCCACCTGATTTAGGTCTTGTCTGGACAGTTTGCACTGAGTTAAACTTTTCATAGCAGTGCATGTACTTCATCAAAAGTGTATAGAGAGAAAGAGTTACACCAAATCAAGCACAGTTATACATGTAAGGATTGCATTTACACTGAGAATACTATAATGAAAAATAACATTTGTTCTCTGCACCTAGCAAAATGGTGCCCTAGAATACCTAAATCAGACAACAGAGTAATTATTTCCTTTCAAAGTGTAACAGTAGCAGGTAATTTTAGAACATTTTAATGGGATAACTTCTTTAATGACTTTTTTTTTCTAAAGCCTCATTCCTTACTGGTTTTGAACACACCAAAATTAAGTGTTGAACCAAGACAAATGTTTTCAAGTGTCCTTAAACACTGCTTAAGTAACAGTGGAATCAATAGGTAGAATTGAGTAAGAATGTGTAGAAGGTAAGACAGCTTTATATGGAGTAGCTCCCCTACTGAACAGCATAATAAACATTACAGGGAAAAACATCACAGAGTGAGCAGGCTTGGGACTTAATTAAACACACAGTAGAGCAACAAAAACAACAGTCAAATTGACTTTTAATTAACAAATACTTACCCCTGCCTATGTTTTTCTCATATGTGTTATTATCACTGACCAATCGATCTTTCTTTGCCTTAACTGAAAGGAAAGAGGCTATACCTTTCTGTGTCAGCTGAAAAACAATAAGCATGGACTAAAGATAGGCAGTATAAAATCTAGTTCCACTTGCCTTTCTAACAGTGGGTTCCCCAGTGCCCTAGAAAACTGCACTTCTTCAACTGATAGTATGAGACACATTACTTACTGCACTGCTATTAAATAAATCTATTAGGATAAGGCATAAACAGATTTTCACCTTGCAGAGAACACTATTCTAGCTGACTCCTGAATGGTCAAAAGTGATGAACCAGAGTTAGAAGAAATATTTAGAAAAAAAATATGAGTGGCATATTGTGAGAGGTATTTTGAAACAGTAATTCATTCTTAAAGTATGTAGAGGAAGAAAATACAGTACTTTGTTTAAACAAGACTTTCTTCCTAAATTCTGTATGACTGTAGTTAAATATCAGTAATAAAGGCTGACAGAGGGCAAAGGCTGTCCTCAGTTGTTTTCTGCTCTTAGTTACAGGTTGCATGCACTGTCAGACTTTTTAAAGAAGTTTTCCCTATGACTGCAACTGGTCTACTCAATGACCCACAGAAAAAAAACAGATCACTCTTTAAAATTTGTGCTTCTTTTCACAGTGCCAGCAGAAAAATTGCAGGCTTTGTAAATATATGTGTAGAAAAAGAAACATTAGAATTACTGTAAGGGGGTAGCCTGGATTCATACAATCACAGCTAAGTCACTGACAAAAATCTCTTTAAACCTAAATTGATGACAGAGAGCCAAACAGTGACAGAGGAAAAAACCACTCTTGCACAGTGAAAATACAGAACAGACTACATAACTGGAACAGAATTTACAAATACTTTGGCACCCTTATTCATCTTTTCAAGAATATTTCATTTATTGACAAATCTGCAGCATAAGCTATTTAAATAATCAGAGTGATAAAGCTAGTCCCTTCTTTGCTATGGTGCTTTGTGGGAGATCTCAGATTTCTAACCATCCAGTATTTTAGCAGCTCTTTAGAGAATGTGGCAACAAAAACGCTGCTTAATTAAGGGGTGTTAAGAGGAATCTCCTTTCCCAGGTTGGAAAAGTCTGCATAGTAAGAGTAGACAGTATACTTTCTTTGCCTTTCATCCTTCTTTTCAGATAAAACTGGACATTGGGCCAGTGAAAGTTGTTCTCCCTCTAATGTAAAAGCTTTGCAGACATTTCAGACAGTGACAAGAGAGTTCTCACAAAGAATAAGGATAAAACAGGGAATTTGTCTTTCTTTTTTAGAAGGAACCTTGATTTGGGAAAGAGAGATTTTCACCTTTAATAGTAAGACTCAGAGGAAAATAAAAGTTAACTCCAGAAATAATGTGGAGAAAGGAGGAACAAGCAAGAGACACAGAAGCATAGGATTAATATTTTCCTTGAAGGCATATCTGAAAAAAAAAAAAATCTTGGGGATCAGGGCTTTCAGCCCTTTCAAATGTAGCTTTTTTTGCTCATCCTTTTATCTTCCATTCCCTGTAGAATCTTCTTTTACTTATGGAAAGAACTGTTTATCTGTTCAGGTATGGAGCCGTTTTCAACACAATTTTTCTTCTTGCTTAGGATCTGAGTTCACATTTCATGCTTTTGACTTTTGGGCATTTATATTTAAATTTCTGAATTCTTCAGATCCATTTAATAACCTCAGTTTCCTCAGTTCCTGAAAACCAGTCCTTAAAATAGAAAACTGTAATAAGATTGTTTTCCTTAATTTAATTGGGATATTTGTAGGCACTCAAAGTCTAGGTTCTGTGTCTTGTCTTTAAATCCTCTCAATTTACAAACTCACTACTAAAATAGCAAAACATAGTTGATTCTGTGTTTCTTTATTGGAGATATGAGGAAAAGAACACATAGTCCTTGTCACAGTGAGCAACATTTGTTCCCCAGTCTGCAACTGCGGTGTTCCATAAAAACACAAATCTCAGTAGAAATAACCTAATAATCTACAGCGAATCCAGTATGCTGAATTGAAATAAAACTTTTGATGTTATTATTGTAGGAACCCCTTTAGGCGTGACCTGCTTACAGTTGCAGCAACAGAAATGGGATGATTGTAATAAATAGTCTAAAGTTCAAGATCAGATATTTTAGAGCTAATCTCAATAATTTCTGCTACAATTTGGCAACTGCTCGGCTGCAAATAAGAGAGGAGAACAAATTGGGTAAATAAGTCATCAGAAGGTTATGAAAAACTACCAGTAACAGAAAGATGATGGCAACTTTGTGATGTTTCTGGCAGGTCAAATGAATGCCTTCAAAAGAGGTGATTGCTGAGACCGAAGACCTAGGAAAAACAGTTACATAGCTCATCATGTCATCACTAGGATTTTTGAACACCCAAGGCTGTTAAAATACCAGGTATGTCCCATTCATAATGATTACTGGAAAAGTGCTCTATTAAATCTTGCAAGCAAGTAGGTGACAATTCTGCTCTGGCAAAAAAAGTACTAGATAACCCATGAGAACTACAGTGTTGCATTATGAGTCTTATGGTCTGATCTAAAAACATTGTGGCTACCAACTGAAACACGGGCTGGTGGTTATGAAAGCCTGAGACAAAGATTACAAGTGCCCAATCAAGATGATCAGTCAGGATGTGAACTTCAAGCTTGGGAGGAAAGGAATCATTTTAATTGATACCCTAGTCTCTCTCTTTGACAGAATCAGCATCTGAAGGGACAAAACAAGGGTTATTTTCAAAACCCATAAGAGTCTGAACAACAGCATCAACTTCAGCTCCGTAAGGTTAAATCTTTGATGACATTATTGATGCCTCAAAACACATATCTCATTGGTGATATTTAGAACATCAAAAGTGACCCAAAAGAAGAAAGTACATACTCCTTCAAAGATTCTACCATTTTGTTTTGATTTGCTTTAGAACATATTTCAAACTATTTAATTACTTCCCTAGACTAGTCTCATGAGATCATAGAATTATAGAAAGGTTTGGGTTGGAAGGGACCTTAAAGATCTTCTAGTTCCAACCCCCCTGTCATGGGCAGGGACATCTTCCACCAAAGTAGATTGCTCAAAGCCCAGTCCCACCTGGCCTTGAACACCTATGGGTATGGAGCATCCATAACTTCTCGGGACAACCTTTTCCAAGATGAGATAACTGCCTATTCCTTAACAGTGTCTGACCTCAGGAGTTTGAAGGCCATGTTAAAGTTCAAGTGACAATAGGTGCTTCAAGGGTGTTAGAGCACAGCACTCACTGGCTCTGAGTGGTACTCGCTCCGTCAAGAGGTTTCTTGGGTCAGCAGGACCAGTCACATGCAGACTTAGCATGAAAGCTAGTTACACAATTGGAATCAGAGAGTTAATATGAAAAAAGGGGAGCAAATTGTGTTTGGTTTTATTGGTTGGCTGGGTGGGATTTTGAGTGGTTTTTTTGCTTTAATTCAATTTCACCAAGAAGAGGTAGCTATAAAATCTGATAGGAAGTTTCCTTTCACAGAGTACTTTCTATTAGTGCCTAAACCAAATGTTTATTGTACTAAATACAACATGTTTGACCAAGTGTAGAACACAGGAACCAACATGTTGGTTTCAGTTTGTTCTGCGTATCACTGGAGGGTCTAATCCTTTCACAACTCTGTCTAGCCACCATTAATTTCTCATTAATCATTATGTTTCAGTGGGGAACACTGAAGGGTGTTTTCTCAGATAATAGTGAAGTGAGAGGCTAACGTCATGGCCTGTTTATCTTCATACTTAACATAGTATAATTTTTTTTTTTTTTCAGCTAAGACTTGCACCTTGACTTTTGTAAACATAGGCAGTTCAGTTTTCATTGTTAAGAATGTTGACATAACAGACTATAAAATACGAATCTGCGTACGTGAGAGCAGCACATTAAAGTCCAACTTTCATTTCTCCTGCTGGTTATATTCAGGAGACCAACTATTCAACTGGCTACTTGCAGGAAAGTATCACGACACTTAAAATAAATGCTAGGTTTCATTCTGCTATAATGAGTGAAGACTTTTCCAAAAACAATGAAGGAAGTCTAGACATCTGTACCGTAGAAGAAGAAGAAGGAAAGTTGGTTCACAGTATTGCACCTCGAATTCCCAGCTCTCACGTACATGCAAAAGAGGGTCTTCCTGTGACTGTGGATGAAGGAAGATTCCTGGAAAAACCACCTCTATCTTACATAGCCTTGATTGCAAAGGCAATTCTTTCTTCCCCTACAAATAAGCTGAATTTAGCAGCTATCTACAAATATATTGAAGATAACTTTCCCTTTTATAGGAACAAAGGTCGAGGCTGGAGGAACAGTGTAAGGCATAACCTTTCACTAAATGATTGTTTCATCAAGGTGGGAAGATGTGAGGATGGCAAAGGAAACTACTGGAGTATTCACCCATCAAATTTAAATGACTTTGTTCATGGGGACTTCAGGCAACATCGAAGGTCACGAAAGCGAGGGCATCAAAAGGAGCTGGAGCACTGCCTTGCTGTGAATTATTTCATGCCATGGGGACACTATCTTTTCTGCCCAGCACCAAATTGGCTTTACCAAACACCTTATTTTCTGGATCCTCTGTGGAAAACGCTGCATGCTGAGAGACTGCCATTTGTGCATGAGTATCAAAAATGCAATGTAAACAGTGATTTAATCCCAGGAAAGTTTTTACCTCAACTACAGAGTGATAAACCACACAACATTACTGGAGACTTGTTTTATGGATTTCCTGCCACTTCAGTTATGCAGCAGAATATTTTCTTAAATATTCAGAAGGGTTTCCCTAATTCCCTCTTATTCTCCTCTCAAAAACAGCAGCAAAGTGAAGCACTCAGGCACATCTGTAAGTACTAGAAAGTATTTGAAGTGCTGTAACTTCACAGGCAGCTTGGGACTCTGTCAAGATACAATGCATTAATATATATAGCACAGTTTTGAACTTTTGTATATGTTTAAAGACAGTAGAAGAGCTAGCTTACTCATATATGCCAGTGATTATCCATGATTATTACCTAAGTGTGTTAGCTTTGAAACCATAACAACGAATACTAGTTTTAATAATTCGGCTAGCCATGCATAGATTACTTTGGTATAAAAGTAAATCCATTAGCACTGACTGCACAATGAATTTATTTTTAAATTGTCCTGTATTAATCACATTAATGTACACTACTGCTCTATTGGATTCAAATTAATACAAATAAATGTATAATTATGACTATTAATTTAAATGTGTACACCCATATATTTACTTTTATATTGTTTTGAGCAGGAAGTACTAATACACTTTTCTTTGTCAGTTGAGAATGTCTTTGAAATGCTACTTTTCACCTCCCATACTGTTGAAAATACTGAATTATTCTTCTACTTATTTTGTATTACTCATTGGTTAGGATTCACTTGGGGTTATTAATTCTGATGCATTGTATTGATCCAAAAATGTCTGTACATTTGTATATCTTTAGCAGTTACATACTTGTTCTTGTTTGAATAAATATTCAGATTAATAAATATTCCAAGTGAAATAAAATTGCAATATTATCTATAATAGGTTTTTAAGTTCAAATCTGAGTCTTAAATGCATGGCCACACATTAATTAACCTACTTATGTTATTAGTTAATAACAACATGACTAATTATGAGTTTACGCATTACTTAGGTATAAACAATTTAGGAAATTTTTATTTTTCAGGTAATGTCATCTATGTAAATTGCTTAAGCTATAGTTTTAGTTTACAGAGTCATACGTACGTACATGGTTGCTTATATAGCTACAGAGTATACAATGATACAAAGTGCTCAATTAAATATACTTTTAAAATGTATGCATCTATTCAGCAACATCATTGTAGCAGAAACTTTTAACCAGGGAAGTGCAGCAAGCAGTGTAGTGAAAAAAACAGCTATGATAAATTATAAAACTTCAGGAAAAACTTCCTTTGAAATACTTGCTTACTGAAAATATAGATTAAGGCACAGCTGTGCCTCAGTCACAAAATTCCCTTGCATGTGGACAAAACATAAGACCTGGACAAAGGTAGGGAATGTGGGGTGCAGGAGCTGGCTAGATGGGGATATCAGCTTGAGGAAGCAACAGAGATAACTGGAGCTGGGACAAGATGTTCAGACATGTTGATCAAGGAGCTATGAGCAGCTTAAGGAATACAGATTGTGAATTCAAGGCAATTATAACCAGATGAGAATGAAAGCTAGGGATAAGAAGAATCAGGTTTAATGAGTCGCAGGTGGGAAAAGTCTCTGCCTGCTATAGTTTATGTACTGGAATGCCTGAAAAAGAATTTAATGTTCATAGTTCTTTAGTTGTCAGCAGATTACTTTAAAATTACAAAGAGAACACGTTACTCTTGTTTGTTCTCACTGGCTCCATTAGCTTACTTGGCAAAAGCTTACGAAGTGCACCTGAGGATATTCCTAGAATGACACAATGTCATTTGACTTCATCTTCCCTGCTAGTGAAGAGTTGGAGGAGGAGAGTAAGTGTAACCAGACACCTCGCTTGAGCTAAAGTGACCTACCACTTAACAGATCACTCCTTTGAAAAAAGAATTTTATTTTAGCAGATTAGTGACAATGGTGGAAATGTGACATATACCAAACTATACGCATGCCTCCGGATCTTTGTCGCAGTTTCCTATGGGAATGCAATACTAGGAACTCTTATGAAGGAGGAAACATTCTTCTGTTCAGATGCTCAGATTTTATTTGAAGACCACTTGGAAATAGTTTTCATACCACTAGTGATACACATACCATAGCCTGAGAACTCCCATCTTAGATATTTCCACTCTGATTATGTAGCATTTTGGTGTGTTTGGGGGTTTTTCAGTGTGGTTTTGTTTGTTTATTTGTACAGCTCCTACATACTGCACTGGAGAAGGATTCTTTTCATGTAGTAAGCAACTATTTATTTTGTCCTTATCATTCAGTGTGTATCCATCACTTTTTTACTGTGCGTAATTCAAACACTGCTCTGAAGACAAAAATACCCAATCACTATTTTATTATTATCCTTCAAAACCATAATATAATTTACTTTCAAATTAACCTGAGAGATGAGAAACATCTTAAAGCACAGGCCTAAGAGCCTGAGGTCAAATGCACATGTTCACTTTGGACAGTATGTTTGGGAAATCACAAACATTTTTTGTGTAACATTTTTTGTGTTGAAAGCCCAGTAACCCAGCTCCCATTGCTCTAGCTTTCAGCTCTTAGTGTTCAGAATATTTCCAAGACCCCAAGAAACGCAGTCACAAGTGACCATCTGTGATAAGTTTGATTTTGGTAACTTGTCCAGATGAAAGAGATGAATCCATCTCTTTAAGACAAGCTGCAACTGACACAACATAGACAACAGTATTCCTTCCTAAAATCCCCAACAGAATCTGAAGCAAAGAATACCCAGTAATTCCTCATTGCATGATTCCAAGTAATCTACAAAACAGGTCTACCTTGGATATTAAATTTGGCATGAAAACATCAGACTTTTTCATATAATTAAAGGCAATATTTTAATGCCTTCAGTTGAGGTAAGGGTAAAGTTATAAACACACTATTTAGACAAGATGCCATTTTCCCTCCCCCAGCCTCTGAAAGCTCGACACTGGAATCTTCATAATGTTTTTTTCATTTCAGCTAAAGGTGTATGGTTAGTATGTCATTTTGTGATGAAAATGTCAAAGTACTATTTTGCTAACAACCTAAAGTAAAAATTTAAAAGCAATAAGAAACAAATCAAACTGTATATTTTTACCTGAATTCCAAACCCCCAAATCCACTTACCATAGAAAAATAAATATTTTTATGATCTTGAAATATAATCCTCCAATTAAGGAAGACATTAGACTTCTGATACAGGAAATTACCACTTAATGAGAAGTCAGAAATGTTGTTGAAAATTGAACAGATTAATTACATGCTTGTACAGGAATGTCTGAGGCAGTACTTGTGGCGTAAGAGACACCCTCAGAATTAAAACCAATAGTTAGAGACACTGAATTACGGAAAATCCAACAAGAACACAGTATCTAAAAACTGCACGTTGACAACATCAGCATTTTCCAACTGAAATGTATTACTGGTGTTGATAAAAATGCCAGAAAGTCAGAATGTCAGCATTTTGACTGTTGTCCTCTATTATGCCCATAAATACAACAGAGGTCATCTTTTTACAGCAGGTCTACTTTGGGAGTCCACAGATGCAATGCCAGTCTATGACATAAGTAGCTGGGTCGTAGGTCACGTATGCTCTCACAAATAAAAACTGTCAATTGCGCTCCTTTCTGCACTAAGTAAAGTTTTGAGCTATACATTTGCTAACACTTTCAGTAAACTGTATCTTAATGATGAGCAGTAAGAGAACTAGGCCTGAACATGAGAACCTTTTATTCACAATTACACAGGTAATAATTTTAAGCAAGATCATAGCACTGCCTTTGCAGTTGACTTTTGCCAATTTATTCTAAAACTTTAATAAAATTTAGCTGCCTGTTAAGCAAAGAAAGTTAGTATACAGTTTCATTTCTGATACATTTGCTGCCCAGCAAAACTGCTGACTCTGAGACCTGTCCTCTTTCAAATTTAAAATAACCACTCTCCAGAGGCAAAAAGCTTTGTAGAAAAAGAAGCCCCCAAGCTCCTACAGCCATTCAATCTTATGTGAACTAGCAGTCACCCAAAAGTTATCCATTTTGTGTACTCTCTGAACAGGTCATGGAAGACAACCTTTGGAGGCAGCAGAACACAGATACCTCATCCAGTGTGCTGAGGCTAGTGTACATGGATGCAGGAGGATTTGTCAGGTTTAGGCTGTAGTGACACCATGAGGGAAAAAAAGAAAAAAGGAAACACTCAACGCTTCTTTGAGAGTTTGTGTAATTGGAAAGAAGATTATGAAAATGAAAATGCCCAAATTACACAGAAACAATACAGCATCAATATAGGACACAGATATGGCTGACTGATTTAAATGCGCCCTCTCTTACCTAAATCTTTGAATTTCTTTGAAGTATAATTTTAACTATGATCTTCCCAGGTTGGTATAATATTATGAGTGTATGTTGAAACTATGAAAAAATTATAACATTCGTAATCTATATTATACAGCAAATAGCAATAACCACTTAAAAATTTAATTCTATCTGTGTTATTAAGGTTTAGTGTCATTCTAAATGTATCATGTGGGCATGGATCAAACAAAAAAATCTTTGTACCATAAACCAAGTTTTGAACCTTTTTGCCAATACAGGTTCCCGTCAAGGTGCAGCCCCACATGTGAGAAATACCCTGGAAGAGGCATCTGAAATGGCTGAAAGCCACTGTAGTAGCCATGTACCACTTTGCCTTCATGATATGTTAGCATAGATGATGTGGATGAAAAAAGCTGGAGGTCAGACTCTCCTGAGATCTTTAAGACTGTTTTAGTCTGTATTTACACTATGTTTTGGTAGGAAATTAGATACAACATCCACGAACAGCTCCTCTCTGTCTTACCTCTTACTAGTACAACTGAGGATCTGGTCAGCTGCATCAATTATTTCATCCTTTAATCCTTCTCATCTTCCTCCAACATTTATTCTGTCCTTCTGTTCACTTTGATGTCTTTCAGTTGCAGTCTGAATTTCCCACTTCACGATTTCCTGTGGCCCTACTCTGTTACCTTCTTTTGTGTGGCTCAGCTAACACTGTCAAAGTAGAACTCTTCATCCCAATATTCCCAGATTATCAGAGACAGAATGAAGCTTATGACAACATACTGGAATAAGACTAAGTCTCGTGTGGGATGATGGATAGGCTTAAAATTTAGGGGAGACTAGGAATTCTAGGGTAAAATGCAGCTGCTACTACCTGGATGGAATGCAGTCAACATGCTCCTCATACAATAATAACCTGCTCAGAAGATGGAACAGAGTGCGGAGAGAGCTGAAGACTACATGGCCTCTCTCCATCGAAATTCCAGCAGATGGGGGAACACTGTGTTACTTCGAAGGTCATGAGACTGCACAATATCTGTCATCCAAGGGAAAATCAAGGTGTTTTGTTGCTTAGACAAGAACCATGTCAAACCCCCTCCTCAGGTGACAAGTCATGACCTTGCATCCTCCCCCCTGGCATTAGGTATGTCAAGAGAGCTTTACATCAATCAGAAATAAAAGGTATTTATGACTAAAGTCACTCAAACTCCACCTAAACATAAAAAAATAGTAGAAAAGTAAGCTGGGGATAGGGGGAAAGTTGGAGAAGACTCCACTGAAACTGTTGGGGTCAGTTGACAGGCTAAGTCCATCTTCTCCCCCCAAAGGGATGTCTTGGGTAAGAATTATACTCTACAAGCATTGAATGCTGCTTTTAGGACTAGAGCTTGTGTTTGTGCTTGCCCTATAGTATATTAGTACACTGCTTTGTATTAAAGATTGTGCTTGCCTAATATATCAATAGATTGCTTTAAAACATATTTTTGCAGTCAGATACTATCACCAACAACCCTTGAACCTTATTAATCTGTCACAATTTGTACTAATAAAGAGTTTTATTCTGTGAACTGTTAGAGTGAGTGCTTCCAGATGCTGGCAGTGGATAACTCTTTGGCAGGGCCTGCTGAGGGGTCTTTGCACTGTTGACTGAGCTCCCCCGACACAGGCAGCCAAATCACCCTCCAATCTTGTGAATCTGTAGGTGAAGGGTCTCATTACGAGATTCTGACAGACTGTCAGACAAAAGGGTCTTGACTTTCCTGGGGGCACTGACAGGCAAAAATCTAAAGCCTGCCACTTTCCCTTGCCACCTATGCTCCCGTAAGGGCAAGGTAGAAAGAAGCTATAAGGCCTGATTCTGGGCAATAGACCACAAAGTAAGTAAAAGTCAGGTTTGCAGATTTCTTTCTATCATAGACCCTACTGCAGTAGTTTTGCTGTGAACCCAACAGATTTCTTAGCACAATCTATAGTAAATTTGACTCAGCCTCAAAGCTCAGCAAGCAAAGTTTCAGTTAAAGGACTTGCTCCTGGGAAGTTCTTGTCTCCAGATAGAATTTTCAGCTATTCAAAATTCCTTTGGAGCTTTCCACATTTAGAATTTTTATTTAACTGTTCAAACATTTATTTTTGTAATGTGATTTCAGCACATGGAGCTTACCTACTTGTGTGCTTTGAAGACAGTGTGTGGTTTACCCCATGCTTGTGAAGTATTAGTGTGTCTAAGCTGAAAATGAACGTCTGATTAGGTAAAAATAAGACAAAGTGCCAGACCTGATGCATGTTTAAATGGTTGCCTGTCTTTAAGTGAAGGGGTAGAAAAATAATGGTGGAAACCTCAGCAGCAGGAAAAAAAATCAAATAAATCTGAACTTGAAGTGGAAAAAATAGCATATGAATAGGCTTATTTTACAGAGTATTGGTTTTGTTTTGGAGCTGGAGACATTTGCCTTTTTAAGTAGAGAGTTGCAACAGAACAGCTTTCTCACTCTTATTAGTAAGAAAATACACCAACCTGCTTGCTGGAAAAGTGTTTCCATGCTTCCATGCTGCCCAAATACATGTAAGAGAAAGCTTTAGTGAAGATATGACACAACCAAGCCAAAACAAACCAAACAAAAACAAACAAAACAAAACAAACAAAACCCACACCTATGTATCAGTTTGTATATACTTACTTTTGCAACTAGAGAGGTAATAGAGGCCCACGTAACTTGTCACAGAAACTGCCTCACTCTCCATGCCCAGGAGAGCATAGTTCTTATCCAAATACCTACTCTAATGACATACCAGAATTTTGTACATGAGAAATAGAAATTTCCCCCTAAATAAAGTGATTTAACATGTAATTTGAGCAGCTTGTTGTTATAGAAGCCTATTCCACAGCAAGTCTAAAAGGAAAGGCCCATTCTGTACCAAACAATTCAAATGCTCCAATTTTCTAGTGTTGATGTTGACAGATCGTGCTGGTTTGGGCTGAGATAGAGTTAGTTATCTTCTCAGTGGCTGGTATGGGGCTGTATTTTGGGTTTGTGCTGAGCAGTGCTTACACAGAGCCAGGGCCTTTTCTGCTTTTTGTGCTGCCACACTGGTGAAGAGATAAGGGATGGATGGGAAGTTGGGAGGAGACACAACTGGGACAGGTGACTCCAACTGACCAAAAGGATATTCCAGACCATATGACATCATGCTCAGGATATAAAGGGGAGGAAGAAAGGGAAGGTGTTTGAAGTGATGGTGTTTGTCTTCCCAAGTAACCATTATGTGTGATGGGGCCCTGCTCTCTTGGAGGTGGCTGAACATCTGTCTGCCCATGGAAAGCAGTGAATGAATTCTTTGTTTTGCTTTGCTTGTCTGTGTGGCTTTTGCTTTCCCTATTAAACTGTCTTTATGTCGAGCCATAAGTTTTTTAGCTTTTACTCTTCTGATTCTATCCCTGATTCTGCTGATGGGGGAGTGGGTGAGCAGCTGTGTTGGGCTTGGTTGCTGGGTGGGGTTAAGCCATGACACAGATGTATATGTATATCTGTACTGTAAATAGATTAGACTTAGCCATATGTGCTCAGACCAGAATTAATAATAACAGAATATGAAATTCCATTTTAAAAATAAACATTTAAATCCCCTCAAAATATAATTAGAATACTGTACTGTTTCAAAAGCCAACAAATTAAAAAAAGTCCAGATAACAATTCAAAAAGAAATATCTCTATAGCCTGGGATATACAGCTCCACTATAGAAGAAAAATTATTATCCCTCTTTGCTTCACTTCCATAAAAATTCTGAAGCTATGGATCACAATCCAGTCTGTTCACGGCTTATGGAATTATTTAATAAGTCTAATACAGAGGCAACATGCTGGGGTTCCTCATATGACAGTAATATATGTAAATACTAAGGACAATAAAAATATCTAAATAGTCATTTAAAGCAGCCATTAAATGAAATTGAAACAGCATATATTCCACTCTTCCCAATCCAGATATAGATTCAACAAATAACATTAACTTTCTTTCTAACTTTGAACTCTCTAAGACTATTTTAATTACTACCCTTATGTGTAAAACCAGCAAGTAAAATTACTGAAATAAGAGAAAGGTGTAAATGAAAACCATTGGAATGAGAGGTTGTTCTAAATCTGGAGACTGGAGGAGTTTGAGAAGAGCCTGAAGACTCTTTGAAATGGAATTTTTCTGATAATAGCATCCTAAAAACTTCATTACAGTATTTTTACAGAAAACATATGTAAACTAAACTTGATAATCCAGAAGAGTTCACACTGTTAGGAAAGCAATGTTGCACATGAATTGAATTAACAGTTTTTGGTACAAGACATATTTTAAATGTCTCAGAAGTAGGCTGTTGAGATTGTTTATCTAATACAGAAATGTTTGCAGATATTTGAAGTGTGTGTGTGTGTGTGTGTGTGTGTTCGAGTGTGCACACAAGCACCTGTGCATATTTATGAATGCTCAAAATCTCATCCCTAAATGGTTTATAACTTTGCAACAAGTTGAACAACTTCAGCTATAGGAAGTACAACTGGTGCAAAAAGCACATCAATGATGTTCCAGTATTAATAGTTGGTATGTTTGCTGCTTTTACGCCTCCTCATATTCATGACAGAAAAACTAGATATGTACAGACAATTATCCCATTATGTTAATAGTACTAACTCAGAGATGAGATTAAAAACTGTAATTCTGTTTAATCCATGTAGCTTGTGACACAATCAAAGAAAAAAGGTAATGAGAATACAACTCACAAAGCAGAAGTACAAATAATGTCATAAAGGATACTCCACCAGTTAAAACCTCTAGATGTACATCTGATTGCTGCAGATGAAGAAATCATTGCATAAAACATCAAGCACCGGGTTCACAGACAATTCTGAAATGCAAAGCAACAAATTAAACAGCTCACAGTAAGAGTCAGAATCAATCAGGACAAAATTTATGTAATGCTTGAAAGCCTTACTAGAATTCATACAGCAATGCTTCAGTTAGTAGATCTTTTGTTAATTGAGATACAACAATACATACCAAAATTTAGTAAGAAATGGCAGATGTGCTACTAGCTGATAATTACTTTGCAAATCTGAATCAAATAATAGCTTTCTAACAATTAGAGTAATCATAGTAATTTTAAGGGTGGAGAGAACAAGGATGATATCAAGTTTGCAATATAAAAAACTGGAATTAATACTTGAATAATCTCCATCATTAATCAAGAAATAAATCCATCTTGCAAGTGGATTTCTTGAGAGCAGTTAATAACTGCCATCACACTTTCCTGAGCCTGCAATCCAAATATAGATAGAAGAATGACTGATATTAGTTGTCTAAAAGTGACAATTCCCTTCTGAATATCACCAGAACATGTGACCTGTATAATATGAAGTTTTGAAGTTAAGTGATCTTATAAGGAGATAATTCAGTAGCCAGCTTTATGACCTTTGTGTATCACAAGCATAGAGACATAAAGACTTTGGTAAACCTGTTGTATCCTACGGCAAGCTGAAAAAATAGTTTTTGGTGTGTGTTTATTTAAATTAGAAATCAACATTTTTTTCCTATCAGTTTCAAAGCAATTATCTGCATTCATGGTATCTTCAGATTTAAACCTCAGTTTAGAGGAAGATGCACCACACAAGAGGTCATGGGGTATTTTCCAGGCTGATCTTCCTGCTGAAGATGTTCCCCTCTGCATTGCAAAGCTTGCAACACACAGTCAGTAAGCGCTAAACTAGATGTTGCAGGCCAGTGGCAAAGGCATATGATAACTCTAAGAATACAAACTGGAATTCCATTTGCCAAATACATATTTCAGTTTACTTTTTCCCTTAATAGCCTGATCTTTAACTCATGGAAGTCAGTTCTGACTTTTGTGCCAATGTAAAAGATTATGAAGGGCAGCAGAGAACAGGCCCAATGTTCAACAGTGAATACATTGTTTTACAGATTCAGAACATGCCCAAATGCTGTTCGAAAATCCATCTCCAATGTCCAGTCTGACAAACCCACAGAGGCTAATGACTGTTTGTACATTTGGGGTATCAAACACTTCAAATAATTAGCATGGGGAAAATGTATGAAGGTGAAAGCAATGTCCTATGTCTCAGTGACCAGAAGACATCTATTCATATAGAACGAGAACAGATGAATTAAACTCTGAAGAAAAAAAAAAAAAGTGCTTGCTAAACTTTTGGAATTAACAAAGCATTCTACTAGCAAAAAAAAGCAAAGACAAGTTTCCAGAATCCAGCATGCCAATGAATTGTTTCCTAGAAGGGCAGTTTGATGTAAGCATATGAGAAACAACTGGAGTGGTTAATTTTTCTAAATTTACTCCAGTAGAATACTCTCACTTGAAAGAGCAAAGAAGAAATATAGCCTAACATGGCCAGCAGATGTTGCTGTGAATTTATGCTGTGACTTAAATAGTACCTACCAGAGATAAATACTGAAAGAAGAAACAAAAT
Organism: Myiozetetes cayanensis; assembly: GCF_022539395.1. Taxonomy (NCBI): domain Eukaryota; kingdom Metazoa; phylum Chordata; class Aves; order Passeriformes; family Tyrannidae; genus Myiozetetes; species Myiozetetes cayanensis. The sequence continues at coordinate 26,062,376 of NW_026087521.1, read as the reverse complement.
TTTAATTCTACTGGAAAATAGAACTTTTTTTCAGAAGAAATTTATTTTTCCTGAAAACTATTAAAGCAGCTACTTTGAAAACCAAAATTGTCTTTTTGTCTGCAGGATGGCAATAGTTTAGTATCATAAAAAAATACTTAAGACTTGTCCACATTAGGGATTGACTCTTCCAGACTAAGTACATATGTACACCTATTGCAAAATAATGGTGTATAGGATCTAGTGAAGGGTGTAAATCAATATCAGCACAAAGTTTGCTCCTCTGGCTATGTGAGTAAAGACATTAGTTTCAAATATATTTCTACGAATTTTTGTGTTCTGTGATTTACAGGAGGAGACAGACTAAATGAAGGGTTTTCTGCATCTGCTATGTTGAACTATATATTTTCTTAACTAAGAGTGAGAGAGGTATCCAGCACATTTAATATACATGGCTTATTGACAATTATATTATTTGACACTTGAAACAAACCATCTCCATGTTCCTAAAAGTAACAAACAATATTTTTGAATAAAAGAAGGATTCAAAATGTGTTAACCCTGTTTCAGTGCAGATCATCTCACAGTTGTTTATTATCCCAACCTCTTGGAAGTATTTCAGATCAGGTCAGAGTCTTGAAATTGTACCAAATGAGGCTGATTGATTAGAGGGGTTATAAGGGAAAAGACATGTCATAAGAACACATCTCGTAAGGGAAACAGAAGTAAAAACAGCATGTGCACTGAATGAAGGCTGATAACAAAATAATTGCTCCCAAGTTTGTAGAATGGCAGCCAGGGACAGTCAAGGTTGATGTGACTTTCCAGGGATCCTGAAATAAAGAGATACAGAGGACAACAGCAGCATGTGGGTGTATGTTCCTCACTAAAGTTTCCCTGTATTTTAAGTCATCATCCACCTTACCATGTCTCTGTCCACTTGTGGCATTTCCCTATGCCATGAATGGACTCCAGTCCTGGCTGCAGTCCATCCTTTCCCTGGTAGCTACCTTCCCACGAAGAGGCCCTGGGAAGGGAAAGAGCCCTTCCCCTTTCTCTTTCTTCTGCGTCATTTAAGTTGTTGTCTGAGAATTTCTCTTCACTTTGGACTTGGATTAGGAAGGTCAATACACAAGCTTGTACTGCTTGCTCTTTTTGAATATTTTGCAGTTATCATATGTATGTAAGGGAAATTAAGGGAACCAAGAACAAGACTTCTGACAAACAAGGTTTTATACAGATGGAGCCACCACACTAGCCTGTGGCAGGGATGGAGACACTTGTTCAGTGGGGAGAAGACAGAAAATGGGGTGAAGAGGGATTGACTCTGTCAGAAAGTCTGTCCATTGCTGAATTAGAGAGTTTACTCGCTCTGGTTTATCACAGACTCCAGCTGCCTCTCAAAAACCTTGTTCAGTCAGGGGGAAATGTGAAAAGAGAAGAGTCGCAGTGACCTGGCACAAGCAGCAGCTGAGCTACTGCATTCTCACAAAGTTCATCTCTACTTGGGGTCCATCACATCAATAGTGTGAGTCAGTGAACTGGGGACAGCGCTCAGAATTCAGAAAAAGTACAGCCTCACAAAATGGTGATCTGCAGCTCTAAAGGAAAAGCTATATATATTAGATAACGTCACAGCCTGTCAGACCTGTGACTTTTAATTAAAGCATGTGCAATCATGCTCTTCAGTCCTCTCAGCAGTGATACTCAGCTCAAAATGAGATATTTTCAGTGGCATAAGGTTGGTTGGCAATGGGTCTGAAGGGAGGGTGCTAGGTCAATATTTCTGAGGTCCTGGCTGGGTCTGGGTGAATCAATAACACTCTGCTATCCAAAGCTGTGCCTTATATCAGTCTTCTTTATGGAGGCAAGTGACACAAGACTGACACAAGAGACTGAGACAGAAGATGCAAACCTTTTGTGCATTGACCATATCTGAAAAAAGATACTGGGTAATGCTGCCAGTCTGTGTCAACAACAATCTAATAGCTTATTCTGAGAGTATCTTATAGAATCATAGAATTATTTGGATTTCGAGGAACCTTGAAGATCATTTCAAGGGCAGGAACACCTTTCACTAGACCAGATTGCTCAAAGCTCCACCTAACCTGGTCTTGAATGCTTCCAGGGAGGGGGAATGCATTTTCCTGGGCAAACTGTTCCAGTGTCTTACCACCTTCACAGCAAAGAATTTCTTCCTAATATCTAATCTAAAAATATCTTCTTTCAGTTTAAAGCCATTACCCCTTGTCCTATCACTACATGCCCTTGTAAATAATCCCTCCCCAGCTCTTGCAGGCCCCTTTTAAGTACTGAAAGGCTGCTAGAAGGTCTGCCTGAAGCCTTCTTTTCTCTAAGCTGTACAAGCTCTAAGCTGTACAAGCTCAAATCTTCGTTCACAAAGCTTAGCCATCATGACAAGCTCAACTCTCTCAGCCTGTCTCCATAGGAGAGGTGAAGTGCTCCAGCCTTCTGAAAATCTTCATGGCCCTCCTCTAGACTTGATTCTACAGGTTCACATTGTTTTTATGCTGGGGACCCCCACAGCTGGACACAGTACTTCAAGTAGGGTCTCAGCAAAGCAGAGTAGAGGAGAAGAATAACCTCGCTCAACCTGATGGCCACACTTCTTTTGATAGAGCCCAGAACAGATCTGGCTTTCAAGATTACAAGTGCACATTACTGGGTCATGTCAAGCTTCTTCTCAACCAACACCTCCAAGTCCTCCCCCTCAGAACTGCTCCCAACCCATCCTCTACCCAGACTGTATTTGTGCTTGGTATTGCCCTGACACAGGTCCAGGAAATTGCACTTGGTTTTGCTGAACTTCATGAGGTTCATATGGGACCACCTCTCTAGCCTGACGAGGTCCATCTGGATGGCATCCCTTCTCTCCAGTGTCAGCCGCAGCACACAGCTTGGTGTCATCCACAACTTGCTGAGGGTGCACTCAATCTCATGTCACCAACAAAGATATTAAACAGTGCCAGTCCAAATACCAGTCCAAGGAACTTTGTTATACTGCATGGATGCAAGTTTGTTTAAACAGACACAATTCATTATGCATGGGTGAGCTACACATGCAATATCATAACCTTTCTCTTTTGCCCAGATTTTCATAGTTTCAGGTTTCCCATTCCTTCAAACATTGGTCACCTGGTTAGAACTGTCAGTGTCCCAGGTTACATAGGGGTTCTGGTATCCACCTTTTCTTTCCTCTTTTATCAAAATATGCCTTTTTCACTTTTTGGTGTTTTGCCTTTTTTTAAAGAGACTGAATGCTAGTCATTAATAACTCAAACATTGGACCACCTGCAGTGATAGCCCAGGGGCTGTCAGAGACTGGGCTATTGTCGGCTCATGGCTCAATCAGCAGTGTGCTTTGTAACAATGTGCAGAGTGGGCACCCCGGCCAGGTGCTGCAGGTGTGCACATTCGACACCTCAGGCTACAAGTTGGGTGTTAAACAGCATAAGGAAAGGGGAAAACCCTGCAAGATGGGGTAGTGTGTGTTTTTTCTTACACAGGTGATTCAGGTGTGATAATTCCCCAGGACATTCACACCAAGCCTGAAGGTATTCATCTCTTGTTGATGAGTTATAATGGACCATAATGAACTCATAATGGATGTAAGAGACAGCTGCAACATCCTAGGAGGTGTCAAAGACTCGTGACTCACACTATTACATCATCCAGTATGAAACTTCCTGCCCCAGGGGAGGTACCAGAGGCCTTCCCACTTGAACCTGAGCATATATAAGTTTTGGGGCTTCCCAGGACACCCAGGGTTTCCACTATTACCTTGGCAGATCTGAACTGCAACTACCACTTTGACAGGACTTCAAACACCACTTTGACAAACAAACACTGAAATTGCAACAACCAGGTCTCATCACTGGATCCTATGGGTGTGTTGCAGACGCTTCAAGTCATCTGGGGGGGGGTCTGCAGCCCTGTTCCGACTGCCTGTGCCAGCACTGCATCCTCAATCCAGCACCACACAAGTGTCTGCTGGTATCAAATCCCAGTTATCTGCTGCTTCCTGTCAGTGCTGACTCTCCCACCTTTCCTGCCTGTTTTCCAGGTGTGGGGGAAGAGAACCACGTGGAAGAGTGGCCTTCTTGACTCTGTCCCGTGGCCACCTGTGTTTTTTCCAGGTGGGGGAGGCTGGCTGCCATCTCAATTTGGTCTGGTGGGTGGGACTTGAGGAGTTTCTCCTCATTGGTTGGTTTAACCCAATTTTATCAGTATTATTATTAGCATTTCTTCTTGGTAAAGAGTTTTTTCACTTATATCTGAGTGTATTTGGTCTCTCTCTCTCTCTGTACTGGAGAAACCAGGGGTATTGAATCTAAGGCAGGAAACTTCTGTCTGAAGTTTCCAAATTGTCTCAAACTGAGACAGTCAGTGAGGATTATCTTCGTTGCAAACTGTAGTGGTGGGTTTCTTTGGTGATACAATTATGAAGCTTTGGAAATAACTGAAATTCCTGTTTCCCTGGAAGTTCACTGACAGGATACCAAGGTGTGATTCTAACCTACATATGAGAGGCATTGTGTCTCATGAAGCTTTGCAGTCCCTGGATTTGGCTTTTCTCATATATCTACCATAAGAATTAGCTTGCCAAAAAAGTGCTTATCAGTCTTACATTAAAGGTTAATGCTGTTGTGAAATAATTGACTAAGAGCATTACCAACACTTTTACCAAAAGCTGTGCATCTTCCTCTAAAACGCAGTATGTCCTAAAATTCTTTCCTGATGTTCCTGTTTGTCAATAAGTTAAGTACATGCTGATTTAGGAATACATTTTCTACATACTTATCTCCCATTTTTGTAATTTGCATGCCTAAATCCATGTACAATGCACTGTTAATTCACCCCATACTGTTCCCATGGAACATAATTTGTATGCTCATAAAATATCAATGTAATATCTAGAGATGAAATCCAGTGGAAACAGTTTACTCTGAAATCTGGTCTTTGTTCCCTCATTTTTCCACTTCACTGATTGTTGCTTTTTTTCCAAGTACTCCTAGAGATCTCTTGCACAACCTTTCATTATGTTGCATTATTACTTTATTTGGGAAATATACTAAAAAGTGGTTTTTATACAATCTAATTTCCCATAATTGTTGGGGTGATGTTAAGACAGTTTTTCAGGAGAGAAAATGCTAATCAATTTTATTTCAAAAACACATTGAAATTCCACATAAATTGGTGCCAGAGTGCAAATGCTTCTCAACTGGGAATGGAGAGGGAGAGAAGGGAAATATATGCCAACTCTCAATTTAATAGAAAGGATGTGAAATATATTTTATTTGAATCAAACGCTATTTAGCAACTTAAGCATCTGGAGCACATCTGATAACTTGGGTAAAATGTATTGATTTCTTTATTGATTTTCCTAATACACCTTCTCTGTGAGGGAGCTATAACTGAAAGTAGCAAGTGACTCAGCTAATGGTAGCTCTAAGTAGTTTACAGACGTTCAGGTATGCAAGATGGGTCATTGCTAAATTCCAGAATGTGAAAGGTCCTTATCTTCCACTTGGAGGCAATACATGGTATTGGTGTCTTTCTCTCTTGGCTTGCAATATTTAAATTTTTTTCCATATGAAACTTCTTATGCATTTTTCCATTGCTATGAATAAGTGGCTTTGTTCATAAACTAGATGTATATATGGATTGAGATACTATATAGCCTTTAAACTATTATACATTAACTTTAACCTTTGGAAGAGGAATACAGAACCTTTTTTCTGCAGTCCCAAAGCTGATTTATAAGTTGAAATAATACAGAGGAGAACATAAAATACCTGTGGATTTCTGGTCAATTTATTTCCTGGAATAGCTCTAAAACTCTGCAATGATTGTCACTCTCCCTGAGCAGTTTTATATCAACAAAGGATAGAAGGAAATTCTTGCATTCTTGAAACACCAGAACTTCTGCCATTGCATTCAATGAGAGCAGAATTTCCTGGGCAAAACCAAAATTTGCCACTGAACTCACAGCAAGTTTTACTTTCATAAAATCATAGAATACACTGAGTTGTAAGGGACTCATCAGGATCATTGAGTCCAACTCCCAACCCTGTGCAGGACACCCCAAGAATCACACCATGTCATCATGTGATTAAGAGTGTAGTCCAAATGCTCAAGCAGTATCTTGTACTGTTGGATTTAGCTTGCTTTCTTAAATTTACAGCATTGTCATCAAGTACAGCTCAGAAGTACAATTAAAAAAAAAAGGCAACCTTAAGTTACACTTACCATTATAAATATTTGCACACAGCAAGTAACACTTTTAGCAGTAGGAACCCAGACTTTAAATTTCAACTCTAAAGGTCCAAGAATAGAATCTGTGATGAAGAGTATTCAGGGTCCTCATAGTCCTTTAACCAGCTGTTCACAGGATTTTCTGCATGCCCTAAATGTGAAGAGGACAATGATACTGCTCCTCAGATGGTAAGCACCATGAAGGAAGGGGAACAGCTGGGCCAAATAGGTAAGTGGCTGCACTATAAGAACATTTTGCTACTCTTTGTGCAGATGCATCATAAAATGAGGGATCATCCTTCCTTTGTAAGCATTATATTTATTCCTGATAAATCAGTTTCTCTGATAGACTTTATTCAAACCTTGTTTATTGCAATAAACAGAGTGGAGAGAAACAGCCCAAACTACACCACCTTTAGCACTCTGAATTATGGCCAAGGCTTCCAAATGAAACACTCATAGGGTGGCACAGACCTGATTCACCTCAAGAGTCCTCCAATTCTAGAAGTAAAAATTTACCCTGAGATTTATTCTGGTTTCTCTGGATTTGTAGCCTATTAGAGGCAATTCCTGACTTCTGGCACCACGTTAAAAGAAACGTTGCACCCAAAGACTCTAAAAGATATGCCCTGAGAATACACAGTTTCAAACAAACAAACAAACAACAAATAGAACACATATTTAGCAAAAAGTAAAATAGACAAAGAAGACGAGTTCGGCCTGCTGCACCCCAGTCACCACGGGCTGTCCCGCACCCCTCTCCACCCGAAACTGCGCCTGTTGTAACTGGATCAGCTGCGCAGGGAGTGGCGCATTCCCGGGGACTGCACGGGGACCTGCTCAGCGCCGCAAGGGCAGCTGCAGCAGCAGCGGCCACCCCGCGCACCTCCTCCGCTCCTGAAGGTCCTGTGTTATTCTACACAAAACAAAGAACAAACCCAACAACAACAATTTAGAGGGGAAAAAAAAAAAAAAAGAATTTTCCTGTTCAATGCTATTGAATCCTGGCATCTTTCTGTGTGCCTCTCGCACGGGCTTACTCTGGAAACAACCACCCCCCACGCCTCAGCGTTAATAAGGCGCCGAATAATTAACCACCAGGGCGGCCCTCGCCCCCTCCTCCGCCGTCCGCCACGCGGGGGCACCAGAGCGCCGCGCTTCCCGCTCCCCGCGCTTCCCGCTCCCCGCTCCCGGGCGGAGCACAGCGCTGCAGCCGTGGCGCCCGCGGGACGCTTCCCTTCTCCGCGCGGGAGCTTCCAGGGCCGGACGGCGGGACGGGCAGACGCAGCGATAGCCCGTCAGCCAGGAACTAGCTGGTGTTTGAGCGTCTGAAGGATGTCGTGGGCGAGGCGCGTTCACTGCCCCTTCGGCCAGGTGTGGATGCAGGGTTTACCTGCTCCAGGTGTGAGTGTTGGCAGGGTTTCTATAAAAATAGCTCTTCTCTGCCCTTGTAATACTTCCTAATCTTGGCACACGGAAACAGGGCAGCAAGTCATCTACACCAGCAGAGTAACCAGACCCCCTCATCCCCTGAGTGCTGCCCTATGGTACTACTCCAGCAGAGCTCCTGTCACCACAGCTACGTGAAAATAAGCATGTGTGCTTTTAAGAGCAACTTTTAGACTGCCTTTTCGTCTGTCCTGGGTTATTTACATTGCATTCACCAATCAAAATGGTGTCAAAGACCCCAAAACTCTGTGTTGCTCTACATGGATCCAACTTCGTGGCTGCCCAGAATCACAATAGCAGAAAAAAACCTATTCAAGCTCAGCCATATCTTAGTGACCGTATATGATATTTTGCCACTATTACATCTATAACTTACAAGTCTTGGTCAGACCCTGACTCCTCTGAGCCAAATGCTGGACAAACAAAGCCTTACTCGGTGCCCATGAAAGCAGTGGAGGTTGGCCAGGCCCCATGGGGAGTGCTCCAGGCCTGAAGAGCTTACAAGTCTGGAAAGACAAAACAAACAATGACAGACATAACAGGCATGCAGGCAGCTGCCTTGGCCCTGACCCTGCCATTTTTTCTGATCTAGTTTAACCCTGTCTGAGAGGGTGCACGATCTGGACTCTTATTTTAAATGCAAATCTTGCTACTTACTAATCCAGAGAAGCTGAATATACTTTCTTTATATATATTCTAAGTAGCCTTTGAAAGCATTGTCAGTATTAAATATGTTTTCGTATATTTAAACCATCATCAGAAAATAATAAATAAAATATATTTTTCCTGTATTTAATTAATGTCTTTTAAAAATTAGGGGTTTTTTTTAATAATTATGTTTCTCTTTTCTCTCTGCTTTTGTTTTCCTCAGCCCTTCCTATTCTGTATCCATTATTCCCGGTTTTATGGACCATTTTCTATTTCAGGTTTCTATCTTGTGTATTTCACTTTACTCATGTGTATTCCCACTAGGTATCAATGAAACTATTCACATGCTTAATTTAACACAGAAAAAAAAAGTAATATTTTGCTTTTTATGCAACTGTTAATCCCTAGGTATCCATTTCCTTGTTTCTATATGTCTTCTGTATGTTTTGACTTAGACTCTAAGGCAGTGGTTCCCAAGTCATTACCTTTTCTGTGGGATTTTAGGTCCCCAGCCTTCAGCCACACTGACCGTTCCTGGAGTACAAGAGTCTATTTTGCCTTGCTGAATCTTCATTTCCAGGTCCAGTAAACATGCCTCAGTCCAGCCTTCCAACCGTGCCCTACCCCAGATCCTGCTACTTACGTTGCAACAGAAGCCCTCTGTACTCCTTTATTCCTTTGCCCACCAAGGCAGCCTTAGCCAATTCACCTTGCCCATGCCAGGTCTGTGCCTTTTACCTGCCTCCAGAGCTTCACAGAATCCCAAAAGACAGATCTTCCCCCTGCACAACCAACCACCTTCCTTGTCGAGGAGTTATCTCCTGTCTGGACATCCCCTTGCTACACAAACTCCATGTCTCTCTGTCCTTGGTTCACACTAATTGTTACAGACTTACAGGAAAGAGGTTTTTCTCAGATGAGGAGAGTGAAAAGCAGGAAATGGTATGGAGGGAGAAGAAATGGGGTTGACAGAAGGTGAACTGGATGGAATATTCCTGAGGGTTTTGAACTTCCCTCAGCCCTGCTTCGTGTTGGTAGCATCCCTGACAGCTTGAGATCTAAACTGAGCTGTATTTTTTGGATTGTAAAGATAAAAGTGCCATACCTTTCCCCCTTTTTATTTAGCCAAATTCTAAATGTCAATAAGTTTGCTGAGCCTGATTTCAGAAAATCGTTCAGGTTATCCTCCATACCTACAGTTCTTCTCTGTCCTCAGAACAATGAGACTGTCAAAGGGAAGAAACTTTCAGGTTAGTCATCACATTTTGAGCACCTGAGGTTTTTTTCCTCCTCTATCAGACTGTTTCCAGGAAGACTTCTAAGGTCTTTCCTTGGATGGATCTTTCCTTGGAAGTGGCATTTTGTGGATCATCACATACCTCTTAGCTGAGCAAACTCCTTTATATGTCTCATTTTAAGAGAGTCTAAGGCAGTGACTGAGACTCCTTTTGTACTTACATATTTGCCTAATTTTTCATATGTTGCTGAATTGAAAGTATCAACATGGTTTAGAAGGGATGTTTGGTATATCTACATGCTTTCTACCAGCAAATTAGGAAGGCTTCATATTAACTGTTGCTGCAAAAATGAAGCTGCCTTTCCCCAGACCTTGATAATTTCTCTGCAGATGGCATGACAATGGGACTCAGTAACATTCCTTACCCCTTCCCTTCAAGCACATTCTTTACTTTATAGAGCACCAGGTTGTTTTTTTCAAATGTTCCTTGGGAGGTATTCATGAATCCCCACCTTCAAACTTGAACTTCAAAGTTGAGCAGTATGTTTAGTGCCCATCTTCTCAGCATATTTTTCATGAACAAATTATAAACATTTCAAGCAAAGTGCACTTATTACAAGTTTGTTTGCCAAGTACTGCTGCCTCCCTTCCAAGTTCCAGCTACGTCAAAGCATCTGGTTTACAAACAGGTTCCTCCCCTCAGCTGGTACATGGATGCCAGGGCACAGAGGCTTATCACTAATGAAGGAGTTCACCAGATGAAAGGGGAAGATGCTGTGGGAGTCACTTGACAGACTCTGGCTTGTCACAAAATGTGTGGGTATGTTGTAGTCACTAAGCAGATGAATGAAGTGATGTGCAGGAGGAGTTATTTCCCCAGTTCTTCCAGAGCCTGATCTAAAATTCCCTGAGGTCAATAGATTTCTTTTGATTTCTATGGGCTTTACATTGGACTTTCAGGTGATTACTTATTCTAATCATGAGATACAGCCTACCCTGGAGTTTGTCTTCTTTAGAGGAGTCTGAGGTCATCTGAAATTCTTGAGTATTTGCAACTTAGCTCACAAAAAAAAAAGAAGTTGCTACATTCTCCCATGAATCTAATCCTAAATCATATTTTCCTGTGTTTTGCAGAAGATTTTAATAATATCTCTGCTATTTTTAGGGGCTTTCACCCTAATTTATAGTGGTATGTCGAACATAGACTTTGCTCAAAAGAGCTAATCTTGTCTAGGTAATAGTGCTGTAGAATTTTTTCAGAAATATTTTTTTCCATTCCTTCTGGTTATAATAAACTTTATAATATACCATAATATGTATAGCTTGTCTTTACATAATTTCATTACATAATGAAATATATATATATATATCCAACTATGTAATTTCCTTCATAATTTCATACCTCTGCATGAGATTGAGACTTGATCCTATGCCATACTGTACACTGTCTTTCTTTTTCTTTCTTATGAGGAAGGAACACTGAGTCATGAAGTAGTGATGATGATTCCAGTGTCAGAATTATCAATCTAAATGGAACTAAGTGGAACTAAGCTTTCAACATCGCAGAAAATCTCCTAACTTTTTGCTGTCTGTTATCAAAATGGTAAACTGTGCTTGCTCACTTGTGTAGGTCTTTATTCCCCAAGCACTGGACAAATTATCAGATGTATTAATCACAGTCAGTGTCTTGTAGCCTGAATATTTTGTGAACTGGATGGGCCTGTCCCTGTCTTTTGTTCACGTATGCAAAACAAAAGGGCAATAGGAGCCTTCCTCAGATCTTAAGAATCTCTTGCAAATGCCAAGACAATGGCAAATGCAGTATTTGCAGAAAAGAGAAGGGTTGTTTCGGTGTGGCCCTGGTTGCACAGCATGTCAGCTTTAGGTACACTTGCACTGCTGTGTTAGCTCAACGCTCTGGTCCATGTGGGAGCTCACTCTGCACAGCTTACATGCTGGCTTGAGCTCTGGGTCTAGTTTGTATCATCCGGCTGGACACAAGGCCATGGAGCCGATTGTGTTCCTCATGGGAGCCTCTAATACAATATCTGTATATAAAATTCTAGCTAAGTACTCAGAAATTTTAGCAGTCATCCTTATTATTCTAAGTCCAAAATTTAAAAAGCAGAGAAATAATAATGCTGCACCATTAAGGCATATTGATAAGTAGAACAAAAAGTGGAGTGGAGCAAAGAAGTGGTTTGGACACATTTGAAAGTAACAGTGGTTCAATCTAACATTAAGACGCTGATAAGAGTGAAAGTAGCATGCTACTGGAAGAAACTCCTGATTCTCAAATTTGTGTTTATTGTTAGCCTTTCATTTCAGTGGTGGGGAAACCAGTGCAAGGGCTGCCTGAAAACAGGACCTGCCATCTGCCTGGGCAGCAGTCATACATAACTTTTTCAAACACAGACCATTCTATGCGCTACCTAATCCTGTGAGGATGTGCACAAAACCCAGCCCATCTCCCTTTAAGCTGCCTTTCAGCTCCAAGTATTGCCAGAAAAAGAATCTTCTCTGTTTATTCTGTTATGTTTTTCATTATGAAGCTTATGTATTGTCTACTTTTCTTGTTCTTGTACTGGAAATAGTGAATTATTGGTCATGATTCTATGTGACCTGGTTCTGATGTTCTTAGTCTAGCTGCTATATTTTTGTTACACAGTATTTCAGGTACATCACTCTTTTGGAAAAGTACATTTCTTTTGTGAAAGAACTTCTATTGTGTGCATGTTTTTCACAATATATATGTATGGTGCCTGCTGCAAATGATTGTCTGCTGTATACATAAAAATAAGGTGTTTTAATCATGATGTGCCCATCATTCTTGCTAGGCAATTTACAGTAAATCTTTTAAAATGTTAAAAAAAAAAAGAAAAAAAAAAGGAAGCACAGTTATTCCTGGAAATTTTCTATTCAAGGAAGTAAAAAAACAAAGCTCAGTCTTATTCAGTACTGCCTGTTGGAGAAAAGAAAATCCAAGCGTGTACTTTTCTCTTCCGTGTTTTCTGAAGCTTATCAAATGTAGGCATTTCATATCAGTGGGAGGAACAAAATGACAGAATTAAATGCCTTCCAAATTTTCCTGGATCTTAGCAGCCAAAACTTAGAGCCATCTTGAGCTGACTTCCACTGATTAAGAGCTGCAAAAGGAAGGAGGAAGTCTACAATTAAAAGTAGCCAGAATCCAAGTGATGATGTGATTTACAAGTCATAACCACAACTTCCAGAAACAAATGGGAAATGTCTGTGATCTGATGAATTTCAGTATGACGTTTTCCACCTCTGAACCACTAAAAACTTTTCAAAAGTCCAGATTAAACTGAGAGGAAAGGGATTAGGTTCCCTCAGAAAGGTTACTTATTGCACACAAGCAATTTTGACTCGTAATGAAGGCTCTCACTGCCTTAGGAATGTAAGAGGTTGGTTCAAGATGTCTTGATATCAGATAATAATTGTGTGATTTATGACCTCTGTCATGAAACATCCAAGAGATCAAAGGCCAAAATAATGTTGGTTCATTTTATGTTGATTTTGTTCAATGCTGGTAACAAATGGGACTTGGAGTTTTTTCTTGCTAAAAGTCCTTTTTTGTTGTTGTTGTTCTAAGTGCAATAAGCTGACTATTGCTTAATAGGTGTAATTTTCATTATTTATCCTTGAATTCATCTTCCACCCATAACATACACATAAGAATGGACACTTGGTATCTTGAAGGCAATTCCTAAATTTTCTAAAAACACACATAAAAATATATTTTAGATTTGGGGTACAAAGCAGTCTTTTATTAAATATAATTTTAAAATTTTTTCTTCTTTGTACCTATTTAAAGTCAGTGATGCACCATTAATTGATTTCCTGCAGGGTCCTTTACAAAAATGGTGTAAAGTGACAGGTATATTTTATTTCTCCACAGTTTGGTTCATTTAATACCACAAAGTTTTCTGTTGTAATAGTACAGGTATTCTTTTCTGTAGGGAGGTGTATGAAAAGTATCATCAATACAGAAATTCAAGGAGTTTAGGTAAGAATAAATGAATTCCCCAAGTTGGAATTTTGACAAGACACCAAAATCAATATCACCTCTTCCTTAAATGAGTGCAGTGAGGATAAGTTACAGGGTAAATGCTCAGGACTTCACTTTCTGTGTGTCATTGGAAAGAGATGGCACTTTCGCATCAGCATGTCTTCTGGCGCTGGACACAGCATTGGATCAATACTGACACAAGAACAGGAATGTCACCTGCCAGGATCTTTACAGCTTGCCTGGTAAAAAAAAAATTAAATAAGTTGGTTAAAGCGCAGGAACAGGTCTCAGAAAGCTTTTGTTTCCTTTCCAGACAAGTCCCAGAATTCCTCTCTGATCTTGGGCACTCTCTGTTTCTCAATTTGTCATCTATATAACACAAATAATAATAGTTTCTGAATTCACAGGATTTCTGAGTGACTCATTAACTGCTATATATATATATATTTTTTTTTTTGCTGGCAAGTAATATGAAAGACCCTAGTTTTACTTATAAAGTTATCAGTGCTTGAGACACTAGTATATGGTTAACAAACTGGTCTAAAGTTCCTAAAGCAACTTCCAGTGCCACCATAACTATAGTTTCTCTGGAGCTTCCCTTTGTTGTTGTTTCTTTTGGTTGGTGGGGTTTTTTGGTGTTTTGTTTTATTTTGTTTTGTTTTGTTTGGGACTTTTTTTTTTTTTTAATAGAGTAGTGTCTCCTAAAAGCCTTGTTCTGAAAATTATATGCTACCAGTAAGAACTCCCATCATTCTTGAGACTCACAGACTTTGTACAGATACATTTGGAGGCATCTGTTTTGATGGCTGCAAGGTCCCAAAACTCAGTATTTCAGCCTGGTCTTTTCAAAGTTTTGCAGGTGATAAAACCAGAAGCACTATTGTATAGAGCAGGCTGTTAGAGCTTCCTACATTAATTCTTGTTTGAGCTACAAACTATTTTTTAGAAAAACATTTAAAGATTTCTATTGAGAAGGTGTCTGTCACACACCTAGGGAAGTTGCTCACTCCAGCTGGTAAAAATATGCGTCTTTATTTCTAGCATGAATTTGTCCAGATTTTCTATTTTACCTCCTTATGTTATTGCTAATTTCATGTATTTGATAGATTTAAGAGTCCATAATCAAACCTGTAGAATTCCCCATGGTAACAACTTAGAGGTTAGGTCCAAATCAATCTTTAGTATTTTCAACTGATAAACTAAGCAGATTGAGCTCTTTGAATCTTTTACCCTGAAACATGATTAACAGTCCCCAAGTCATGCTTGTGACTCCTCTCTGAACTTCTTCAACAATATTCCTGAACCATGGACCCCAGAACTGGACAAAATATTACAGTAATGATTTCATCAGTGCTAAATACAACAGTAGCATAATAACTCTTGACACCTATCTTCATTCATTATTCCTCTGATGCCTATTTATTAATCTCATATTAGACATTTTGTGCACTGTGTCACATTTGGAAATTATACCCAGATGACTATGAACTCTGATCCCTAACTCCTTTTGAGAACCATTGCTTCTCAAACCTGAGAATTCACTCTGTTAAATACATGCTGAAATGCTAGTTTTTAGATTTTTAGCTATGTTAAAAATATTCACCATAGTAATCTGTTTGCAAGTGATTTGATTACCTGCTGTTTGTAACGACCATTCCCCCAGTAACTGCTTCATTTTCAAATGGACAAGTGGACACTGACAGCCCAGCTCTGATTGTTCACCTGGTCTTTAATTTTCGGCGGATGGAGGAAGATTCTTTCATAACGTATTCCCGTGAGAATGATATAATTCTCAGGCACAACTCGGTAAGATGCATTTCTCAGTCCCACAGAGATGAGTAAGAAAGGTGATCACCTTCTTTCCACCACTTATAAATTTGGACATGGCCATTGATAAGAAAGACCTTTCAAAGTAAAGGTACTCAATATCCTCTTTTGGTATTGAACATGACAGTTCAGGAACTTGTGTGAAAATGAATTGTCTTGCCTTTGTCCTACATTAACCTGATACTGATACTGTATATATGTATTATGGCAGCATATACAGAGACTGGGTAAAATAGATTTAAATTTGCTTTGCAATTCTAAAAATTCTAATTAAATCTCCTCAAACTATACTTTTTTCTGCAAAGTAGGTTACATAATGTCAGTGTCAGAGAAAACACTAGTCCTCCTGAATCCCAGCTATTGCTTAGAACATCCTTTCTCACCTCTCAGCCAAAGAAATTCATAATATGATGAGTCTTAGTCGAAAAATAACTGTAAAATGTATAGGTCTGTTAAAAAACACATAGGCTGCAAGATTTGGTTGAAAGAAAAGTATTTAGCCAAAGATGATATTTGAGCAAGTCTTGCGCAAAATTACAGATGTTAAACCCAGTCTCATCTTTAAAGTAAGCAGATTGTAGACAATCTCAAGATTTCAGTGATTTACTACCACTCCAACTTGTCTCAAATAAAGCATTAAGTAATGAGAAGTGAAAGAAACCTTCAGTGGGTAGAAAAGGGTAATTTCATTGTACTTTCTTCTAGAAATACTACATATATGATACATGCTCCTTTATTTCTAGTTTGTAATGCTTATTTTCTTCAGTGTTATTCAGATTTATTTATTATATATGTATTATTGTGTATATTTGCATGTATATATATGTATATTGCATATATACATATTGTATATATAAATATATTTATTATTTTCCCTTTTTTTTTGGGATAAACAGTGAAGATTTTGCAAAAAGTTTCATAGAGGTGCATATTTGGTCCTCTTCAAAACTGTGCTCAGAGGAAATGTTGGAGGTGTTTTCAGAACTAGTTACAGTTTCTTCTTAGTCAGTCTTGTCTTGCCTTGTTCCTCAGCTGAAGTCACAATAAACAGTAAGTTTATTAACTCTATATGATTGTAGTTTATGACGCTGGCTTTGGCCCCTAAGGGAGCATATTCAGGCCAGAAATCATCAAAATAAAGATGCAGTTCATCTTCCTTCTGAATTTCCCCACTTTTCTTTTGATTACCATGCTTTTTTGGACAAGACAGAAAGTAGTGGGAATGAGCTTCTCTGGTTTTACACCGTTTGACAGTTCCCTTCCACCAGGGGAATTTTTGCACTGGCATCTCTAACCAGATTCCAAGTTTCTTTACTGTTCAAAGACTGCAAAATAGCTGGGTCAAGGGGCAGAGACTGTATCCGAATTTATTTTCCTTAAGCTTGAGGTCTGGTCTTGCTTAGCTAACAAGATCTTATTACATCATAGCCCATGTAGCTATACCTTGCAAAGTCTTCCTTGGCCACAGAGATCACTCAGGCTAGTTCAAATGAAGCTTTTTGCACTCAGCACTCTTAATTATTATGAGAATGAGAGGTAGAAAGGAAATAACTGTAAATTTCTTTAATACTTGTAATCTTAGTTTGTGAGGAACATCCCTTTATTTTACCAGAGAAGCTAGATCCTTCATTTCTTTGCAAAAGTTTCCTCTCATCTACAGTGTTACAGAGAAGTCAAATACAAAATCAAAAGCACTACTGCTACACAAATATTTTGTGGACTACCAAACCCTGTAAATTTTATGTCTTAGACTATTGTTTAACAAAACAAACTATATACTTGCAAATGTTCTGTCAGTACTTTTATACTTGTGTTTTCCCACTTGCTTCGGCATATTAATAGAAGATCAAGAATAATTACAAAACAGAATTCAGCTAAGCTTTGAACCTAGAATTTTCCCATGCTGTAGTAAAATGATGCATGCCACATGAATTAGTGGAAGAGTGTTTCTGAGTCATAGGATGCGTACCTTCAACTTCTATGGCTACGTCTCTTCACTGGCTACAAATTACTGTTGTCTTCAAATTGTGCTGCAAGATCCATTGTAAACTAACTGAAATACACTTTTTACAGTAGAATCCTCAACTTGAAAGTGTTAACTGCTATTGACATAGAAATCTTAAATACTCATAATAATAACACATTACTTTTGGAAATATTAATTTTCTGTTTATGAATACATCTTCCCACATGAAATACAATATGGCAGTGTTCCTGAAATTTTAAACTGCCTGAAGGAGCCACCATAAGGAATGGTATGTATGGTCCCATTTATCGTCATGGGGCGTAAAGTACCTGGTGATGACAATTCTGACTCAACACTGCTCATAGATTAGAAAGTCAGACCTGGCTTTTGTGACCATGGAGCCTTAAAACCTACATCTACCACCTAGGCTATGCAATTTTCCTGAATGAATTTTTATTTTATATTAGTATATTCCTAGGAAAATTTCCACGCTTGTTTTAAAAATTGATTTTGATGGAGAATCCCTGACAGCATGTAAGAAATAATTTGATTATTGTCTTACTGTCCAGAATGGTCTTTTTGTTAAAAATGTCCCTCTGCACTCTAGTTCTGAATTTGTCTCACTGCAGATGCCATCCTTTGGAATCTTTTACACATTGTCTGCTATATTGAAGACCCCACTATTATCAAAACATATTCTAGATACTGGAATACATGGTTTTTAAAATTGTTTGAATTCTTGATCCTCTTCCAGGTTTCTTGAGCCTTTTCCAGGTTTTAACCATCTCTCTACAAGGGCAGACACATTCCTTCTGATCACAGCCTTGTACTGAGGTTTTTGTTTGGTTGATCATCTGTCCTGATCCCTAAGGCTTTTTAAAAGTCCTGGTTTTTTTTTTCCCAAATGCGCTATTTGTCTCAGACTCAGCCCCTCCAAGCAAATATTCTCTGCACATTTTGTAGTCCTTTTTCCCGTCTATCACTTTAGCCTGTATTTCATTAATTGTTTGGGACTGATATCAGATTGACAAGACTGTCCATGCTGTCCTGTTTACCACTTGGAAATACAGTTAGAGCTTTTGCATTCTTCCATTCTTTTGGAACTTCATTTGTTTTTCCAGATTTATTGGAAATCCATATTAATGCTAAAGCAAACCCCCATCCCACTCTTTTAAAGCTCTTGAATATTAATTATCTATGTCTCTTTATTTAAAAATCTCCAGCTCTTGTAACTGCTGCTTAGTGTCCTCTTTTGTTGCTTGAAAACTGAAACTGTTTATTGATCATATGCTATGATCAAATAATTCTGTTTTATCTCTATGATTTTTAATTTTGTGATCACATTTTCTATATATGACACTGTCCCTCAATTCTGTTTTATGATGGATGGAACTCTCTAAGTTAGGAAATTATTGCTGGCAAGAGTAACCCTCTCTTTAGATTCTAATGCATTTTTTTGGAAAGAACAGTGTTGAATGCTATTTTATTAAACTTGTGTTGATCTTCCTAGTTTTAAGACAATCTTTCTTCCTTCAATGCTATAGATGAGTGCTTAAAGTACTACCAAAGAGCATGATTTGATATTCTGCAGTGGGCAACCCCTTTTCCTCCATATGGACATTCATGTATTAGTGTTTGCAGTTTGTCACAACTTGAAAATGATGATGCCACTCTTCTACTCAGTGGGTGGTTATAGCACGTATTAGCCAAACTAAGTCTTCAATTTTGAAGGCTAGTTGGTCTCATTCCCTATCCTCAACTGAAAGACACTTCGGGGATTCAAAGGATCAACATGAATATCCTGTCTTATCTAACAGTTTTAGAAACCTAAAGTCATCATGTCATTCATAAAATAAGTTGCTAATGAAGTGCTAAAATTCCATTGTTTGATTACATTCTTACTTCTGCTTACCTGCTCTATGTTTTTTCTAAGGAGGTTATAACATTCATTTTAGTAATCCAATCATAAATATACATTCACATCAGCTTCTGAGACAACTAAGACAAACTCATTTCATAAATGAATGGTATCAATTTCACTTGTTTTAGATTTCAGACCCCTGACACTGAAGTACAGTACTGAATTTGATCTTTTATGTTTCTGTCAGTACCTGAATTTTATTCAAAATGAGTGCATCTGTTCTGGTATGAAGGTTAATCCACTACTGAAATATCATAGATAGTTGCTTACATATCTATTGGTATCAGTGCGGGTAGAGAGAGTTACGTGCTAAGGACAGTGTAGAAACTGTTCAGGGTTGGTTTTAATGGCAAAGTAGTATTTTAAAGTTTCTCCACGGTATTTGAAGTCCTTTTAAACATGCCTGTCCAAAACTAAGTTAAAGCTTAATTTTGAAGAAAAAAAAAAAATCCTTTCTAGCTTTTTATTTTTTGAAATGCCAAACTATTGTCCCGCTTCTAGACTACAGTTACACATTTTAAGTAGCCTATAATACACAAACTACTATGACACAAATTGAGTTTTGTGTCAGTATAAAGAATACAATAAGTGCCTTACTGATTTATTGTTACTATTTATTGAGGACCTTTTTTTTTTTTTGTCTCCATATGCTTTGTAGTTAGCTTGTCATAGTCAAAATGAAAACAGCAATCTTTCTGTAGATTTCTAGTAATGCTTGCATTGGGTAAGCTTTTACGTAATACTTGTATTAGGCCCAGACCAGCTGCCATTAAAATCCATGAATAAACTAGCAGTTATCTCCTAGAATAATCCCTCTTAAACCTTTATTACAGCAAGTAGCACCAGTTCACCTGTTATATTAAATTCAATAAATTACCGTAAGAAGTATGCAGACATATCTGCTGTATAGGTAATTCTTCAAATGGGCACTTACTGCTTTTCCCTTCTTCCACATATATCTGGAGTAGGTTCAAAATAAAGGTTTTCTGTGCATCCATGCAGTGCAGCA
This sequence comes from Myiozetetes cayanensis, assembly GCF_022539395.1. Taxonomy (NCBI): domain Eukaryota; kingdom Metazoa; phylum Chordata; class Aves; order Passeriformes; family Tyrannidae; genus Myiozetetes; species Myiozetetes cayanensis. The sequence continues at coordinate 26,042,034 of NW_026087521.1, read as the reverse complement.
TGGTGCTGCAGTGGGAGATTTTCAATAAAGAAGAACGCCAGAATTTTATGTGTGTAGATTGAAAGATTTGTAAGAAGTCAGCATCTATTTAAACACTTTTCAAGACCAAATTTTCAACAGTCAGCTGATCCCTTTGATAATCTGGTTTCTTTAACTGGTGCTGACTTCTTTCTTAAAGTGGTGACTTGTGAAAGTCTGACACATAAAGGACACTCATGGATGGAAGAATCATTCCTTTGATGATAAAATGTTGACCTCTCTCCTGTGGCTACAATGCTTGCTGCCAAGTTCTTGGGACAAAGCACTCTGGCACAGGCACACAAAATTACTGGATGGCTGGATTGAGGTAGGAAGGTGCATATGGTTCAAGCAGCTGCCTCAACATACTTTCCAAAGACTAGGTTAAGCTTCACCTGGAGCCTTGTCTTTGGGACTATGGACCACAGGAGCTAGCACAGTTCTGTCCTTCAACTGCAGTCAGGAACAATGAATTATGAAAAGGATTTGGATGTAGTTGCAGTTTGCTATCATGAAAAGCAAATATGTCTACCACCAAAAAATTAGACTGTGCAAATAAAAATAATCTCTTTTAAAAAAACAGGGTATACAGTTATTGAGCTTCTAGTACTTCCTCCCCTTGCAAAAAATACTGTTTTTCTGAGTTGCTTATCTTTTTTGTTTCTTGCATGATGAGTAAAAAACTGACAATCTGAAGTGCAGCATTATGATATCCACTTGTTTAGATGGTACCTCATCTCAAATGTCTCTGATTCTCCTCCTAGCTGTATTGGGTGTGTAGCTGAAGCAATAAACATTTTTTTTTCTATTGAAGGAAAGTGAAAAGGGGAATGCTGAGGAAACAAGTATTATATTGTCATTTATTTGATTATAGGTTTTTACAAATTTGGAAAACAAAGTTACTTTACTATTCCTGAATCACAGAACTCTGTAATTCACATCTACAAGGTAGTATCTCTATTGCCTTAAAAATACATATTCTGAGGTGGTGTCCTGAAGTCCTCTTAAATAAACCTAAAAAATGGACTCGTTTATTTAGTGTTTGACTTATGTAAAACTTCTGCATCTAACCACATTGTTAACATCCACTGTCTGCTTTCAGTTTACTTCCCAAACCCATGAATTCTATACAACTGCTTGTGGTCAGAAAGATGGCTACTTAATACATGCTAATTTGTGTGTATGACATGGAAATGTTTTCTAAAAAGACAGCTCTGTCCCTTAATCCTAAATACTGACAGAATTTTCAGAATTCCTAGAATGTTGCTGCGGATATATAAACGTCATGAAACTGAAAGGAATTTTGCATCTTTAATGTGGTCTGTGTGTCTGTTGTACCAAAGGAAAGCATTGTCCAGACACAGATGTAACTGTTGTTTTGTTACTAAATCTGTTTCCCTAAATGTAAGTATTTTTTCTTAAGAAGAAAGATCTAGAACATAAATGTGTGCTCTTCTTGATATTACAAAGCCTACTCATTTACTACTCCTTCACTTGTCTAATCCACTACCAACCCACACACCTCTTTTGTTCTGAGTGAGGCTGGAGCAGTTCATCTGGAGATGACGCTTCCCACCAGAGCACAGTTTGTGGCAGAGGCACTTCTATACAACCTTCTCCTGAAGGGAGAGAAAGTACTATAGCTGGAAGAGGAGAGTAGAAGCAACAGAACAAATAAAATAGAAAAATCTGCCTCTCAGGGAGATTTTTGTCAACCTTAATGAAAAATTTCTGCAAGTCTCTATGTCTTAAGTTTTACTCTGTGGAAATCATGAAAGGGGAAAATGCAAATAAATGAGCACAAGATAGAAAAGGAAAAGTTAGACTTCAGACCTGGGTGGTACTTGTGAAGACTCATTGTTTTATAGTCAGGACTACATTTTCACTGTTGAACTTGGTTTTTGACTTACTTGGCCCCTATATATATAAAATATAATGGCCAGTCTTCGCGAGCGAAGATCCGGGGAAGGTCTTTACACCTTCCAGCCTGCGCATTGGATTTTTTAGGTGAGACACAGTGTGCGCGGAACTGAGCCCACCCTTTAATCCTAAGGTTCATCTGCCGGGGCCAAGCGAGCTTGGACGGTGGCAGCGAGGTCCTTAGGACGTAGGTGGGTTGCCTTTAAGGGCTAACGAGCCCCACCTGCCCGGGAGTGGCCCTGACCGGGAATCGAACCCGGGTCTCCGCGGTGATAGCGCGGCGCCTTTACCACTAGACCACCAGGGGCTGCCGGCCCCTATATACAATCCCAGATACTCCATAAGCTAAAGATGGCATTGGGCTGCCTTGCACCACGCTGAGGAAGCTGGAAACTTCGGAGTGAAATTCACAGTAGTCACTGCTTTGAGTTGCTCAAGGCAATTGCAGATAAGGCTGAAGTGACAACATTGTCTTTACTGCTTCACTTCTTGGGGTTGCCATGCCCTGCTACTTTGCCATTCAGAGCCCTGAAGATCTTCTGAAGATGGTGTTTGTATGGTCTGTTTCATAAAAGCCACAGGTGTCCTCACTGATGGTTTGAAACATGACAGCAAAGGGGAGTTGCTGCAATGTCTTTTATATATTTATACACAATAACTAAATTATGATGATAATCTAATGGGCTTCTAGACCTTCCTTGGGCCTAGGCCATCAGTCACCTCCCGGGAGCACGACCTAAGCACTGGGTTCAGGTTGATCTGGAGTAGGGCTGTAGTACCCCTTTGCACAACAGGGTTTGAAGACCAGCTGGAGCAGCAGGAGAAGTGTGGGTGCACAGCCCAGCACGTGGGACACTTACCAAGGAAATGGGAGCCTTAGGTCAGTGGCTGCTCCAAGAATTGACCGGGCATTTGACCTAATTACAATTTAATGCTCAGCTGCACAGAAGATGCCTAGCTCTTAGGAAGTTCATTAAGTTGAGGAACCTCACCAAGCTCTTTGGCCTGAATGTGACAGTTATTAATTTGAGTATTTTCAGAAGCGGTACCTTAGAAGCCTAAGCAAATTTATTGGCACCTTATCAATGTAAACTCCCTGGAAGCTAAACAAGGTTTTGAAAGATTACAATCTTAGATTTACATGCCTAAATTTTAGTACCATCTTACCAGTCAGATGCCAAATTTTTCAGAAGTTATGAGCTGTTCATGAGACTCACAGCTACTTGTTTATGTATGTTCGTGATATTGCTCCCTGGGTTATACTTTGGAAACTCACCAAAAGGTTTAGCAATCTTAAAACTTTCCTCACCTTTGGCTAAAAAAGACTTTCATATATACAACTAATGGTTGGGTAGCAGGACCTGAAAAGTCAGCATGGCCTATTTATCCAAACTTGGCCACAAACCAGGAAAAGAATCCAGAAAGATGTATAGGTCGTCTTTATATATAGATGTCAAACGTAATGTCAAAAATTCTGACATGTTTTTCCAATACAGAAATCGAGTTGGAAGATTTGCACAAGTTTTTGCTCGTTTCTCTCTCCCCTCCCCCCCAGATCAAAGAAATGAGACTGACACAGTGTAATCCCTTTATTTCAGTCAGTTCAGGGCAGCATTTGTATGAACTCAAGCAAGACAATTTTGAGAGTCACGCTTTGTTTTTCTTTTTCCCAGCACTTCTCAATGATTAGATTTTTTAAAGTTTGGTTGCTGCTATAATGTCTACTGAATAACTTAAAAATGAAATTATATTATATATATATCTATAAAACTGTAGGCAGTGCAAACACTGAAATCATCAGCAAATTTTTGGACACAAGTTTTTTACCATATGTTCCTAAATCAGTAATTGGTTGTGATGGCCTAGTTCTTTCTCAAAGCTGAAGGTGTCACAAAATTTATTTCAATCAGATGAATGTTAAACACCTGTTTCACCAGTTCCCAAACTTTAGCTTTTAATATTGATTCAAAGAGCTTAGTTGGTTATGAGAACTTAGCTCATTATGGAGAATATCGAAAATGTAATTTTTTTTTGAGTAACATGAAAAGAATATGGTAGACAAAGGAATACTGAAAGTGTTTATTGCCTGCAGCATAATTCTGCATTTTATGAGATAGCCTGGAAAGTGGACATAGAGTTTCAGACGAAATGAGTTTCTCTTTTTTGACATATCCACAAACTAAAAGTGAAAATTTCCTTCTGAGTGTCAACAGTAGGATATAAGAAACAGAGTTTTTCTGGGAGTGGGAATCAGACTGGGAAGCCGAATTTATATGAATGTGTTTAACCACCTCAGATAGTAATGGGAGATGCCTAGTGCTAATTACAGTGTAAGGACTGTGAACACTTGCGAATTGCCAGGCTGAAGACAAAGTTCCCTGAATTTCTACAGTGAAAGAGAAACAACCTGAAAGTCAACCTTTAATAATAAGCATTCCATCCAGCAACACATTTGAATCAATATTCACTAAAACACACCTGTCTTGAAATAGGAACTGTGATAAAATAATGATAAATTTGACGGTTTTCATGGTAGAGTTCTGTGATGATCCTTACTTGCATAAGTAGCCACTGGCCTCTGAAACAAGGAATACCAATATTCAAAAAATCCCAAGGAAAACATTCCTTGTTTCTTCAGTAACTATAGCAAATGGGCATTTGCAAGCTCTTTAACTGAAGAATTTAGAAGGAGCTAAAATCATACAAAACTTTTACAAGGACATAGAAGTTGCCATATTTACCCTGGGTAATATAAAATAATTTTATGCTTCTGCTTAGGATTTGCTTACAGCTCTCGAAGTTGTAAGAGTAATCAGAGGTTGCATTAGAATTATCATAGCTTCTTCACAGATATTATTCCAAGGTCTGTTTTCTATATGTTCCTTTTCAAAATGCAGCATCGCAGAACAGGTATTCCAAACGGACTAAATTGGATCCTACAGCTGCAACATGAGAGATCTGCTTGTTTTTTTTCTGTTTGTTTTGAGTTTTTTGTTTGTGTTCTTAATTGTGATTTTCTTTTGTTGTTGTATTATTATAAATTTTATTTATTTTCTTTAAATTTAGACTTTCTTTTTATGAATGCCATCTCCCGAGGCCAAGAAGTGCTATGATGAAGTGTGGTTGCCTGTGTGTTTTGATGAGCAACTGCCTGGGGCCATCAGGTGCCAGAACAAATCCTATGGCCTGGCAGTGAGGCAAGCGGCAGTGGACAGACGCGTGTGTGAAGGGCATCGGCAAACTGCTGCCCGTCACTCGGGAGTCTCCAGCCACGCCGGGAAACCCACTCTGCCGAGGCTGCAGGAGTTCGAGGCGAAAAAGAAAAAACAAAGTTGCCAGCTCTCATTAAGGTTTAATATACATCTGAACTTTTGTAGTCCCGAAGCTTAACGACAGATGGTGGTGTAACTCCACCGATTTTGTAACGTCTCCCTTTCTTTGATGTTGTAATACAGATTTTCCTCGGTTTGACTTCGGTTAAAACCAGCATTTTCTGCTCTTTCCCAAGTGTCTCGGAGCGGTACACGGGGAGGAAAGGGAACGAACCTCTTTCGAAGAGGTGTCTGTTTATGTTCTTGTTCGCTTTCTAAATAACTCTAATGGAAAATGGCAATCTGATAGACACCTAATACTGCCAGCTGCACAGAGAAAATACATTAAATTAATTAAAGGAAGATAGTTTCAAAGCAGTTTATTTCAAGCGAGAAATACAATTGTGCAGATGAAGTCTCGAACCGTAAACAGGAACAAATAAAACGCACCAGCCTTTTTCATTAGAAAAACGAGTTATATTTTATACCCTAATCGTCGTTGTTTAAAAAAAAAAAAAAAAGTGGGTAAAGTATGTATTTGTTTAGCTTTAATTTTGCGTGAGACCGCCGAGCCGCGCAGACCCCAGCACAGCCGAGTAATAGAAGCCTAACACCGTGTTGTTACCTGCGCGTTGTGCCCACCAGAGAGAGGGGGCTGCCTGCGGGACCACTGAACGGGACGGGGCTTTCAGGTCCGTGGAACAAAGCGCAGCCCAGGCAGGGGGACGGGGCTGGGAGTGCTGCGGACATTCGCGGGAGCGGAGGGCGCCCGGCCCGACGGCGGCGGCCCGTGGCGGGGCAGGGCAGGGCAGGGCCAGACCCGAGCACCGCCGTGTGCCGCCGCTCCCGTCCCGCCGGCCGGGGATGCCGCAGCCCGGCGCCCAACGAAGTTGGCGGTATCCGCGACCGGGAAGGGCCGCCCCACCGCTTGGGTGCCGCGGGCTACCCCCAAAGAAGTGCGCTGCACGGCGCCTCCCGCCGGCACCCGCATTTGGCCGCCGCCGCGGACGGCTCCGGAGGGAGAGCCGCCTCTCTCCCGGGGCGCGCCTCCCGCCCGCGGGGAGGGAGGGCGGCGGTCCCCAGGCCGCGCAGCCTGCGACCCCGCGGCGCCCCACGCCCCTGCCCGCGGAGCTCGTCGGCGGCTGTACCCTGCGGGGCCTGATTTCGTTTGCGGGCCGACGGGACGCGGGGCGGCGAGTCGGGCACGGTTCGCCCCCCGCCCCGCTGTGCCGCGGGGCGCGGGGCCGTGCCAGGCGGCTGCCCGCCGGGACTCTGTCCCGCCCGCTGCGGCTCCGCGAGGTGCGCGGCGAGTGTCCCCCGCAACCGTTGCGATTGCGGCCCTCCGCGGCAGCGGGCAGCGCCCCGGTAACCTGTGCAGCGACAGGGCGGGGAGGGGGGGGGCGAGGGGCAAAGAGACAAAAGAGCCGCGGGTAGCAAATAAATATATTTTACGGCCACCCATCGGCAGCGCCGCGGCCCCGCGAGCCTCTGCCCCGGCGCTGAACTTTCACCTCGCGAACTCGGCCGCGCCCCATTGGCTGCCCGCCGGCCCGCCGCGCCCCGCACGGCCCTGCCGCCGCCCCGGCCCCCGGCCCCGCCGCCGCGGGCGGGCGGAAGGGTGCGCGGCGGGGCGGGGGGCGGCCTGGGCCGGGGGCCGCCGCGGGGGGCCCCACCGAGTTGCCGGAGTTGCAACGGCTCCGCCCCGCGGTAGCGGCTCCCCCCCCGCCCCCGGGGCCGAGCGGCCGGCAGTGTCCCCGCCGGGGCTGGCCGGCGGCCCCGGCAGCGAGTGGCGCGGGGCGCGGCGGCGGCGGGCGGGCAGTCTGCCACTGGCTTGTAACAGCGAGCGGCAAAGTTTATGGGATTTTTAATTGTATTTAGTAAATGCTGTGATTGTTAATTCTGAGTGACAGTCACTTGTGATCCTGAGCCTCGGCGGGTACAGAGTGCTCTGCTAACGCAGCACCGCGCGGAGAGCGTGGGGGCTGCCGCGCGATGATTAGGTGGGCTCCGAAATATCAAACCCCACGTTCCGCTCGGCCAGCGCCATCCGCTTTCTCCCGCACCCACGCGACTACTTCCACCCAAATACACTCTGGGCGCCGAATGACCACTGACCGCGGCGGGGACGAGGGAGGACACGACCAGTTTTCCCCATCTCTAGGCACTTCTCTCCCCGCCCCCTCCCCGGTACCCCACTCGGGAATCATTTAGAAGTGTTTTTCCCCGGGGGAGCGGTAGTCCCCGGGCCGGCCGGCCGCGACCGCTCGCCGCCGCGCCACGCCAGACAGGCGGAAAGCGGCCGATCCCCGCTGCGGGGTGCTGGGGGGGGGTCCTGCACCTTGCTCCGAACGCCAGGGGCGGGGAGAAGAAAAGTTTCGGGGCCCACGCGTGCTTCCTCGGCAAAGCAGCTGCCGGCGGCCAGGCCTTCCCCGCCGACCCCTCCCACGTGGGTCCCGCGGGCTGCCTTCGCGCGGGGCCGCGGCACCTCGGGGGCTGCCAGCAAGCTGCAGCCGGCCGGCACTGCCAGCACAACACACGGCTTTGTTTTCCACCCGTCTGCTAAACTCGTTGTGTCTAACGGAGCCGGCGGAGCGGGGCGGCAGGAGGGGAGAGGGGGCGGGAAGGGGCAGCCGCCGCCAGCAAACAACTTCCCCGACGGTTTGTTTACATAGCAGGTGGAGCTGCCGTCCGCCGCGACCCAAGCGCCCGCTTCGCCGGGGACCGGCCGGGGGAGGCGCGGGCGGAGCGGGGCACGGCCCTGTGCATCCCGCCTCACTTTTTTTTGTTGCCATTCCCCCTCCACTGCTTCCCCCCCACACCCCCCGCGTTATTAGCACTTCTGTGCAGGCCACTCTGCGATCATGTGAGGAGGGCTCTCTCCGTACTCCCCTCTCTCCAAAGCAGCCGGTGTGTGCAGCGGCGGGGTTTTCTTTTCTCTTTTTTTTTTTCCCTTCGTCTTTTTTTTTTTTTTTTTTTTTCGCATTCCCAACAAAACACATACACACAGGCGGCACACTCCGCACACGGCCGGACCCGCACGCCGGGGGAGGGAGCGCGGCACCGCCAGCGCCAGGCAGCACCAGCCGGCGGGAGGGCGCGAGGCTCCGCCGCCGCTCCGCGTCCGCGGAGGGCCCCGCGCCACCCGCCCGCCCCGCGCCCCCGGCCCGCGCGGCGGCTCCGCCCGCAGGGACTCTGCATGTGCGCGGCTAAGCGCGGTTCCGCTCGCCCTTTCTCTCAGTGTCAGCTCGCCGGGACGCCCTGCACGGTGTCTGCTCCTGGTAAGTGCTACCCCCCATCCCCCCCGCCCCGCACACCCGTCCCCTCCTCCCGTCGCTCCCCGGTGTGACTTGCTACTTCCACCCGCTCTCCCCCCGCTCCGCTGCCGCTCACTGACTTGCCGCCGCGGGAAAGTTTGGCCGCGGCCGGCGCGGCCGCAGCAGTGACATGTGTCAGGTCTCTCGGCACCCAGTGGCACCTCTCCCAAACAGGCACGGCCGGCGGGGGGCGGAGGGCGCGCTCGGCGGCTGCCGGTGCCCCGGCCGGAGTTAGGGCCGGGCCGGCCGCGGGAGCGGGGCGGAAACTTCCCCCAAAATCACCCGGGGTGGCCGCGGGTCGGCGGGACCGCCCTCCCGCCGCGCAGCGCCGCGGACCCTCCCGCCCCCCCGCGTAATTGAAAACAAACAACCTGTAGCCTCTCCGCACGGGAACTGAAGTGCGAGGCGGAGAGGGCTCGGGGCCAGGCTGCGAGAGAGCTTGTGCAGGAGGCTTGGCTGCCCGCGGCTCCCCATCTCGTTTGTGTGGAGTTGATTTTTTTTTTCTTTTCCCTCTTTTAATTTTTTTGTTTTGTTTTGTTGTGTGTTTTTTTTTTTTTCTCCCGAGACCTCCCCAGCAGACAGCCTGGGTGAAGAAACGTGTCACGTTTCTCCTTTGTGTGCTGCCTGCCCGCCGGAGGGAGAGGCGCACCCCAGCCCCCGCCTCTCCGCCCGCCCGCCCGCGCGGAGGGGCCGCTGCCGCCGCCCCCTCGGGGCGCCCCGCGCTGTGCGGCCCCGGGGCGCCCCCGCTGGCGTGGGAGGGGAAGCGCAGAGGCGACGAGGTGCCCGTGGGGTCGCGGTGCCCCCCGGCGCTATTTGGGCTGAGCCGGGAACAGTGTTGTCCCTCTACCAAAGACAAAAATTGCCTAAACCCAAGAATTAATAAATAACGATGTTGGAGCTGCGGGGTTCCGGAGGTGGCCTCCTCCGTGCCTGGTACGTAGGGGCCTTCCTTTAAAATTGGCTTTTGAAATTGAAAAGGGCTGCGGTAGCTGGAAAGTTTGGGAAGTGTGATTGATTTTGAGGAGAGGGGATTGGCGGCGGCTCCAGCTGTGGAGCGGGATAGGCTTTGCCATGCCATCGGGAGTGCCAGGGCAGCCACGGGAGGGAGGGCGAGCGCCAGCTCCTCTGCTCCGCGTTGTGCTGCTCCGAGCGCGGGTGCGCAGGCGGCAGCGCTCTTGGCCTCCCGTGATCTGCCGGGAAGCCTCTGCCGCCCGTCGAAGCCTGCACGGCCAAGGTAAAGGCAGCCCGTGAGCCGCTCTTGCTCTTTCCCGCAGTTCGGGTCGTGCTAGGTTCGGCGGGCAGCGGGCTCGTGTCCCAGCGCAGCCCCCGGCCGAGAACACTTGCGAGCGCTGGTAAGGTCCCGGGATGGAGCTCCCGGAGAGAGGAAAAGCCCGGGCTGTGGACAGGCAGGAAAACATTCATCTAAGATTTGCGAGAGTAGTCCAGACAGAAAGCAGGCTGCTGGTACATTCTCCTGGAAAAATAATCTCAAAAGTAACTACCCTAAATTTATGGCATTGTTCTCTCTTAGTAAAGAGCGCAGAGCCGCAGATGGAAAAACAGACAGTACCCTCTACCAGGGAACCACTTCTACTTGTAAGAACTTTTACTTGTGTATGTACTTACCGAGAGAAACACAGAAGTTCCCCTTCCAAAGAGGATTTCCCCTGATCTTTTCCGTGCATTAAAACCCTTCTCCAAACTAATTCTAGTGAGTGGGAATCTTTCCATTGACATCAGTAGGAATCACTCCATTGACTCCACAGGCTTTCGTCAGGCCCTTGGAAATTTTGTTACAAATATGGGACTTGGAAGTTGGGCTTGGTGTCGATATCCCCATATTAATTTCAGGAGGGTGGTGGGAGAGAAGTCAGAGACAAAGTTTTAAGAGAATTTGACAGGTTTAAATTTTTTTTTCTGCGTACTAGGTAATTTAAAACCATTAAGGAAGAACACTACTGGTAGTAATATTACTCTAAAGAAAATATGATTAATTATTAAATTGGTTTCTCTAATGCTACACTAAATCCTTTTGAGATATGGTTTTATATGTTCAAATCAGTATTTTTTTAATATAAGTTTTTTTTCTGACTATAATAATTTGCAATGTAAATGCAATACTTAAAAGTCCCCTATTTTGTGGTAATTTGCTGTGTTAATGTAGTTCTTACAAAGTAGTAGTGTTCTGTAGCATTTTTGTATACTTAAATCATTCATTTAAGTACTCAGAATAGTAGATTTCTAAACGGTTGAGAGAAAGGAAAGAGTGTTTCAAATATGGCATTTCCAAAATAATGTAGTAACCTTCATGCCAATCGATAGGTAACTTAGTGACATACAAAAGTCATATAATTAGACATCCTAATTTATTCTGTTAATATGTAACACATGAAACACACTGCTTCATGTGAGGCCTTGTTGGTGTAGGCTTTAAGGTTTAAAAGTAACCTTACTCAGAAGCTTAAGCAGAATCAATTATATAAATATTTGTGTATTTCTTTGTTTTTAGTTTAACCGCAGTGACCCTTACGTTGTGTCACAAGATCTTTGCTATAGTGCAGTGTTTATAACATTTGAGAGAGGAAAAAGCCTACATGATTTGTAGTTTTCTATTTAGTGAAGATTTGTGTAAAATGACCAAAGAGAGTCTGTAGGGAACAACCACATTAGAAGTTTTTATTAATGTGAGGAACAGTAAAAGAAGTATATCAAATTCAGGACATTTTAATTAGTGTATACATGGTACTATATTGAAGCTTCACTGTGGTTTATACAATTGTCAGGTGAATAGCTTCATAGGTTTTTGAAGTGACTGTTGGTCTTTTTTTTCAGTAATCATCTGTTGCTTATACATTTTTAAAATGCTTTCTGTAACAGAATGTGTTGGAACCAACATTTTAAGATTAAAGGTGTATTTGCTTAGAAATATTCCTATCAGATTTCATTATATTTTTTGGAGAAGTTCTTGTTGGACTAGAATGTATTTTAAAAAAACCCCTAAAACTCTACTATAAGAATTTTTTTTGACTGATTTACGAGAGCTAGAATAAGCTTTTTGTATTCTGAGGAATATACCTGATTCAGCATTGCATGCACAGGAGTTATTCAAGGCTAGTGGGCTGAAAACAATAGAAAACTTCTGAGATGTGATCCATGTTGTGGCAGTGTTTTGCTGTGTGTCATTGAAAATGTCACTTAACCTCTTTGTTTCTCATCATTGAAATGTGAGGGCTGGTATTTATCTATCTTTCTGATAGAGTGATTAATTAATATTTCTTGAACATTGAGTACTCTTTTGTTCCATTTCTATATTTACCAGGTTTATTTTGGTGGTTGAAAATTAATGGTGCATGGGAGTCATCATGTTTTTTCTTTGTGAGTGAGATCGTGAAGAGGTCACTTGCTCATAGGAATTGAAAATTATTTAGGACATAGGTCACTGAGAAGTACCCACGGAATGATTTTGACTGGAGAAAATTTCAAATCATGATCAAACTGAAAAATGCTATCAACTTTGTTACAAAATAATATTTTTTTTTTACACTGGGACCGATTACTCTTTTTAAATTTTTTGACAGCTAGTAGGTCTAGAAGTAATGCAAATTATCTATATTTTTTTTTCACAGCTGCTGTAGCATACCTCCTCAACTAATCCTTGTTAGAAGAAATATTTGTCATTTAGATTCCCGTTCCCTGCCCTGTTTTGACTTGAAATCTTTCTTGATCCTATGTGTAAAGTAGTGGCACCAGAAAAACAGAATAAAAGATGAAATTATAGAAAAGCTTATCTGTAATAAACTAACCTCTTAAAGTTAATCTTAAAACTGCAGTTCATTGTTAGTTGTTTGAAGGTTTTCTTCCACATTTGTTCCTTCACAGAATGAGCTCAGTTATTGTAATAATTACCAGAAGTAGCTTTAAACTTAAATTTCCAAACTTCTACATTAGCATAAAACCAAGGAGCAGTCCAACACATATTATCTAAAACTGATGATCTTTTTTTTCTCCGTCCTGAAGTTATCATTAGTTTAATCAAACTGAATACTTGCAAAAATCTTTCAAAATGTTTACTGCAAATTATAAGAGACATCTATTCTTTGTTGCAAGATTTGCATCTGTTTCGGCTTTACTGCCTTTTTTTTTTTTTAATCCTCATTTCTGAGAGGTTTGCGTTTTAAGGGCAAGATGATGTTTTATATCAGAAAGCTGGATTTGAAAGTGCCAGCAATAGCTTGCCTATGCTGTCATCACTGAAGTAGCTGAAAATAATCTCTTTAATGAACAGTTGCTATGATGCTTATTGGTTCACCAAAAGTGTAGTTTGGGATGGTGTTAGAAAGTAACACTAGAACTCTTAGGAGTGAGTTATGTGTGGAATTGTGTTTAATATCAGGATTTCAGTTCCTAGTCTAAGAAAAATAAAATCAAAATATTAAGCACATTGTCTTATACTATTAAGTATCTTAAGTCTTTTTAATAAATTGCACAGGTAGTTTAGGAGAGAGAATAAGAACATTGTGGTTTTAACTTTATGTCTGGTTAATCAGTTATTCCTTTTCCATGCAAATAGTCATCACACATCCGTAGCTGGAAAGGGTTTTGCTGCAGTTTGTTTTTTATTTAACTATATGCGTTAGTCAGGCTGGCTGCCGAAGGCAGAGCCTATTTCCTTGGGTACAGAGGACTGTACCCTCTGCATGCCCTGAGTGGGGGTGTCTCTTCTACTGGGTGCAGAGGGTTTCGCTATAGGTAACACAGATGACTTTCTAAGTTATCAGGCTGAGGAACAACAAGCAGACAGCTTTAAGGGTCAGCCAGCACCTTCACTCAAAGTGCAGAAGGGAGATTTTCTGCCCTGCCCACCCTTCCACCCGCTCACTGCTATGTGATGGCCATTCTGGGGTGGAAGGAGTGACTACAGATCTCCGTCATACAACCTCTTTGAGGTTCACAGACTGGCTTTTGGCTTGCCTCTAGAGCTTGCTTCTTCCTCCTTCCTATGGGCATCAGGTGCTGAAAGTGGGTGGTGGGGTCTCTTTTGAGAAGTTACCAGCCCATTGGTGGTTGCAGGGTCCACAAGGACAAACTGTAAGTCCTTTGCTCAGTGAGCTGGTCCTTTGGATCGCTGCAGTGCATCAGACCACGGTTGCAAATTGCATCATATCAAGTATTCCTGTAAGGTGCTGATCTTAGTCTTGTTTCAGCTAGTTTGCCTCCAGGATGTTGTGAGGATGACTGAGATTCCTGCGGGCCTGTGTGAACCTTGGCCCAGTGGGAGATACTCTTTACCACTGGGCCCAAAAGTAGAAATTCATTTGAAGAGTGGTGTTTTGAGAGTAGGGGGTACATTGATATATATATAACTAGAAAGTTGTTGGGGTTTTCTAAGCACATAATTTAATGGAATAAGTATTTTTACATTGTTATATTGTCACAAAAAAAATCCTATATCTTTTAAGATTGAGTTTAAGTTGATGATCTTATTAAAATATTTTTTTTTCCTTCTCAACATGAGGTGTATTTTGCAACTTTGGTCTGAATTTGTCTCCTAAGTAAATCCAAATTCTGATTTACTCCACATTCAGTTTCTGTGTTTCAACCTAAACCAGCACGATAGATATTATTGAAATAATAATTAATTATTTTATGTAATTTGAAACTATGTATTTGATATAATTTGACTAATTAAATTTTTGATGTATCTATATGTTAAAACAGTCTGATCTTGATGGATATTGCCACCTTGATTTTTTGGATCTGTCCTTTCAGAGAAGGAACGGGAATGTCTGTGTAAATTTAGCTTATTACACTGTTTGTAATTTAGTCTGAAAAAATAAGAAACTTGTGTTTAGAGAAACAATCTCAGGGTTGCCAAGCTATGTCAAATTAAATGCTTTCTAAAGTATCTGTCAGATGTTGATTTTGAATTTGCTCAGGAATGGTGAAGAAAATTTAAAAGAGGTGAAATCTCTAAATACCATTTAAACTTTGCCATGCTGTCTGTGCCATGTGGTAAAAGATTTACTCACAATTACATTGTTGATTTTTCCCTTTGTGAGTCTTACTATTGATGTTGAGGAGACATATTGTTCTTCTGAAATTGTAATGCCCCAAGTAAAACAAGGGGTGGGTAATATCTGTATAATAAAACCTGTAGTTGACATTTAACTACTTGGAAATTAGATCAGAAACTGTCAAATTTTACAATGTACAAATAATATAGAGGAAAATTTAAGGATTAGTAGTGGAAAGCCACGAAGAGCTTTGCAATGGAGAGGGACAACACAAACAATGGAGAGTTGGGGAGTGCTGTGGAAAAAGGCCAGAGAAAACATGTGGCTGGCCAGGAGCCAGCAAATGTGCAGGTAGCGCTGCCAGGACATGGGCAGCTGCTCAGAAAATAGGGGCTCAGGTTCTTAGAAGAAAGAGCAATGTGATTTTCATCTGATGCCCAATATAGAAAATAAATGTTTTCACCTTCACTTCTTCTCTGGGAAGAAATAAAGAACTTTTTGCATGTCAGTTTTACACACATGGTCAGACACAGCTATTGACAGGCATAGGAGTTACATCAGGTGATACTGGCCCCAATTGAGGCTGCTATTTTTTAAATATTAGATCTTGTTAGTTCCAGTGTGTGTCTTTGGAAACTTATTTGTTAGTTGTTGCATTGAAAGTTGATTTTTACTTCCCGAAAAAAAGTATAATCTTCTTAGTGTGACAGAGGAGGGACAGAGGTCTTTTGAAGATAAAGAGGGAAGAGAACCATCTAGAAAACAGAGGCTAGTGTCTTTTAGACTCTAAAACACAGTTAATTGAAATATTTATGATTCAAGGCACTTCTCTGTGAGAGAACACAAACAGGATTGTGGTTTCATTGCAGTACTTACAGTATTCTCATGACCTAAAAATGAAAACACGAAAACCTAATGCAGTCAGGTGTGCACAGACTACAGAGATACACGTATCTGCTGAACTGTTGTACTTTTCAAATGTGTCAACATTTTCATCTTTGTGGAATAACATCTTTAATTCAGTAAGGAATAAATAACACTATGTATACAGCAGGGTGAATATAAGAGAAAGTGTGCTGAGGACTCCTTGATATGTGGCAAAAATCGTTCTTCATTAAAAGTCAGTTAGTGGAATGTATGGGTGCTAAACCTATAAAAATATTAGGATGGAACTTTGCTGAAGATCATTATGCCTTTGTGCAGAAATTCATTCAGACCCATTTATTACCAGTCTTGAATGCATTTAAATTACCTTTAATGTTATGATGATGCTAGTCAATTGTTCTCAGTACACAATAACTGTTCGGCTGTACATTGAAGAATATGTATGGTCAGTGATTCAACAGATAACCATATTGAATATACAGAGGAAGTTTCACATGGTATCAGTAACTCCTTGCACGTTCTTTTGCTTAAGAAGAAGAATTAAGTCTATTGGGACAGAAACTTTAATATATTTTGTGTTTAATTCTATTTTAAATTTATAAAGGAGTTAAAAGTGTGGTTAGCTTTGGATGTTCTGGATCTGTTCTTGGCCCTCACTTTATTATCAACCAGGAAAGGGTGTGAAGTATACTTGAATTACCAGAAATGTAAATCTTGTGAATTACAATATGGAAACCTTTTAAAAATGTTGGTTGAGGGTTTTTTGTTGGGTTTTGTTGATTTTGCATCTGAGAGCCAGATCATGCTCTCGAATCACAGAGAAGCCAGAAGAATGGTAGAACTGCCCAAACATTTGCATATAGCTTCAGGACAGTGCTGGGTGAGGAAGCTGATGATCAATCCAGTGTTTCTTCTGTGAAGCCATGCATCTTTGGAAGTGGTGTGGATTTGTGTCTGTGCCTGCACTTGTGTCTGCACAATGTCTCAGGGCTCCTTTCTTCATCTGCAGCTTTTCAGGAAGGAGACCAGGGCCTTCAGAAACAAAATGAATGTATCCACATATATTGACTGCATCTCAGGCTATGGGACAGACAACACTCTTAAGAAGAGTGCAGTTAGTCCTTGGTTATAACAGTGAATGCCTTGAAACAGTGTGTTTGAGGAGTGTGATTCTCCTAGGCAGTAGATGACCATGCTGATGAGTGTTTTACAATATGAACAAGGTGTTTAAAGGGTTGTGGTGGAAAAACCTGGTCTTCCAGTCTTCCTTCAAAAAATGAGGGAAGTGTGCTTTCAGACTAGGTTTGCATTTGTTTCCAGACAACGTGTGGCTTGCGGCATTGGTGTCTTACTGTGCTCCAGTTTCAGATTGTCCCCTGAGGTGGTCATGGGGTCTAGGGGTGCCTGGACTGGCAGTGGGTTCTGGAGTGGTGAGTGATGGAGTGGCTCTATCTGCTGGTAACAGCTTACCACCTGTCAGGACTCTACTTAGATTGAGCTTTCTGGCTCCTGTGGCATGCAGATGCTCTGCTTGTGTCTTGACCAGTCTCATCCTTCAGGGGAGGACATGCTTAAGACAATGGCCATATATTTCTGTTGAAAAATTCAAGACGTTTGGCACTAATCTCAAGCTTTCTGAAGCTGATTTGAAGACTCTCTTTTTTTGGCTTAGGCACCAAGGTTGGTTGATGCTTTCTATGAGTTTGTATGTGCCTGTGCAAAACAGGTTTATGAGGCTGAGGAGTTACCAGCTACTTAGCTGTTCTTCAAGGCCACCTAGAGTGAGAATGGTGATGAACTGCTTGTGCATATTTAAACCAAAGCCATGTCTTTTCAGGTTTTCTTTCAGTACAAGTTCTAATACCAATGGTTTCATAGGCCCTGAAGCAATTCACCATGAAGATGAAAAATCCATATCCAAAATGAATTTTTCATAACATTTAAATATTTTGAGGGATTCACTTTCATTTATTCACAAAATAGATCTTAAAAAGTACGTCAGTCAGGTACATAATTTGGGAGGATTGCAAGACATTCCTAAAAAGATGAATGCAAAGACTTGTTTTACATCAGTGGTGTCCAACCTAATCAGCCAGGCATGGCAGCCAGGCATGTGTGAACTTTGTCAAGAAAGGGTATGGCTATTGGTTGGACCTTCCTCTCACTTCTTGAGAGGAATTATTTGATTGTCCCTGCAAAGCCTGAGAAAGGTGGCAGATGGAGAAAACCATGTACTTGACCAGTCCTACTGAGCTGCAGGCTGAGCACTCGCATTTTAAATCTTTGTGTGACTCGGTAGAAGAATACATCTATATTATTTGATTATGTGTAAAAGTGGAACCTACTGTCCTGGACTTAACTAAGGTGCTATTTTTAACCTATGTTTCAGTGCCTGTCTTCAGTAACTGTAATGAAATTTTAAACTGAAACTATTAGCTTTATTATACATAGGTACCTGCACATTTTGTGAATCAATAATACCAAACCTCTAATTATACTTATGTATAATTTAAAAATAATTTTATAAATACTCTTCAGTACCCAATGACTGACATTTAGGTCTTTGTTCCTAACACTAAATTGCTATCAGAATGGGGAAGACACCATTTTTTTCAAGTCAGTGCTAGGCATACACATTTGAATTGCTTCAAATTCACTTATCAACAAAATTTCCTTTAGCTGAATTTCTCTTCATCTAATACCCAGATGATGAGTTGGAGCATAATGTGACCAGAGACTATTAAAAATATCTTTCTCACTGTCACCTGCAATATTACCATAATTGGAACTAAGGAGTCTACAATTGCACAATATTTATGTTGCAATCCAAACTGACACAGCCTGGAATGCTGTGGTAGCAAAACAAGACACAGACCCAAGCCTCACGCTGTGTGCCTGGGAGGGAGTGAGCTGCTCCTCTTGGAGATCTCCTCCAGCAGGGACGTCCCAGGGGTCCCCCTGCTTCTCTGTGGACTGGGGAGACCAAGGTGGCGAGGTAAGTGCTGGCAGCCTGGCTGCGGAGAGCAGTGGCTGGTGGTGGGTGTAGGTGATGCTTTGGGTCAGGCTGCAAGGGTGGCTGCTTTGCTAAGATGGGGGGCTGTGGTAAGAGATTGCTCCTTCTTTGAAGCCTTCTAATTGGGATGGGCTCTTTTTTCTCCTGACATGTTGGGGGCTTCTTTGTTAGGAGGTGTTGTTTGGAAGAAACACTTTTAATGTGTTTACTTTTCTTTGGCGCTTGGAAATATAGAGTCCTTGTCCAGTGTCACTTTTAGTGCCCAGATCGCTGTAGTCACAGTGAAACCAATGCTTTTCCCTGCTGCACCTCTGGTAGGCTCTGCAACAGCTGATGAACTTGATCTGTTGCTCATGGCCTTCACTGGCAAGCGAGGTTCAGTATATTTGCCTTTGACTGACATGCTGAGATCTATGGCCGTGACATATCTGGTCAACTCTTTAAGCCTTTACCTTTAGCATTACTTTAACCCCTCAGGGCTCAGCTGCTTGCAGCATTTAAAGCATGGCAAGAGGTTTTATAGCAGAGATTTGACTCAGCAAGACTTGAGCTACATCTTGCTGAAGATATGAAATACAATTTGTAGCTTATAATTGCTGCCTAATATGATCTTGGACCCTTACTTAAAATCCATTTAACTGATACTGTACTTTCTTTATAGGGTTATTATTGGGAGCCAACCTTTTCTTGTGTTGTGGTTAAATGTACAATGTAATAAAGGTGTTTTCTAATGTGTTTAAGAGTTGGAAGATGTGTTAGAGGTAACCTTTATGCAGAGAGTTTTATATAGTTGTAGTAAGGAGAACAATATTAAAATCCTGAACATTAGTACCATCTGAATGTAATTTGTTCTCATTCTGTTTTGTGTGTGCCTGCTAGTGGAAGATGGTACAGTATTTAAAGAAAAATCCATGTTGTTCTCCAGTATCTTTCTTATAAGTAATTATTAACCTAGTGCAAATTACTGTCTTCAGAAATTTGTTGAACTTTGATGCATACAAAAATACAAAAAGTGTATTAGATATAATAGATAAATCACAGTGTTTTCTTTTGGTTTCAAGGAGAGGAAACTAAATCCAAAATTTCAGGCATAAAACTGAAATCAGAAATCTTTACTTTCTTGTTTAACTTCTGATAAACAGGTATGGCCCAATGTCTACTGGATGTCTCCAGGAATCACTAGCTTATAAGAGATTTAAAGATTTATTTTCCCGAATGACACTTTTGATCTAGGGTTATTAGTTTGTCTGCGTATGATTGCCTTATAGAAATGCAGGTTTGCTTAGAGTTGTAAGGTAAAATGAAGTATTTCTTATATTTTTTTTCTTAACCAGATACCTAAGTATATATGTAGAATTTGGTATACGTGGAAAGGATTTCAGAACTTGCCTCCCTGTGCCCTTCTTGAAACGGCTTTAAACAGTTGTGAAGGCAATCATAATTTCATACCACAAAAAGGGTCAGAAAAAAAAAAACCCAACCCCCTGAAAGATGAGTGTCATAAGTGTGGACAGCCTTTGTTTGGTTTTGTATTTTCTTTTTTCCCTTGCTAGTGTAGAAAACTCTTTCCCACTGTTCAGCATATTTTTTTTTCCTCCCCCCACTTTTTTTTTTCCTCCCCTTTTACCTCAAGGGGGCATTGTGGGTTGGAGAGCTGGAGCAGGTTTTGCATGTCAGGCATAGAGCTGAAAAATACTTATTTTTCTTATGTTCATTAAACTGCTGTCAGAGCTGAACACATCCATACGCGTGTAGTGGGCAAGAACATCCATACGAGAAACAAACATTGTTTTTTATCTTAAGTAGGTGGGGAAGGGGGCAGCAGTCATGACTTACGGTATTGAAAAATTAATTGGTCTTAACGTTGTAAAGAATGATGATAATGTAGACGTAGTGCCTTCCTGAAATTTATAAGTATAATTCTTGGCTCAGATGTAAACTTCTTGTGGAACTTTATGATAGAGTTGCCTAATCTCAATGCAGTAAAGATAAGTTCATTAATGGTTATGAGGTGTTGATATAATTAAATAGAGAATGCCAGTAAATTACCTTCTGAAGTTGAATGACTGTAAACTCTGGTCTTCTAATTTAATCCATCTACTGCTTCCCATTCACTTGCTGAAAGGCTTTGTAGACTGAGAAATTAGCCCTACTCCAGGGACAGTAACTGTGAGAACTAAGTTGGATTCTCTTAGGGGAGAGCCTTGGATAAGGACTAGAAGTGTTTCCTTAATATAAGTTAATACTGGATGGGAAAAGCAGAACAGAAACATGTTTTTACATTGCTGATCATATTCAGTGATTACTGTGTTTCTCACTAACTGCCTGGATTCTGTGCCAGTTTGTGGCAGCCCTGAAACTTGCACAGAAGGAAAATTAAGAAGCTAACAACCCAGTGAAAAAGATACTGTTGATATGAGAAAAATTAGCTAAGTCCATTTCTTTGGCTGGTGTTGCAGTATTGCTCACATCTGGCTTTTGGGTTGATATAAACAAATGTTATCATTCTCTCAGTAGACAGTGCATTTTCCTTGTAAATTATTTAAGTGTGTGCAGAAATTATTTCTGTAGAGAAATTAGATACCTCTGAAATTAGCCTTTCACACAAAGGGTAGTTTAACTGCATGAGGTAAGTGTTCACTCTACACTTTTAACCTGAGCTCTTAAGAACAGAGATGTATGGGAAAATACATCCTTTAGGAAAGTGTCAGTATCTTATCTTGGTGGGTTGTTTCTTTTTGCAAGGTATTCCTCACCTAACACAATTTTTTTCTGTTACTTGCTTGATACTGTATTGAGGTGTAACTGTAGCATAACACTTTGAGCTCTGAAAGGGACTTAGAGTCATAAAAACATTTAGTTGGAAAAGACCTCCAAGATTATAGAGTCCAACCTTTGACCAATCACCGCTTTGTCAGCTAGATCATAGCACAAAGTGTCATGTCTAGTTGTTTCTTGAACACCTTCAGGGATGATGTCTCCACCACTTTTGTGGGGCAGTGTGTTCCAATGCTTAACAACCGTTTTGGTGAAAAAATTCTTTCTGATGTCTGACCTGAACCTCCCCTGGTGAAACTTGAGGCCATTTCAAGGTGAAAGTGCCATGGAAATCCAGTTAAAAAAATAAAAAACCAAACAAACACCAAACCAACAAAACCATATAAAAAAAGAAAAAAAAAACCTGAATGAAAAAAAATCATTGATTGTTTTGATTTCGAGAAAAGATTCTTGTTGCGTTAACCCCCAAATCATCTTTTTGTTTCAATTATAGAAAGAATGGGAATAGTTTCCTTAAAAACCTTCTGGAAGAGACCTGTCCTTTTGGTATTTCCTACAGTGTATCTACAGGCTTAATATGGATATGATATTTGGAAGGTGAAGTCCTACTATTGCTGAAGCCCATCAACTACATTTTGTTGCTTCAAAGCCTTCTGTACATTTTGAGTATAGAGGTGGTGGTTTGTACTGCTTGGTTTGTCATACAAGATTTAAGGGAAAGTGAATTAGCTACTATTCAAATGCTCGTAATTCATTCTGGTATTTTCCAATGCTTTAAAATAAATTCTTTGAGTTAAAGTTACTTCACATATGTGTTCATCTTGTAATAAGGAGTGTGTAAAATAGCTAGTAACTGTATCCAAAGTGCTTCCAGCTCTACTGTGTCATTCCCACAAAACCTGTTTTGCATAAATGAAAATTGTACTTCTTGATTTTACTTGGCAGATCTGAAGTTCTTACTGTAAATACCATTCTAGCAAAGGTAAACTCTCCCAAAGAGACCCCAGCTGTTAGCTGTTTTGCAAATCAATGTGATATACATGGTACTTGTGACTAGACTACTTTGATTCTTGCATCATTGCTTCTTCAGTAGCTGTAGACTCCAATGTAGGCCTGCATTTTTGTTCTTGGTGGAAAGAAATAAAAAAATCCAGCATCATGAATATATATAGTGAATAGCTGCACAAGCTGTGTTTTTTTTCTGTCTTCGGGTTGCAATTTTAACATTTTGAAATCTCTTAAAATTCATTATACTTGAAATAAAAAAAGCCTTTTCTGTGACCATTTGCAAAGTTTTAATTTGTTTTGAGTGCTGCTGTTGATCTAGAGCTTTTGCTCATTTAAGGTTGATTAATTGCTTTTGCCACTTTTGTTTGCAGTTCAGTGTAATCTTGTGCAGACCATTGTAATTTTTTTTTAGTTTAATCTTCTACTGATGGTTGTATATTTGTATGGGATTTTAAATTTTACCACTAATAACTCAAGGATTTAAATAAACAAATAAATAAGATAGAAAACAATAACAAAAGACTACAAACTGAAACAAATGCTTACTGCTGCAGATTTATTTCATGAAACATAATTTCTGCACCTGCTGTAGATCCTATTGTGGAAGCTTTTGTTTTTATATGACTTTTTTTTTAGAAAGAGAAAAAGATCATCCTGCTTTCATTCAAGTATCTTTACTTAAAGCAGATTTAATAGAAACAAGACAAGAATAATAGGCCTATCTCTTACATTGAATATTTTTTAAATGTGTATGCTTTCTCTGATAATTACTATTCACTAAGGCTCAGTACTCTTTCTTTAAAGGATAACTGTTGTCTTACCTGTAAAATGGATGGATGAATGTTGAGACTAAAGTCACTTCATGAAAAATATAAAATACAATTCAGATATGTAGTTGAGGATACCTGTGGCTCATCTGCTTTGCTTCACTGCCTTTCAGAAAACATAGACTGCACCGAGTGCTTGGGTAAGTCACGCTGATACCGTGTGACGTACACTACAAAGGATAATTATCTTACCGATAAGTTACTTGGGTAACTTGGCCCAAGTAGGAGCCCATGATTTTCACCTACAGGATGAAACCCAGTAATGGCTGATGATGCAAAGGAAGAAGGTGTTACAGTTCATCTTTGGAAGTGTCTGACTATGTGCTGCTCTTGGAAGGTAGAAACTTGAAATCCTGGTACACTGCATTTCTCTGCTGTCTCACAAATAGATGTGTGATTGACAAAAAAAGCTATGTTGCCACTATGTAATGGATAAATGGATAATACATAACCTACCCCCAGCATTGGCAGTGTACTAATTTTCACATAGCTACATACATAATGGGCAGAAAAGTTCTGAAATCTTAAGACAGGCCAGATGGAAAATATGTTCAAATTAAAAGAAAAAAAGAGGCAGGAAGAAAGAAATATAATTCTGATGATAATGAAAGGATGAATAAGAGGGGGGAACTTCTCTTCTTCTCCATTTTTTAAGGAGACTAGTTATGGTTTTTGAACTTCTGGGATTATGATGCATTTTCTTTGTTATAGAACTGTCAGAAAACACAAAGGTTATATCTGTGCAGACAGAT
Organism: Myiozetetes cayanensis; assembly: GCF_022539395.1. NCBI lineage: Eukaryota > Metazoa > Chordata > Aves > Passeriformes > Tyrannidae > Myiozetetes > Myiozetetes cayanensis. Next base: position 26,018,194 of record NW_026087521.1, on the reverse strand, counting down.
TAACTTACTTCAAGCTCTCCAAAGTACTTTAAATCATTTCATGTTCAACAGTAAAAAGTCTATAGGTTTTGGAAAAATTAGAGCATTATAGCTGTACCTTATAGCTGTAGCCCTTCTGGACAGACAGGACAGGGCTTTTGGATAAGAACTGTTGGCAAGGCATGTGACACCTTGTACAGTGACAGTGACTTGTCAGGGCTGAGGTGCTAAGCAAGTGTGCCCCTGTAATCAGGCTATGAGATACTTTTGGAAGCTAGAATATGGGTCAAGGAAACCTTCCTTTGCTGTAATCCTTTCTAATCTTTGCTTTTGGAAGTTTTTAAGAGCACTGCTAATGCTGAGGAGTGTGGGTTTTTTTCAAGTTTTCCTTCCTCTTGTGTTTAAAGTGGATCCTAATAGTGGAGGAGATAGTTCTAGAAAAAGAGTATTTTGTCAAAGAAGGAGGGTCCTAAAAATTCTACCTGACTAGAGGTATACCAAAAAGTGAAGAAGCTGCATAAAATACAGTGGTAGTACAAGAAACCACCCCATTTTTACCCAAATGATTGTACAGTGGAAAGTGCCTCATGTCAGCTGAAATGTCAGATGTATCAGGAAAAAGTTAAAGTGGAACTTGATTTCTGTAAGGCTAAAGATTCAAGTAATTTGCTTAGGGATGCAGTAGAAAATCAATCTTATGCTTGAAAGAGGAAATGGTAGCCTTCAAGTCTCATTTCATGTTTTGTAGCTGATTGCCTTTTTTTTTTTTTTTTTTATCTGCCCCCCTGCTTTTCCTTCAGTACTTAGTAATGCCCTTTGGTTAACTCCATTATACCTTTGAAAAACTTCTTGCAAAGCTCAGCTGCTTTGGCTTGTTTGCTGGGTAAGCTTTGCTGATATTATTATAAGTAATAGGATGTGTAAAAACTTCCCAAACCCAGTGTTACAGAATCAGGCTATTAAAACTCAGTACCCTATATGTTCTGCAGTGTGCAAGATTTCCATCCTTTGCAGCTGGGTCTCATCAGAGAAGACTCTAGAACTGCATTGATCTTGCATGCTGCGGGGGAAGTTGGTTTGGTAGGAACACAACTCAGCTTGTGAAAAGAGCAAGAGGGATGGGACACAGTTTATGGTTTGGAGGTGCGTCTCTCATTTTTTTTTTTTTTAATTTATTTTTATTCCACAGGGATAAAAATGTGAGAGAGGGATGTACTGTATTTTTAGATACTGAAAATCTTTGAAGATCTGATTCGTGAGTGCGACTTGAGACTCTTTCTCCCAATTGTGTGTTACATGGTAACAGTTTCCTTGCTTTCGCTTCTGTTTTTATTGGATGGTACTGCTTCATTTCTTCCAATAACTTTGATTTTAGGAATTTAAAAAAAAATAGAAGGAAGTAATACCGAATAATAAGAGGTGAAGAGAACAGTCTTATATTTTTGAAGGTTTTTTTTTTAATAACTTGGAGGTGTCATGAATATTTGTTACTTGCTGGTTCATCAAAAATTTTACAAAGTGGAGAGGAAATATGCCAACTGGTAAAACAAATATGTGATTAAGAAGACAGGAAATGATACTGAGCAATTGAAATAGTATATGAGCCCTTACAAAAAAAAGCATTTAAGTACAAAGAAATACAAGGGGGATACCTCAAGAGATGTTGTTGCTCATTTTACTTTCAGTAGCATGATCCAGATCAAGAAATGTTGCCTCTAAAAAGGTGTGTGTATATTTATGCCGGCTAATCAAGCGAATATGACATTTTATATTTAAACTTGGAATTTATACCCTTGGATGTATAAAGATATATAACTTACAAAGGAATAACAAAGCTAGATGTTTCTGCCTAAATGCCTTCCTTTTTTTTTTTTTTTTTTTTTTTTTGATACATTCTTGAAAAGCTATATGGAAAAGAGACTGTATGGAGAGGAGAAACTTGATGATAGAGAACTGTTGATCCACCTTATGAAAGCCCACTGGGAACAGTGTTGTTTTTAACACTGCAAGTGGTTATTTGCAACAGGACATTTTTAAGGACTTCAAAGTAGGTTTCACTAGGAAACTTCAGATTGTGATTTAAGGACTTTCCTAACGCACACTTAAATTTGTTGAGGGAATTATATGAGCAGTACCTTAGAACCAGGAATATCAGTGTTGGTTTGACCAATAGTTTTTCTTTTGAGAGAAGCAGTAGAGAGCCTAGTGTGCTTATTGACATATCAATATTCATTAACTCCAAGCCTGTCCTTTGACAATGTTTTAGAGACCTGGATGTGAACTGGAAGGCCACCACTGGGTGCAGTGCAAACACAGAACCACTGTGAGTCCCAAACCAGATGTAGGACAATTTACATATGTGGGTAGGAACAAAAGCTAGAAATAGGCAAGGGAAGACAGAAAACCAAGGAGTTATCATAACATATCAGCAAATAATCAGTTTCAAAATTTTCCATAGGTCTCCTGCCAAAGTAGTTTGAAAGAGGTTAATCGATTAGTCTTGTGGACGTTCACAGTCATGTGAGGTGTCAGCCTGGATAAAAAGCCTGAAGACACTTAATTGAAAAAATAACACATAGATGATGGAAGCTGGCAGCCTGGATGTAAAGGAGAAAGGAGTTTTCCTCTAGATATGGAATGAGAGATGATAGGTAGCCTTTGACGTGGAAGATAAGTGATTAATATATAATGGGATACTGGATTTATGTCAGTGGAATGAGATTACATTTGTCAAGATTAGAACAAAAGATAGGAACAAGATCTGAAATAAGAGCAATGAGAGTATAATAGCTGTACAGTTTGAGAGAAGGGTAATTTAAAGGTAGTTTTTGTAAAGATCCTACAATATTTGCATGTAAATCTTTTGGAAATATGTGAATCTGGACCTAGATGCTTGTGTCCAAAGACTGAGAGAGATATGTCCCTGTTTTTGGCCTAAATGAATGGTAATACTGCTCAAGGAAGGAGGCAAGAAGAATGCTAATTAGAGGAGAGTATACACTGTCTTCTAATGGTACAAAATTATGGTTCAGCTTAGAGCAGCAGTGTGCTGTTAGTGATAAGGGGAGAACAACCTGCCCCAGATCAGTGGCAATTTGGTGGGGTCCATAATCTTTTTGAGGTCCTCCTTTACCAGTTCTCTTGTGGAAGAGGATCTTTATAAAGTTCTTCAGATGTTATTGTTCTTCGCTATATCACTCTTTAGTGCCAGCATTTGCAGCCTACGGTTATGCTGAAAACGTATCACACCACTGTTGAAGAATTACATGTTAATGCAATTGTATTAATACACATAGTATGTAATGTATGTATTAATACTCATAGTAACATGCTGAAGTATTAAGCTTTTCAGAGCCGTAATTGACTTGACTGCATTGCTTACCAGTAGTTATGAAGATCAACCAAGTTGAATGCCAGTAGAATTTCTACCATGGACACTTATTTTACGTGTATAGAATTTATTCTTTCTACTGGGAAAAATGTTTTGAAAATTCTTAGGCAAATCATCTCTCTCCATATACAATGTCAAGGTATTTCATTTGCTTGTTTATAGAGAGATAGAGGAGACAACAATACTATATAGTTCCTTTTTTTTGACCTCCACCCTCATCTCTCTATGGATGTCCTGAAACAGCCAGGTCTGGGCCAGTTCTGATATTTGGGTCTCTCATGTTGCTTTTGCTATCTTTTATTTCAAATGCAAAATGATGGAGTAGAGTAATGTGAGATAGGTCCAAAATACTGTGAGGTTCCTTTTTTTTTTTTTTTGATTGAGGCTTTATGCTAGAATAGAGCAAATATTGTACTGAAGTTTGAAACTGATTTTATACCTTTTTACTTTGGTCAGATCCGTTGTATATTTGTTAAAATTATCTTCAGTTTTGTTTTTTTTCTTAAGAATTTCCCTTTGGTGTGTTTCCATCTGAACTGTATTAGAGGAGTCTAAAAAGTGGACTTTTTTCTCTTTGCTTGCAGACTTCTGACTACATCTGCCCTCTGACACCCCACCAGAGATCGCTAGGTACAGTGCTTTGGGATTCCTGACAGAGGATTCTTGCTAATCCCAGTGAGAGTGTTGCTGTGCCAGTTCAGTCACTGAGGACTGCTTGATTACCTCCCCGCTGCCCATTGTCCTTTTTTCAAGTCCTGAAAATTGTTCGTCAGATTTATCACTGCTTTTTAAGAAAGTCTTCATGAGCATGACCTGAGGTTTTACAGGAAATCTTGAAATAAAAGTAATAATATTGTTATACATTCTCTCACATTCAGCCACACATGCTATCACAAAAGTAGCCTTGAAGCTGTTTTAGTTTTACAGCAGAGAGTGTTTCTTTTCATATCAGGTAATCCGATCTGCTGGGGTTTTTTCCCCCTTGGCTTTGAAAACATACCTTTATATTAATAATCCTGGAATTTGTGCTGAAAGTTGATTGCTCTAGTAGCTGATTGGTATTCGGTGACACTAAATAAAAGCTCAAAATTTTCCTTTTTCCTTTTCCAATATGAAATCTATCAATGTGTATTTTTAGAGTTCACCATTAGTGGATGTATAATCTTTGTGGCTGCTTTTATTCTTGGCCACTGGGAGTTTTGCTACCAGCAATAAAAGACAACCTCCATGTTGTACTGCACAGTATAGATATTGTAAATTTTGGTCTTGCTTTCCATTGATCTGGGTTGCCATATGGGAATCATATTCAGCTGATCTTTATTTCCTGAGTCAGAAATTCTGTTTTACCCATCTTTGGGGCTTTCAGCATTTATCCTCAGTGGGCTGTCAGGTATTGCACATGAAAGGAAAGGTTCAAAGGCATATAAAGAAGGTTCAGGTCTGAAATGTTTACTTAACACTGTATTTTTTTTTTCTTTTTACAAACATTTTCCAGACTGGAGGATCAGCATGAAACCTTAATAAATTTTAGACTTTTTCTTCTCTATTATGAACATTTTACACATACATAATTTTGGTGTAGCCTGGAACACATCAACTGTATACTTGCTAGTGTAGGTTTGCCAGCAACAATATTAACAGAATTGCAATTATTTTTTTTAAGTTAATAAATTATTTTTCTTGGAGGACTATTTCATTTCATTTCTGTTTTTGTTTCTGGAGCTGCCTCTAACAGACTGCCATTGTGCTACAGAGAAACCTGAAATTAATTGACTATGCAGCTTTTGATTAATATGATTTTAAAAATAAAGGTACCATCCTTTCTCTTTACAATGTCATTCCACTGAAAGAAATGAATTTGAGGGAAAGTGAGAAAGAGCTTGTTGTTGCTCACTTGTTAAGGTACTACCACCGATGAAGGAAACAGTCACAATGTTAACAGCTTTTGTGCCTTAAAGATGTAATCTTTTGTGAAACAAATACCTAAAATTCAAGGGATTTTAATCACTTGGGGGCAGTGATACAGAGGCTCTATATCCTATTAGTGTATTTTGGTTTTTTTTCTTTCTCATTTGTACTGAAGTGTATTAAAGACCTAGCATACTGGAGTGTGTCTGATGTTCCACTTCCATCTTCAGTATATCTCATTTTCCTTTTCTCTTTATCAACCAAGGAAATAATCAGGGATCTTGATAACCCTTACTATATTTGTTTTCTTCTGGCCTCTTTCTTATTCTTTACCAAAAGGATATAGAACACTAGGATTGACTCAAAGTGACTATTTTTGTCTAGAAAAGGTGTATTTTGGGTGTACCTAGGGTCATATTTTGTTATTGAGGAAATGGAAACAGAGGAGAAAGAGTCAATCGAAGACTGAAAGGAAGGTGGTGGTTCCCCCATATCTCCTTTACCTTTCACACAGCAGCAATCAAGAATAAAGCTGTTGAGGAACTGTGCTCTCTCACAGAGACCTAGACTCCCAGTTCTGCTCTTCTGGACTTGCATGGCTTCTTAATCATGAAGTTAGGCTGCAGATTTAGCTCACTGCTTAGTGTTCAGTCATGTCTACCTCCTTTTCTCACTCTGTGCTCCATCCAGATAAGCTGGGAATGGCAGCTAGGGAAATGTCGCCTCACAGACAGCTTGTTTTAAGTTGACAGGTTACCGAAGCCTCCAATGGGTCTTCTTTTCTCTTGTCTTCCTTTTTTTGGGTGTTTGTTAGTTTATGTCAGCATTGAAACATTGCACTCTCATTCTGCTGGTTCAACTTTCCTCACTGCAGCAAAGATGGTTATGGCTCCTCAGCTGTACTGGCTTTCTCCTCATGTTGGCTTAAGGCTATGAGACATCTCCCATCCAGTCCTTCCCAGGCTCCTGTTCCACTACTTCTCTTATTTTAAATTGGGAAGAAAGGTAAACCATGATCTTGTTGGTATCATGCAGATGTGTGGATAACTCCTATGACTGGAATGTTGGAATAAAAAGACAGGCAGAGGAGATGAGGAAGGGGTGTTGCCCTCAATGTCAGTGACATTATCCAGAGTGCCTGGAGCTCTGCCTGGGGATGGAGGAGGAGGTGGCAGAGGGTTTATGGGTCATGATTAAAGTGAGGGAAGGGACAGGTGATGTTGTAGTGATGGTCTGCTACAGGGTGGCCAGCCAGGAAGACCAACTGGATGAGACCCTCCACAGATACATAGGAACAGCCTGGTCCTTATGGGGGACTTTAGCCTCCTGATATCTGTTGAAGGGACAACACAGCAGGGCATAAGCAATCCAGGTTGTTCTTAGAGGGCATTGATGGTAACTTACCTTTCCAAGTGATAAAGGAACTGATGACAAGAGGTACTGTGCTGGACCAACAAAGAGGGGCTGGTGGGGAGTGTGAGGCTCCAAGGCAGCTTTGGCTGCAGTGACCATGAAATGGTGGAATTCCAGATCCTTTAGGCAGTGAGGAGAATGCACAGCAAGCTCGCTACCCTGGACTTCAGGGGAGCAGACTTTGGCCTCTTCCGAGATCTGCTTGGTAGAATACCATGAGATAAAGCCCTGGAGGGAAGAGGGGCCCAAGAAAACGGGCTAATATCAGAGGATCACCTCCTCCAAGCTTTGTGAGGTGATTTCCCCCCACATGTTCCTGGTGGGACATCCTTCCTAGGTCCAGATGGAACAAAAACATGTGGCATTTGTTTAATCTTTTGTCACTGGGCTTCTGCCAAGAAAACTGAATGAGAAGTTATCTCTGGTATCTCACAGCTGAAGCTGGGGTCAAAACAATTCTAGATTTTATAACCTTCTATCAAGCACTCCCTAGACAACACTAGAAAATTCACTGAAGTATTACTTGGAATAATGATAAATTGTCATAAAACTCATTGTGAAGTACTGTGAACAATTGTGACACGCCTATTCAACAGATGCATAAAAACTCCAAATGTGTCTTTCTGTGGGGATTTATGTGGATTTAAGATTTTCTCTAAGCTAGGACACTGCACTATCTTGTCAGCTGGTGATACAGTTTTCAGAATCCATACCTTTTGCAAGCTATATATTCAGTACCGCTCGTGTAGCACAACTGTATGTGAGGATATAGCAGCTGAAAATGTAAAGTAGGCAGAACATGCTATCTTTATCTCTGTCATCTCCTCACAAGACTTTGGAATAAGTTTGGTGGTTTTGTATTTATTTTCAGAGTTCTTGGCCTGGTTCCTCATAGGCTCGGGAGTAGAGCCTGTGCTGGATCACAGGGCTTCTCCAGGAAAAGGGAGCTCCCAGTGATGGAAAAGCTAAAGATCCTCTGTGCAGAGTAGAGATGTTGTTCAAGAAGCTTTCTATAAGAAATTAAGACCACCATGATTTTAATCATATTTCACTTCTAATACAAAATATTTTTGAGTATTTTTTTTTTCATTGAGTACATGGGAGTTTATTTGTATGTGTGTTCTTAGAAGAAATCAACTTTCCATTAGCCCCTAGGACAAAATAACCCATGGAAGCAGAAGAGAAAAGGGCTTTAACAAAACAGGACACTCATCTGCATATTTCTCCCTTGTGGGAAGACCAGAAGAGAAACACGTTATGGTGACAGAACGAGGTACATTCAAATTCTGCAGTAATGACCATGATAATACTGCAAAATAGTGTATTAGGGTTAAAGAAACTGCTGTTTTGCAGTAATTATCACAGAAACAATGTTTGTGTAGATCAGAAACATATTATTAATTAACAGGAAGCTGCATCTTAGAAGGTAAATTATGTAGTAGGAGCTGAAGTATAGCTAACTAATAAAAGCAGTATGAAAGAAATTATTCTTTACATGGTGGATAGGAGCCTACTTGACAAAAATATGTGTGATATTTATCTGATTGTTCCAGATCTAAACTTTCTTTTCCAATCCATATATTCATGTTTGGGTAATAATTGTAATCTTGAGAGTGTAAACTTGCTACTGTGATATTTTCCTGATTCTGCTAGTAATCTGGAACACCAACTCTATCCTTATTCCATTTTCTTTATTAATCCTTTTTTAGACACTCATTCTAAACCTAATAATGGTCTTTAAAATTCAGCATTAACAATTTCATTAATGATAACTTTTCTGGCTGGGAAGGGGAGTGTGATGATTGTCAGGAACATCAGCAAGAAGAAAAGTGGAGATTGAATAAATGCAAGATGGGCAAATGGGAAAAGAAAAAAACAGATTTAAGAGGCATAAATATGGTAATTGTAAAGATGAGCATATTTTTACTTTGATGTTAGACCTAACAAGCAGGTAGTGGAAAATTATTCAAAATATAGTTATTTTATTATAGATCATTTTCCCTTCCATACTTTCATTCAAAACATACCACTTTTGATGGCAGGTTATGGGCAATTGATTGTGTTCCTGTACTTGTATGCCAGAGTCAGCACCCAGGAAGGAGTTTGACTCTGTCTGTAAAGTAAGTGTGATGCCTTCTACTTGATTTCATCTTTCTGCTCCCCATCCATGTTTAGCCTACGCTCGCAGCACCACAACTGAACCCTCATTCTATGCTTGTGCTTTATGCTCTTCAGTGCACTGACTGGTTCCAGTCAGTCTTCCAAAGCCCTGACCTCTGTTCAGCTTCTCAGTGTTGCAGGCTGTCAGCTGAGTTGAGTAAACTTGTGCTAATCAAAACAGATAAAAAGCCACAGGAATTTATTAAAGCTTTTGCATTAACTTAAATAATGCACTAAGAAGGAATGGAGTATTAAACAACAAAATCAGATGATAATGAAAGGAATCTGCAGATTTTAGTAGTAATTTTCATGCATCTATATAAATTTTGTTTAATTTTAATAAAATAAAAGTGAATCCCCATTAACTGTAATGAAATAAAATTAAGCTCTCCTTGACTCACATTAGGTAGTCAATCAGCACTATTATTTGAAATCTCATTGAGCTCAGTGTATCTGCAAGGACAACAGAATTGTCATTTATGGTGAGGGAGCTCTGTTGGTAAGAATATAGCAGGACTAGGTCTATTTTATCTGGAAAAAAGGGGTTGCCTATTCATGGGATCCATGTGATGTGTGCTACAGAAGTTAAAATGATGCTACAATTTTTTTTAAGAATCTGTTTTGAATCTGTGTGTTAATACATTAAAACTGCCCTGGACAAGTCATGTTCCAGCTGAAAGTTTGATTAATATTTTTGGGAAAGATGTAATTCGCATTTGTCATGTTTCAGCCTAATAAAAAAGTCTTATTTGGCTTTATTTTCCTTTTATTTATTTTTTTTCCCTAAATCCATTGGCTTTATTATGCCAGATCATTACTAGCTTTACTTTCTATGGCATTTTATCATAATGCTCTTTGAGTATAAATAAACTCTGGTATGCTAAACCTAATAGCAATTAAACTGGAAGTGTTTGTGTTTCATCACTGTGAACTTCGCAGAAATGTTTCCATGACAACCTCCATGCTAGTTAAGGCAACCAGAGGTGATCAACAGTTTATATACTTTTTTTCTCTTGTAAGAGTGGAATTTGTGTTGACAGTTCTGGCCTTTAATGGCACTTTTGTACTGTGTGAAAGTATTTGTTTACTAGATCATATGCTGTTAACTGTCAGGCTGAGATAGAGTGACTGCTTTTGATAAAAGGGCTGCATTACATCTCTGAGTCTGTGAAGCTCTTGTACTTTAATTACTCACATCAGTACAAAAGTATCCATTTGCTTGACTGCACTTAAAAAATTAGACTTATAAGTTCCAAAGCATTAATGGTGAGTTAATTTTTTCATTTATATTTTTTGGAAAATAGTAATCTAAAAGCTGCTTCATTGTTTTAAATTTAAACTATTCTATGTAAAGTGATAAAAATCACATTCCATCATACAGGGTGAATTGTAAATGCTGTAATTATTGGCACTGTGGATTAAGATTTCTGGGCTCTGTTTTGATATGTAGCTGATGAAGGTCATTATGCTGAAAGCTGAAATGCACTAGTTATGTACTTTGTTAAGAAAAATACCATTTGAGATGTTTTGTCTCCCAAGTTTTAAAAAATGCTGGTGTACCTAAGATTTGACTGTAATAACTGCTCTGAGTGTAACATAATACTAGTACAGGTAGACTGTTGTGTATGGTGCATGTCTATCAGATAGTTAGAAGGCTTTCAGAAGGAAATTGTGAAATTTTTTTGTGTGAAATATTTCTCTTCATGGTACACTGTCTATGTAGAGCATCTGAAGATGAATGGAGGAGTTATTATGTGATCTGACAATCAGTTAATAACTGCTACTACAGCAGGTGCATTCACTACCAGCTGTAGGTTTGAAGGCATTACCTGTGCTGAGTTGAACAACTTACTTATGTTATGTGTCTGTTCATTGTCAGGCTGATGGATGAGTGTCTTCTTGAATCTTGACTGTGTGTGTAGCACAGGATCATTTGGTTTTGATTAATTGAAAAATGTGAGTATTTGGAAGGTACTGCAGGGTCTTCCAGAAGTCTGTTTCAAAACAAAGACTAATTATTTTGTTTTGAAAAAGACCTTGGTTTGGGGGAGCATAATATTTAATAATACTCATGTATATTCAAGTATGAGATAAGTTACTTGTTGCATGTCTTGCACGTAAAGGCATCATTTATATTCAAGACTCCAGTCTTTTGGATGTATAATTCATTTTAGTAATTGCTTGCAGAATGTTTATTATTTCCAGTAATGATACCATCAGTTTTTTAGGCAATTGATTTGCTCTTCAGTGGTCTGTTAAAACCAAGAGGAGTTGCAATTGCCCAAGTTAAGATTTCTTGTGCATGTGTATGTGGATGCCATTGCTTCTGCATGGTGTGTGTGTTGTCTGTTGAGTCAGAAGTTGCTTATATGGTTGCTGACAGTTCATGACTTTAAGAAGGGAAATGAACTGTTGAAGTTAGATGCCTAAATTCCCCAAACTTCAAACTGTAGACGGATGACTTCTCTCTACACTATCAGTGTAAGATGCTACCTTTACCACATTACCTTCATACCATCTTTTGGGGTTTGTTGTGCTTTCCTTTGTGTAGGAAAGCTGGGGTATTAAGGAGAAACTTCCCAGAGAAGTAAGGGGTGAACAAAACTACCCCTATGTGCACTCTTTCCAATCCCTGACCTGTTTTAGCTGGAGGGCTTGGTCTGTAGTGAGGTGTGTGCAGTGAATATAGCTACTGTCCACTAACGCCCTTCAAATTTTTTCTTTGGTCTCTTGGAAAGTAATTAGATACAAATTAAGTTGATAGGAGTTTCAGTTCAGATCAGCTTGGTACTTCAGGTCTATGTTAGGTAACTGAGCTAAACAACCTATGCTAAATCAGTCTACGTGAGTACATAGGCATATGCAGAATCCAAAAATCCAGTTTATAATATCCTTGCAGGTAAAATTGTGTGGGTTACTAGAAGGAATATACTTTATTATAGTGTTAAGAAGCAATCTTTATTTTTTGGTGGTCACTTTGTTGTGAAAGATTGTGTAGTACTTAAGCATATGATACAAATAAGCACTCTGTGCTTGTTTCACCAAATTAGTGTTTATAAACAGTAGTTTGTTATCATGTTTGAAGTAACACACTGTAATCTGTAATTGTTGGGATTTTTGTAACTATGGTATAAAGTAGACACTGCCCAAGTCTGAATGGTGACTCTGGTGATATGACACAGAAGAGTACTGTGGATAGACATGAACTGGGATGGACAAACAGGCTATTAGCCCTAAAACTTTTTTTCTTTCTCAGGAAAAATAAATTCATATTGGAAAAGCAAAAGAGAGAGGTTATGAGTGATGATCAGGAAATGGAAAGCTTATTTTGTAAGATGAGACTACGAAAGTGTGACATGTTCAGCTTAATGAAACAAAGACTGAGAGAGGGTGTGATATTTCTTTCATATTTATAAGTGTGTACAGAAAGGCAGAGAAGGCATCATGTAGGGGGAAGAACCATTTAAACTAAGGGACATTGTTAGAACAAGTACAAATGAGTGTAAACTAGCCTTGGATAAATATGGGCTGGAAGAGAGAGCATTTAAATAGCATGGGACCGGAGATTTTGAAGAGGGAATCTTATCAACAAAACTGGCATGATACAGTTGCTTTAGCAAAAGATTGCACGAGGTCAGTCAGATTGTTTTTTCTGTTCTATGGCCATCTTCTTGCCTAACTGGATCCATAAACCCCCATGCTTGCTTGTTCCACAGTACTATGAAAACTTGTAGATGAAATCTTAGAGAAGCCTTTTAAATTATTTTGCTTGTTTCAATTCCAATACCTGTTTAATTCTTGGGTAGATTACTCAGTTTGTTTTCAGATAAGGTGCTTCTGTGTTATTGACAATAATATCCTGGGACTTTTTAAACTTTTTTTTTCTTGGTTGTTTTATATGTATAGGAGTACTGCTTTTGATTTTTGTTTTGATTCATCCTGTTGTAGTTGTGTACAAGTTTTAACCAACCTAAATATCTTGCCTTTCTCCCTTTGGTATTTTCCATGCAATTGGAAAGATAAGGTTATTATTGCCATACTCCTCATAGTTTATTCTCTAACCAGTCTGTACATTTATTTAGTTCATTCAAGCCTTCATTTCCAATTTATAACTTAAGTTCCTGACACTGTTTTTTTAAGTTTGTCAGTACTTTGTGATACTCAAAATGTAACACGACAGAAGTTATCTAAAGTAATTACTGTGGGGACACTGCATCAAGGATAGAAACACTTGAATGAATTTTCCGACTCTTAGTAGTCAAAGAAGTCTTGTTGACAAAATGATATAGGCTCCTCATCTGAGGCCATTCTGCCACTGTGATCTCATGCTTAGATGTCTCTTCTTGATGTGAGAAGATCCAGGAGACTTAAAAGAGAATATCCAGAGATGCCCTCAATCTTTTGTTTTCTTGTCCCCTCTGTTTTTGATAGATATAATTCCAAAACCTCTTAGTCTATCACCCTGTGCTGATAAGCCACCTTCTGTGACAGATATCCAAACAGCACAGTTGTCCTTCTTTAAAACATACTTGTTTGTATTCCTTCAGTGAATCCTCAGTAAAAAATGACAGATTACTTTCCCAAATCTTCTCTCCTCACCTACTAGAATTCAGAGGCTCTAAAATCTCATGGTCAAAGGTTTTTCAGAGATTATTTTTTTCCTAGGGCTTTTCAGATTTTAAAAGAAAGTCCCTCATGTTTCCTGCTAAAATAGACTTCAAAATCTTCTTGAATCTGCTTCAGAAACTAAAACAATGTGCTGAATGTTCTTATAATCTGACAGTTGCTAAGGTTGCACTTCTAGTCATGCAGTACTCAGTTGCTGGACTGTATTTGCAAAGTCCTGATAGGCTCTCTGATATGGCAGCATAATGCATCAAATTAGACTCTGTCACCAAAACAAACTAGACATGCATATGAAGGGGAAGAGAACTCTGAAGATTGCTTATTCCAACTGCCCTTCTTAAGCAAATTAGAGCAGGTTGTCCTGGATCTTCTCTAGTTGCATTTTGAACTTCTACAGGAATGGAGGGTCTTCAACCTTGATGGAGAATCTTCAAAAACTCTGGGCAATCTATTCCATCATTCAGACACCTAACAGTAAGAATGTATTTCCTTATGTTCAGGTAGTTATATTCAGAAGTTATTACTCTTTGTCTCAAGAATGCATTTCCAAGAGATTGGCAGATACATGTATATCGTCAGGATAACATTTTTTCCCAGGATTTAAAAAACTTGACTTCCAATATTTTCCTCAATCTGAAAATGATTTTAAGTCTTTCCCTTCCCTCCAGAGTATAATACATCTGGAATAGAGGTTCCTTCATTGCCTGAGCATCAAAGGGATTTTGCTTTTGTATGGATGCAATCACTCTCTTTAGATGGCTTCCAAGACTTTATGTCCCAGTAGCTGTCAGATACAAAGCTACCTCCATGCAGTCTCAAAATTGCAGATTGAGCCAGTGCTTTGTGGTAGTCACAAAGTGAATTCTCCTTTGAGTATAAGATACATCAGTGTCTCACTGTCTGTATTAACATCGCTTAGTCAGGGATTACTTGGAATCCTGCCCAAACTTCACTAAGTTTCATTGGAAGGACATCCAGAGTCTATGACTCTCATGTTTCTTCATGAAAGAGTTTTGGAGCCTTGCTTAGGTGACAGACTCATCACACCGACCTCAAAATAATTGGTTCTATATTACTGTTAGACATCACTGATGGTGTGAATAATGTGGTTTTCATTTATTACCCAAGAGATGTTTATTACTTGTGGTTTATTACTCAAAAGAAGAAAAGCTGACTTTTACAAATTTTCCGTATACACAGTCCATGTATATATATTACTTTGGGCTGTTCCTCTGTTTTCCTCAGTCCTTTAAAATACCTGTCTTAAAATTTTTAAAAACTGGAATGAACTAAACATGTCTGGCTGTGTGATCTCATATGCCAAGTGAGAGGAATGATCTACTCATAGTCTTTACAAAAGTTACAAAGGTAAAAGCTCTTACTGAATTGTATGTTGACTTGCAAGGCAAACAATATATTGTCTGAATGTCCTCAGAATTTTTTTTGAAGAACATTACAAAGGTTGGTCAACTTTAGCAACTGTCGCTGTGTTACTCTGCTTTAGGTCTGTGTCAGTGAAAACGCAAAAGAAACTTTTAAAAGTAGTCCACGACAATATCTGTTTTGATCTATAGAGAACATTTCAGAATGCTGATCTGTTATTCTTGCATGAGGATACTTTGTTAGGAGATTTATATTCCCACTACATGATTTGGTTTTTTTATGCAAATGCAGTAGTAGGGCACTTTTCAGTGTCTTTTTAACTCTTTGACCAAGACTTCACTTTCCTCTTATATTTTTACCTTGCCCATTATTAATTCTTTAATACTTTTAAAGTTAGTTGAACCACTTTAGAGAACATCTGCTATACAAAACATTATTTCACAGACATTTTTACTCAACTATAGTTTTATTATTTCAAGTATTTCATAGATACCAACCATGGCTGGTAAGTTAAAAATTTTGCTATTGCAAAGATAGGCACTGTAATGCTCAAACCTACACTGTTTAAGTAATTTTGGAATTTATCCAGCAATGCAGGCTTGATCTTAAAAGGAACCTATGTGTAGTTGTAGATATAGTAATATTTGACTGATTAAAACCTTCCCTCCATTGCAGTTTTAGTAGGCTTAGGCACACAATTTTTTAAAATGTATCAATACAAATTTATTTAGGTTATAAGCCTATTTGCTTGTATACTTGATGCTGTTGCTATTGTTCTTTCAAGGATGTTAAGGCATTGTTTTCTAAATTGAGAATTAAATTCTTGACCCCTTGATAGTACTGAGTAACATTGTCTGATCTCACAGTTGAGCCTGCTATGAGCAGGGCTTGACTAGAGACCTCCTGAGGTCCCAGCCAGCCTCAGCTATTCTGTGATTATGTGACTGACCAAGTACTGCCTGAAGCTGCTTAGCTTGCACTTGAGAACTTGAGTAATTTTTTTTAAGGCATACAATATAAGTATTTTATTTATCCTCCTTCCTGTTAGATAGATATGTTCTTATAACCTGCTAGCAAATGGTCTCCATCTTTTCTGAGTGGACAGTTTGCAGGTTTCTTCTTTTTTTAACATTCTAGACTGTGTTTATCTTTTTCTGTGTTTCATTTTATTTCTCTAAAGCAAAGCAAGTACTGTGGCATAGGTGAAATACTGTCTTTTTTTTTCTTGTAATATTTTTATGATCCTTATTGAGGAACTTGACAATTCAGTCAATGGTGTAAATGGCCTAATTGTGGGAGGCATGTGTGCTTAATGAAGTCTGCTTCTCTATAGGTTTCATTATTTAATAGCAGGGAAAAAACAGAGTAATGGTGGAAAAGAGTGCTGGGATGGTCTTGTACCTGATATGTCTTATAAATAATTTAATTGAGTTTGTGGGACTCCATAAACTGATCTTAATAATTTTGTTTAACATGAGATTATGACACATCTTTTTAAAGGGTCAGAAGTTACTTGGAAAATGAAGTCTATAAAGCCAGAGGGGACCATTATGGTCTTCAACATAACAGTATCTATAGATCTTCTTGAATTAATTTCTAATTGAAGCATAGCATATCTTTTTGTGGAAAATAAATCAACATTGTTTTAAAATACTCCTAGTGACGGAGAGCTCATGACAGTCCTTCGTAACTTCCTCCACTTGGTAATTATCCTCACTACTAAAAATTATTTTTGGTCTAAACTTGTCTGACTTCAAATCCCTCATTAAAACTCTCCCTTGCTGTGTTGCCTGCAGAAAACGTGACAATGGATGGGTTGTGGATAGGAGGGCTCTTGCCTTTCATGCTGACCCATATTGTTTCCTTGTTTCCTCCTGCTCTCTCACTGAATCCACCTGTTTTGTCTTGTGTCATGTGTTTGGGTTTTCAGCTTTCCCATGCAGGGATTACCTACATGTTGTGTTTATATGTCATGGAGTAGAGCAGGGTCTTAGTCCCTGGCAGGTGCTCCTTGCTGATGAGCGTGTCACGAGGGCATAAAGGATTAAAAGAGGTTGGAGCTATTGTTGTCCTACTTTAACAGCTTTTAAGCCTGTAAAGAACTACTGTAATCTTTGGGTATGACTTCCTTTGTGGTGAGGACTTCCTCCATTTCTGCTTTAAGGTCAATAAAGAGTGGAGTAAATCATACCTCTTAGAAAAACAGCTGATCTCAATGAAGGCGGGGGTAAAGGGAGGGAAAACTTCCAGTGATAGAAAATCCTTTGTAGCCCTCAGCAGCCTGCTGTCGTGGTTAGTGATTCAATATTTGCTCATCCCTAAATTCTCTTCTGAATTTACTTGCTTCAGCTTTCCAGGATTTTGTTACACCTTCCTTAGAGAAGGAGAGGAAGGAATTAAAAAAGCATTGTTAAGATTTTCCCTGAGTTTGGGTACTTATGGGCTGTTACTCTCCTATAGTCTTCTGTTTTGTAAAGATTCACTTTTTCACTACCAGTCCTCGTTTTTAGTCATTTAATGATACTTAAAGTGTGTTCTGTGAATCAACCCATTTGAGCATTTTAATTGTGGCTATCAGACTAGTAACCCTGTTTTGTTAGGAGTGACCCCAGTGTCAAATGCTCAGGTAGCATTGCTTCTCAGTTAGATTTCCTTGATTATACAGAGATTACATTAGTCTCTTTTCCATCCTAGTTCATATTCGTGCTGATTAACCATTGTAATTCTTTCACAGTTAATGTTTCCCAGGAAGGTGTTCCCCATCCTGGGAAACATTATGTGTTGCTACTTATAGCATATATACACATACTTGTTCTCTTATAGTTGATGTTGGTTTTTTCTGGGTAATTTGAAAAAGGTAGCATAAATACAATCTGCTGTCAGTTCTGCTGCTCGTATTCTGCCATTTGTTCATTCTTTCTTTGCTGCATCCCTCGTTCCCAGTTTCCTGACAAATTTGTCTTCCATTTTCAAGTAATTTTTTCTGGTTTACCAGTATTTGTTATTCCAAATGGGAGATAAGGCAAAAAGGGGGTGTTCGTTCCATGTATATAATTTCTTGTAATCTCTCTTAATGAGTGCACATGCGGAGTTGAGTGTAGTAATTGTAGAGTTTTATAAAACCGTAACTCTTATTTGGGGAAGAAAATTTTAAATTTATGCCTCAAGACTTGCTTGTCCTACTACCTGTCAGAATAGCTGCTGAAAAAAAAAGAGATTTTTATGTGAGACCTCTGATGATCTTAGGCCAATGGAAGAAAAGGACTTTTACATTTAAAAGTCCACCAGCAGTGCTACAATTTGCCACAATCTGTCAGTATTTAAATCTGGCAACTGTTTTAGTCTTCTCTCCATTGGCATTCCATGCCCAGAAATATGATATCATCCGAAAGTTTCACAAAGGCTTTATTGTGAGCTGGGATTTTGGGCTAGTCACTTGATTTCCCAGACCTGCTGATACTTATATGATTGAAGGTTTGTGAAGGTTTTCTTTTCCTTGAGTCTTCCTTCTCAAATAAACTAGTGGTCCTGGAGGTGTAAAGTCAGATGGTAGACTTGAGATTAGCTCAGTTGGTTAGAGCATGGGGCTAATAATGCAAAGGTTGCTTGTTCAGTCCCTGTATGGGCCATTCACTTAAGGGTTGGACTTGATGATCCTTGTGGGTCCCTTCCAATTCAGAAGATTCTGTAATATTTCTCTGGTTTTACTAATTTCCATCTCTTTGCCTTGTTATACCCATCATAACTCAAATGTTGATACAGACTTCAGGAGCCTCAGTATCATGCTGTCAATATCTTGTCTTCTTGTCATCTTCTCCAGGTAGAAATCTTCAACCTTTCCTCTCCTCAACTTAAATTGTGTCCTCTGATTAACTTCTCTTTCATGATGTAGAAAAAAGAATTCTGGTGTGTTCCCTGAGCAGCAGGTGAGACATAGAACTGTGGGCTGGTACAAGAAATCTGAGATGGAGGGTCTGATAGAAGAGGTGGAATGAGAAGAAGCAGGGATAAGTGATATGTGGAGTCTGTTTTCTCTTAAAGCTGTTTCTGAAAACAATCCTGGTTGGGCTCAGTCCTCAGAGAAGTAGAAAACCCTGTACTGTGCTGAAAAAGGAGAGAAGGTCCCAAACTATTGGGCAGTCTCAAGATCACTGACCTCTGGCTGTGGTCCTTCTGGGAAGGAACTCCTAGGATTATGGAGCTGTGGTGGAAGGAAATTAAAGAGAACTAAAACTAGGCTAGATTGTCAGACGTGTAATATGGTGCATTTAAAAGCACAAACAATCCAAAAGAGGAGAAAATACAGAAAGGGAAGCAGTGTTCTCTGCAATGCAACAAGTTTAAAAGAGAAACTTCCTTGTTTAACGTTGGACGTTTCTTTCCATTGGTAATTGGATCGGTAAAAGAATGTAACAAAGACTTCTCTACCTTTCCTTGATATTTTAGCTGCATCTCAGTTCCTGCCCGCATTAGACAAACTTAAGTAAAAACCAATATTTTATTTTATTAAAAAAATCATGTTTGTTTGGCAAAAAAAAAAAATCACTAAACCATTTTGCAGCAGTAATTCCTCTTTTGCTATTTTCTGGTAGTTACTGTTAATTGATTTTGAAAACTGGAGGCCTGTGGAACAAATGGAGAAATTAAAACCTGTACTCTTGTTAGAAGGCCTGTGCTCCTAGCATGTAATCTTCAAGAGAAGCTTTGGAAGGAAAGCTGTTAAATGGACATGCCATTACCAGATTTAGAAGTATACTCTTTAGAGAACTGAGACCCATATTAATGCTGATGTTTACTCTGTTTTTTTTCATCAGCAGAGTCCAGTGAAGCCCCTCTCTGGTGGGCAGTCTGCAGGGTTACCTGTTACAGTGCTAGGCTCTTTCAGCAGAAATACCCATCCTTTATTTTCTCTGCTGGCTGCTAAAATGGGATTTCCAAACTGTTGTCCCACTCACAGGTTGCAGGTATCCATTTGACAAAGCTGTTCAGTGTTACTATTACAAAACTTCTGGTCTGTTAAAAATTGCATGTTAGAGAGATGCAGAGAATGACATGAATAATAAATATAGATCTACGAATTCAAAGTATTACTTCTTTTCGATTAATGACTGCCTTGTACACTGTGTCTAATTTGAGTGAAGTGGTTGCAGAACTTCTGGACAACTTTAATGGAGTGCTTCAGAGCTTGTTTACCAGATCCTAGCTAAAAAGCATATAATTTGAACATATGTGATGGCATGTTATTGTTTTCTACTTGAAGATTTACTGAACTGCTGACAGAAGTGGCGGGTAGCAAAAGAGACATGCTTAGTTTCCTAATGTGATGGTGTTGTCATATTATGATATATAGGTCTAAAAATTCCTCAGTGTCATAAATATATGGTAACCCTTAATATTTCAAATTAAGAAAAAATAAGCCTGTACAGTACTGCAGAAGATTTGTAGGGAGTTTTTTAATCACGGATATTTCATATCCTCCATACCTAATTTGTCTTGCTTTCTAGGAATGCTTAATTAATATTGTACTTAAGCTAATTTGAAACAATGATGATTGCAGTTCACTGAAATTATGTGTTCTGCTTCTTTGAACTTGACCAACATTACTTACACATGACTCAATAGTGCATATGGTACATTCTATTGATAAAATTTTTTATTTTGAACAGTTTGAGACACAATCTGATTGTTTTATATTTCTGTTTCTGTATATTCATGGCACTGAATTTTTAGATGATGTGAACTTGCTTCTTCCATAGTTCTTAGAGTGCATAAGGTAAACTTCCTTAACAATCTGTTTTGGTACATGTTGATTTCTGATACTTAACAATACTACAAAAATAGATGTAGACTGCTTGTTTTCAAAGCTTTTCATGACTTTCAGCACAGCCTCTTTATCTCTAGTGTCCACAAATGTCATCTTTCTTTGTGTATTACTAAATTTCAGATTATGTGAGAGCGGTTCATACATTAATGCCGGTGGCAGCCAGTGCACACAGGTGCACCTGTATGCTGGGAAGCGCATCCCTGGGCTGAGGACAGCTCTGGGAATCAGCCTACAGCCAGGGTGGCCTCTCCTGTCCAGCTGGCAGCCACAGGCAATACAGCAGGAAAAGGCACTTGAGAGTTGGCACTGTCCATGTCTTCGGGAGGAGTCAGCAGCATGGGCTGGGTGGGATTGATTGTGGTCACCTCCGCTAAAAGGGACTGCTGCCTCCTGCCTGCATCTCTGTCCTCTCTGCTTGTACAGGCAGAGCTCCGAACGTTGAGAGAGGATCTAGGGAAGGAGAGTTGTACTTCCCTGTGGAAAATTACGTGTAGCTGTTCCTCAGTGACTTCTGCACCTCTTTGGCCTGAAGGAGAACTGAAACAAAGTCAGAAGAGCTCTAGGCTGAATGCAGAATCATTTTTGTATACAGGCTGCAATTTTAAACAGTACTTTAAAGGTTAGGTTTATTATTTTGGGGGAAAAAGTACCATATTTAGGAGCTATAGGATACCATTTTGTGTTTAGGAATGCAAAATAATGATTTTGATCCTCCAGTAAATCTCCTTTTCATACTTGTGTATGATATAAAATGACATTTTCTTACCATGCAGTTTGAATAAAACTTTATTGAATTCTCTCTACCAAAATAGGAAAGTTATATGATGATGAAAGTAAATATTTTAAAGCATTTAAAATATTTTGAATTTCAATATGCTGCATATGCATTCTGATTGTGAAATGCAAAAAAAAGTTCATAGTCTAAAAGATCATTTTACTAACAAACATGGAACTTATATGCTGACAAATCATATAATGAATTATTAACCAAAAAAATATTGGTTCTGTAAGTATTTCCACTTATTTTCATTTGTAGGAATCTTGTTTTTTCAAACTCTAATAATTTAAAGAATCATGTTTATATTTAAGAGAAGTCTGTATAAAATGAGCAGATTAAAAATACAGGAGATGTGTTTTCCTCTTATTGTTACATATGGCATCTTTTGAGGGCGGGCATGGAGATGGAACACTGGACTTTCAGATTCCTTAATTCTTAATGCCAAGACAATAACATACTGCTCAAGAAAGTTCCAAAAATCATAAGTGTAACCTGCAAGTTAAAAGTAATACAGAAATAATGCAAAATCAGGCCTGTTGTAGTGAATTACTTGTGTCTCTCATTTAGCTATTTCTTTATTACTATGGTTGACTTGAGAGACTTATATTTAACTAGCAGTATTTCTTGGTAACATCAACAGCAATGAGGCA
Source organism: Myiozetetes cayanensis (assembly GCF_022539395.1). Lineage (NCBI taxonomy): Eukaryota > Metazoa > Chordata > Aves > Passeriformes > Tyrannidae > Myiozetetes > Myiozetetes cayanensis. The sequence goes on along the minus strand of NW_026087521.1, from coordinate 25,996,082 downwards.
ACAGAAATCTTTTTTGAACTGAATGCAGATGGACATTGATAAGAGTATGCTGCTGCTCTGCAGGTTTCAGTTTTGATTTTTTTAAATAACAGTGTCCTAAAATTTCAGTAGTTTTATTTTTCTGAGAAGAAATTTTTGAATTTTTTTAATCCTTGGCTTTTAATTCAGTAATTTACTTCAAGGGTTTCTTCTGTTTTAATTTTTAACATGAAAGATTTTATGATTTCATGTGAGAGTTTCCACATAGGCCTCATCATCAAACACCAGTTAAATATCTGAATTTCAAAAAGAAAAGCAATGTGATAGAGATATTTATATGGAAAAAGGAAATATGGGGGCAAATAAAGTAATGTAATTAGCTGTGAAGTTAAAGCCATGTGCTTGTATGAGTTGATGTTCGGTTAATGTCTGAAATGAAAATTTTGAATAAAATACCTTGCTACTGTGAAGTGATTAGATTTATTCCCTTTTGTGGCATTTCACAGAATCACAGAGTCATTTAGGTTGTCAAAAGGACATTTTACAATGTCCTTTACCTGGATGCATGTGGTAAGCATATTTACACATTATCTCATTATTTGAGAAATCTGTTTCAAATTTGTGTATATATCTCCTTTATAAAGGCGTTTGCTTCAGTTATCACTGTTTCAGTTTGTATTGAGCTGGTCGATACAGAAATCTCTTTGGAAAATGTTTGCATTATTTCAGCAAAAAACTTGCTAGATTTGTCATCCTTCTTGCCCTATGGTAAGAGAAGGTCTTCCTAATTGCCTCCCCATTATCAAAATTTTTTATCCATGAGTGTGTGTAAGATAATCACATCTTGACAGTGTTTTCTGAGGGTTGATCATATCTGGTTCACTTGTCTTACTCCTGCACCAGAGACAAAGGTTGTTTTAAGAACTTACTGAAGTGGTCACAAAAGATTTTAGGGCTCCCCTTAATAAAGTAGAATCATGATAAAGCCTGATGCATGGACATTTTTCATGAAAGTGGCCCTGTTGAGGTAATTTTAGAGCCAGATATTCTACTTCAGTCCACTCTCCTTCTGCCACCAGGAGGACTTGGCAAGAAACAGCAGGCTCCAGGGAGAGTGGACTTTATCTGCTTCCTTCTTAACTCCTCAGCCCTAGAAACAGTTGCTGTATTCAGGAAGGTGGGTGTAAGTCTGTTCAACTGCATCATTGCAGTTTTATCTTGTAATGAGATTGCTGATGTCACCTGTTTCAGATTTCCTCCCTTTACATGTTGGAAGATTGTACTCTAATGTAGTCTGAGGCATAAGCATTGACAGAATATTCGTAATAATCTCTGTAAATGTCATAGAATCTTCTGGTCAATCTGTGTTGCCCATTCCTATGATGATAAATTCATCTTAGCTCCAGACATCTGCCAGGGCCTTCCTAATAAATATTTCCTTTTTTTTCAGTTCTTGGAGAAGTAAAATTCTATACTCCTGCAAAACTGTGAGGGACACCCAATTTCTAGATGATGTAGCCAAAGAAAGAAGTCTGTATTTTGTCAGGATAGGGCTCCAAATGATCCTCATGCCCTCTTCAGGCAGTCTTCTCCAGATGGCAATTTGAACAGTTGTGGTTGACAACTGTGGATACTAACTCTGTTATGTCATGACATAGTCAGGCAGCAGGACTGGTGCTGTCCCAGAGTCTTACAGTTTTCCCTAGTGCTTGCTGACTTAATGTGTATTTCCACTGGTTTGTTTGTATGTTTGTTTTCTTTTTTTTCTTTTTTTTCTGATAGGTATAGCAAAACATCAGCTGTTTGTATATCAGGCATAATGGGCAATGAGCATGTGTTGCAGCTCATCACATATTCCCACTTCTGTGTCCTTATTCAGACACCCTTTCCATGAAAGCTTGTCTTATGTGTGAATATATTTTGCTTTACATCATCAGTGCCTTACAGCCACTTGCAGGACACACTAGTATAGTGGATTATACGGATGTTGTTTTTTAGCAAGAGCACTCTATTACTTGAAGTTTGGTATGGATTTAGGTAGCATTTTTGTGGATCTTCGGTAGATGGTCTGTAGCTTTTTAGTATTGCAGGTATATATTGTCATATAGTTATAAGTTTGACTCCTTGTCAATAATATATTTTCTTTTCAGATGATAAATGTGTTCATTTCAGGGCCCTTCCATGTATCCTCTCTGTAACACTTGAAGTTTTCATCATGGTGGTGGCAGTCATTGCTGTTAACTTGTGTCTCTGTGTGCCTTTTTTCATTTACTTTTCCAATTGTTTCCTTGATGAAGGGTACCACAAAGGTGCAAAACCTGAATCTCTCCAAATGTCTCAACCTCTTTCGAAGCATCTGGGTCCCAAGGTGAACACTTGAAACAAAAGTTATATTACTGCAAATCGTTGGGCTAACTCGAGAAACTATTAACTCTCAATTTGTGAGAGCTCTTTTGTCTGTGAACAGATTCTAGTCTGTGCTTTCCTTTTGTGATAATACAGTTCCCAGCTAACCTGTGATGCTTTGTGGCACACATCACCTAGTACTAAGTGTGTCACCCCTCTGTGAGCTCTCCCACTTTATATCCTTTCAGCAGCCTGGCTATTGTTTCTCAAACTATGGGAAACTTTTGCTGTGCTGTCAGCATTAGGCCACAGGACAATACTCCTCTAGTTCCTTGCCCAGTTCCTCTGATGCCTGCCAGATGAGTTTTTCTGACTTTTGCCACTTTCCCACAATACTCTACTGTCACTGTGTGGATGCTGAAGACTTCTGAGAGCTTTGTTAGTGTTTTGTGAGTACAAGTGAGAGCATTACTCTTTACTTCAGTTAGACCAGTCCCTATAAATTCTAGAGAGGGGTGTTTGACATCTAGTGTGTGTGTCTATTACCAGTTCCAGTATTCTCTCTCTTAGCTCTCTAAAAGCTCATCTGTCACACATATCTGCTTGTGCTCACTGAAACAGTAAGCTTCCATGTTCTGTCTTGTTCCTTTCCAGGTTCATTAAAGGCTTTATTAGGCTTGTTAAGATATTTGTCTAATGCCTAGTTTGATTTAAACCTAGCTATGCACGGAACTGCCTTGTAACCTCCTAACTGCCCACTCTCAGCGTCACCTTTCCATGGAGATGCAAGAAGAGTGGGGTAAGTGCAGGTCTTTTTTTAAGTCTGGGTATATACAGAGGAAAACTTCTATAGTTGAGGCTGCATTTTACCTTAATCTCTGTTTTTCCTCCCATACCTCAGACCTGCCAGTTTCCTTGTTCAGGCACTTGATGTCAGGGCAGTACAAGTGAGTACCATGTTTTTGTATTCACAGATTTAGCACTTGAACCTATGTCTTGGTCCTTGAGGTTTAGTAGTATGGACAGACCCTCCGCACTACTGCTGAAAGGAGTGAAGGTTTCTGTATGTTTGATGTCCTCCTATTGAATAGAGATTGGTGTCAAGTTTTGCATTAATGGCCAAAGCAGGATCCTTTACCTTGGTTGGGAGTTTTCTACTGGTCAAGCACAGAGAGTAACAGTGAATGGGGTAACATCAGACTAGTGACCTGTCATTAGTGGGGTTCCACAAGGCTCTGTCTCAGGCCCTGCACTCTTCAACATCTGCATAAATGACTTGGACACAGGACTTGAAAGAATACTAAGTAAGTCTGCAAATGATACAAAATTCAGAGGAGCTATGGAGTCCCTTGAAGGCAGGGAGGCCCTGCAGAGAGACTTTGACAAATCAGACTGGGCAATTACCAACCATATGAAGTTCACCTAGGAAGAGTGCCAGATTCTGCACCTGGGATGGGGCAACAACCCTGGAGGTATGTCCCGACTGGGGAATGAGATACTGGAAAGCAGTGCCACAGAAAGGGACCTCAAGGTCCTGGTCAGTGGCAAGTTGAATCTGAGTCAGCAGTGCCCTGGCAGCCGGGAGGGCGAACCATGTCCTGGGGGGCATCAGGCAAAGCATCGCCAGCTGGTTGAGGGAGGTGATTGTCCTGCTCTGCTCTGCACTGGGGCAGCCTCACCTTGAATATTGTGTGTAGTTTTGGGCACCACAATATAGGAAAGATATAAACCTTTTAGAGAGCATCCAAAGGAGGCCGACAAAGATAGTGAAGGGCCTAGAAGGGAAACCATACAAGGAGCAACTGAGGTCACCTGGTCTGTTCATCCTGGAGGAGAATAAGGGGAGACCTCATTGCACTCTACAGCTTCCTCATGAGGGGAATTGAAGGGGCAGGTACTGATTTCTTCTCTGTGGTGACTGGTGGCAGAACCTGAGGGAATGGCCTGAAGTTGTGTCATGAGAGGTTTAGGTTCGATATTAGGAAAAGGTTCTTCACCCAGAGGGTGGTTTGGTGCTGGAATAGACTCCCCAGGGAAGTGGTCACAGCACCAAGCCTGACAGAGCTCAAGAAGCATTTGGACAGTGCTCTCCGGCCCATGGTGTGACTCTTGGGGATAGCCCTGTGCAGGGCCAGGAGTTGGACTTTGATGACCCTAGTGTGTCCTGTCCAACTCAGAATATTCTGTGATTCTGTATCTGCATCTTCATCACGGATTTTGTGCTGAGACACTGGTGGCTGATGGCATTGGTGTTTTCCTGGAGACCTCTGAAGTCATCTGCTAGGTAATTTGTGACAGAGGCTTAATGGCTTGGGACATTCATCTCGAGTGTACATGTGGTCTGTCCTTCAACTGAAAAATGCATAGTTTACATACTTTATTTTTCAATATAATAATTATTCTCATTTGTATTTATTTTTGCTTGGCTTTCTCACCTCTGAGTTTTTTGAAGTTCTGTATTTCTATATGGTTGAGAGGGAACTAAATTGACACTTGGAAAGCCCTTCTTGATATTCTCACTCACTCCATGAAAGAAAATTCTACTGGCCCTGCAAAGGAGAAAATGTCTCTACTCGCTAATAATAAATCCTTTCTCAGAGTGTGAAAATACCTATATATTACACACCAAGAAAAATTGCAGGGGCTAATAACTAATGTTTAGCATCCTCAAAATTATTTGGAAAAACTCTAAAGCCTAGAAGCAACATAAGCTTTAGTTGTACAGCACAGCAATGCAGCTCAGGAAGGTGCAGGGTGCAGTATGTACCAGCACAATTTCAGCCCAGGGTGTCCTTTGATAATTAAGTGTGTGCTGTCATTTCTCATCGAATCTCTGTGTGTGTCAGCATCAACACCAAAGAGAAGAGAGAAGAAAGAAAACCTACATAGCCCCTGATGAATACTACTCTCCCCTGTGAAAACAGGATGGCAGCAATAAAGGGAACGTGTGGCAGAATCTCAGTCCTCCCCTTCCCATCCCTCTCCCCTTTCTGTGCAGGACTGTGCATTTGCATTAAGTCAAAGAAACCAGGTGGCTACTATTCTCTTTATTTTTTTTTTCACTGAAGATTGCAACAAGGGGCTATTTCAGCCAATTAACAGAATGCTAATATCGAACATGTATGGAGAAAGCAGACTTCTGGAATCCTCCAATAGGAAATAAAGATCTCATCTCTTAGGAGAAATAATGGTCCTCATGACTTCTTATTCTCAGATCAGTTTGTCCTCTACTACCTTCTGTTCAGCTGCTGAGTTTGATCTGCTATTGAGATATGGCATTTGCTGACCCTTGTGTTTTGTTTTTTTCATTTCCAGTGTTTTTAGCTGATTTGTTTCTTATGTCTGCATAGGACCATTTGCAGATTTGCTCTGAATGTCCTTAAGGAACAAAACACGTGGTTTTAGATGTCATTTATTCTTCTTGAGGACTTGGTCCTTAAGGTTAGGTGTAGCCTTGATACTGATGTTATAATGGCAAATTGGTCATCTGCCAATCATCTGTTTGAAATTTAATGCTGAGTTTTATTTGTGTATTACACATTCTGTTTGCTCAGTTGTAACCTATATGCAGTTTTGTATGAGAGACTGACATAAAATAAATAAATAGAGGAAATGTTATTGTTGAACATTAAAAGATGGTAACTTTAAATAGGCAAGCATAGACATGATGGTTCCACTTAGTAGTTTGATCACATAGCATATAATAGTTAAAATATTATATGCTTAATGGAGTATATAGTTATTCTATTTCATAAAACAATTTGTATGTTTTTGTATCCAGTGATGAAGATACAAGCCTAGATTTTTAAAATGCCTATTAAATTATCTTAAGCAAAAATGCTTAACAAATTGCAGGAACCTAAGTGTGATTTGATGGATACTGTAAAATCATTGGTGATTCCAAGAATTATTTCTAGTAATAAAAAACCTTCTTTAGGAAGCAAGGAATGATCATCAATTGTCTGTCTTCCGATATAATAACTTCTCTTTTTGTTCCTGTGTGTGCTATTTTGAGATGTAGCTGTCTCTATTGTAGTTATTTGTTCCCTGTAAGAGACTATTTCTGTCCCACTGTCCCAAAGCATGCCTGGTATTGCCTCCATACACTGCTTTCTTTGAGTAGTCATGCTAAGTGTGTCTATTCCACTCTCATCCAACTTGCCCTTAACATTGAATATGCTTAATGTGAAAATAGATTTATTCGGAGGGACTTAATGCTTTAGGTAGAAACATGATGTTGTGAAAAAAAGAAAACAGAATTCTCATTTAAACTGAGCAGCTGAGTGCTTCTCCATTTTTTCATCCCTGATACTTAAATTTCTAAATCACATTTCAGATCGGGATTCCATGTTCATAGGAGGTTGTTTTTCAAGTGTTGCCTTCCAATGCAGGGAACTGGGGCTTCATGAAGGAGAGCAGCTGTGGGAAGTTCTGTCAAAGTTCTCATTTTCTTTTGTTCCCTACCTCCCTTGGTACTGGCAATTAAATGGACATTTATGGAGAAGGGAAGAGGTGAGACAGGTAAGACAGGACTCCTCTGAAAAGAAATGCTTGTCTTTTGCACCTCTCCTGTGTTTTTATGTTAGCACCTTCCTTCTGTGCAAAGGTCTTTCATTCATAAGGAATTTCTAATTGTTACAATGCTCTTGAGACTGACAAAATTATGTAACATTCCTAAAACTTGGTATAGAATACAAGTCAAATCCTGTAAAATTCTTAACTGTGCAGCCATAGTCTTTGGTTTGATGCCAGCTCCGTACACATCCTACATTATAAACTCGGATCTCAGGTGCACTGAGGGTGGCCCTTACAGCCTGGTGTGGACATGCACAACCTTTGCCTTATTTCCAGCTCTGTCATGGCTTTCTGCATCACTCCTTATGCCTTGTAATGAAGTTAGGTTCTCTTTTCTATGAAAAATCACCACTGTCATCTCTGTCTCAGTCCCAGTTATTTAAAGAATGTTACAAGTGTCACCTTTCAGAATCAGAACAGGACAGTAAAATGAATTCAGTAATTTCAGGCAGTATTATCACACGCTTTTAGGAACTCATGTAAAATTCAGAGGCATCAGAAAGTACAAAGTGTTCATTATTTCTGGTATTTTTAAAAACCTTGTCCGGAGGTTGAAGACTTCAGATATATATTTTTGAACTTTATTCCATCTTGGACATGAAATACAGATATTTATTTTTTGCGAGGCATGAAGTTCTTTTAGAGTTGTGTGGAATGTATGAAAGCTGGTATAGAAACATTTGTAATAACATTTTAAGAACTGGCAACACCATAATGAATCTCAGTTGCACAAATATTGCTGGTCTGAACTGAAAACTTATAAGCTAGTAAAAAGTAATTCTTACAGGAGCAGTGTTGTATTTTTAGATCATATTGGCTTATAATAAAATCCTCTGTATCCATGTAGAACTTCTTGACACACCTGTGAAATATTGTACATCAGAAGGTCTGACTGCTGGATACTGTGGACAGCAAAAAAGAGAAATTTTAAGATTTTTGAGAAAGTACTCCCTTGGCATTAAATATCATACCTTACTTTCTCCCAGGTGTTCCTGTGCTTTTGCCTCCTGCAGCTACCTATAAACTCCACTGCCTTAAAACCATCTCAGTTTTCTATTTTTGTTGTAAATCTCTTTGTTCAGTAGGAACCTGTAGTGTTCCTTCATTCTGTTAAACATAATAATAAAGAAAATGAACAGAAGGAATGATAGCAGGAGAGCTGTGACTTGTACCAAGTGAAAGCTGCCCTTCTTTCTGAAGGAGATAAAAAAGGCGGGGCAACATTTGAAGGACTGGAACTAGGAAAGAAATAGGAAGAATCAGCAGAGTGAGGACCTCAGAGATACTTCTGTACATTTAAAATAATGAAATGAAAAATTTCATAAGAAAAACCAGAGACTGAGATAATTTTCGATAAAGTCTGTGTTACTGTTTCACTTCAGTGTAGTCTAATTTCAGTCCATCAACTCCAGTATTTCTTAGATTTCTCTAAATCGTTTTAGCATGCTAAGTTGATAAATATGTTTTAATTTTTGTAGTTGTATTTGTGATGTTAGTTTTCTCCTAACTCATGCTGTTCTGAAACAGTCCAACCAGCAGCTCAGTAAACGTGGAAGGGAGCAGGCTGGGGAGGAAGGAGGTCATGAAGGACTGGGCTCAATAAGAGGAGAACTTCAGGTGCAGTAGGACTGCACCTGGAGTCACTCACAGAGCAGTGGTACTGAGATCTGCCGTAGAACCATCTTCCAGGTAGTTCTTGCAGTTCCAGGATTTCAGAGGGTAGATAAGTAAGGATGTTGTGTAATAGGAGAGATCATTGAGGATTCTGATAAAATGGAAAAAGGAACTTAGGCTCATTCTTCTGGACAAAATTTCTCTCAAATTATCATATAAGGCATTGGAGTTTTTGTGAATTACTAATGTTACCATATTGAAGTTTAATTTCTATAATGCCTACATTTACATGAAAAGAGATTTGTGCTCAGAACAGTCTCTTACACTTTTTAGATGTTGCATGTTGTAGCAAATCCACATCTTCCCACTACCACAGATAGTGCCTTTAATAGTGAACTAACTCAGCTGTCAAGGGGAGAATATAGATGCTTCTGTGGAAGAACTGTGGATATTTACTGTAGGTAAAAAATTGGCATGCACATTGATGTGAGTAGGTAGAATCAAAATGGACTGAGCAAACAGTTGGGTTTGCAAACAGGAAACATGCATCAGCAGCTGGATGTGTGTCTGAGTCTGGACCTGCAGCCTCCTGCAGATTCTTTGGCAATACACAGTATGTAGTGTCCGCTGCAGAATCTTGTGGCACTTGGCAGGATAGGCTTTTAGCTTGATAATAAATCATTCTCAAAAGCACTTTTGCCTAAAGGAGAAGTGTTTTATTCAAGGATTGAGTTGGAAAGTCTGTGTAAAAAGTACTCTGTTCGGAAAACCTTCAAGAACTTAGTTTCAAGCTTTGAAAGCTTGAACAACTGCTTTTCAAGTTGTTGATGACAAAATGCTTAGTCACCATTAACTGACCTCTGAGTGTCACCAGTAAAACCTGTCTCTACTACTTTCATAATTTTGTTTTGCCCATCTGTTATGCCCTGACATCTTTTGGCCATCATGACTTTGAGGATAACCTTTAGCTTAATGTCTACCTGGGAGTCTCACTTCCAGTTTATTAGCAGGACCAAATGGTGCTTAGTTCTCCACATATGTGCCAAAATGCCATCTCTTTGCTTAAGCTCCTGCTCTTTTACTTTCAGGAGGTGTGAGACCTTTCTTCCAAAAACTCATCAAAATGATTTAAGAGTTCTTAGTGTTGAGTGTGTTGGTTTGTAGTAGCGTTTGCTCAGACTAGTGACAAAGTAGTCTTATGTCTCTCCCTTTTTTGCAATTTGCTCTAATACAGGCATAAAGTGAACGTAAGAGCAGAGTACATACAACTGTATGTAAATCTTTGGTAAATCCAGGAAGAGTCATTCTGTGGGACACATGACAGCTCAATAAAATGCTCCTTTTTTCCTTTTATTGTTCTCTGTTTCCTCCCCACCTCTTCTGAGTACATAAACAAACAAGTAACTTACAAACTGAGCTCTCATTTCCATTGTGTAAACTGGAAGGAAGTGTTACACAAATATAGATACTGTTTACTGTGAGACAGATTGAGTAGCACTTTGACTGTAACCCTCAAATGGACTTATCTGGGGACCATCGGAAGAAGTGTGAATCTGGGCTTGTTTGGCTCGGATTGCAGTAGGTGTTGGAGCCAATGGATAGCCAATGGTCTGACGACATATACAGAATTACAGAATCACAAAATCAACTAGGTTGAAGAAGACCTCTGAGATCATCAAGCCTACCTTACGACCTAACACCACCTTGTCAACTAGACCATGGCACTAAGTGCCACATCCTGTCTTTTCTTAAACACCTCCAGGGATGGTGACTCTACCACCTTCCTGGGCAGCCGATTCCAATGCCTAAGCATTCTTCCTGTGAAGAACTTCCTCCTTATGTCCAACCTAAACCTCCCCTGTCTCAGCTTAAGACTCTGTCCTCTTGTCCTATTGCTAGTTGCCTGGGAGAAGAGACTGACCCCATCTGGCTCCAACCTCCTTTCAGGCAGTTGTAAAGAGCGATAAGGTCTCCCCTGAGCCTCCTCTCCTCCAGGCTAACCAACCCCAGCTCCCTCAGCCTCTCCCCACAGGACTTGTGCTCCAGACCCTTCACCAACCTTGTTGCCTTTCTCTGAACAAATACAGGACAGTAGACCCAGCATTCGTGGAGAAGCAAATCTGAGGTAGGTCTTGGGAAACAAAATGTTCCTTTGCTTGAGAAAATAAGGAGATAACATATGAATGAACTAGAAATAGGTTCACTGTAGATATTGAGCTGGAGACAGTCAGTATTGGAGTGTAGTTTCACAGACAGCTGATCTTGTTACAATATGCTGTTGCTAATTTTTAAGAGAGGGGTTTTCACCTGGTCCCCTACCCTCAGCCCGCCATCCTCTTCCCTCTTCTCACATATATGGGCTTGTGACCTCTCTTGGGCTTGGTCTGGAGCTCAGCAAACCCTTCTGTGGGTCAGCTTAACTCAGCAAAACAGTGGAAAACAAACTTAGCAGAAGCCTGTGCATGCTTTCTACCTTTTTTGTGACTTGTATTGGTTCACAGAGGGATCTGAGATCGCTGTAGAGTGTACAATGTAAGCAGTGGGAGCCAGTGGCTGATGTGGAAAGGCAGAGAGAGAAGAGGTGAGGAGTATTGCTTTTGTGCTAGTAGTGAGCTGCTGAACCCACAAGCTCCATCTTAAGAAACAATCCTGTGGGCACTGATTGACTTAAAAGAATCACCTGCATCACTGTCAGCAGTGTCTCTAAGGATGGTGTTCTTTCAAAGCATTGGTCAGAGTGGGGCTTGCCCACCTGGGAAGTCTCTGAATTGAAAAACCTACTAATAACTGAGTTTGAGACATGAGAAACCAGAGGTTGTGGCCGCTTGCTCAAAGCCTGCGTGGTATTCATGTAGATGCAGGCTGGAGTGCATCTGAAGAAAGGAGCTTCTGTGTAATGTTACTTGGGTAGCTGAATTTTGTATTTATTAGAAGTATTCATACATAGCTTTTTTCTGAGGGCCAACCACTTTATTAGTTCCTTCCAAAACCATATTTTTGCTGGCATGCACATGATAGCAAGTCATCAGTGTTTCCGACTCAGCATTTCCCCCATTTCCTGGTGATACACCATATGATACAGCAACACCTACTTCGTTACACGCAGTATAGTTGAACCCTGTCCCTCTCTATATGCTAAAATTGCATGCTTGTGTTGAGTAGATGATGCTTTTCCAGAAGTCTATATATGATGCACATCACCATGGTATCTGAGCAACTATATTGGTAAGTTGCTAAATTGTCAAAAGATTTGCTAAGTGACTTAAGCATTTTCTTAAATATTATTCATAAACTATCAAAAGAAAACTTTGTGCTCTCTACATTTAGGAAGAATTTATTTCTGTCTGATGTAAACAAGTCACACACATGCTCTTATTTTCTCTTTAAATGTCAAGGTATTTTTCTAAAAAGGAACAGCAGGAGTTTGTTTTTTAAAAAGTGAATTAGGTTGATCAAAATGTTTACTTCTGACTCTTTACTTTTTGTAGTCTCTTTACTTTTTTTGTTACAAAATAGCAGATTAAGTAGATTCTGAAATCAGTAAAAGACTGCAGTTTTGATAGGAGAAGATCAAATGGCTTCAAAGCTCACTCTTTTCATTGCAGTGATAGCATTGAATTGTTATATTGTTACTTGAGAGTGTAGTTCCAGTGAATAGTGCTGTGTTACAATAAAAGATAAAATAGTAAACAGTCTGCAATTGGAGAAGACCTTGCTTAAAATTAGATTATTACTTTAAAATCAAGTCCCCAAATTTTAGAACTTTGATAACAGCTTATGTTTTTAAATAAAGCTTCACAGAAGAGCAGATGTTAAGATCTGCTCACCTGCAAATGCCATGCTTATCATGCAAAGAAGGGATAATTCTTGAAGCACAAAGAAAACCTGTGTTGCGAGGCATTATAGAGTATATTGGGCTACTGTGTAATGTTGTGGTCAGCTAAAAATCTGCTTGGAAAACTGTTGTTTAGTTTCAGTGATGAGATACTGTTTATTAACCTTTCAATAGATACCAGGATTTTTGAGCAGAAAGCAGCATATCCTTTTATTGAAGCTTCTTTCTGGTAGGTGCCACTCTGTTGTAAATTTAACTGACCCTAGGAGTATTGGTCTTTTAAAGCATATAAGAATAGGATTTATGATTCTGAGTTAATAAAATATGCTGATGCCACTGTAAGCCCTATTTAGATAGACAGCAGTAATCTCTGTTGAGCAGTATGAAACTGTCTGTCTCTAAGTACTGGAAAGCTAATAGTTCACAGCAAGGTAGTACCACATCCAGAGATGAGAAAAATGTGTCTGAAGTCAGAGTAGTTTTAGCGGCATGGTTTTGTTTTCTTGTGTAATTTTGGTCTTTCTCCTGTGCTAATATTCTACATCATGTCAAGTAAACAAGATAGACAAACAGCACAAAGGAAAAGGTGTTTTTTAAAGTTCATACAATACCTTATATTTGCTGGTTTTAGCACAAGGAACCAGATTCTTCTGAATCTACAAGGTGAATTTGAAGTATGTGCAATTGGTAGTAAAGGTGGAGTATGTTGTGCATTCATAAGAAAACCCATTCAGTTCAATAATGAGATACATTAAGAAGGCCAAGTTCATGTGTTGCCACATTGTGTGTTTTGTACAGTATAAAAATGCTGTTTCTGAGTTTTTATCTTTCATGAAAGGAGTTGATAGAATTATGTTTGGAAAGATAACTGTGAATTTGTAATTTTTCTATTGTGTTTGAAATATTTGACATTTAAATACGCGGTTGTATTTACATATGTTGCATTTTCATTACATCTAATCCTCTTGAAACTTGGTTGGCAGATGCCTTAAGCAGTTTTGTAAAATTGGGACAGATACAGTATTCTACAACCTTCGAATCTAATTGCAAAAAAAGAACATTTTATAATTATGTTTTTCCCTTTTTAAGATTCCCACTTTTAAATTTTAAAGGAGAATTGTTGTATATAAACAAAAAGGAAATAGACTTTAGTAGGGAGCTTATATAAAAAAATTTACTAGTTGTGACCTTATTTTATTATAAAATATTAATAATCAATATTTTATATACTGCAAATGTAAAGACTACCTCTGTGTGCTACTTAACAAGTCTGTGGGAAGAAAAACATTCTGTGTACGTTATGAGACACATTTTTACAAAAGGCAACACTTTTTAATATTAAGTCTAAATGATTGTTTTATAATTTGAAAGGAGAGTAGAATAAGAAAGAATTTCTCTGAAAAGTGTACTGTTTGTTATGGTCCACAAATACATGATGTCCATGGGTGCTAGATTTTTGTTTTTGTTTTGGGGCTTTAAAAACAAATATCCTCAGCATTTTTTCACCTCTATTTCCTGACTTTTAATTTATTCAAATGTTGAAAGTTGTAGATAAATATAACAAAAAATGTTTGGTTCTGTATCTGAACTAACTAACTTAGCAGATACTCTTAAGTTCACAGAATTCAATAATAAACACTGAATTTAGGCAGTCTGAAGTACAAGGGAAAAAAGTAAATCTATGTTCCTCTGTGGACATATCCACTGTAAAACTTGAATTACAATCTGAACTTCAGGATTTTTTTTTTTCTACTAATTAAAAGTTGATTTTTTCCAAAATCAGATCTCATTATGTTTAGAAAAATATCCAGCAATTCCTCCTCTCTTCCAAAAAGATTTTTTCTTACAGTCTACTCTCTCTTGTGATTCATTCTAACACCATCTGGATTTGTCCATTCAAACATCAGGTGCTAATGCTCCTGAGCTGGGAGAGCCTCTTTCCCTGGCTTCCCATGCAGAGAAGAGCCACCAGCCCTGCTAGGAGCTCTGCATTAGGTAGAGACTACATCCTATGTAGATGTTTAAAGTTAGGTAGGATGAATCTGATTTTAGTATTGAATAAAGTGAGTAAAAATGGTCCAAACCTAAATTCTTTGACCAGGCATTTCCAATTTACTGTTTGAGTTTGCTCCTTGTTAATCCTTTGGTCTTTGCTTTTGCATCTTGTTTTAGTCTATATAGTTCTCTTGAGGTTCCTGTTTTCCCTGACAAAAGTGTAAAAGGTCCTCCAAGTTGCTTACATGATACCTTTTTGGTATTTGTATCCTTACAAACCTTTCACACCTTTTATGTGGTAAGTTGCTGCTTGGTGGCAGCAATTCATTATGAAGTGCCCAATGACTGCATCGAGCCAGCTTAGTGCTCCTTCCAAAGCTCATCTACCTTTTGAAAGGCACAGAATACAATGGGAGATTTTGCTTTTAAATTTATTTACTAAATTTGTCTGTACATGTGTTTCTCATGTGTTTGCAGTTTGTTTTGGCCACGTTGAGGTCTCAAGTCTTGCTCTCAACCATCTTTGTGGATGGAGGGAGGATTCCCCTGAATCATGGAGGTGTTTTAGAATTGTCCGTGATGAATGTGCACGTTAAGCCAAATATACTTTGTAAGCTAAACCTCAAGACACAATATCTGGTCCCAAAATATGTAATTCGTTTAAGTACCGCCAAGATAAAGAGCAGTAGGTCACGGAGTGATAAATGAGCCCTCAGATTCCACAGTGGCTGTTTTGGGATAAGCTGTCCTGTGCTTCAGGGAGATGGCAGAAGTCTACCCTTGCCAACAAGGCCTGTAAGGCTTATTTCCACCTTTTACCGATGTCTCTGTCTTGGACATCACCTTGGCAGGGAGCTGGGCTTCCAGCTTTCTGCCAGGCAGGAGAGGAGAGGTTGCCTACCCCAGTCCTGACCTTCCCCATGGTGGCTGGGTGAGACGAGCATGCCTGCCATGCTGGGGCCTCTCTGCTTGCCCAGGATGTGGCACCGGTGGGAGCAGAGGGCAGCAGATAACGAGCAGGTAATTAAATGGCTTAGTAAAAGAAGACACAGAGTAAATGCCGTGTGCTGTTCATCTTCAATTTTCATAAACACATACATGGGATCCAGTGAATCGGGAAGTAGGATGAATGTTGTCACAATTTTGATGCAAACACTTAAAAGCTAATCTGTTTCTAAATGGTTTTGTATTTAATCTCAAACCTCTTTACATGGCTGAGCTGCACTTTTTTTCTAACTTGACTTTGTTTTATAGGGGAAGTATTTCTTATCAGATTGCTTAAGCTCTGAGCTGTCATGTAAATATGTTCTGTCAAGTATATAATACAGATTTTAAAATTTGTCTAAATATTTATGCTCTTGAGGGGATCACTGTAACTCTCAACAGACAGTTACAACCTAGCAAGTAAATAAATTGTATTTCTTTTTTTTCAAACCTGCATTGTTTTTGCAAGAAATTGTAACTGTCTGAAAGATACTTGAATATCACAAAATTCTGCAAGATAATTTTATTATTTACTTGAGAAAAAAAGTACCTCCTCTACTTAAGCAATACCTAAAAACTAAAGATCAAAATATGAACTAAATGAATATATGTGTTCCACCACATATAAAGGTATCATTAGAAGTGTTGGAAAGCACATTTTTTGTTACTTTAGATTTGATTCCAGTATGTTCTTCATGGATTAGTTTTTTCTTATTTTAGTAATTTTTCTGCCTGTATTACATTGGTAGGATCTGTGGTGTTCTGAATCTTTAAAAAGAAATAATTGAAAGTTCAGTGAAATTCAGTGGAGCAAAGATCGGTAATTTTCATTCATTTCCAGGAAATGAGCTGTATTTTCCACACTTGTATGAGAAGGAAAATTATTAATACTGAAGTTTAGAATGCAGTTGGTTTGTAATCAATAAGAGTTACAATAACTTTGATATCAGATACAAGATTGTGGTAATGTTGAACACCTCAGAAACTGTTCACCAATTAAAAAAGATCTTGCAGTTTAAATTGGTGGAAGAACATTTTGGATGATAGTCTATATATGTCATAATACATTCTGTTTGCCTTTCTTTTTACTTTGTACGATAATAAAATATATCCAGAGAAAGTAAATCTGTGATTTTAACATCTTTTGACAAGCACATTAGACTGTAGAAAGAGCATCCAAGTTGGGGCTCGGGGCATATGGTGCTACCTTCTGCTAGCATAGCTCCAGAACAAGTCACTGTGTTCACCAAGGGGTCATATTCAGACTCTCAGGTTCCTTCCACTGGTCTGGGGGAAAAAAAAAACGTATTTCCCCTTCACATGGAAAAATTAAAACATAAACTACAAACCTCACTTCTCTGGGATACCTTCATTGTGTAGGGAACACAGAGATACCATGAGATGCTTTACTATCAATCAGGTTTTTTTGTCAGGGCATTCAAGAAAGGGTTCAGAGAACTTAAGTTAGACAAAACCAGTGTTGTTTAATAATTCACAAGCTGAAAAATGTGTTAGCACTCCTCAAATTATTCTATATAGATATTTATAGCTACCTTTTTAATTCTGAAGAGATATAATGCTATTTCAAAAGAACATATTTATATCTTGATGTGAAATTGTAGAATCATTTCAAATGTATGTACATTCAAAGAATAATTTAAATGCTTCTTTTGTGAATAAGTAGCAAGTCCCACAAACTTACTTTTCACATCTTCCTAGATTGTCTTATTTAGATTTAAAGACTGGTATTTATAATAGATAATCCAAGTGTTGTGTGTCTTGGGAATTCAACATATGGATAGGGATATGGAAGACATTAGTTATATGAGATTTGTTGACCAGCTTTTAATTCAGATTGTCATTTTTAACACACGGCGGTGCAGATGGTGAAGTTTTGACTGTCCGTCAGAGCCCCCAATACCTTAGGGACAGCTGTTGCTGATAAATCATTTTACATGCTTTAGGTCAAGAGTCGTCAAACCTGTTACAGCACCTGCTTCTACATATGCAAATCTGTTGTTTTGTCATTTCATTAAACAAGGAAGAGTAGTGGTCTCTCTTGGCCGTAAGTAAGTCTGGAACATAGCCCGTACAAAATGAAATGTTGCAAGAAGACAACTGTGGTTTCTGCAGTATAGCCATGGGATGCTGCTTCTGTTTGGGGGCTTTGTTTCTGGAAGACTGCCTGTAATTTGGAAGGAGGATAGAAAGACAAGTGTATGTTTGGAGGCGAGAAGAAAAGGGAAGGTGTTTGCTGTCATTGACTGTAGGGTAGTTGTGAAGTTTGACATGCCCAGAAGCCAGCGGGTGCCATGTGGGGCTCCCCTACACTGCATACCTCTGTTTTCATCATCTGGTGAGCCTGCAGCATGATTTCCAGGCACTGGAGCATACAGCATGTCTACTTCAGTTTGGAGCTGATTGATCCACAGTACAGAACATGCTTATGGGATCTTCCCTTGCTATAGAAGAACATAAATGATTGAAATGCTTTCTTAAGAAAGAAAAGTATCATTTGTTTATGCACTTCAGAGCCCAGCAAAAAAATTCCTGTCAAATTGCAGCACAATGTGAGAGCTGGGGATTTATTGTAGAAGGTTATGCCTGGGCTTTGGAAACTTTTAAGGTGTTTGTATTTGTTTAATTTATCTGGTATATATATAGAGAGAGAGTTTAAATCATGAGGAGGAAACTTCTTTGTTTATTGCACTTTGCAAGCAGGGCTGTGGCATGTAATAGAAATGGCACTTAAGGATTTTTTTTAAGCAAACTGACAGAAGATTTTATCCTACACTACCATAGATTGCTGTGGGGGAGAAAGGGAAATAGTAAAATTATTGAAGAAATGTTGCATGCTGTCATTTTAGATTATGTTGTTTTGCCATGAAGTTGCTGCTAATTTTTTTAAAGACACTATAAAATTCCGCTGTTGCAGAAATACCACAGTAGCCCTGTCGTCTGTTAATTATTTCATTCCATGGCTAGTTTGTCAACAGTATATTAATCAAGCCACCAGCAAAAATGCTTTTTGAACATTTTGTGGAGAAAAAAGAGTATCCCCCTGACCTTTCAACCTTGTCAGCTGAGTTTTCCCGTTCTGACACTAGGCATTATTTTTGCAAAGGTTGGAATTTTAACTCTTTAGTGAACCAGATATCATTTTTATTGGGATATTAATTCTGGTAGGTGCTAATCTCATCAAGATTTGCAGACATTTTCCTTCATAGACCATTCTGATTTGTAGCTTTTTCTTTTCACAGCAGTATTAAATACCAAACCTCTCTGATATGGAAGTTCATTAGAGATATGTCTTTGATGGCAGCCCCTTTCAGGGCTTCAGTTTCAAATACCTTGATGTAAAGCTTAAGAAGCCATTGTGTTGTAAGCCCTCCTTGATGTGTCTTATTTAGATCTGCATAGTAAATCAAGGAAAGTAAATAACAAGGCAGCAGATGGAAGCATGGAGATAAGGCCAGTGAACAATTGTATTTGTATTTTGTTATGATGTTGACAGGAGCTAAAATTCACTAATCTAGTTCAACTGATCTGCATTTCAAAGAAATCTCATTTAGCAGCAACTTGAAGGTTTGGAGGATAAAGTTCTTTTATTGCAGCTTTTATTGCATTCTTTGCTAATTTATCTGGTCAAGATTTAGCCTTGCTTACTTAAAGCAGCAAGCATGTTACAAGGAGTCTTAAATACTACGAAAGCATTAATGTCTAGACTATGAACTGAAGGTAATTACACATCCAGCAGTGAATAGGATACGTTTAGGAAATACTGTTGTCCAAATGGAATTGGAAGAGAAATGCAGATAAGGTATTTTCCCCACTTTCTTGCGTCTTTTTTTTTTTAATTACTATTTTTTAATTTTGTAGAAAATTAATACATAGGCAAAAATAAAATTATTAAATATAAAAACCAGAATTTCTTGAACTGTGAGTTCCATCATACCATACTTTACTGCTCAGTTTGCAAACCGATAGCTCATATTAAGGTTTCATTTAATGATTGCCCTCCTGTACTGTTAAATGAAACTACTGAAAAGTGGACAATAGTTTAATAGAATGATGGACCACAGTTTTTTTATGTGTGCTCTAAATGATGTAGACAATGAGTATGTAAGTTAGGAACTTTGTATTAACTACCGTAGAGCTATGTCATTTGGAAAAAATGTGATATATATATTGTAAAACTCAATATCATTAAAATGAAGAGGGATATGAAGTAGAATTTAGGGTTTCCTACTGGAATTTTGAATATGGTATTTAATCTTAAGGCCAAAACACAGAATTTTACTTTGATTTAATTTTCAGTTTATAATATAAATACTAACAATAGGCTATTTAGCGTATCGAACACAAGATGTCCATACCTATGTACAGATGTAACAGTAATAAACCAAAGCATGCCAGACTGGTGTGCATCCACTCTAATAATGGGGCCCAGTTCTCTAAGACATGTAAATCAAACCCAGCAGCTGCTGCATGTTAATGCTATAGTCCTTGCTGCCCTTCTACAGCCTGTCTTTGTCACAGAGCCTACACCTGTGCCCTGAGGACTGCCCATCCATCTCATTTGCAGTGTGGGTCTTTGCCCTCCTTTGTAGTGTGTCTTTGAAGGCTGGAGAAGAGTGGAGGGGGAGGCAGGTGGGGATGATGGTGCTTGGTAAGTTGCAGTGATATCTGATAGCTTTTGACCGCTGGACGCCGTAGCCTAAGCAGATCATAGGGTGGTAAATGCTTTTTTAGTAGTAGTACTGGCTCAAGCATCTTTTGGTTCCTTCTTTTCACTCCTCTGAAGATGCTCATACAGTGGTTTGTGGGTCTGCAAAGTGGACTCCATAAGCTTGACAGCAGCTTTCATTTTGCTAGTTACTTGTAATCTAGATTAGCTCCTCAGTAGGGCTCACCATGTAGCTCCATACATACTTGCCTTGGCACAGCTCAGTGGCCAGTGCTGGGAAGGGTGAGGTGGTACTGGTGCTACCTCAACACTGGAAGAAATGTTCATCAGTCTACACCCCAAGGCGCACAGGGTGAACCTCCTCAGCAGAGCAAGCCATGCCACATCATGACTGTGTAGTCCCACTTTATCCAGGTTACGTGTCCTCACTTTCCTCTTGCTCTAGCAGGGATGATCATATTTTGGTCAAAAGTTGGTCACTTGTTTTGCAGGACTGTTTTAAAGTCAGCCAAAGGAAGGAGTGAAAGTCTCAGGTGAAGCTGAAGGTGAGAGAAGTGAGAGTTGCTTCAGCCCCAGATTAAAGTAGTTCAAGTCATTGTGCTGCTGCATTCTCTCTGGAAATTTTACCTTTACCCTCCATACCACTGTATGCTCTGTATGTGTGAAATGAAGTAAACAAGACAAATAGTTATTCTAAAAGCTGACTTGCACTGCTTTGGCAAATAAATGTATACTAGCCAATGTAACAATGACAATTAAATAAATCAAACTCATAGAAAGCTCCACAGTGTATATGAACATTTAATTACAGCCAAATCTACCAGAATTCAGAAGAGAAATTTTGTATTTAAAGATATCCCAAGGATTTCATCCTACTTACAGCACCCAGAAGCAAGCAGGTCCACAAGAGCAAGTCCCTTTGAGCCCAGATATGTTCACATTTTAAGTTTAGCTCTACCTTCTATTGTATAACAATATAAATCATCCTCTCAAACATGTGCTCTTACTGTATGGCCTGCCATGGTCTCTAGAGTTTTATCAATCATTGTCTGTTTTTCAAACCCCATGCCCTTGTACCTTTGGCTTCAGCATCTCTGATCCTTGCTCCCTCTAGTCTAAGCCCATCCCGTGTTCTGGCATTGCCTAAGGTGACAAGGAGGGATCCTGACTGTCAGTGAATACTCGCCTCTTGTCCTCCTGTCCCTGCTGGCTCCATGCACATTTTGTGTTCCTCACAGAGCTGCAGAAGCGGACAACATTTTCAGCAAAAGGGAGAGGGGGAGAGAAAATAAAGGAGAAATAGAGAAAAAAAAAAAGTAAAATGAAGTTTTATGGAATTTCTCACCTCTCTCTCTACAGAAACCTTTTACTCCCCTGCCAGTTTTACAGGAGTGCTGCAGCACTGTAATAGTACTTCGCATTAATGAGTGACCTTCTCTCAGGTGATAGGGTTCCAAACCAGTTAGCAATGAGGTGAATTATAAAAACAAACTTGAATTCCTGATATTGTCACATTGGTGTCAGTGTTGATTGCATAACCCTGATGAACTGAGTTGTGTGTGTTGTTGCATGTCTGGAATCACACCAAACTGCTCAGCGTTCATTTCTTTAGCTCCTGCTGTGTGTTCCTGTGCTGAATGACAGCCTGGAAAGAGAAGGGCAGATAGAGCTGGAAGGAATATGGGGGAAAGGAGATGGCACTCTTCCCACTGGGGATTGCTGAAGAAAAATATTCCCAGACATATTTACCACAAGAAGTACTATACAAATTTACCACCATCTCTTTAACCTTTCCAAGCTTGGATATTGGTTTAACAACAGTTTACGAACTATTGCATCTGTTTGTCCCAAATCTAGCATTATATCTTTGTGGATTGCCCTGTGTATTTGTATTGTAGAGTTAGCCTGTGTCTTCTCCCATCCATCTAGTATATAACATTTACTTTGGGACTGTGGACAGGTAACCATGCAAGGAATTATTTAGACATAGGTCTTACCAATGTTTTCATGCCAGTCCATTCACTTACAATTCAGTTTAAGGTTGTATTTCTGATTAATATATTTTAAATAAGTCTTGAATAAGTCTACAAGTAAAAAAACCAGTATTTCTCTAAATCTTAATTTGATCCAAATCCAGAATATTTGAAGAATTCAGTATACAACTGATGAAAGGAATAGATTTTAAAATATTACAAATTTTAGTGTGTGTTTTCAGGTCCTGCAGGAAACCCATATAGAAAGCATAGGGAAGATTAGTGGTTATCTTAACGGGGCTGATGCACGTGCTCTAATAGTAGAAAGACCATTTTACCTGTAGATAGATAATTTGTCCTGCCTATCTCTTTTTATCATGTAAGAGAAGGGAAGTATGCTAACTGATGTTTTCTGAAGTATTGCTTTTTTGATCATAGAATAATAAGATTTCTTAAATTTCAGACTAACCAAACAGCTTAATTCAGTTTAACAGCACAACATTTAGGGACGTTTGCAGTATAACAGCTTTATTACTTTCATTATTTATATCATGATTGACCTCTTGTTTACTTGTTGTCTTGTTTCCAGTATAGGACAATGATACCACAGATCAGCTGGAAGGGATTTTAGCACAGATATATTTGTGCCTTTTGTTGCTGTACTTTAATACATCTTGCTTGACAATGTTTTCAGCATTTACTAGCAAAGCAGTAGTTGTTTTTGCAGTTTATGTTTTTGTGAGGTAAGATTTCTGGGTAAAGGCTTTTAGATAAACATATTTCTGAAGACACATGACTGTAATACTACATTAGCCTAACTACACAATTACATGTGAGAGTAAATATTATTCAATATTAAACCAAACCAAACTCAAAATGCCAATCCAGTCCTTGATTGTTTATATGCTATGATTTCAGACCAAATCCTTTACCAGTCTTTTACTTAGGTGTGCCCAATAGGCTATAGATATGGAAAGTAAAATTAATAGGATGCTTATGAACAAAAATGGAATTTTATATCATATTAATCCTAAAAGAAGTAAGAAACTTGCGTGTATAGTCCTCAATACTTTTTCTCTAATGCATTTTTCTGTAGTGTACTCTAAAAATATGTGACTGTCATGAGATAAAGTATTTTATCAGCACTTTTTTAGGGATGGCTTTGTAATACAACTGTGTATTTATAAATTGCCCAAAAAGTCCCATATTTGTAATGCTAATAAGATCACATTACAATATATAGCTTTTACTTTGTGTCTTAGGTAATTTATGGAAGTGGTGTAAGCTTGCACACAAGCATAGCTTTTAACACCCCATATCAATATATGTGTACTCTGGAATGTAGTTGTGTCTTTAAACTTACAGGTTACTTGTATCACTGTGCTGTTTTGGAAAAAAAACAAAACCACATAAGCTAAGAAATTCTTCAAGTAAAAATTTCTTCATGTATCTTTCATATAAGTGGATTTCCAGCAGGAGTATAATTGAATTAAGGAATATATGGAATAAATTTTTAAAACAAGCATGAATTTTCATTTAACCTTCAGATGGAGTTATATAACAAGTAGTTGAAAAGAAAGTATTCTTAATTGATACAATTTTTTGGGTAACTGTTGATTCCTAGTGCTTGCAACTGAGGTAATTGCATATCAACTTTTCCCCCTTTATGTGCACTTGTTTGAGAGAGTCAAGATGCTATTGACAGGAAGATTTTGTAAACTTTTATTTAATAGTAACTTGAAGCCATTTACGGAAAGAGTGAAAATCATGACTTTTATTTGACGGCCAGTAGGTAGCCACCTTCTAATACCTGTTCTCATGGTGTTCTTTCTGAGTGTTTAGGTAGTGGCAATGATAATTCTGCATTGTTATTGCTACCATCAGACTGTTTTCAATAGGTTTATCCTGTAATAGTATTTTACCTACTGTAGTAGATCTGGAGTCCACTTCATTAAATTTTGCCATTTTGCAAGAAGCTTGTCTTTGCTTGTATGTCAGTTCTAAGACATTCGGTTCTTGTTCGCTACAGCTTGCTCTTATTTATAGTTCGAATCACAGTGACATGAAGGATATCAAACAGATCTTGGATTCTTTTTGAGCTGTCTGGGTTATATTCCTGCCCTTAACATTCTAAACAGAAAAGTTGGACAAATGGTAGGAGGGAGAGATAGCCTCAAATGTTGCTATAGGCCAGTGGTACATAGGTCTTTGATCATTAGCATGCCGTACAGTGAATTTTCTTTCATCCTCTCTGCAGCCATTTGAGCTGCAGAAGCAAACAGAACAGAAAACATTGTAGCAGTCTCTTCTTTTTCAGAGGGGGGAATAGATCGAACAGTAAACATACTTTGATCCAATATATCAAGCTGACCAAAAAAAAGTGTCAGTTATTCAAATTCCTCACTGTAGGGTCTAAAAAGAATGTTAATAAATAGGTGTGTGTGTAGATGTAGTGGAAAATTTCTGATTTTTGAGTCAAACGTTAGGGTATTCATTCGTGCATCTTGCAAAAGGGACTTTCGTTGCATACTGATGTCTGAACAAAGTTATTTCTGTCCTGTTATGTTTTTTTGTGCTAGTACAGGCTGCTTCTTCATATAACGTGCCAATGCACAAGTCTCCATATAGGGATACTCGGTTCACAGACACAAAGATCTGTATCTAGCAAGACGGCAGAAAGGACTGGTTATATTCCTTTGGTACACCTGGTAGTTATGGATAGAATTAATTACCATAGTTTTTGCTCAAAAGTGACATGCCGATCCATGACAGCAAAAACTGTTTGTTCCTGATGACAGTCATTCACTTCTACTGGTTCAGAAGGCTTCCCTGAAGGAATTTTAATTGATCTGCACTTACCCAAAATAAATCAGAAACACTGCTGTATCCTAGAGATTAAAGCAAAAGAGAAGATATTGGAATACAGAGTATATGATTTCTAAGGTTTGCTTCGAGATGAAACTTGGGACATGGAGATGCTGACCTGCATTTATATAAGTGTTGAACTGAGTGGAACACATGGATGAAGTTACAGACTCAAACCCATGAGACCAGTGAACAACTTGAGAAGCAGAACCTGGCTTTGTAGCCCTCCACCCTGGCTGCTTTGGGACTGTGGACCGGGGAGAGGAAGGCTACTGCTGCTTTACAGTAAGACTTTACTACATGCTTAATAAATTTGATTGATTTTTCCAAAACACCATCACCACTGAAAAAATAAAATAAAATCAAATGAAGTAGCAAAGTGCAGAAAACCATGGGATTTCACTTTGCTACTTAAAAGGATCTAGCCTGTACTTCAAATACAACTAAGACTAATGCCCTGTGTACCTAATGCAGTAATGCTGGTTCTTGACTGATGAATAGATCAGTGTAAAATGGATAAAAAATTTGTTGACTTAGCACTACCATAAATGAATATACAAGGAGGTAGGATAAGTCATCGTGGTTCAGACCAATGATTCACTTAGGCCATCCTCTATATCCAGTGATGGCTGTCTTCCAGGGGTACCTCTACTCTCCCCTTTGACTCATGAAACCTCCTTGCATCAGTAGCATCCTTGGGAAGAAGTTCACAGTTCTGTTGCCCAATTTTTGGATAAGAAACTCATGCCTTTTCTTTTGGACTTGACTTTTACTAGGCAGATCTTGAATTCAAGGGATAGGGAACAGACAAAGTCTGTGCAACCTTTCCTTCTTCTTCAGACTTTTGTCATTTTCTATCATACCCTTCCTTAAGTCATCTCTTTTCCAGTCTGGATCGTGGTGGTATACTGAATTCTTCCTCATATATGGAAACCATTCTAAGCCTTTATTCATGTATATTTTCTTCTCTGAACCTTTGCTAATTAATTTTTTTGCGTTGTGTTCTGTACTGGACAGGAAACTGGATCATACTTTTCAAGATAGGGATTAATACAGTAGCAAGATGTGTTACACTTTGTTCTTTATTCTTTTCTCAATAATTTTTAACATTAAGTTTATAGATTTGACTTGGATGGAGTGGTGAATTTTAAGTTTTCATGGAGTTACCCATCATAAACCCCAGGTCCCACTTTCTGAACAGTAAGACGTAGTGAAATAGAGAGCTGTTTTGTTTAACAGAAGATTCAGGTTGTAATATTTATCAAAAATGGCTAACCAAGGTGTTTTCCAGTGAACCTGTGCTCAGCAAATTGTGATTGCTTGCTTGAACTCAGCAATAAGTATTCACAGTGTCTTTGTGGTACAAAAGAAATAATGTGAAATTATCTTTTAATTTGTATACTTGCTCTTTTAAAGTAATATAATCTTGTTATTATGCATCTCAGAAGTGAAGTAAATGACTGCTTTAGGAGTAGTGACTACTTCACATATTTCATACATAGAAAGAAAGATGTGAAATGTATACATATCCTAAGTGTGCAGTACATGTGTGTAAGAATAACCCTGAAGTGTATTTTAAAGAGGTGGTTGTAATACCTTGCTATAAAACACAATATAGATGCTTACACTTACTGTGTTCCCTTCCCTTTTTATTCTTAGATAACTTCAAGTGAAAGTTAAGGACCTTTTGTCCTTATTTGCTGTAGAGGAGACAGACACTTTTGTAAGGAGCACCAGTTTGAGCAAAAAGGAAAAGACCATCCCTTCCCAAAGCACAACAAAGTGACAAAGTGACTCTGAAGAAATGTAAGTGATTTATAACTGAACTGTGGCTATGGCTGTTTCTACTGTGGATTTATATGCTCTGTGGGAGGAATACAGTACCACATCACTGAAAAGTATTGCTTATAGATGTAAAATATGGTTTAGGAAAAAATTTGTAGAGCATACAGAAAATACGTACCCCTTCTATGTTTTTGTGATGGTAAGCTGTGCTACAATTATTTTTTTTTCCGAATGGCAATTATTAATGGGAATGAAGTGCTGTAAGAGTCACAAACTTGTTCTTCTACCATTCTCTATTCATCTAGATCTGGGTTAATTTAGATATGTAGAAATTAAGCAGCTGAATCTCAGACATCCTAAATTTGCTTACCATCAGGAGAGAAGCAGGCATCTCCAGAGGCCAGTCCAGCTCATTCTGAAAGTAATGCCTGGGGAATGCAGTATTACTCACTGAGTAGCTTGTGTTGACTGCTTAGCTTTAGCCTAAGTGTTCAGTGAACACTTTAACTTGGCACGTCTGTGTAAGATGCAGTGCCAGCTTCTTTTCTCCTCCCCGTATTGTCGTTCTCCCTCACGCAGCACGTGTGGCTGTTCATAAATTTGGAGAATGGATCTGACTGAAAATAGCCAATTATTTGTAAGGTTTTGTTTTCAGCTGGGTTTATCCCAGCCTTCTCCCATATGGCTGTCCAAGGGCTGTCACTCGTACAAAGGGTGATGGGGGTGGGAATTAGCAGCCAAAAGCATGGGGGAGCACATGATAACTTCTTTTGGCAGCTGTGCTAGTTTCTGCAACTTAAATTGCCTGGTGAGCTATAGTCTCAGACCTTGTAGATATTTTTAGTGCTCTACCATTTATAAGATTGAAAAAATGTGAGTGAAGCACTCTTACTTATTATCTAATGGGGAACTACTGTTTTGTTGTGTGTTTCACACTGTGGGAGTGCAGAGTCTTCTTTGTAAATTAAAATTCAGTTATCCAAAGCCAGAAAATGGTCACCAGTGGCTAGCAAGTAAGCAGGTGTCTTATAGAGATTTATAGTGTAGGCATGATACTGTATAATTCATATATACATACATAATTTCTGAATCTTAAAGATGCTAGCCTGATTTTGTATAGCACCAAGCATGATGTGTGGGTTGGGTGATACCATATGATTAATAGCTGGACTAATTTAGGCACAAGATCCTTGCTTCTCCTGAACAGTGAAATACTGAATAACATTTCATTCTCACAGTAAATACCTGATGGGAGGGTGTAAAGAAGACAGAACTAGACTTTTCTCATTGCCACCTGGTGACAGGATGAGAGGCAGTGGGTGCAAACTGAATACAGAAAATTAAATTATGTTTCCGTTGAAAAAGAATGTAGAAAACTTCTTTACTGGGAGGATGGTCAAACAGTGGAGCAGATTGCCCAACGAGGCTCTAGAATGTCCATCCGTGGAGGTACTCAAAACCCAGTGGGACAAGCAGCATTCTGCATCTGACCCTGCTTGATCAGGGGTTTAGATTAGATAAGCTCCTGAAGTCTCTTCCAACCTCAGCTATTCTATGATTCTGGGGATAATTATAGGTAAGCAAAATCAGAAAATGTTCTGCTATTTTATTTTATGACATTTAAAATTAAATTTTTAAAAAAATTTTACATTTTGATGTATTTAGGTACTCAACTTAGTCTTTTACTTAGGTTTTGACTAAAAATGAGACATGGCAGAATTTGAGAGCTTTCTAAAATGTGTTAAATTATATTTCAAGACTTGTAATTATAACTATGAAAATCACATTGACGTCTGTGAAAATATCTTTTAACTATGAATTAGCACCGTGACTCACGTGATGTTGGCAGTCACATGATGGGGATTTTAGATGTTTAAAATAGTATCTTTTTCACTTGATCCATGGCAAGGAAGATACATTTTTAGAATCATTTTGTGCTTGAAAAAAAAAAAGACATAACTAGGAACAAAGCCTTGCAGGAGAGCTCCATCAATCTCCAGTAGAAATAGCTGACTTCTTGAAGTCTTTTCAGAGGTCAGTGAGACCTATAAAGTGACTTAAAAAATTAATTATAAGCTGTTTTCAGTTACTTGCAAATGGATATTCTGAGACAGTCCACAATTCAAGAGGATGCCAATGTAAACATGTAAAAACTGGGGAAATGTACTGTAAGACTTCACAACATTGTCTTCTATATTCTATGAATGTGTGATTGAGGGGCTTCCTTGTGTTTTGAAGTAGCTGGGAGAAAGGAACTCTCTCTTCAGATGTCAACTTTCTTGAATTTTAACTTTGATTATTTTGGCAGACATTTTCTGTTCACAGTTTAGCTATAGGCAAAAGTTGCTGTGAGATGAGTGTATAATTTCTGAAAATGGAAGAAATGGTCTAAAAAAAGGTCTATGACCTCTTCTTTGCTTTTGATCAAGGACTTGAAATTTAAAAGGAAAGCTTTAATGGGTTACAAGATGTGTCTTTTGCCATGCTTCTGAATGTCTGTCCTTATTGCACTGAATTATAAGCTTTTGAGAATTGCTGCTTACTCATAATCAGAAGAGTCATATTACTTTGTCAGCATATTCTGAAAATATTCTCTGTATATTCTTAATCTTCTAGAAATGACTGAGTCTGTCCTGTCTTGGAGATCAAACACAGTATGGCATTTCAAATTTACAGAGCCTCCGCTATTTTCACAAAAGGGTTTTGTTTTTTGAATTTTTCTGGGACAGTGTATTTTTATTTTTTTTTCCTGCATTTTCTGCTAACTTTTCCCATGTACTTTTGAGAAGGATGTTAAGAGTGGGATTAATTTCCCCTGATGTTATACATCTAAAAACATAGGTGTTGTATATCTGAGCTGGTCACTATAGCTTCTTTAGTCAGTGAAGAGAGATGGAGACTTCTAGGGGAGGATTCCCATAGACTCTTTTTATTTCTCTCTTTAGATGAGATGATTCATCCTTTGGAGATGCCTGTTTCTTGTCACTGACAATAAAAGCAACCTAAGGTGACTGGCACAAATTTAGACTTTTAACTTTTCTATTAAACATTAAGGCAGATAAATTCCACCTCATTTGGCATAATGTGAGACTTAGGAGGCAGTAAGGCAGTTACCACTGGCATTGATAAAAACATCCTGCTTTCACATGAGAAAACAAAATTATTTTAAAAAAAATATTTCTTTATGCTTGTGGTGATACATTCAAGCTTATTAAAAGCAAATTTTTCATATTGCTTAGATATTGTATGTAACCATTAAATACTACACTTAATACTATGAAGTATTAATAGATATCAGGTATTTTCCTTTATTTGGTTTCTAGGTCAAGAAATGCAAATGTTTTAACTCTATGTCATTACTCAGTTTCTAGTAAGATAATAAAAGAGATGTATCATGAGATTCTTGCACCAGAAAAAATCTGGTGCTAATATAACAGATAAAAATGCACTTTTAACTAATTTTAAAATTGTATATAATTTTTAAGAGCAAGCAGTTTGATTGGCTTTCCAATTTGAAAAAGATTGCTATCAAACAATATCGATAATGTGTTCTGTTAAATAAGATTGTGATGAAATGCTATTTTCCATTTGTCTTGAAATATTTTAGATTTCTTTGATACTTTAAACTGTTGCTTATATTTGAATAATGGCTAACATTGGCTAATGCAGGATGATAACACCTTATTCAGTGCCACTTTGCATGGATAAGGGCTGTTGTGGGGAGAACTCTTTATTGCCATGGAATAGTTATATGGGTCTAAAAGGCATTAGAAGGATTGTACACTGTTTCTATTTCCTTTTTAACTAAAATACAGGTATATGACAAAGAAATTGTAGTGTGACTTATAATTAGATGTCTTTTTGTGTCTAATTGTCATCTATTTGAATTATTACCCTGGACAGTTAGACTTACCTAGACTTAATTCATGTGTGTTTGTAACATCACTATGAAGAGACTAGGGACAACAGTTGATTATGCTTCTAAGAGGGTCTCAGTGTTACACTTGTCCTGTAAGGACAGGTGTGAGCAGAACTGCTCATGTTAAGCACTATTTCTGTACTTCCATTTACAGTTGCCTGATTAACCCGTATTAGGGGGTATAAAATTTTTCTTTCAGTTGTAATTTTGTTTTGGATATTAAGTTTTGTATGTGGGATGTTTCGTTTCCATATTTTTTTCTCTTTATTATTTAAAAAGTGGTGCATTTAGTTCAGTATTGCATAGTAGCAGCATGCATATAAGTGTAACCACTACAGTGGATACATTTGGCCGAGGAGAGGAAGTGATTTTTTTTTTTTAAGAGTGCTTGCAAATTGGCCTAAAGAAAGTGCTTAGAGAAGGGAAGTAATCTCATGTTAATAATTTTAAATTATTTTCTCTATCTCTCTTTCTGATATTTGCACAAAATAGCATTCAGCAATGTTTGTATCTCATTATCACTAAGCCGTGTGCTCTAAATAAGAACAAAATATTTCTCTTAGAAACACTGTTACATCAGTACTTGCTGGCTGAGATTTTTACTGGTAAAGAAGCAGAACTTCACTGAAGCTGCCAAGCTGGCTCTTTATGTAGTTGGTACAAGTCTTATAGGCTTGATTTTTTCAAGCCTATAAGATTGTCTGGCTTTATTTGGACTGGATTTGTATTATTCCCATCCTTCTGCTACATTAAGAGTGTTTAGTTTTGTATGGAATTTTATGCAACAGGCTGAGAATATCTGGGTCCAGTGAAAGAATTTGAGTATAGAAACCCGAAGAGTTATCTGTTCAAGAAACTCATTATTGACTCGAAATCAACAAATATTGTCCATAGCATCTACAGGTATCTAAATCATCAGAAGGTTTTTAATAATTAGATTTCACATGGGGTCAATCCCATTCCATGTAGAAAGTGAATCAAGTTCCCATCACACTGTTATTCTGACTCAAAATTTGTAAGCAACCTGAAGTTTCAAATAAGGAAAAGGGAAAGATATTCTGATTGTTGCAGGCATTTTTGGAACATATAAGTATGTTTTGATAGGGGTTCTACAACTACCTGTGTGCTATGCAACTTGTTTCAAGTTGCAAACTTGCAGGAGAGGAAGGAAAACTTTTTGACAGCAGGTGTTCATTTCTTCAGCCCATGTAAGCTCTCTTGTCTCTAGTGGATTTTGGATGATTAGATTTCTGAATTGGTTGAGAGCATCGATTAATTGGACCTTATGCCATTCTAACTGTCAATTTTCTTCATTTTCTACTTTGTGAGAGGTAGAGTTGTATTACTTTGATTTTAGAGTTCTTTCCTGTGAGATAAGGGAGTGAAATTTGGGTTATAGGCTAAATAAGGATGCCAGTTAAACACATGCCTTTTTCTAAAATGACAGTTTTATAGCGTTTAGTGTCCTCCTGCATGCAGTTACAGTTCCCTGGCATTCAGCTCTTCAAGAATTGGAAATAGTATGAAACATATATCTGTGATGGAACAAAATATTCTTCATATAAGATCAGTAAATTCTTATATAGGATTACTGTCTGTTGGTAAAGACCTGCAGTGTTATGCTTCAGAGGTAGAAGCGTTTGGATGGTAATGAAGGGATTCTTGTATACAGTTAACAAAGCATGGTGAGATCCTTTGGGGCATAATTCTTGACATATAGTAATAATACACTGCATTTCATCTGAGGATTTCAAAGAACTTTATAAAAAACATCACTGAAGTAAGTACCACCTTAACCCCCTGTGGAGCACTATTAAGACGAGTCTTATGCAGAAATGAATGCAGAAATACCATGTCATTTCTATGGTACGTTGGTCACTGTACCCTTGCTGCACACAGGTAATTCAGGAACCTTCAGTCATATGTATCTTGACTGGTATTTTCCAGATGGAGATCATAAGGCATAGAGAAACAGATTGACATGGTCCAGGCAAAGAGTAACTTCAGTGTAAGTGTCCCAACACCAAAATAATCCAAAACAGTCTGGGTGTTTTCAGCGATAGTTGGCTTGGGCTTCTGGATCTCTCTGCTGTTGTACAGTTTGAAGCTCTGTGTAATATTACAGAAGATAACACTGTGCAAACAGTGCTGTTGGAACCTGGCCATTTAGAGTAACAATTTCATGAGTTCTGATATGTTGATACATGTGTATGTCAGAAAAACAGACTATTTTAATGTATTGAAAGCATTGGTAGGAGATACACTAAACACACATCTCTTCAAGGGCAAGACACAAACAGTATACTTGCAAAGTACAAGAGCAGAAACCATCTGTTGTGTAGAGTATTTTGATGAAAACATACGTGGTGAAAACCACAGCTAATTAACAGTTATTCCACGATGCAATTTAGGGCTTTTAAAATGATCTTATTTAGAAAATTGTTTTGGAGAGAGAACTGTAAAAGACACTTTGTGTTTTGCCCCATCAGCATTACTGCATGTTTATGACTGGCTTTTGTCCATCAGTCCTAAGGACCATTGATTCACCTCTTGTCCCTTTTTTTGAAGGAGATACTAGTATTGTCTTAGAAGTGTTCTTTGTTATTTTGCTATTCTAGACCTCATATTTTGTGATAGTGAAATATAAATTGTTTCTCTCCTTTATCTGTAGCAACAAATGAAAACATGTAGGTTCGCAATTGACATGATTTTGGCTAAAATCATATTTTTAAATAGAAACCAAGTAAGGGTTATGCTAATAGCACCTCATTTGTAATTTAAACTGCAGCTGTTAACATTCAATAATGAAACCATACATCAAGGAGTTTTCTGCAAAAACAGAAAAATACTAATTCCTCATCCTCAGATCTGCAAATCCAGACTGATGGGATTTCAGTCCTTCATCTTTTAGTGACAGGCGGCAGCATCAGTGGAATAAAACCAAAATGTGATCCCCTTTCTCTCCACCCTCTTCCCCTAATTTTACTCTGACAGAGAAAGAATTACAGTTTTAGCTGGTATCTTTGCCCAGGGGAAAAAATGGTCTGTCATCAGGTCTTTTAGGGAGGAAGAGCTCTTCATTGGAGCAGATAAATGGTATTTTGATTCTCAGGGTGCATGTTACACCTGTATTTTTGCAAGATAGATAGATGATTTCTGAGACAATTATTAAGAGCAAAACCAAGGTCATCAACCTTCTCCCAAGAGGTCTTTATCTCTCAGTTTTTGTTTCTGATGACAATGTTGAATATGGGGGAGATAGGCTCCAGATGAACTACCTGAAGCTGCGCACTCATAAGAGCAATCCCCAGCCATATGTTAGTGAAGGATGTACTTCTATTTTTAAAACTGCAAAAATCAGTGACTCTGATCAGATTTTTCTAGATAAATTTTAATTGATTTTGCAATAATTTAATGCACGCATGTTGATGTTTATCATTCTAAATCCCCTAACATGCATACATTACAGTGAAGTCCTCTACAATTAATAATGAAATAGAGGCCTTTGAGTATTTTGAAGTTGAGACCTCCTGTGTCTTTGGAGAAATTCATTTTGAAACCCTACAGCTAAATTCCAAAGATCTTCATTGTCTGCAAATGAGTTGCTCCTGTACTGGAGTTGGCTTATGAAGCTGAATCCCTATATATGACTGGAAATACTCAGTTACCTAAAGAGAGAAAATACATAAATCTGACCCAGCAAAAGAAATCTTTACAAATTGCCATGCAAAACAAAAATAATGTGGTCTTATGCCTAGAACAGAAAATGGTTATCACCTTGGTATTGCTAGGCTTCTGTAGCATCTCTGTTAGTATTTTAGTTCAAATCAGGACTACACTTGAGAAGTATCAGGATAGACAAGCTTCCCATCGAACTTTCTTAATGACGAAGCTGGACAAGGGCAAGTACTCTGAAAATGGACCAAACCTATACAGTAGCATGAAATAAAGTGTCTTGAAGCACATCCACATGAGTGTTAAGTGCTCAGCCAGCTATTCTACTACATGTGGCTAGTTTTGCTGGGTTTAACTATTTCCTAATTTTGATATTTTCTTAGTTATATAAGACCACAGAGATCCTTGTCATAAAGAAGTCTATAAAACCCCCCACCCTTTCATATCTGTGAGTAATGTAATATTTCTGCTTTTTGCTTAGATAGCAGATTAGAGTCTGTAATTGTAGAGGTCTCTTCCGGAATTAAAATGTTTTCACATAATCACATGTACTTCTCTGACCAGTGGGCTATTTTTGTTTTGTATGTTTCAAACTGTACTGAAGCAGAAGTTGTTTTTACATAGTCTGTTTACATTAAAACTTGGAATTCATTTAAAGGGTGTTGTTTTGAATTTTTGATTTCACCTTCTTTTTTCATGTTTCTAAGGGAAACTTTGGACAGATACCTTAAAGAGGAGAACTAGTTGACCAGTGAGGGGCTGTCCTTTTCAACCCCTTTTTTATAGATATATGATAAAAAAAATCAATGGTAAAGTTATCCCTTGTTTATCAGTAGTTAGGGGGGAAATGGAAGCTAATACTGAAAGATAAAGGTTGAGTAGCTTTTTATTGTAATGTTCTGTCATCTTCTGTATTGCAATAAGTTGTGTGTGGGTGTGTTTATGTGTATATATATATATACACCTTCATGTGTGCACACACATAAGTATATGTATATTATGCTGTATTTAGTATAGCACATTGTGAAAGGTATTGCTGACAGCAGCAATGTTGATGAGGTAATTCATTGGACAGGGCATTGGTAAGTACTACTGTTCTTGTTGCTTGAAAGATGAAGCACTTAGTGCCACTGCCTTTTCCCAAGTTTATAATCTTGTGTGCATTTCTAGTGTTTTTCTATCCTAGTCAGTGTTTGTCAGTGAAATTGCTGTATCTGGAATTCTTCATTGGACACTTAAACATGATTTATGAGCTCTTAGTTGTCAGAGTCTTTCCTTTTGGTCTATCAGACAATATTCTGTTCGCATGACACTATGTGTGGCACTGAGACACTGACTTACCCAATCTCCATGCTCTTCAAACCTTCTAGAGGTACTTACTTTGGTAGCACACCGTGAAATAGAAATATGATGTTCTGAAGTGCCAAAGATAAAAATCCAAATACTATGTTTATGAATTACTGAAAAGCCAACATTTGTTTCCACTGTAGCCTGCTGCTAAATAATTTAAACTTCCGCTCATTCTAGCATTATTTTTTAAATAGTCATACTGACTCAAATAGCTGAAAATTTTGTACATTTTTTTTGCTTATAGGTGAAACTGATTATCATGGGATGTAAGGAAATAGGCAGTTTGTAAATGTGTGTAAAATAGACCAAGGAAAAAGAGAAAAAGAAGAGTTGGTAACAACTTAGGGAAACCAGTTTGAGGTTAATGGAATGACAAGAGGGCATTAGTTATGAAATGCCCATTAACTCTCAGTAATGTTAGACCAGTCAGTATATTTGAACATCAATTGATTTCATTGGTAAGATGATAAATATACAAAAAAAAATTAGAAAAATTGATAAAGTGGACTTTATAGTGTTTTGTACAATGTTGAAATTGCTCACCATGCTCAACATAAACTCAGACTCTTCAAAAATCTTAAACCATTGCCTTATTGCTGTAGGGGCACTCCCAAACAGGTTTTCAAGATGTGGAAACATCAGCATAACAGTAAATTTGATAATGTTGAGCTGTATAATTCAAATATTTTGCTTATTGATGGATACAGCACTTTTATTGACACAGCTTATCATTCATGTAGAATAATTTTTAAAAAACTGCACATGCGTATATTCAATAACTTTGCTTGTCATGTAGAAGTCTGACAAATGTGAGTTTTTAAGTGTGCTCTGAAGATGGATATCTTTATTTACTTCCTATGGATGAGCAACATGACTCTGACCTACTGTTTACTGTTTGTCATTTGAATATCAAAAGTGAAAAAACTGAAGTATTTGTAATTTTTCTGAATTGCTTGAGAGCATCATTGGCACTAATGTTTCACTTAATGCTCTACTCACCTCTGCAATCAAAAGTGAGATCCTTTAGAGTGGAACACAGACACACACACCTTTCCTAGGTTATAGGAAACACTGAAAGCCTGAACCAGGAAATTCTGGAATGAGAAAGACCTTTGCCTTTCAAGCTTGTGTGTGTAAGGTTGCTTTACTTTGAAATGTTTTTGTCCTTACTCCAGGCCTCTCTAGAAGGGTTATGGAGGAAGGAAGCAGAGCAACTTAAGTTCACCACAAAGTTGTTAAAAAGATAAATTAGGTTTGAAAATGAACAGGGAAGTGACATCATCCTGAGGGATTAAAGTCCTGAAGTAGTGTGTGGTTGTGTACATGTTAACTGAGTACTTCTTAAAGATGGCTTATATTCTGGCTCTGTTATTAACACTTACTGCTGGGTTCTGACCCAGAGATCACATTTGCTGCTGTTGTTGCAGGTGTCAATTTTGCAATTTCTTGATTGCTACCATAAGTTAATGATGAAATATTATGAACTTGATTTGACTCATTGTCAGACATTGTGTAATCTGGCGACTGATCTTGTGTTTCTGTTACTCTTTCAGTGAAGTTGAATGCTGGACAGGTTTAGGACCAAGGGAATCTTTTCCATTGCTTGTGTTGACTTTCCCAGTGTTGGCAGGGTGCTTTACATATACCATGCAAAGGGCTTCCATCAGATGCAAGTATTGTGTCAAGGGAAGCATGTGAATAGCACTTGAATAGTTACATGACTTGTGGACAAAACCAAGCAGAATTGTGCCTGAAGAAACAAAAATATTTCTAAAAATTAGACCCTGAACGTTGGTTTAAAGGTTGTGTCCTTTGAAAGGATTTGAGGCAGTTTAGGTGCTTACGTTGCTCTAGGGACTTTTGAGTACTGTGAGGTTTTAAGGAAGGCTAAGTATTCCAGGAAGTTTAAGAGCTTATGGCATCGTAAATATTTAAGATGATTTAAAAGGTTATGTCCTCTTTCGTATTTGAGTTGGATTAAGTGCTTATATTGCCTTAAGGACTTTTTCCTTTTTTTTCCCTAAAAGGAACCTGGGAAATTAAATGCAAAAACCCCCTATAGATGCAGTGTTTGGGCTGAATTTGAGAAATGCAAAATTCTATTAGCTTGCCCACACTACATATGCATCAAAGATGGACAGAACAATGGAGAGTGTCTAGGAAAATGCTGGATATGAAATCCAGAAGCAGTTGTTTTCAACACTTTGACAGCCTATGTGTTGGGAAATTTTTTTTCTTCTGCTTGTTATGTATGATCTGGTAAAGATCAAATAGGTAATCAGGATAGAATCAGATTATTGAAATACAAAGAAACAATTTCATCTTAGAAGGCAAAGAGAATATTTAATTCAATATTCAAGAAAATAGGAAGCCATTTAGCTTCACTTTGTAGTGCAGCAGATATTTTACTTTGCTACTATTTTACTTCAGTGGCAAGGAATGATGAATATTATGTCTAGATCTCAGTAACTTTTTTTTTTTTTTAAT
Organism: Myiozetetes cayanensis; assembly: GCF_022539395.1. Taxonomy (NCBI): domain Eukaryota; kingdom Metazoa; phylum Chordata; class Aves; order Passeriformes; family Tyrannidae; genus Myiozetetes; species Myiozetetes cayanensis. The sequence continues at coordinate 25,958,013 of NW_026087521.1, read as the reverse complement.
GGTCAATTTTGGTATTTATTCTTGTCTTCTGAAATGCCTTGCCTAAATTCTTCACTAAAGTGTACTTGCATATATTTTCTATTTTTTATTGTATTAACTAAACGCATGCAGTTCTCCTTGCATAAAAAGCAAATAGCACTGTTAGCACTGTTTATTCAGTGTATTCTATGCTGCCTCAAATAAATGGGCATCAGTCCATCAGTCCAAACTCACAATTTTCTCATGGGTCTCTAACACCCCAGTGATGCAGCTCAGTTAATTCAGCACAATCACAGTAGTCGTATCTGCTGTTGCAGGCTGTTCTGGCACAGCACTCAGTGCCAGCCATCTGGGCCATATCTGGTGGTCCCATGGGGAATACATGGGACCCCACCTGGAGTATGGGTGTCCAGCTCTGGGGTCCTTAACACAGGTAAGACATGAACCTCTCCAGAAGAGATGTAGATCAAAAATTTTCAAAGGAATGGAACACCTCTGCTATGAAAAAAAGCTGGGGTTGTTCATCCTGGAGAAGGAAGGTTCTGGGGAGACCTTATTGTGGCCTCCTATTCTTAAAGGGGGCCTGCAAGAATGATGGGGGCAGACTTTTTACCTTGACCTGTTGCAACAGGACAAGGGGTAATGGTTTTAAACTAAAGAGTGTCTATTTACAGATATAAGGAAGAAGTTTTTTACAATTACAGTTGTAAGACACTCTTACAGGTTGTCCAGAGAGGTGGTAGATGCCCCATCCCTGGAAGTTTTTAAGGTCAAGTTAGACAGAACTCTGAGAAAATTCATCTAGTTGAAGATGTCCCTACCCATGGCAGTGGGATTGGAACAAGATGTCATTTAAAATCCCCTCCAACTGTTCTGGGATTCTATGGTCCTATGGCATGCATACTGTTCTTGCAGGGAGAACATCAGCAGAGCATCCCTGGTCTTCCATGGTGATGTGCCTGCCAAAATGTTGTCTGCACAACATGAAATGCATGAGCTAACATGCCCCTTGATGTCATCTCCTCACCAGTCATGCTGTCTAGACAAAAAATCACTTTACCAGTTGAGGCAGAAGAATAACATCTACAGTAACAGAGATAGAAGATGAGGGTAACCTGAAACCTATATGACTGGGCATGCATTCATAAAACCTGGATTCAGCTGCATGGGTGGCATGAGTGAGTTGTCTATATGCCCTGAGAAAGTTAACTGATAATATTCCATCAAGTCAAAATATTCTTTCAGTTATGCCAATAGTGCTGAAATACTGGTGGTAGTGCTGGCTCACTCTGTCCCAGCAGTTATGACCAAGAATCACCAGCAGTTGGTAGTACAATGTGTTCAAAGGTGGCATGGTCAGAACTGAGAAGCTGGCACCTTTCAGGCTATGCCTGTGGCTCTCTGTTATGTCTTACTTAATGCAGAGTTGAAAAAAATCTGGTGGAGAAAGACAGTTAAGAAGAGAATAGGATATAGTTCAAAACAGGTCTAAGTGCAGTGCCCTGACTGAACTATTGTTGCTCTGTGATGCCATGCAAACAAGTGATTATATTTTTTAAACTGGGTTTGGTGTAATTGTGAGTTCAGCTGCTTCAGAACTGACTTGTGGTGCTTAATAACTCTTCAGAAATATTAAAATGTGTGTACATCTTTAAATGTACTTCCTCTTACTTTTGATATACCCCATGGAGCAAAAACCAGTGTTTTCCTGTCCCTCTCAAACTTAGCATAATCTGAAAATTTTAGAAGTACAGTTTCTATATGAATAACTTTTTTAAACACCCAAGTTTTGAAAGAAAATACCCAGTCCACCAGACCAGGATGGACTCCTATTGAGCCTCATTCATAGTATCCTTCTTTGACTCCTAGTCTCTACATCAGATTTTTTCAACACATTTTGTATTAGACATAAAATAGTTTAATTTAGTCTTTGTTTCCTTTACTTCTTTTTATGAGTCATCCACTTCTTTTTATGTGTCATCCACGGCTTCTTTCCTGTTAACAAACTATTCTCCTATTGAAGAAGAAATTTAATCGGCTTGCCATGTTTTGCTCATGACACAACTATATTGACAGGTATTTATTTTCTTGTTGTAAAAAAAAATAAATTTTTTTTGGTCTTGTTTTTCTCAAGACTATTTCAGAAACTGAAACTAATTCAAAAAATTGTCATTCCTTACCTCCTTTTATTTCACCTTTTTATGACAGGGACTGGATTTTTCCCTTTTCATTTTAATGGAACTCCATCTATTCTCCAAAGTTCTGAAAAGCCTCTAATACCTCTAAAAGAATTTCAATTAATTCTCTTAGACTCCTTTGCACTGTAGTTAAATGTCCCTACCTATTGAGGCAATGCAGCTGTTTATGGGAATAACAGGCAGAAACTTTGGTCACTGGTTTGAGTTAAAAATAAATGTCAAAAATAAGGATAATTTTAAATTTTCAGAATTTCACTGATTTGGTTTTGAGTTGCTATAAATGACAGGTTAGCAAAATTTCAGTGCAATTTCATTGGAGGCATTGGAGTTTGTCATTCTTCTGCTGGCCTCACAGCACAAGCCTACATCATGTTTTTAACTAACCCAAGTATAAGCTTTGTTAGGCTGAGTTCATCTGACAGCATCTAACTTATTGAAGTGTCTCTTCATCCAGTTTCTCTGTTATACTGTTAATTTTTTGTCCCTTTTGTCACTACTTTTATCTATCAGATTGTGTATTTGTCTCTTATATCAAAGACTAAGCAAAATATATTTGTCTTTGATTCTTCTGCAAATAACTGAATCAATTCTTTCTTGACTTTTCGTATTACTATTAAGAAATGTAAAAAATGCTTTCTTGCTACTTTTTTTTTTTAAGTTATATTTCACTTTCTGATTTTGCCCTTATGAATTCCCCCTCTCTACTGTCATGTTTTTCTCTTTTGCCTACTTGTGTTCATGTTCCTTTCCTTAAGTTGCAGGTCCTTGAAGAGCTGATGATGTAGCCTTTTTCAACATTGACTTAGTTTGCTCTTATGCCTTAAATGTTACTTCTTCATGGAACTTTGATCTATCTTGAACTCTTTCTGCTTCTCTTCCAGTTACATTTCACAGGATCCTGGCCACCAATTCATTTATACAAGTCCTTTTCTGTAATCTCGATTGACTTTATTTTCCTAGTCTCCCTTCTCCTTCTCATCCTTAGAAATGGGAATTCCGTCATGTTATGGTTTATTTCAACCCAACTGCCCTCAGTTTTCATGTTTTCAGTGAGTTGAATGTTGAAGTGTAATCTAAAATATTTTTTAGTTTGAATGTTTTCTTCAGTTTCTGTACTAAAAAATGGTTGCTGACACATTTCTGGATAGCATGTGTTCTGCTTTCTCCTTTCCAAAAAGATGACCAGATAGTTAAAGTTCCCTGTTATTGCCAAGCTTTGCTGATACTTGCTTGCACTACTTGGTCACAAAAAAACCCTATAATTTGTATGATTTTTTTTTCTGAGAAAATACAGTATGCTATGCAATAGATAAATGACTGTGCTGGATGTACAGGCAACCAAATGTCAGCAAATATGTGATTTCATCTTTTTATTCTGCGTTGGTAAACAGACTCAATTTCAGCCCTTGGTTCTTTTGGCCACATTTGAAAAATAAAGCCTTTTTGAAAATTAGAGATGGTGCCAGAAACAATTATGAAAGTGATTTGAGAGCTTGAAAATTACCTTGCCGTGAAATATTTAAGACCAGTCTGTTTACCTTATCAAAAAGATGTTTGAGAAATGACTTAATTACAGCATACCTTCACAGAGAGAAAATATCATGGTGCTCTAGAGAACTCTTTAATCTGGTACAGAAAAAGAAAGTATGACATGAAACAATTGCTTTAGCTAAAACAGAATTTATTCTTCAATCAGCTGTAAGTGTTTGGGTTCAATAATAAGATAAGTCTATGAAATTTTACAGTCTGTGATATTATAGGAAGTCAGACATAATGATCTAATGGTCCTTTCTGACCTTCAGCTCTCTTTAATACATGAATCTTCTCAACTTCAGCAACTCTGCAAAACACATGGCCCTCTTCTTGACAACCTTGACAGCCTACAGAAGACAAATACACTTGGACTGGGAGGGACGTGAAGGATAAGATAAAAACCAAGCTGGGGAGAGGAGAGTTCCATTTAAAATAACTACGGTTTGTTATCTGGGGATCTGATTTCAAAAGGCATTTTCTAAATTTGTGACTGGTTTCCATTTCTGATTCTAGGTGGAGGGCCCCTTCCAGAAATAGTTACTCTTGGTAGTTCATTTGTACTTTGATTTTACATTTACTTGCCCTGTGGATGAGATATGTTGCTCATTTGGCCAGCTTCTAGTGGGCTTTGTTGGCTTTTTTGTTTAAGAAAAATTCAGAAATATGATACAAGACTTGATATCTGGAATGCAGAGATCATTATTGAGTTCTTCTGTCATAGGTCATAGAAGTGTGGAGTTCTCTTTCTTTGCTTATTGTCTTTTACAATAATGAAATGTTAACTCCCTTCAATCAGAACTGTAGCCACTAACTTTTTCCCAGTGCATGAACAAAGCTATGGGCTACCCATTTGGTTAATTTGTTTACTTGCAGGAACAGACAACCCAGCAGGGCACTCCTCTTGGAATTTGAGGAAAGAAAATATTTCTATTAGGAGATTACAGCCACTTGCATCACAAGTGTTCTAATTGAGAAACCATCAAAAACGCCCCACCCCCACCCAAGGATTAACTTTTTGGCTTTGAAATGGGCCTTAGGCTAAAGTTTGGTATTACAATCCTCAATCCAATAGCAGATTTTTTTGTCAGATTTCTTTTAATCAGTCACATTTTAGGAAGTGTGATAGGTAGACAACATTACACTAATGCTTCCATGTAGATCCACAAGTTTGAAATTTTCATGTCAAAAGAGGAATGACTGTTATTAGGCAAATTTCCATTAAATTTGGGTGAACTGTCACAAGGAACAGATTATCCCGTGTTTTCTTTCCACATACCATTCTGATTCTTTCCACATAAACAATAAATGGAAGTACCTTTGGGTATAAACAGTTTCTACTATTGTGGCATCTAGGTATTCACAGTGGTGTAAACAATGAGATACATTTAAGAAATCTAGAAACAATCTTGTAACATTCTTGAAAATGAGTTGTGAGACCCTAAGTCTTGAGCTACAGGGTCGCTGAAGGGGTTTTACTTTAAAAATGTACAAGGCTCCCAACAATATCCACCCTCTGGATTATTAGAGGAGCCATTGCTTCTTTTAACACCTTAAGGGAGAGCACAAAGGATAAAAGTTGCACACATTTTCTCATGGGGTGCTTTTAGTGATAAACTTCAGAAAATAAGGGAACTTGGCAAAAGTTTAAAGGGGAACATAAAACCAAATTAAGGCATTCCGCAAAGCATTGACTTAGCACATGCTAACACATACAGCTTGTCAAAATCCAGTCCATCCAGTCCTAAGTTACCCAAAATTTTAAGAAAGCAGATTTGGAGATGAAGAACAAGTAAAGAAGGAGAGAGAAAAAGAGGAATATAACTACCATCCTTAGATAGTAGCATAGATCCAGCTACAGGAGTCTGCAGGGTGGAGGGTTGGAATGTGTGATCACATGTCTTTGGTTTTATCTGCTTTGGTCCCCTGTGGCCACCCTGCCCAGGGGGGGCTTCCAACCTGGCCACTGTGGGGCTCCAGGGCAGGGTGAAGGGTGGTGCTCCTACTGCGGGAACCAATCTCAGTCTGGGTGAGGGGCTCCAGGGGCCGTGGTGTGGAGCAGTGCTCCTGAGCTTGCTTTGGACTGACAGCTGCTGTGGGTTTTTGCCCTGAGACTCATATCGGCTGGAATATGGGATAGGGCATTACCTCACCTCTGTGAAATTCAAGCTATCCCTTCCCCCCCACAAACACACTTGAGCTGATCCGAGCCAATAATTAATAGAATAATCCAGTGTCTCACATGAGGCATCACTGACCTTATGTAAATCACTAGTAAAGTGCTTTTCTTCACAACAGTTGATTTCATCATGTCTATTTTAAGATCATTTTCAGCAAGTCTTTCTACTGATTTTGCTCTTGTAAACCCTGGCATTTACTCCTGGGGATGGTCCTGTGCAGGACTAAGAGTTGACCTTGATGATCCTTGTGGGCCCCTTCCAACTCAGCATATTTTGTGATTCTGTGATTTGCCTGCTGTATTGGTAAAAGAATTAGGAGTTGTTCCACTTAATTTAGTTGAAAAAAAGAACAATATCAAAGGTAAACTAATGATTATTTTTTAGGTTTTATTTTTTTACAGACGTTAAAAACTCATATCAAAATAGTATGCTTTTCATAGAATCATAGAATAATGCTGAGTTGGAAGGGACTCACAAGGAACATTCAATTCCAACTCCTGACCCTATAATGGACAGCCCCAAGAACCACATCATGTGCCTGAAGCATTGTCCAAACACTTGAACTCTGGAAGCCTTGGTACTGTGAACCCTGGGGATCCTCTTCCAGTGCCTAACCACTCTCTGGGTGAGGAACCTTTTCCTAATATCCAACCTAAACCTCCCCTGACACAGCTTCATGCCATTTTGTTTGGTTTGTAGTGTTTGCAAGCATCTACTTTGATGCCAGACTTTTTGTTTCTCAGCTTATTTTGTAACTTTTTAGAAAGAACAGTTGTGTGTCTCACAACAGCAACTGCCTATTTCCTGTGCCTCACAGAGGACAGTCTTCTCACTCAATGTGCTACGAGTATATTTTATGTCTTGTTACAAAAAACAACAACATGGAATGCTTTTAAAAACCCATGAACATCCTTATCATTGTGTTTTTTGGTGTTCTGATGGAAAGATCAACAAGGAGAAACAGTGACACTGCACTCTTTGTTTCAAAATTATCACAGGTTCTCCATTCCAAGTTCTGCTTGTGTTGGCTTGATTTACCATGATCTTGAAGGCCACATTCTCCTTAATGTTATTACGTTCATCACTGGCAGTTCTGTGGTCTGCTCCTTGGTTTTTGTATAAGTCATGTTAACACTGAAACTTGACCAAGATTCATTACCACAAAGACAGTTTAACAAAAACCCCCAAACCCAACATTCTATTTTTAAAAGGCATGTCTATGTTTGATTGGAAACATGAATAGCAAGGTTCCAACTTGAGATATTCTATGATTCTAAGGTGTTCAGTGCAGTGTTGATTGTACTGAAGCAGTACTCTTTGCCTTTCTTCAAATTCTGAAATGAAAGTAAGGTGTCACAGTTCTGGGCATTCCTTTTATAGCATTTGTAGAACTCAGTGATAGCATTTGACACAGTGTACCACTGACCAACTCCTTAGTGAATTGATCAGTGGTCTAAAGCACAGCACATTCAGCTTGCGCTGCTGCATGTCACTGCTGAGGAGGTGTATTTTGCAGTTGCAGAGTGAGTGTGTCTGCCCTGTCACCTGCAGGAATGCAGTAAGAGGGGGTCTGCCACCTTGCACTGACCTGTGCCTTGATTCTGTGTAGATGCATCATCCGGAGATGATAGGCACAGGTTTTTTTCTAATTCTTGGCCCTCACTCAATCTGAAGAAGCTGTAATTGAATTAAATGCCTTCATCTGGTCCATTCTGTCCACAACATGATCAAGCTAGAGTCAAGCTCTTTTTTCTTTTTTTTCTTTTTCTTTTTCTTTTTCTTTTTCTTTTTCTTTTTCTTTTTCTTTTTCTTTTTCTTTTTCTTTTTCTTTTTCTTTTTCTTTTTCTTTTTCTTTTTCTTTTTCTTTTTCTTTTTCTTTTTCTTTTTCTTTTTCTTTTTCTTTTTCTTTTTCTTTTTCTTTTTCTTTTTCTTTTTCTTTTTCTTTTTCTTTTTCTTTTTCTTTTTCTTTTTCTTTTTCTTTTTCTTTTTTCTTTTTTCTTTTTCTTTTTCTTTTTCTTTTTCTTTTTCTTTTTCTTTTTCTTTTTCTTTTTCTTTTTCTTTTTCTTTTTCTTTTTCTTTTTCTTTTTCTTTTTTCTTTTTCTTTTTCTTTTTCTTTTCCTTTTCCTTTTTCATGCAGTGGGCATGTCTCATTCTCATTTTGGATCAGTGTGGTGGGTTGACCCTGGCTGCATGCCAGGTGCCCACCCAGCCACTCTATTACTCACCTTCCCAGATGGACAGGGGAGAAAGAAAGATGAAAACAACTTGTGGGTTGGGATAAGGCAGTTTATTAAAGCAGAAGCAAAGCAAAAGCTTGCATGTACAAAAACAAAGCGAAAGATAACACAGTTTATTCTCTGCTTCCCATCAGCAGCAATGGTTGGACACTCAGCATGCGTGACAGTTCCTCAGCAGGCAGCCATTGGAGACAATGAATGCCTGCCTTCCTGCTCCTTGCCTTAGCTTTTATATCTGAGCTGACATCATAATGTTTGGAATATCCCTTTGGTCAGTTTGGGTCAACTGGCCTTCTTGTGCCCCCTCCCCGGATCTTGCCTTTAACTGAGGAAGGAATGTTCCAGTGCTGATGCTGTGCTCAGCAGTAGCCAAAACAGTGGTGTGTTAACAACACCCTGCTGACAACCAGTGCAAAGCACAGCACTGTGAGGGCTGCTGTGGTGAAATGAACTCCAGCTCAGCCAGACCCAATACAATCAGTTAAGGATTACATTTGGAGTGTACATGCATCTCAGCTGTTTCACAGTTTGGATCTGGCTGTTTGCAGGTCCATTCTCCTGCTTTGAAACAGGGTATTGGGGCTAACTTCATTTGTGCATGTGGGGAAGGGATCTTGGACAAGACCTAGGAGTCTAAGTCTTCTTTGGGAATTAGTTGGTGTGTAGACAGTACTCCACCTCATGTCTGAATTGTAATGAAGTTTACACTGGAACTAAATAGCTTGCTTTATAAAACAAGGCCCAGCTGCAATCCGAGTGAAACCGTGTTGAATTTGGGTGTATATATGGTTGGGTAACATTTATCTCAGGTGTGGAAACTTTTATTTAAGAGCAGTTGGTTACATCTTAGTGTATTCTTTAGCTTTAGAATCTCAGATATAGCTAAAGTCAGTAATAAAAGTCCTATTACTTAATATGTCTTTGTTCAAGGAATAAGATTCATCTACCTTCAGTTCAGAAAGTCGAATACATCTGTGTTCAAAACCAAGGCAGTCCTTACTAGATCTACAGATGCCAACAAGATTATCTAGATCACTGTGCTTGTATCTATCAAGTTAACTTTTAGTATGTGGGTGTTTGTAGGAACTCTAGATAAAGCAGTGGAGGTTAACAAAAAGTGGGAGGTAAATTATGAATTTTTAAGGTTCTGTCATTCAGCACAGTTTGGTGCTTCTGATGTGATTTGCAGATTGTTTTTTGGTTTGTTTTACTGTTTTTTTTTTCCTTTTCAAAAAGCTAAAGGTTGAAAAACTGTACTTGAGAGGACTCCTTCCCCTTAGTCCTTTGATTCTTTCCATAGAAATATGGTTGTATTTAAACCAAAGAAAGAATGGCACTCTCTGAAATTTGACTGATTCATTTGTGTCAGTTGTTTACAAAAGGTGATAAATGCAATATATAACTTCTGTGGGGAAATACTCCTGTAAATTTTCTATTTCTATTGTGGTTTTCAAAGCTGTGAAAATAATGGTGCAACACTTCCATAACATTAAATTTGAGAAATAATTGCACTTGGCAGTTTTTGTTTGCAGCAATGCACGAAAGGCTGAAGGCTTTTGTACAGTTCAAAGAGCACATTCCACAGATCTAGCAGTTGTCGGTTGCCTGCAGGGATCATTTGAATTTTCAAGGAAAAAAAGCATCAGAGTAATGCCCAGACCATTTGGTTGTATACTTTCAGCTCTCTCTTTTTAAATTTCACCTGTATGAAAAGTTACTCAGAAATAAGCTGTATACAAATGTGGCACACCCTGATGTCTATTGAAAGACCTTGTGTCAAATCTCATTGCTTCTGTTTTGTGTAGAGATTAATATGAAAAATAAGATAACAAATGAAGAATGTCATTGTTCAAGCACATGGGACTGGTGAAAGTAGATAACAGCAAAGGGAAATCCCTTTACATGTTTGGATCCTGTAGTTATTTGTCAGCTTATTGCATTAGCCAAATTGTACAAGATACTCCGTGTTACTTTGCTGTAGTAGAGCCCTGGTCACAAAGGTAAAGCCTCTCATGTGCTCTGCCAAATGTGGAAAACTTGCCAGCTCCTATATCACACTGCAGCTCTGTCACTCTCCAGAAATGTGTTGATTGTCACTGTGTGTCTGTCTAAAGCTTCTGCTTATCTAACAGGAGGCAATGTGAATATTTTTACGCTATGTACCCTAATAGGATTTTTAGTGAAGTATTCTCAGAGAGAATATTTTTTTTTCTATTGCTAGGTGTTTATCTTTATTTGTTTTGGCTGTGGGTTGTTGCACAGTTCCAAAACTCCAAAGTCCTGTTTTCTGTCATGTACAGACACAAGTTTGAAGCTAAAAAGGCTTACTCCGAAGCATAGATGGTTTCTGTCTCATCATTTCTACTAGTTGCGTGGTTTGCATTGCTGAAATCTCTCTCCTCCCTCCCTACAAAGTGCAGTGCCTTGAGCTGAACCTGTGCTCTGACCTGTTGGTGGAGTTCTTAGGGTGAACCTTCTCAGACTTGAGACTCCTGCCAATGCCCCTCACCTGAATCTGCGTAGCTATTCAAGATCACTTAATCAGTGCCACTTCAGTCAGTTTTTTAATAGTTCAAAACTTTAAAATCCTCATACTAGCTTTATGAAATTAAGGTATATCTTGTATATCCCTCTTTCACTTGCACAGTATTGCATTATGATAGCCATCATAGGCAATTCTTGCTGGAATGGTTTAATGTCATCTGTTATTGAGAAGTGATATAAAGTACATGTAGAAAAGAAAGAATTAAGAAACAAAACCAGTTGATTCTATAAATCGGGTAGGTAACTGTAAAGTAAGTAACATTAAGATACTTGTTATGACATTTCTGTCCTCTCTCTTTTTATGGAAGTACTGAAGTTATTGTTTTAGTTATTTTCTTATATGATGAATATTTACTGTTTTGTTGTGCAATAATGTGTCTTACTGAAAATCAGTGAGGCAAATGTGGAGTAAAATTACTATGATGAAAATTTCTGATTATTTCCTATGATGTGACAGTGAATTTTTTTTTATTATTTGATATTGTGCATATTTTCTTGGTAAGAATGGTTTTGTTCTAATGTCAAGCGGAGGTCTTATTCACTCGTGTTTTTGTGAAATCAAGAAGTGGACTGAAATCAGTAGACTAAAAATGACTTTGTAGCGTTCTTCTAAATGAGAGGTACTTTCCACAGTTAAAAGTAGTTGTATTTAGAGAAGAAAAGTGAAGCAGTTGTTTATCTCTAAAGAGGGAAATGGTTTGTATTTCATTACTAAGAAACCCCTTAGTCTTTGTAATGTGGCTGTTTTAATTAGTACTTTCTTCTTCAAAAGTATGCTTGTATGAGTATCTATCAGTATCAAGTAATCAAAACCAATAAAATAAGAATGATTTCAAAAAGAAAGGGTGTGATCAGTATTCCATCTTCTGAACTCAAGCTCATTAGTTTCTTTTTAGGAAAAGACAAGTAGAAAGTCCTTAACAAAGTATGTTTTGAAGTGAGGAAGTGTAGCTGCCACAAGTGCTCAGTCAGGTAGACATTTCGTGAAACCAGCATCTGAGCAGGGCTTCTTGCACAAATGTAATGAGCAGGGGATATGCCTTGAATAGCTGTTTGAAGTCATGTAATGGAAATAGTACTGCAACTTGGAATAAGAAGGTAGGACAGCAGGACATTAAGGAATTCACTTGGGAAAACACTGATTACTTTTTCTTAGGTAAATACCAGTTCCTTTTACCAGCCTGTTCATGCTGTGCTTTTGTCCTGGGACAAACAAATAGATTATTATTATTATTAATAATAATAATAATAACAACAACAACAAAATAGTATCTTAATTTTGTTAACTGCCCTTTTTTTTTCTTCAATTTTTAGTCCTTTCTGTGTTGTTTTCTTCAGCTCCTCATTGCTTACTTGTTCTTCTCCCCATTTCTTGTTTACTATACCTGAGAAGTATGCTGTTCTAAGTTTTCTACTCTTTCATCCTTCTCCTCCTTTTATCTGACTCCCTACTGGAAACATGAGCATTACTCTGCTCTCTTTCCCTGGGCTGGGGTTTCTCATTTCTCCAGCCTCCTTCTGGCAATTTGCATTAACTTCTGTAGGATGCAAGCTTTCCATTTAGAAAATAAATTTATTTTGCTTTCAGTATCTTAGGTACAGAAAACCTTAGAAATATGGAATGTGAAAAAAAAAGTAATGCTATCTGTCTGGGCTTGCTAAAGACAGTCACATTGCCATGGACACAGATTTGTGTGGTGCCTCTGAACCCTGAAGCTGTCCCACTATGCATGTTTGTTTGCTTTCTAGTCTCATGTTTCCACCTTCTTACATCTTCCCTCAACATCTCATTCATCCTCAGTCCATTTCGTGCACAGCTTACATTCACAGAGGCTGTACTGAGCTGTACCTGCTGCTGCAGTTACTCTCTCATTTCTTCTCTTCACATCTAAACTCAGCATTTCTGAGGGTACGACTACTCTAGGTTTTCTTCTTACAGAGCTATCACAGATATTTTGCTGCATTCCTTTCTCTCAGCTGCAGTTAGGGTGTTTTAAAAATAAGGCTGAACCACATTTCTTTTAATACTCATCTTAGGCACCCTCTATAGATTTTGTCCTATTTTGTTTTGTGAAATTTTACACTTTTCCAGAGCATTTTCCAGCATTTTATTGTGTTCAGCATCTCTTTGATTACATCTTTCATTACTTGTAATGAATGTAAAAAGTTTTCATTTAAGGATTTCTCTAGAGTCCTTCAGGAAATGCTGTTTATTGAAGTTGTAAATTGTTAGGAAAAGAACTGCAAAAATGTGAGAAAAAACCCTTTTTCTGACCTATTTGTTTCTGAAAGTGATAGTCTTGGTATTTGTGGTATTGCAACATTGTTATATTGCACACTAGTAAAAGGTAATTTTAGATTTGTATATACAATTGTATGTATGCTGAGAAAACTTCAGAAATTTAAAACCAGAACAATATATAACCATATTTGGAAAGATATTCGGTAAGATACAACATGCTCATACCAGGGCCCTAGCTAGGTGTATATGAAAAATGAATATTCTATCCTCTATCAGTTCTAAGTGCACAGTCCTAGTATGTTTAAACTGGTAAATAGTTTAGTGTGTGTATGAATGCTTTATTTAGTTTATTTACTGTATTAGTTGAAAAAAGCATGCTGAATTAAGTTTCTAAAAAGCTTTTTGCTTATTGCACTGACCTTGCATGCTGGCTCTCTGATCCAGGGCAATCCACCCTAAGGATATTATATAAAGTTTCAGTGGTCTTAAAATTAAAGTCACTTCTTCAGAAATAATCCTATCAGGAATACACTTCACGTATTGTTTCACTGTAAGTACATCTCTTCTTGGGCCATGTATTATTTTGGGGTCCAACTAGTGGAACATGTGAGATTAGCTGTGTGAAGAATGAAGAATTAATTTCTTTATGAAGCCATTCATCTGCCGTAGTTCAATTAGTCTCCTCAGTCATCTGAAATGAAAAACACTTGTTCATTAGGCTTGCAAAAAACCCCATAAAAATCTCCCAGCATATTGCAGCACAGAGTTACTGTATGTGTGCAAACAGCATTCTACACAAAACCGTTAATTGCACTGTGTGGGACATCTCTGTTTTCTGATGGATTAATTTGATTCAATTTCACATTTTAAGGCACTTTTTTCTAGGGGGGCTAAAGTTTTAAGCTCAAAGGTACTGCTTATGGACAAGTTGTCAAGTAGTTTGAAAGTTGTGCTGTTATCTGTCTGCAGTGTTCTGCTTTGCAAGCCTTCTGCCTAAGGAGAGGTAAATGGACCTGTAAGTTTTAGAACAAAAAACGTTCAGAGGAATCTCTTGTGGCACAGATGTTAATAGGTGTGATTTTCAGCTTGAGGATTTTTATTGTGTGGGTGTTTTTTTAAATTATTTTTTAATTGTTAATGTACAATAGTTTCTTTATCCTCATCTTTGTCACAGTGGAAAAAACTGACCAAGGTAATGTGCACAACTTCAAAATAAATCTTCAAGTACTGAGATAGGGAAATGAACACAACAGTTTAAACCTTATTTATATGAAATTAAATTAAACAAATTTAAACCTTGTTTAATAGTAATTTTGTTGAAAGTGTGGTTAATTGTTACAAATCAAAAAGCTTGAAAAAATATGACTGAATTCTCAAAAATTAAAAAACTTGAAAAAATATGACTGAAGAAACCCAGTGTGTTTTCTGTAAATGATTATGGTGCTCATCCAGCCTTTCAGATTGCATGACATTTCAGTAAAACAAGGACAACCGGTTGATCTTGCATCCTTCAGATTTGAAAAGGAAATTTTATAATTAGGGGAAGAGGTTATGTTACCTGCCTGGTTTACAGAGTGCTATGGAATGCATAAACAAAAAGTTGCATTAATGATCAGTTTTCAGCACAGTAGGGAATTAACAGTGGGTGGTGCAAAATGGCAACACATGCTGAGAGGGAGCTTGGGCTACTTCTACTCATTGAAATTTTTCCTACTGAGTAATGACATGTAGGTGTTATTTTTGTTCTGTTCACGTAAAATGTTTGTTTGGTATGTTTTGTAATATCCAGAAAGAAAGAAAGAAAAAGATTATGTATGTTTTGGCAAATATTCCCACAAGCATTGGAATATATTTAAATAAAGTGATATTATGCGTTTAGTTTGAGTAGCTTTTTTAGTCTGATTACTTCTTCTCACGGAAAATATTTCAGAAACAGAAAAGCTCCAGAAAAGCCCACTAAAAGTTATTGGACGCATGGAAATGATTTCATATGATTAGAGATAAAAAAGATTAGTACTGAGAGCAGAAAAAAAAAAAGAGATTACATGGTAAGCGGTATACAAAATGATAAATAATATGGAGAGGTAACATTTGAAAATCTTGTTTACTTTTTCTAGTGAAACCAGGAAGCAGGAGATAGACAAATAAATAAATAAGCAAATAAATAAAACAGAGATGGAAATAAATCAATACCTTTAAATGCAGGCTGTGTATGTCACAAAACTTTTACTGGCTTTGGGATGTTTCTGGTTTAGAGAGGAAACTGGGGTAACTGGAGTACATATTGAAATTAATAGTTAACAGTCCTGTAAGTTAGGTAATAGAAATAATAATTAAAAAATCACAATGTATATAATAGATAACATTCAAAAGAGAATATCAGCCTTGAACTGTCTTTGTTCTTCCTATCTTACAAGTTACATTTCTTCCAACTTTTCTGTATCATGTCTGTAATTTCTGAGGAAAAAAAAATATTTCCACTATAGTAAGAGCGCATTTATTAGAAGTTTCTAATGAGATGATAACATTAATAGTAAATTAATTGTGTTTTATGAAGTCCAGTTAATCTGTTGGTTTTCTTTAACTGTCTACCATACACTGCTTCTGACTACAAAATAGGCAGCTGTAAGCTTTATTAACCCTTCAGAAACTCTTAATAATCTTAATAATGAAGTTGAAAACCTATATAAAGTAGACAGACAAATTCCTTGAATTTTAATACAATTACTAATTAAGGGATTTGATATTTTAAGTAGAGATGCATTTTATTCGTTGCTTTGCACGTGCTGTATAAATAGCTTCATAAGAAATAATTGGTATTGCATTGCTTTGTATTTGTTTTCATATCATTAAAATGACTAAAACAGGAAAATTGTTGAATGTTATTGTATATAATTGAAGCAGACTTTAAAAATGGATCTTGTGCATTTACCTATTTCCTGGGAAAAAATAAAAGTTTTCTAACTTTCTATCTTTTTTTAATTAATTTCTTACTTCTTAGTTCCATTTTTTGATTTATTATATTCAAGTATTTTTCTCTAGTAGTTGTTATTCCTTTCTCATAACTGAATGTCTTGTCTTTATACTGGCTTCTTAAATCCTTTTGCATTGCCTTTTGCCATTCTTTCTTTAATCTTTTCCCTTCTGTTTAATTTTTAAATCCATTGCCCTTTATCTTTTTTCAGTCTTTTTAGCTACTCTCCTCTTCTCTCCTTTGATTCTCTCTTAAACATTACTGCTTCTTAACATTGTGTTCTTTATTGATTTTTCTTTCTTTTTGTTTTTTTATCCTTTTAAAATTTTTCTAAAGTTCTTTACTTTGGCATCACAGAAGGAAAAATTGATACAAATGTTACCAGTGGAATTAGAAACAAATAAACACAGAAACGATTCAGGTATGTTCAAGGGAAAGATGAAACGTTTCTCTGTTTACTGAAAATAAAAAACACTATTTACTTTTTAGTGGGCATTGAAACATTTTACCTGAGTCTTTTTTCCCCTGATACCACATCCTGAGTTTCAAACGGGAAGCAATTATCTTTTCAGTATTCTATGGTACTATGTACTAGATGTGTTTTTGACTTTCTCCATCCTGACATGCTTTTCTTGCATAGAAGTCTCCACAAGCTTTGTCTTGTGCTTTACAATTCATCTTTGTATCTGGATTTTTTTTTTAATGCTTTATTTAGAAAACAGCAGATCTCTCTGTAGTCTTTTATGGACTGTTTTTTAATTGTTTACATTAGAGAAAAAAAGATTTAATAGCTGAATACAAGCATTCGCTTAAATTAATTTAAACGACTACCATAGACGTTCCTCAAAGTAGTGAGTAAATATGTAATTAAGTTATTTACTCTATAGTTAGTTAGTAGTTACTTAATAACTTTTGCATTTTTAACCAGGACACTTTTTATTTGATGTAAATAATAATGGTCTTTTGCAGGTCTGTTACAAACTTCTTTTTTAATTTTTAAAGTACTCTGAATTACCTGTCACATGAATGGAGAATGAAACTCATATGTAGGAACATTGTGAGAATCTGGGAAAATTAATCACTGCAGAATACATTAGGTTGCAATTTAAATACATTTTTGCGCGATTCTCCTATGAAGTTTTTTGTATAGATTAGTATACCATGGTGGTGGTGTTAGGATTATACAAGTTTCTAAATAAAATTTCTGTGCTGCCATAATACTTGAACAGGAGAAGTTTGCCAAAAAAAGGTTTAACTACTGTCTCCATTTTTCTCCAGTGTCCTAAATTTGTGCACCTATGAGCAGGACTTACTGAGCCATTGTTCAAATCTGTGAGGATTTGGGCAATGGAAATGAATTTAAATATTGGTGTAAAAAAGAAATTTGGATTTCACCAGAAATGCATAAAAGCCACTGAGAATAAGAAATCAGCTCTACATTACAGAAACTGCTATGCAAGTGCATTTGGGGGTTTTCTCTGTCTTTCATAAAATAATGCCAATAGGAAAATAAAGCATTCCAAAAAGAAAATTGAGAGTTTCAAATAAAAAACCAGCCAAAATGGAAACATTTTCAGAAATGTCAAACTTTCAGTACTCCTGCACTGAAAAGGCAACTGAAAAGCCCATGATGAGATAGTTTGCTGCCTAGGACAGGCATCAGAGTCTATGTGCTTTCCCTAATCATTTAACCTTATGTAGGATATAATCATCTGACAATGGACTGTATTTCTGACATTTATGAAGTACTGCCAAGCTGTTGGTGTGGCGTGGTGCAGTGTCTGTGTGAGCGTGGGGCTCTGCTTCCAGCTGCCACAGGAGAGAACTACAGCAAGTGCCCTTTCGGCAGTGGTGTCTTTGTCCTTGGGTGTTTGAGATAAATGACATTTGACTCAAATCCAGTAGTAGAAGTGGTGGACTGGTTTTGATATTTATATGCCTGAGATTGTGTTATCCTATCTGATTTTAAAACATTAGATGAAATAATGAAGAAGGAAGTGGAGAGATGATAAAGGTCTGCCCATGAAAGCTCACTTGTTAACTACTTTGGTGTATTTTTCCCGTCCAGGTTGTGGCTACTACAATAACTTTTCCAGTTATTGAGAACACTATAGGATCTGCAAAGATGTTGTGGCAGATGCTGCAGATGTTGCTGCTTCTTCAATGGAAAATACTGAAAACTTATTTTAGAGGAATATAGTGTTTATTGTTGACTTTTTACCCTGACTTTGTTCTGTGGAAATGGTCAACCAGTCTAAAATAATTTGAAAGGCAGTCAAAAACTTCACTTAACAGGTTACTAAGCAACAAAGCATGTTTTTGTTTTACCTTAAACCTGTTATTGCTAGTATTTTCAAGAAAACAGAAAGCAGTAATGGTGGCTGTAAGCAAAAGGTGTTTATGAGCAAAATTTCAATTGCAAATTATTTAAAAGGCAGTCAGTACTGCCTGGTAATTCATACTAACTAACAGGTTGGACATTTTGTATTGACAGCAGTCACACACTTGAAAGAGAGTATGTACAGGCAGAAGAGCAGAATTTGCTGTTCCACAGCAGTAGGCATGTGAGCAAGCAGAGGTGTGCTGTCTGCCCTGAGCTATGTTCAGATGGAGGCTGGACTTAATTTCTTTGGAGTTTTGGTTCCACCAGTGTGACGGAGTCAATAGTGAGCACTACTTCTTTTACCTTCCTAGCCTGATTAACAAAAGCAAATCACCATAAAAACTTCATGGCACAAAAGAGAAAACTACCAAAGCCCCCAGCATTTAACTATTTTAGTGCCATTTGAGCTGTGCATCAGATTTTTTCTTGAAAATGGTTTTCCTGTGCAGTATTCCTATGCCATATGAAGAAAACCTTTTCCAGATATTGAGAGAATGGGTTTCAATAGCAGATGAGAATGGGGACTGAATAGTCACATATAAATAAAGATTGGCCTTTTGTGCCAGTGGAGAGAGGAAGAAATGGTCTGGAGTTGGATATGGAGGGAGAGGAGCAGGGAGGGTGGAAAGAGTGTTAGTGCTATGCGAGGGGAAAGGAGTATGATCTGCTCTGCATTAGGAGAAGTCCCTGCTTATACACTTTCCTCTAGTATTACCTGTGTTTGAGCACAAGGTACGCTGCTTGCTGAGTCAAAATATGTCAGAAAGCCCGTAGTCCACATATGAAACTGGACAGTACCTTTTATATTGTAAATTTTTTAGGAAGAGTGGTCTTTTATATAAATTTACACTTTAAATATGCCAAGCATTTAAGATGGAAGATCTTACGTTTCAGGGACTGTTTTGTATGTGTTCCATAGAGGCATAGAACTTGTACTTCATTTCACATCCCCCATATAAATAATACTTCATAAAGTGCTAATTGGTTTGCTGCTGCAAATCTTTTTGTGAATTTTCTTGTGCTTGCTTTTCAAGTGTATTTATTGGTACTGATTATTTGGTGAGAAGAAGAAAATATTTCCTGTCTCTAACCAGCTGAACAGACACCTCTGTTTCTGAAGTGAGTTGTTTTTCAGTTGAGCAATAGTTTTTTTGGATTTAATGAGTTTATTCATGTTTCCAGACCTGAAGGTTGATGTGAAATCTTTTCACAGTTTTCAAGTATAAAAGTTGTTTGGTTTTTTTCTCCAAGCAGCGCTGTAGCACTACCTCTTAGAGAATTTAATTTCCCGTTCTGAAACTATTTTTAATTGAAAGAAAAACCAAGGGATGACTGAAAAATTGAAGGTTTTCTGGTGATTTGAGTTCTTTCAGTGGGGCTTTATTTATGTAAATGAAGGTATACATGTTTGTAAGCATGTAGTGTGCAATTTCAATTCCTGAAATACTTTCTGACTGTATTCTATGATGTTCTGAGAACAGCAAAGAAACAAGAATGATATTGTCTAAGCCAGAAGAAAAAAATTCAGAGAATTTTGGTACATGCTTCTCTTTGGGACAAAGGCCAGACTTTGTAGTTATTTATGTTCTACAGAAAAAGCTTTATAGAATTCTGAATGAAAACTATGTTTTAATTGTGTTTCTATAATATAAATTGGTTCAAATGATCATACACCAGTTTTAAAGATGGAAATTGAGATCTGTTTTTGCTGGTCATTGACAGCATAACTTCTGGACTCACCACCATGACAGAATCAAATGACAGAGTGGATGTTTTACCTTGGTAATACTCCTGAGTGTTGATTTATTAATATCCTTCTATTCCATCTGATTTTTTCTTACCCTGCTTAATGCAGTAAACATATGTAATTAATTTCTCCACATGACTAGCATTTTTATCATGTAGCATAAAATCCTGTCATTGCTTTTTCAAAAGCACTTAGAAAATATTAAGTAATCGTGAGGGTTATTGCTAATTGCATGGACTTTCATTTGTCACTTTAAATATTCTAATTATTTCTTCATGAGCTTATCAGCAAACTCTTAAATAGGACCTCACTGCAAATTAGGCCCTTGGGCCAGGTTATTTATTTTGACCCAAACTTCAATTGAATATTATGATTAAAAATAAGTAAAGAATAAATACACTTTATTAATGTTCTTTAAAACTGGAAAAGTTAAAATCTAAGCAAAATGTAAGAGCAACTATCACATGTTTTTATATTAATAGAAGTCCTGACCCATCTTCTTGAAGCTGTGAATGCTACAACTATACTTATACAGTAAGTTGAATATTGAAAACAGTCCTTCTTGAGAATTTTTTAAAAAGTTTTTGCTAAGTATGGCAAATTAAACCATATGAAACTAACTGGCCTTACTTCAAACTTGTATTGAAAGACTGAGAACAGTTTGTCTGAAGTTCAGTTTGTTCAGTAAAAATGTTGTAGAGGCAGAGGAGAATTGAAAGCAGTTATAAAGTATTTCTGTTCACAGTGTGGCTTGGCAGGTCTTTCCCTTTTCAGCATACCAGGGTGGACTTGGGTTACTCATCATCACACTTGTTATTTATACAAAACATTATCTCAAAATATATCAGTCTGCATCAGACACTGCTCAGATGAGAAGAGCTTCCAATTTTTAATACTTTCAACGTGCTGTAAATACAACAAAAAAACATGTGTTAGAACCAATAGAATATGGATTTAGTAATGATCAGGGGCTTCACTGAGCAATAAGACAGACATAAGGCATCATTCAGTCAGTGCTACCTCCCTGCAGCCTTCAAGTGAATGAATAAAACAGGGATGCCTACATGAAAGAGTGCTGTGCTTAACATTAGTCAAGACTAATCCATTGGAGAAATACAGAGTGAGGAATAATTATCTGAATAGCAGTTCTTTAGAAAAAGATTTTAGGATTGCAGGTGATCCCAACCAAAGATGAGAAACTGATGTGATACAGTTGCAAAAAGTGCAAGCATTGGATAATGAAAATGAAGTGTGGTATAGAAGACGTGGAACTTTCTTTCAACACTGTACAGGTTTAATATATTCACTGGGCACTTCAAAAAAGATGGGGATGAACTAAAAACTCTGGTAGAAGAATAATGACAGTTATAGAAAAATTACTAGCTTTAAGAAGAGGAGAATTAAAGAGGCACCTTACTCCAGGTGGCTAAAACAAGAAATAGTGGATTTAAATTACAGTGAAATAGGTTAAGGTTAGACATTAGGAGTACTTTTGGAGTGGTTTTATGATGTTTCCAGGTGAGTTAGCTATTTGCATTGCTTTTATTGTTATGGCTATACTGATGTCTTTCCACCAATGCTATTGTTCCTTCCATCTATCTTGTGTTTCAGTCCGTATGTTTAACATGATGTCTTTTTAATTATCTTATCATTCCAAAACAGAACTCTATTCACTTCTCTCCTTTTCTATCACAAATGACAAGAACATTATCCTACTTGTCACTCAAATTCAGTAACTCAGGGTTATTTTTTACTTTTACTATCTTAATGCTTCATGCATCCTGACCAGAACCAGATTCAACACCTTTTCTATTTTGGGTATTGTTTAGATCAGTTTTTTCCATTGATCCTCCTGTTAAATTTCTTACTCAGACTTTCATGCCTCTATCCTAATTTTTGCAATTTTGTTCTTTTTTTTTCTAGGTTTTTTTTTGTTGTTGTTTTTTTTTTCTTTTAGTTTTCAAACCAGATGTTACCTTCCTTAAAGCATAGTGTAGTCAGTGAACTCCTTCTTTTAGTCTGCTTGCATTTTCATATTCCTTCCTGTTTTATGTTCTTCTCAAGGCCTCTTGCCTCAAATTTAAGCTGCTCACAAAGCTTTACATGGGTGCTTTCTAAATGTGTTGAGCAGTCCAACAATAGATTGTGAGGAGGTGGAATTCATTGGTGGAATGAAGTGCTATCTTTATTATCTTTGAGAAAGTTTGTTTGTTGAGTCCAAAATCTTAGGAAATTTGTCTCTGAAATTTGTAATTTGTGTGGGGTTTTTTTTCTATAATCAAGTTTTATGTCATGCCGGTTCATTATAGTTTTGTCTTATAGGTGCCTCATTGTACTTCCAGACTTGCCCACATATTTGGAGACAGTTTCCATCATAGCTATATTTTGTTTTCTACAACTATGTATCCATGAGGGAACCTCATGAGGTCATCAAAAAGCTTCTGCTGCATTAGTTTATGCATCTGTCTTATAAGCCCACTTCTACCTTCTTACATGCATCAATCAAAGGTTCCACAGACAGAATTTGCTTCTATTTTTTTTTTTCCTGTAGCAATTCTGTAGTGGTTTGTCATTAGATTTTATGTTTATTTAGACACAAGCTGCCCTTTAAAGTATCTGAAAAGCTTCTTACAATAGTGAGACTGAAGTGCACAAAACTGAATTTCATTTACCAAGACAATAGTTGTCTTTTCTGCATTCTGAATCTTCACTCTTCCATTCTAGCTTCCATTAAGGCATGAATTTTTCTGTTGAAAGGTAAAATATACAGTGTGCCTGTGAGGCCACTATTAATTCCACACTATCTCTCTTTTATAGTACAGCTGGCACCCTACCCTCGGGAGAGCAAGCTCATCACTTCTACCACATGCTTGTTCTCTACCAGTTCAGGCAGCAGGAATCCTAAGTTAGCTATCAAATATTGGTCTTGCCCATGGCAGCGCAGAGCATTCGACAATGCCTCTGGGCCAGCTGAAAATAATTTCTAGCACAGTTGGAGTGAAACTACAGAGGTGTAACAAAGATGAGTCCTGAGGAGGGTGGTATTCAGTATTCTCTCTAGCAATAAACAAAGATTTGCAAAATCAGTAAAATAAAATAAAAATAGTACAGATTTTTTATTCAGCTTTTAAAAATATAGCACCTTGTCCTGAGTGTGAGAAGTAATGAAACTGTCTGTGGTTGTAGGTGGAATTGTATTTCTATCTGACTTTTCAGACATGTCATATACTTCCAGCACCAAATTCTCAACTTCACTTATTTCTGTTTTAATAATATTTTTCATAGATTTGTACATATTCTTACCATAGTGTTTTCATGTACTTCGTCTACTTACTGCAAATAGTCACAAAGATTTCCAGTCAGGTGTTAATTAAAAAGACAAAATAATTAGCCATAGGCAGGTAGACTGAGGCATATTTTTTAAGGTTGAAACTTCTTAGAACTATGGATTATTCTGTTATTTGTATGATGTTACTTTACATGTGCTTTAGCCATCTGGGAGATGCTCCTTTCAAAAAAAGGCATACACAAGAGATATCTTTGTCTTTAAAACCTTTAATGCTGTCAAAGAGCAAGTGTCTACCTATGCATATATCTGCCTTTGCTGCACTTTCCTGTCCTTAAGCTTAGATAGAAGTTCTGAAATGGTTCCTTTGCCTTCTCAGGATAACTCTGAATGCTTCCAAGCATGGGGGTTTTAACTTTGCAGAGTTTTGTTCATAGGCAATTCTTCTTCAATTTTTTTTAACTGACTAAAACTTGCTCTCTGCTTCTGAAGAATTTTGAAGAGTGAGAAAACTGCCTTTCCTTTAGTGTTACTTTGCTACCAAGCAATACTTTCAACTTCCCTGTCATCCTATTACCATAATAATTGGCACTGTTTTCTGTATGTTGTCTAGAGCGTTATTCCACAAAAAGGAGAGAATCTGTCTCTCATTAGGTTCCGAGCTGATGGGTAGCTATATTGTGCTGATTGTATTGAATCTTTGTTCTGTAAGCATCCAGCAATGGCAATAAATTTTTTTAACATTATAGTATCAGGTGTTGTGATACAGAAGAGTGACAGTTTGGGGACTGTGGTTGAGTGCGAACATCTCTTTCTCCTTTCTTAGTACTTGCTTCTTCTCCCCCGCTGAGTTGATCTTACTGAGGACCAAAATCTGTGCAGACAGAACTTCTATTCCTCACTTGGTTGGATTTTGTTTCTCAGCACACAATTCTGTGCTGCACAATAAGTGAGGACCTACCTGCTTGCCCTTATGGTTGTCCTGTGCTGCTCCATCACTTTTCTGTAAAGGAGACATTAGCAGGGTTGGTGGGGGCTGGGACCGTAGGTTTTTCCCTTTGAGCTGTCTAGAGCCAAGGAGGTGATGCTGGCATGGGCTGAAGTGGAGAGAAAAAGACAAAGGGCTGAAGGCAGAGGGATAGAAGAAACCAGCAGCATGTTGTTGGCTTGGGCAAGGCCACTAAAGGCAATGCAGGGCAGTGCTTGGGACTGTTATGGGGCAATATCAGACTGTTTTTGCTCTTTAGTGTTGCTTAGTGTATAAGAACATGATCTAAATTGAATGCATTGGGATACATTTAGGGTCAAGATACTTCTGTGTAACTAGTATATTGCTTGTTACTAACATCTCTCTGGTACAAATGGAAACACATTCTGCTTATTTCATGGAGATTGTCACATGTTCAGGAACTAAGAAGAGCTTCTGGACATTTGCTGCTTCTAAATTTGACTGTTGTCGGAGGTTAAATGTTGAGAATTCTATCGTGTGTTGGTCCATCTGGTTCTCAGTTATTTTTGTGACAAGGCAATATGTGGTAATAACTTATTATTGTTTGATAATAGTTTTAAAGTATGTTGTCAAAATGGCTATTAAATCTCTGTATATGGAAAGTGTGTTTCCCTTACATGAAGAATTGTCTTTCTCTAAAAATTAGAGATTAGGTACATTTTATAAAGTAAACCCTTTTTGACAATATCCATGTTTTGTTTCAGTGGCATGCAGTATGCCTTTTGAAGCTCATTAAATGTTCTTCCTTATCCATGTAGCCTACCACCTGGGTGCTCTTGGATTTCAGAACTGGCAATTCTTCCCTCTTTTGCCTTAGTCATTTAGAGGCTGTGCTGCTGTGCTCTTGCAACATTCTTTAAAGGAACAAACTTACTCTGAAGAATTAAGAAGCCAAGTGTCTCAGGCTTCCATTTTATGTATAGATTGAAAAGATCTTTTGTTTACTTACTTAAATTTTAAACACTAAGTATATGGAATTTCATTACCTTTCACTCTCATTAATCATATAAATTGTCATAGATATTGGTCATATAAAAATTTTTCTTAATTTCTGGAAATTTTTAGACTTATTTTTATAAAGTATCACTTTTGTCTGGCTTGTTCTTTTTTAAAATATTATTTTTGATGAGTTTTGATTTCTTTATTAATCTCGACCTGCACACTAGCAAAGTCATTCCTGCAGTCATTACTTAATTTGTTACTGTTATGCTGACTTTGTCCAGAAACATGAAATGTGTCTTTAGTAATTATTTGTTGTAGTAAGCATATTTATTAAATAAAAATTCCATCTAAGAGCCTGTGAAATAGTAAATAGATTTGGATGTTTATATGAAAGGAGAAATTTGAAGTTCCCTACTACAAATCTATTGAATGTAATGAAAATATCGGCTGGCATATTTAGAATATTTTGTCATAAAATATGTTGGTTTAGGCATGCTCAGCAATAAGAAAACCTTTTAAGCTGTTTTTGTAACAAAGAACCATATATGGGGAGCTAACTAAAACAACTGTGATATAGACACAGTAAAACTGTGAGATTAATAACCGTAGACTGAAGTTCAGTCTCTTCTGAAATTGTGTGTGTGAGAGTGAATGTTTGTGTGCTTGAAACTGAAAGCCTTTATTTATTTATTTCACTTCCTTTTCTGCTTTTCATATAGAAAATAAAAAAAGACCCTTTGGACTTGAAGCATCAAGACCCCAAGCAGCATTCTGATTTGCCTCACTCAAAGTCCCTATTGTATTTATTTTCCTGAAGCTTTTTTCTTGATTTATTTTTTTAATAAACACGTATAAAACTATATTGCATAAAGTTACCGTCCACCCAAAATACCTGTGAAATTCTTCCTTTGCTCCTCTGTTCATTTCTTCCCTGCCTCCTTTGTAGTGTTATATTTTCCCTTCCTATGTTCTTTTGTGTATTTCTAGAAAAACATTGTCTTGAAGGCTCTGATCACCTTCATTTATTACGCAGTGTTGTGGAGATCAGTATGAGACAGTGTGCCAATTTCAGTGTGGTATACTAAGATTTTGCCAGGAGCAATAAGATGGCATCAGGAAGTCATACGCTGGAAGAGTCATGAAATATCTCATCTAGGACTTCTATCAGCCTTGATACTGTGTGAATAGGTTGAACCTTTGTGTGATTAAAAAGAAGATCATATCAACGGCAGTGATAAGTGGAGTGTGAGACAGTAAGTCTACTGTCTGCCATATAGGTGTAGTTGGAAGGTGAATATATGGGAGGATGAGTTAGCACCTTCTAGGGTTGAAGGTTTATAGAGACATAGCTTTAAAGTGTAAGTTCACAGGGAAGTGTTACAGAGGCAAGCAAGATTTAATCTTGAAAAAGGCTTTAGGCAGGGAAACTGTTCTGCATGGGATAACAGTTCTTCCCAGACTGCTCTTCCACAAATATTTTTCTGAGTAACTACAAGCAACTAAGACCAAACATTCCACCAGTGTTTTGAGGTGGGAGTGTAAATAGATGTGGATGCATGCCCCCAATTTAGATGGTTTTATCAGATTTTTCTACACAACACTTTTTCTAGAAATCATAGAATCATAGAATGGCCTGGGTTGGAAGGAACCTTAAAGACAATCTAGTTCCAACCCCCCTGCTGTGGGCAGAGACACTTTTCGCTGGACCCGGTTGCTCAGAGATCCATCCAGCCTGACCTTAAACATTTCCAGGGATGGGGCATCCACAGCTTCTGCGGACAACCTGTTCCAGTGCCTCACCACCCTCACAGTAAAGAATTCCTTCCTAGTATCAAATCTAAACCAACTCTCGGTTTGAAGCCCTTCCCTCTTGTCCTGTCACTACATGTTCTTGTGCATAGTCTCTCCCTGTCTTTCTTGTAGGCTCCCTTCAGGTACTGGAAAGTCACAATTAGGTCACCCCGAAGCCTTCACTTTTCCAGGCTGAACAATCCCAATTTTCTCAGTCTTTCCTGGTAAGAGAGGTGTTACATCTCTCTAATCTCCTTGGTGGCCTTCTCTTGCCTCACTTCAGCACGTCCATGTCCTGTTTGAGTGTGGATATTTGCTAATGTTACTGAAGTCTGTAACCTGAACCAGCTGCACTTTATCCAACTGAAGTCTTACACAGCTCTGGGGATGTCTTCCAGTTCCCTGGCCAGGTATGGTGTGCAAAACAGGAGGAAGTGTTAGAAACTGTAACTCTATCATCTATAATACTTAGGGAGTAATTACCACTATCTCTTTTATTTCTTTTTTCAAGTCTGAAAATATGATCTCCTAGTAATACCTCAGAACAATTATCACAAAATTATTAGAAAAAAAATGTAGCATCTATTCAGTCTTTATTTTTCTGTTTTTCTTTTTCAAAATGCTTTTAGCTGTAATTTTTTCTCTATACATTGATATCCTTGAAAATGCTTTTACAGCATTAGTCTTTCTCTCTAGCTCTTTTTTCCCTATCAAGCAAACCATACTAAATATTGCCTTTTCCATCCTCACCTTTATTCTCTTTGAAGAGAAACTGATTGTCATTCAGATGACAAATGATCTGTACCATCAGTCAGTTTTCAGTTTCTGATTTTCTGTCTTCAGTAAGCTGAACTCCTTTTTTTTTTTTTGTCATAGCTTAAAAATTTCTGATTTGAACAGTCTTCAGAATCTTTTCAATAACTGATACATAATTTTGCCACAGAACCTGTGTTCCTTTACCCCTAAGACAAGCAGCTCTGTTGACAATAGGACTGTGCCCTACTACCCCATGTGTATTTTGTGGCTTGTTTTTTTGTGAAACTTTGAAAATAAATTTAAATATTTGAAATTCCATTTGAAATTTTTACAGATTACTGAAATATCTTTTCTATAGTTATTTGTAGCTATATATATGTTCTCTCTATAACAATGTTTTTAATATAAATAGCTTTGATGTAAAGAAATTCCCAATCTAATGTACCTAAGTACACCTGTATGTTGTCTATTTAAAATGGATTTAAAAATCTCCACACTTTTGGAAGACTATCAACTTTCTATTTTAACTTAAAGCTATATGTCAGTGCAGTTTGCCACAATGAAGTTATGCTGACAAGAGTTCAAAAGTTATTGATGTGTCAGGGAAAGCAGGCATTTTTGAAGAGCTGTGTAGGGCTGTAAATATTTTGTTTTGGTCTTTACCACGTTATTTGAAAAGCTGACATCTGCATTTTTAATGTGTTTGGTTTAATGTGTTTTGGGTTTACTGTTTAATGTCAAGTCCTGATTAATTAAACTGACTTTGTAGGAATGTGTTGGAGGTATGTAAAGATTAGGATTGGATATTTAAACCAAAATATTATAGGAGGTATTTTCCATTAGATACTGTTTTAAACTAAGCTGATGAAGTATTATGGGTTACCCAAATACGTTTTGTACCAGTTATAAGTTTTGTAATGCAAACGCAAAACGTGTTTTAACTGGTTTGATGCTGAACATCAGTTGAAGTAACTGAGTTATCAGAGCTACATGGAAGAGCTGTATTTGTAATATTTCTGCTTTTATGGAGATATTTGACAGAGAAGACATCTTAATGGAGATCCTTGAATACTGCAGCAGTGTTGCCATCCTGGACTAGTAAATAAAATCAGTGCTCAATCTAGGAAGCAGGATGTTTGCAACCACTGGGCACATTGTGCAAAATTGCAGGCAGTGTAGATTCTAATATTTCAGCCTTTCTTCTGCCCTGCCTTTACCACTTGATGGAAAGTCATCTTAAGGTGACATCAATAGAGTTCTTTACTCGAATAAAATCCACGGTGTGTCATCATATGCTATTCTGGGTACACCTATGAGCAGCATTGCTGATGATGTGCTGTGTTGGCCTAGCAGAGAATAAAGCAGAAGCTCATAGTATCAGAGATAATAAACCAATGGTTTTCTGTGCTGGAATACAATAAATACATTGCTAGGTGAAGATTTTTTTTTGATTGGTGGTGGTTTCTTTGTTTTGTTGTTGTGTTTTGTTGTTGTTGAGTTTTTTTGGTTTTTTTTGTTTTTTAATAGAGATGACATAGCACAGAAACCTAAAGATCAAAAGTCTCATATTAGCAGAAATATGAAGGAAGTATTTTATTGTCTTCTCAACTTTTTAAAAGAAAACACAATTCCAGGATTTTCCATTACCAAGTGTCTATTTACAAGGAAAAATAGTGTATCTCATAGCCTTATTCTAGGTGCCTGTGCCAGCAGACTGGTATACATATAATCTGTTAATAGTCCCTGGAGAGAGACAGGGTCCTCCAGTGAGCACTTTAGACACCTGTGGGGTTCTGTGGTAAATCTCTTCAATCTCTTAAGAAACGTCTTTTTCTTTACCCTCTCTGACTCTTTTAAGGCTTCTGTTGCTTGGTGTCGTATAGGATCTGAAATGGTTCTAGATATGATGCAGGTGCCTTTAGATTAGAGTGACAGAAATTCAGCACAAGATTACTAGAGCCACTAGATCCACTTCTAGTCAGATGTAATTTTAAACTAGACCGATAGTCCTAGTTCATGCTGATCAATATTTTTAAATGTACTTGGTGCTTTGAATATCTTGAAAAGATATTTTTGCTTTATTTCATATTGTTTATTTACAGTTTTAAGGCATGAATATTCCATAAAATTGATAGAAATTCTCACTGACTGTACTTGGAAAACAGCAGGAAACAGTGTGTAGAACTAAACCTCTGTCCTCCATATTCGAGGACGTGGAGACCCCACTGTAGTATTTTTATCAGATACTGGGTCTTATTTAAATATACATATGAACTTGTAATTTCTATTTAAATTTTGTATTAATTCTAAAAAGATACCACATATATCCATAAACATTCTGCTGAGCCATACCTCAGCAGTATTGAAAGGTGAAACTAACATACTGGAAAAAGAGCTCCAATATGGAGAATCTAAGCAATCTTCTAGGTTTTTGGTTGCAGGTTAGCCTTTCCCTTTTTCTACCAAAATTAATATCTTAGTGTGTAAATGGTCTCCAGGTCTAACACCCTGCTGAGACTGAACTCTTATGATTTATATACTTAGACCTTTGATTGTACTTTTGCTGCTTACTACTTTTACAATATAAGAACCAAAGCAAGAATAATGTAATAACCACTATTTGAATAGCACTAGCAAGTAATGGGGTGTGATTCTGGCATCTGACTTTTCAGTGTAATTTACTTAGGTTTTGAATTGCTGTCAAAATTTTGAAATATTGATAAATACCATTAGTATTTGTGAAGTGGAGACAGATAATTATGGAATTATGGTAAAAGGAAGACTTGAGTCCAGCTGTCTTTATTGAAATATGTAAAATGTTAAATAACATAAAGTGAGCACCCGAATTCTAAAAAAAAAAAAAAAAAAAAAAAAAGCTTTCATAAGTTAACAGATTCCATTTTATGACAATAAAGGATCTTGGTCTAAGGTCCAGCAAAATTCTCCAAATAGAACTGCTTTCCAGGCCATGGTGCCCTCAACTGCCTTGCTGTCACACCTTTTTGAGTTGTTTTTTAATTTTCTCTACAGTGCTACAATATGGTTCCTTGTACCCTTTACCTAACTGCTCTCTATATTGTGCAGACTGCATCTTAGTATTTATACTATTTCTCTTCTATTTTCATATCCTGCATGCTCATACTATAGCATAAGGAGATAATTGAACTCATGTTGCACCACGTTTTATGTGCAGCTTTTTCTAAATGCTTTGTGTGCCTCTTCTGTTGAGATAAGTCTCAATTTTCTTCCTCCCTAATGACTACATTGAGGATTTGCTAAGAGTGCAGTGACAATGCACGTGAAAGAGCTCTCATTATCTGACTGATGACACTTCAGCAGCTAATTGCTCATAGAATTTTACTTCATGAAATGGTTCATACACCTGTTCCACTCAGTACATAACTTTAGAAATCTACATGGTGAGTGAAGCTTTGCCAAAATATATGAGATATATTCCAAAAAAATCACAAATGTAATTGGAATTTATAAGGATCTACTCTGAATGATTCCTTTTTCTGCCACGAAAACTCTACCTCTAGTATATATTATTGGCAGAATGTGTTTGTGAAATTTTGTTAAGTTTTTGCCTTATTTTGCTTCACTTGTCATTTTGAAAGATAGTTTTTGCTTTCACTGAAAATGACAGACAAAATTACTTCCTAAAAAAAAAATCATCTGATTATTGTGAAATTCTGTGGAATTAAGAAATGTTTTGAGTTCAGTTTTTGAAAGGATCCTGAGAACCACTGTGGTGAGTTACTTCGTGAGAGAAGAAATGAAGGACAAGGCAAAAAATAATCCAAGGAGAGTTTAGAAAATTCTGTTCATTTGAGAGATGCTTTTTCTGATAATTTGAAATTGATCTAATAATTTTTGCAGTCCTTGGATATGAAAAGATATTGCAGTAACCACAATTGTTCACATATGGCTTTATGTAGCTCAGTGAATATTCTTGTTTGGGTAATCAATGTGCAGCACTGTATACTGACTTCAAGGATACTGAGATTTGTGGGGCAGCAGCATTTGACATAGCTGTGTATTTTATTTAATCAGAGGTATTTATGAGAGATCTTTATATTCTAGTCCTATTGCTACCATTCTTCCCAGTCTCCTTAGTCTGTCATATTGTTGCTTGTTTTCACTAGAGATAGTGGTTGCGAAGTGAGAACATACTCATTTTTTGGCTGAAGTGACAAAAATATAATAGAATTAGGAAGAAAATGGAGGGAAATATACATGCATGGTGATTGGAGTACAGAGCCTGTTGCCATCAGAGTCCTAGGTTAACTTTTGAACTCTGGGGAATTTTACATCCTGTGCAGAGTCATAGTCCCAGAAATAAAACAGATCACAAGAAGAGATGAAAAGGGAACCTAAAAGCTGGTGTAATTAAGGTTCACCTGCTTGAAGCTGTAGTGATTTGGAAAACCTCAGACCATCAAGTTCTTGAGTATCTTAATACTTTCTGTAGTAGAAGACAAAGACTACTGTCTTACCAATGAGTACACTACGTGAATTAGTGGGTCTTTTCCATGTTAATGGAAATGCATGCTGCATTTTTATTTCCTGCTAGGAAATAGGTAATGTTTTCCTTCTTGTGCAGTAATATTTCTTTTAAGAGGAACATTCCTATTTGTAACATTTTTTTTCACTGATGTGATTTCTTATTTTGTGTTGCCCTCTTTATTGAGGACTCAGCAATTAAGAGATTCAATAGGTTTAGTAGAACATGCAATATACTATGCTAATGGATATTTTTCCTTTCCTATATGGAATGGAGCACAATTAATGACTAATAAAGGATCTTTGTGTGTGGAACTTGTTGTGAGACAATGTTATATTATCTGTCCTCATTGTAATTGCATTACATTATCTCTCCTTTCAGTATTCATGCTAATATTCAACATGAATTTGTGTATTTGCCTCAGAATTTAGGACTGGAATTGTTCTCTTGAGTCATTAAGATCAATTTTTACTATCACAACTGTAATGCTGTATTTGTCTTTGCAATTATTTTTAAAAATCTTATTTAAAATCATAACTGGATTTAATTTGCATAACCCTTTCTTTATGGTCAGAAGCCCAGTGTGAGGGAGAAATACATCCTGAACCTTGATACTGATTTCTCTAAAATCAAGAACAGTCATAGTTGGAAATACACTGTAAATTTTAGATTAATAAATGTTATTGCCTTTCATAGTATGTTAAATTATATACTAGATTCCTTTAAAATATGGATTTGGGAAATTCTGACATGATTGTCAGTTTTTCATATAAGGGCATTGGTGGTCCAGTAGCTTGTGCTCTGGTATTCATATCAGGCATACATATTTTTTGTGGGTATGGCTTAATGTTACTCTTTAATGTCTTTGAGATTGTATGGGCAAAAGTAAGCAGGATTTATCCAACAGATATGTTCAGCTTAATCTGCTCATGTTACAAAGTAAGTATGCCTGCTTTTTAAGAAGCCTCTTTTCTATAGAGTTAAAACTGAATAAAACATATTACTTTTTAAATGTTCTTACTGATCCCATTATTCTTTATGTGCATTTTACAAATAGGATGTGATGTTTTGAGTATGCTTCAGGCTTCAGTAGTTTGTATAATGTTCTATTTTCTGCAGCAAAAGCATGTCAAGGTGATCTCTGTGGGTGGTTAATATTTTCTGGAGTTTATTCTTCAACCATGAAAATATTCAAAACTGGAGAGCTTGGTGGTATGTCCTATATTCAGGTATAAAATATATATATATATATATATATATTTTATCATCATTAAATATAACAGATAAAACCCCACAAGTGTAGTAGCAGATACTGTTTGTTCATGGATGAATGCAGCATTTGTCACTCCTGACTTGTGTTTGTCGTTATGCTGGTGAGCAGTTCTTGCAATAGCTTATATTGTAATTTTGTGACAGTGTAGTGTAAAAGTGTTGTATAAATGAAATATTTTAAAACATAATTTTCAAAATCAGAGAAAATCATAGAGTATGGGGGAAAATGTTAAAATTACAGAATGTTTGCATTTTAGCAGAAATACTCTTGATTTGTTTGACAGGCTTTAGGTATTGTTTTCCATATTTTCAAATATAAGTTCTTTTAAAAACAATTATGGAAAGCAACAGTAACATCTCTTTAAATGAAATGTATGAATATTTTAACAGTATTTGAATAGGAAAGAATTATTAGAAGTCCAATTATTAGAGAACTGAAACAGGAGAAGTCTGAATGTAAGTCCTGAATGCTTTCACTACTGTTGCAGTAGTAATAAGAAAAATTTGAAAGGAAAATGCCAAATATATCCGTATATATAAAATGCTTTTGATTTATAAAAAAGGATATTAAAAAAGCTACTGAGCATTTCAATTAAATGCATTTTTTTCTTTCAAGACTAAAGCAAACATATAAAGAAATTAACTGTTACTAAGAAATAATAATGTACCTACATTTTGATTGCCAGCTAATACCATGTTTAATCATTGCCTCTGTCTTATGTTTTTGTTTCCTTTAGCCTCTACCTCTGGGAAATTGTATTTC
Organism: Myiozetetes cayanensis; assembly: GCF_022539395.1. NCBI lineage: Eukaryota > Metazoa > Chordata > Aves > Passeriformes > Tyrannidae > Myiozetetes > Myiozetetes cayanensis. The sequence continues at coordinate 25,923,676 of NW_026087521.1, read as the reverse complement.
TGCTGTTTGTGTAGTGTATAGGAAAAGTGAATCTTTAGTTTTAAATGGGAACTCTTTCAGGTATGTCTTGCTAAGTAAGACATCTCTGGTACAATGTAATGATCCAAAAGGTATCTGCAGCAGAGATCTTTTCATATTTCCCTTGCGATTCCTAGCAGTTTGATTTACCTCATTAAAAGGCTGGAAAAAACACTCAGAGTGCCTCCAAATTTTATTCTTGATGAGAAATCTGTTCTTTTGGAACTTAGGCAATGTACAAAATCTGTGATTCCCTTTGGTGCACACCTCTGGGCATCATAAGAAATACCACACTAATGTTGTTCAACAAGAAGCAAAGCAAAGCAAGATCCTTACCTTCCCTACCTTTCCAAAAGAGTTAATTGGGCTGTAAAAGAGCTGCAAATACATCAAACCCAGAGAATGTGTCTTTGCTCAGCTTTCTGGTGCTTATCTCAGCACATGGCCTTTTTAAGGATGTAGTTGTTAAAATCAGAAAGAGGAAGCTAAGGACTAGGTCCAGTGTGCTACCTTTCTTTTTTGGGGCAGTGATCATTCTCTGCACAACCCTTTCACTTCTCAAGGCAGCAGGACATCTTGTATCTTAGAAGAGGTTTATATTCATCATTCTCTTCTCATTCCTTCTTCTTACCATATATGGAATGGGAAATTTGCTGTAAGTCTATCTAGCTAGCAGTTTTACTGATATATTGCTATATGTATTGATATATTGCTAGGCAGAGTTCTGTGGGGTGCTTGCAGTCTTATGTTGCTGATCCTGTAATGACAATAGTAGTCCTGGTTCCTTGCATGTGTTTGCCTTTCATAGAGTCATAGCTCTTACTGCTACTCTTCGATCTGCAGTGGGGGAAATTTGCTGTAATGACACGGTTAATGCTACAGGACTCCACATAACAAATATCTCACGTGAGACAGCAAAAGCTGTTGGTGTTCCAGAAAATGTTGCAGTAAGGCTGTGTGTTCTCAAGGTGAAAAAAGGGTAATCTCTGTCTGATAAGACAATTTTTATAGTTAGCTCTTTCATATTGTGAGATATCTACTTACTGCCCTCATATTGTGAGATATGTACTTACTGCCCTCTCTGATGGTGGTGGAATTGTACTGCTCCCTGCATCCCATCTGCATGTCCTGGAGGCAAAGGTTTCATTGAAGACTTATCCCGAGTTCCTGTTTATAGTTATGCTCTGCCCAGAAGGCACTTGTAGATTCACTGTAGAATACTCTGGTGGAACACGTCTTCAGAACTTCTAATTACACTAGATTAGCTGCTTCTCTTTGTGTTTCCGCAAATGCGTTATGTCTTCTAATGTACAGTAAGTTGTTTTGTTACATCATCTTCATGTATCTTTGCATTGCCTCTTGTTCAGAGAGACTACACACAGTTCCAGATGATGATGGTGGATATTTCGATGAACACAGGAAAATATTTCTATCATGAATGGCATAACAGCAGTTGCATACTTCTGTCTATACATTATTTGATTGATTTTCTAATTGCAGAATTGTAGTGGTAGTCAAAAATGGAAAAATATCATGAATCAATCTAACAACACAACTTATCTCAGAAATTCCTGTGTGCAAACATTTGGGACTTGTTTCAGGGTTTCTAAAATTTGATTGCATAATCAAGTTAATAGAAACACGCTTTAGAATTTAAGAAGTGTGATATATGCTAAAGTAACTAGTCTGTAAATGGTGATGAGTAGTCCATTATTTGTACTGGCCATCTGAGGTTCTTATGTTGTCTGCAGCTGGTGGGTATTTCCATTCTATCTAAGCAATGACGATAAAATAGGATGTCACAAGTGGAAAGGAAAAGTATGAAAACAGTAGAAAATATATTTTCCACTTGGATAAAATTTTTTAAAATAAAAGTATTCAAAATACTTTTTATATCCTGACATATGAAAATTTTGAAATGGATAACAGCTTGAAAAAGAAAAATTTTGGTCAGAGTTTATTGACTTCAGCAATGAAAGGGATTAAAAATATATTGCAATTTTTTTTTTTTTTCTGTGTGTCAGTGAACTCTGTTTCAGTGCCTATGTGGCCCATGAGGAAATAAGGTTAGAATTATCAGCAAAATTCATACATTTACTTTGCTATTAATATAGATGTATTAACATGTATTTTTTATTAGTTAGTTTGGCTGAAGTTTTAATAAATTATATAGAGAGTTTGGCATCAGGAAAGTGGTTTATAAATTCATGATAAAAATAAGTGGATGAGATGCAAAAAGAACAAGGATAAGTATGGAATTCTTTGGTTAAACATCAGAAGAGCTTCCAAATGTAAGAATTTACACCGAACAGAATTACATGTTGCTATAACTGCCCACTACCAAAGCCTTGTATAAACAATGTAAAATCTGCTGAAGGTAGTCCAGTACTCCTGTACTTGACAGGGTGGGCTTGATTCTGTGCCTTGCAAGTCTGAGATAACCTGAGAGGGCTGTCAGTTATGACAGAGGAGACTTGCACTCTTCTGAAGTGACAGCTGGAGGCCAGATGGGATTATCTTGGACATTCTGTGGGCAACTCAATAGAGTCTGACATATTTGCAGAGATACCAAGAGGAAGGATATTTTTTATTCTTTGCAACATAATAAATTATTCTGCTTTTAATGGGTGTCTTGAGTCTTTAGAATGACTCCTACAAAATGCTTTGAATAAATGGACTCAAGGGCCAGATATTGATTGTTCGTCTTGGGCAGAGTTTTATTACAGTCAAGACTCAACTCAAGTAGGGTCAGAATGTTGACTCAGAGAAGCTGAAAGGATCCCGATTTTATATTTATTTCTCCTTATATCTACTGAAAAGTGTGCAGTCAAGATGGAATCATAGATATAACAGCACTGCATGAATTCCAGCTGTGGAGTCCATAACTAAAGGAATACTAAAAGTGCTCAGTTCTGGCTTTAAATCTGTTCTGCTGAAATCAGTGGAAATTTTGCTGCTGAAGGATAGCCTAGTTACATCAGTCCTGGGCTACCCTGGAAATCTCATCCATGTAGTCACATTTCAGAAAGGACTTCTTATAGTGTTTATTGGTAACATCACATGAAATTAAATTTATTTTTTTCTATTTAAAGTTTCAATTGCTTTAAATCAAGGACAGTTTAAATTTCCCACAGGCGGTGTACAACACAAGACCATTTTGAGACTACTGGCAGGCAGTTTTCAAAATGGTCCTTTTTACATTACAGTTCAGGGCAACAGGATCATATTTAAATAAATGCTTCATGACATCAGTAACCCATGACTGTAATCTCTTTTACTTTACCTTTGACACCAACATGTTTTTACTTGCATTTTTGGAATTTCACTGTTTATTCTTTCATTATTCTGATTAATTTCTTTGTCTTCTTCTCTATCATCTGTCTTTCCTTATTTTTTCCTCTCTTCTACTTTCATTACACAGCTCTTCAGCTGCTTGTGTTTATCCTGTTAATCTATGCACAAGACTCTGGAAAAGGGGCAGGTGGAAAAGCTACTGCAGAGTAACATCTGAAGTGCATCTGCTAGGGTGTGACATATCATTGTAGGGTGTCAAATATCAGCTTACTTGATCTTTTGCACTTACTTTACTGGAACTTTATTTTTTTCCTTGTGCTGGATGTGGCACTCAGTGATATGGTTTAGTTGGCATGGTGGTGTTTGTTCAAAAGTTGGACTTGATGATCTTGGAAATCTTTTCCAACATTAATGACGATTCTGTGATATTCTTCTTGGAAATACTGCAAACTGTGATTTATTCTTATTCTTAATATTCTCTCTTTTAATTTTTTTTTAGCAGTGCAAAGACCTTTTTGTTTTTTTCTCCCATGGCATTTAGTTTCTTTTAGGGACTTTGAGTAAGAGAAGCTTATAAAATGAGTTTTGGAAATACATGGCTTACAAGTGGATCTTGTTTTTCAACATTCTCAGTGACTTCTCAAAAAAACTGAGAAGCCCCTAGGTGGCTGTGTGTGGCAGGTTCCTCACTAAGCCTGATTCTGACCCCAGCCTGGGCCTGTCCCCACTAAGGTTCCTGATGCTGTGGTCTGGGGCTGCCCCAGCTTCCTCTTGGACTGCCAATGCTCCCTGGCCGAGTGCAGCCGGGTCCTGCTCTGCCCATGGACAGCCCCTATGACTTCTGGCTCCCAGCCCATAGGGAGCTGCTTGTCCCTGCATCTCTCTGACTCCGGACTGTGTTTTATGTTTAAGGCTCCCAAAGATTACAATCCTTTCTGTTTTCCTCACTTGGACACAACTTGAAGCTTTTAGATGGATGCCTTTTTCTTTCTAATAGCCTTCTTCATCCCATTTGTTCATGACAGCTCCCTTCTCTGGATTTTCTCAGCCTTTTTTGATAGGTTGTATGCATTTCTTCTGAGCTTGCAAAAGGTGTCTTTAATCAGTTTCTGTGCCATCTGTAAAGATGTGACTTTTGTAGCCAACCCTTTTTTCTTCCTTGTAACAAGCTTACTCATTTTTATTCAGTGACCCTCTTTGAAATGGCGGTAGAGTGTTTTTGGCTTTTGTTGCCCCTTCAAGGGCATAGATTCCAATCTACATCAAAGCAGTTATTGACTGTGGCTAGAAATTTACTGTGAGTCATACCCCGATGTGACGTGTGCTTGTACAAGACAAGCAGAAATATCTAACAGCCCTAATTTTTATCTGCCATACTTATAGGGACATTTTTCAATGTTATGAAGGTGCTCTGTTTCTTAGTTGTATTTAGGTATTGCTTCAGAACATGGGTTATGTATCTTTTTTGATGTCATCTTCCTTGGCCACTGCTGAAGGAGAGTCTCTGGGTTGTTTAACATAAATGGACTGTTAACTGCCAGATGGATCTGATAACCAAGAGCAGTCATTCTCTAAGGAGTGAGTCTCTGTGGGAAAAAAAGGAAAAAAATCCTTGAGCCTGCCCAGTAACCTGAAGTGGTTCATATGAAAATACAGCATAGCTGAAGACTTGCTGTGTCTGTAGGGAGGATTGGCTTGTGTGTAAGAATTTTCCCTCCACAGGGAACCAAGAAGTGAATGATGGACATGTGTGATCAGCATCCTTTAGAGAGACCTCTTACTCAGGTTACTGGGCAGAGTCTCTGAGAAGAAATCAAGGACATAACTCTTTTCTTCTTTACAAGTGACACAATAAATGAAGTCACGCCAAAATTTGATTTTAGGGTGAGAACCTCTGCAAGGATCGAGTCATCTTAACAGACATTTAGTTTGCAGCAATTATTTGTAGCTGACCATGGTGGTCATAGTGATGAACCAACCTTATAAGCAGTGTAAGCTGTTCTTGTGGTGGCCAAACTGAGGCTATAGTTGAGGCTATGGAAGCCTGAAGGAAACCCCGTGTTGATGAGGGAGTTAACCGATGTTCAGCCAGAGTGGGAAACACCTACTTTGGAGATTCTGCAAAGAGTTAAATAATGCAGATGACAGTAATTGGTGGGATGATAGCCTATCTTTATTTTCATGGTATAATTTTTGGCAGGAGATTGAAGTTGCCCAGATAAGTTATTTTGAAACCTCTTCCTGCTTTTTGTTTTGTGGGGTTTCTTTCCTCTTACATTTTTTTTTTCACAGTTAGTTTGGCTTATTTATCCTCTTTCTTTTTTCTTTTTTTTTTTTCTCCTCATTTCCTTTTGATCTGTAGACCCTTAGGGATTGTGTGTGTGTGTTATGGTTTCTGTCAGTTTGTGGATTTTTTTATGTATTTTGATTAATTAGATAGCTTCTTCATTATTTGTAGGTGTGGACCTCACACTGTTGGGTGTTTTGGGGTTTTTTTTTGAAATTGTGTGGCTGTTTAATTTTGTATCTATATATATGTGTTTTGTTTTGTTTTTTTCAATATATTTACTTGTATGTGATTCTTGTGGGTGGGGAAGAACAGCAGGAGCTGGAGTTCCACATGCAGATGCAGAATTATGGAATTGAAATAAACTGCTGACTGGCAGAACAACTTGTGCGATGGGATTTAGTGATGGATGGATGCAAGTTCTACAGAAGAGTCAGGCAGAGAAGGGGTGGGAGGGTTGCCCTTTATGTGAAAGAACAGCTGGAATGCACGGAACTCTTATGTTTGAAGGTTTTGGTTTAACTTAAGGGAAAAGATTTTCAGCGGAAGGGCAATTATACAACAGAAATGGCTGCCTAGAGAAACCAGGTTGTGGAATCCCCTCTTGTGGAAGTTTTGAAGATGCATTTATCTGATGTCCTAAGAGACCCAGTCTAAATTCAGATGCTTTATGCAGTTTGTACTAGTCAACCGCTCAGTGTGAGTGGAAGAGTCTGTGATATGGTGCATGTATCATGGCAGAAAGGTTAGGTGCCTTTTGACTCCTTACAGGAACTAACTAGACATATAACATGACCCGGGATGACCACCATATATGTGCTCTTATGAGATAATACTTTTTAAAGTTGTTCTACATTCTCATCTGATAGTATTCCTGAGTCCCTTCTAATCACATCACAAAAGAGAGAAACAAATTTTAATTCTGGTAATATTTCAGAAGACTGCAGTGTCATTGTATTTATGGTATTGTAGAACGAAGTATTTAGGAATAGTTAATTGCTTTCATATTTGTTTATATTTTTCTCCCCCAATTACTGTAGGCTGTTGCAGTTTATTATAATAAGAAAATACAACAAATGGAAAGTGGTTTTCCCCTGCACTGTCTTACAATAAAATATGTGTTTTCAAAAGACAGACATGCCTGAAGAGAAAGTAAGGCATGGTGTCTGTGCACATTGGATAAACTGTTCAGGAATCTCCATGAATATGATATTGGTATCGTGCATACTTATAAGATTAGTGTCAGCACAGGTTATCTATCATGTAAGGGCAAGTTAGACTTGCCTCGAGGGTGGTTTAGTCTGTATACCCAACCATTCAGGCAACACTGCTGTGGAGGTTTTGGAAGAAAAGAGGTGAGGAGGGATGATTTTTCCATTGCTCCAGGCTTCCCATTCATTGGTACTGTCTCCATTTTCTCCAGTGTGCTTTGATAAGTACATGTAATCAGTGTTCTATTAATCTTTATGATAAGTAAGACCTAAATGGAACAACATCCCACCCAGCCTCTCCCCACCAAGAGGAGTTATATGTACCCTGTGCATCAGTTACACAGTGAATGGAACATTGGAAGCAGATGATGTATTTAGTCCATGCTGACATTTCTTCTGTCACTGGGCAATTTCCAAGGCCTCTAATAGTAAATTTTTAATGATTTTTTGTAAATTTTATTATTATCCTTGGCTTATTTGTTTGCACAGTTACGTGTTGTCTGGATTAATGTAGTATTGGTGTTTTGCTTAGCAAATTCCATGTTGTAAAAATTCAAGAATAATTTTTATGGTATATAATATAACTTTTATAAGTACATAGCATTTGTTGAAAAATTTGAGAAATATGTAGTTGGGGAAAGTTGACAGCTAAAGAGGCATTCAGGAGTTTATTATTTTCTCTGTTCCAGGTGAAAAAATATTTGCTTTTCCCACCACCACAGAACTTCTGTTTGGACACAATAATAATCTAAACCAGCCTTCATATGTTGAAGTAATATAGAGTAGTATGTAAAAACTGGCTAATGTGATCACAGTGGTATGAAGGTCTTTTCATAGGCTCATTTAGCTTTGGACTGATTATAACTACAGATTTATTCTGCATGTTCTTATTAATTATAACGGCATTCAGTAGTGCTCATCTGGTGTGAGCTTCTGGGTATCTTTCCATCTCAGAAATTGTCTAACAGTACTTGGAATCAGGAACAAAAGTCTTTTTTACCTATTTTCAGTTCTGTAATTCCATAACATTCTTTAAAAATGCATATTTTTGTAGTGTAAATTAAATGACTTGAAGTAGCTTAAGTATAATTAAGAATACACAGTCTGATTATTAAGTAACTTTACACATTTTTTAAGTTATTTTAGAAGATTTACATTATAGGTTTTGTGTACATGATTTATTTTCAAATAAAATTCAGCATGTACCATCAACGTAGTGCAATTTATGACTTGCTCAGAGGTCTTGTTAGGAATTAAGAATTTTGTTTTCAATTGTGTTAGGGCTATATGATAGAAAGATGGAAGGACTGATACCAGTGAATGTCTATGTCTTTAAAATAATAGTCCCTCTAGCAAGTACTTCTTGCTTTACCAAAACCAGTTGTGTCTTTTGCCCAATCTATCTGATTCAAAACAAATATATCTAATAATAACTAATGTTTTATTTTCATATTTTATTTTCCATGTTCTAAAATTTTCCTGAATGTTTGGTGATTAGTTGGAATATTTTATACAAATACCCACTTAAAGCAGTAATACAGTTTGAACCATATGTACTAAAGAAGATAAGTGAACAAGTAGGTCTTACAGGAAATAGAGACACATCATAACAACTTAATCTATTCAAATAGTAGAACTGCAAAAGTGCTGTGGTGCAACTTGTTTTGGTGGGGTTATTTACATTTTTAAAAATATCAAAGGTCACCAGTAATGCAGAATAATGAATAAGAGCATGTAGTCTCAAATCATAATGTTGTCATAGAGGCAGAATTCAAATGTATAACAGGTAAACTTACCCTGATAATTTGTGATCTAACATAAAATAAGCTAAGAGAAAATTGCAGCAAGTAAAGGAATGAGGTAAAGGAAATGGCTTGCAGCACACGGGCATTGTGTTCATTTAAGTCAAGTTTCAAAGGAAAGTCTTCATCCAGGAATGAATTTGACTTTCATTTTGAATTAAATATTCCAGTGATTTCTGACACAACCATGACAATTAACATTCTGTCAGGATGCTTTTAAGGCTTTGGTTAGCGAGTTCTGTGAATTTGATTACACATTTTTAAGTTTCAGATGGAATTCAGATGGAATTGTTAGTTACTGAAGAATGAAAAACATATATCTATAGGCACTGTCAGAATGGGATGGGTAAACAATGGCATTAAAGATCTACCTGCTGGAGTTCTAGGAATGGAATATGCTGGCTTAGGTGGAGGAAAGGTAGAGAAATTTTATTGTTAGACTGGAATAACTCGATTCAGGTTCAGGTTTTAGGATGCAAATAAAAATAAAATAAAAAAAAATCAATGTTTATAACAGAAGTAATATGATTTTTTTAAGAGTCAGCTGCATTCGTCAAGTAAACCACACTGGAATGTAGCATATATGAAACATAGGTCAAAATATAAGTTTCCAAAGGTGAAAATTTGCACTGGTAAAAAGAAAGTTGATAGGTAAGACCTACCATCTGTCTGTGATATATCTGTCACATCTACTTTATGCTATCCTCACCACTTTGAATATTTCTTACTGACTTCTGAAAAAGTATAGAAATCCAAAAATAGACCAAAGATAAAATTTTAATCATCAAGACTAATAGTTATGGTTGTTTTCATATTAGGAATAATTACCAAAAAATATCATAATGAAAAATTTTTTCTAAGAAGGCTGTATCTCAACAAAATAGGTCATGTTTTGATGTAAGATTTCATATATAATAACTATGATTGTTTTGGCTTTATTTCTGAGGTGAAGGCAAAATGTTATGTTTATTATAATCCAAGCTAAGAAACCTGATGATTTGAAAGTATTTTGGCATAATGAAATATAGGAAAAAAGAGAAATACAGAATATTTGTGTTTGAGGCTTACGTATTAGCATAACAGGTATTGTTGAAGAAATAATTGTGATGTGCATTTCTAGAATTCAGGTGCACAAGAAGCTTCAAAGTTGCAATCTTTTAATGGGAAATAGGACAGTAAGGTGAATGCTTCTCTCTCAGTTGGTTGGACATTTCCATTGTGGATACAGGGTGACCACATGACCATCAAGCAAAGTTTCATTGACACGCATTTTGCTTTCCAAAAACTTTTAAGAATTGCCACCCACCTTCACTTCCTCATATTTGCCTTAGGAACCTTACCTGTTTTTAACATTTTCTTCTCTTTTTTGCTTTGTATTAAGGGCTCATAAGATTTCCTTCTCATTTCCCAATGCTGTCCTACTGTGCAGGGGTTTCATGTAGTGTTTATTCCTCCAGCCTGTCATTCTTTGCTCTTCCTTCTTCACTTGCTCTACTACAGAGGCTGCCAGGTAGCTTTCAGTTTTCTAGGAACTTCGACCTTCCCAGCAGGTTTTGTTACACTCTACAAACAAAGGAAGAAGTTAGAACTGCAGCTCTTTTAAATGGCCAAACATCTTGTAACAAAGTGTGTATTAATAATGCCAGTTGGAACACAGATTTTTTTTCTTAAACTGTGGGAAAGCAGTCTTTTCTTTATAAAATTCTACATTCATTTTACTCTTTAGTGTGCTTCTGTCTGACCTTGTCAGCAAGAGAGAATTGCCAAGAGGCACCATCGAGAGGCTGGTAGGATCTACTTCAGAGGTAGCAGAGTTTCAGGCATTAAGTCTGTGTCTACATTAGTAAATTAAGCAATGCTTGGAAATATTTCCAGATCTCTGCCATGGTTTAGGTTTTTGCAAACTAACATTGTTCCAGAGAATTCCCAGACATTTATTTGACCATCTCCATTAGACAATTTGTATGCAGCCCCTCTGTTTCAGAGCGTGTGTGAGTATACTAGCATAGATGTAGGTTTATCTCTACCAGTTGATTTCAGGAAAGAGAAGTGTGCTCAGACATAGATGTAATCTAAATATTCTGTGGACCTGCATGTTCTTTATTTCTTCTGCCTTGTCCAACCTTTCCTCTTCATTGCAGTCTTCCCGTCTCAGCTTCAAAGCTGTTTTTTTTTTCTTTTTGCTTGTCCTTTTGTCCTTCCTAAAATGCATATACATTTAAATTTCATTGGCATGCTGTCTCCCAGCTTCCGTTTCTTCCTTCAGATGACCCTGTGAACTTAGTGATATTGTGTGTGGTTCACTGTCTGGAACAAACTACTTCAGGGAAGCCTTCCTTTTGTTTGCCCTTGGGTACCATAATAATAAAAATAGAATAAAAATAATAAGACTAGAATTTGAGTGATGCCTTAACTGTCACTCTACTGCAAGACAGAAACTTGGTGAACAATTATATTTCTTGTGGACTACATTTAGGCTGACTATTTGTTAAGAGGATCTCTCTTCCAACTTACTCAGTCTTTTAACCAGCTTTATGTCAAAATCAAAAAACTAAATATTACAAATCCTTCCTTTTTCTTTCAGAATACTTGTGAATCAGCATATGCAGATCTGGCACTAACTAGAGGGAGTGATAATGCCAGATTCTGTGTTGTTTTCATGAAATAATGTCTAAATAGCTGTAAACATTTCTCTCTGTTTTGTCAGGATGGTGGTACTGGAATTGATTTTGGACATCATTTCAGTTAAAGGTTGAAGTTAAAAGGTCTTTTTGAGTCTTAGAAGAAGCAGGTGAGTACAGGTCAAATATTACAAATCTTACAGTTTGTTCAGGTTTTTTTATTGTAGTTTTGTTTTGTTTTGTTTTGTTTTTCCCCAACATGCTTTTCTTCTGGAATTGCTGTTCTTGCTTACCAGTTCATTTTCATCTAGCTGGTCTCTGCTTCCCCTGATTCACTGAGATGTATGACTGCTTGTGTTATGACTAGATAGCAGAGAATATTTAAATCATTTAGGTTTTCCCTACATGGTCTTTCAACTTCTGCCACAAAAATGAATAAAAACATAGTTCTCTCACCAATGTCTCTGGAACACTGGAGCTAAGTTTAACTGTATAGTTTTGTTACATTAACTGCATTAGGAGTATAAAAATTAAACTAATTTGTTTAAAAAGTGTTTTTAGTCTGTATTTCTTGTAATAAATTTTAATTTTAAAAAGCAAGATAAAATAGTAAAGAATCCCTGAGTTTGGATATTCCTAGTTTCTTGAAACTGGGATGATCTTTGTTCCTTTGGTAACCAGGAATATACCAGGATGCCAAGGACCATGAGTTTAAATCTTGTTTCAACTACTTTATGCGTTAACAGGCTGAATCTGCCTGTGGAGCCATACTATTAGTGGGTATAGTATCACCTGTGGACTTATCATGCCTTCACTTACTACCTGGCTTTGCTCCAGACCAGGGAATCATGTACAACTGGCTATCAGGTGTTTTTAACTTAGAGAGGTCTGGAAAAGGAGATTCCGAAGGAATTTGTGTAAGATGAAAGTTAAGCAAGCCAGTCACATTTATTTCAGATTTTTCATACTTGCTATGCCAACAAAGAATTAATCTATGTATTGAATGTTGCAGTCATTCACATTTTACTTTTTCTACGGGGGTATAAAATTTTTTGAGAATATTCCCAGAATTTTCCAAATTCAAAATTTTAGGCAATATTTTTGCATATAAATTGCAAAATATGCTCAACTAGACTTGTTACTAAATTTTATAGATGCAGATTTCAACAAGGTACAAAAAACTTACTCATCATAATAGGCGTCTAACTGCTTCTATGTCCAGCACTGTTTCTGAAGGAAATATGTATTGTTTCCCTATATGCTATGTGTAGTGACTGCTAAGGCATTATGAGATGTTCCACAATATTAATATATCCATCTTAATGTATTGATGCCTCAGAAGGCCAAAAAAGATGAAGTAGTTTCAGAGGAGTTATTGATGGTGACATTAATTAGTTCTGAAACTATGTTTATAACAAGTTTTTTAAAGTTTCACCCTCTGGGAGGAAGCACAGACCTTTTTAACCTAATTCAAAGTAGTGCAAAACAAGACTGTCCTGGTATGTGTTTCACTGTGATTGTCTTTACTCACTGGGTAATAAGAAAGGAAAATTCCTTTATTCTGATTTAACTTCGCTGTTTTCTGAGGACTTAAGGCACTGGCCAGAAGGGTACAGTATGCATATGGTGAAAACAGAAAGAGAAGAAAGGTTAGCTGAAGTAGTGTTGTAAATCAAAGGATAAACAGCACTACACAGGGAAACTAGATATTATTGGCATCATATGCAAATTTTTATATGACTGTATGTTCGTATGTAGTAATATGTTTGCAAAACAGTGGTTTTTCCTTTCATTACCCAATGGAGAAAACAGTAAAAAAGGTTCAGATTTTTTTGCTGTCTATGCAGCAATGGAAATATGTCTGGATTTCTGTCACATATTTGTAAACATCTGAACGGTGTAAATTGTACACAGTTAGACAGTTTCTTCATAGACAGTGTCAGGATTTTGGCGAACTGTTCAGTTTGATAGAAACTGTGTAGTAACTGAAATCTGTTGAGCCAGCAAGAGAGTTTTATTTTTTAAAGGATATTTTTTTCTGGAAGTTTACTATGTTCTGTACCAAATAATGCCAGAAATGCAGTAATAGCGACTTGTACATCTATAATAGTTTGGCAGTAAAATTTTATTGAATTCCAGTATGTCTGAAACTTAAAGCATGTGAAGGAAAGTAACTGCTATTCTGTTTACTCTATTATTTTCTTCTATAACTTTAGGTTAAATAAAATCTATAAAAATGCTTTCTGTAAAGAAAGTCAAAATCTTTTTGGCCTTTTTAGCATTGGCCTCTGTTTCTTGCAGTATGTGAAAGTGGAGAGAGAATGTTTTGGTAGTCCAAGAGGAAACAGTAGTAAATTCTGAATTCTAGTTCTTCAGTATGTCATTTAGAATTGATAGTTTTTTAGGGCAGGATATGGTGTCTTTGCACTGATTAAAACCTGAGATTTGGACATAAATGTCATGATAAATATGCATAAAATAAAATTGCATTTACAAGTACAGTTTTAATTATCAGAGAGAAAAATTCTGTCTGCTTTTTGTCCTCTCAATGGAGCACTTAACTGTTTAGGAAAAAGATTTAGAAAACTGAATTAGAGTTGGAAAAACTGAAACCAAGACAAAAATCCATATTGGAAAAATGCAAAAGGAGAGAAAAATGTTCTATCTTTTACTGCTGATTTAAGTGGACAGTTTGGGGGACTATTAGTGGTACATCTGCATTTTCTGAGTTAATTAGGCTTTAAAAAAAAAGCTAAATAAATCCTGGTATTAATTACTATTAAGTTGATCTAACTCTTCTGTGTTGGCAGTTTGGAGAAGATTTTGCTTATTGCTATTTCTATCTGATACTACAGGACTTTAAACATCATGACTCGTGCATGTGTTGTACATGTACACATTTTTTATACTACTAAATATTCAGTATATACATATGTTTATTTTGCATAGAGCAAGCATCATCATATTGTTAAATTAGTACAGAAGAATATCTCCTATAGTTATCTTGCGGCTGAACTGAAATCCTCTCAAGAGCTGCATAAGGTCACTTTGCTGGTGACCATGTTGACAACCAGCATGTGAAACATCTGATGTTTACATCAGCTGGGTAATGGATTGACATTAACTTTGTTCACAAAGAAGTCTAACCCTTCCACATGTCTGGTCAGAAGGCAAATGAGTTTTCATAGTGCTGTAGGTGAATGGGAGGAGGATATACAGCATAATGCGGGAAGAAAAAGATAGTATCTCGTTTGCAAGAAGTAATTAGATGGATATTGATTACCTTTGTTTTCAATATAGTTTCTACCAGGAAGAATCTGAAACATAAACAGTACTTTACATTTTAATGGAATTATATTAGAACAGAGACACTATGTATTGTGGAATTTTGAATCATCTTTCCGGGGTCATTGCATAGCTGTAAATTACTGACTTGGAGGGAATTTGGAGGCAGCTTTTGTCAGAAGTACTGTACATTGATAGAACAAAATTCGTGGCCTGGAACTATGGTGCAGTAAATTTTTCATATGATTATATGTAATATCAAATAATACATTTAAACTGGACAGCTTTTCTTTTCAGTTAAACATTAAGTATAGTCTTAATGGTCTGATTTGCTATGGTGAGCACTATTACAATAATCTGCTATTTAGAGCCCATATCAAATATGAACTTGGATCACCTACTACAAAGTTTGTGCTTTGGGATGTATTTTGATGGCATCTAAGAGTGATGCCCCCACATTTGTTGGAATCAGACCTTAATGGTACTGTCTTCAGAAATGAGTTATTGCTTAAATACGCTGATTGTTTTGTGGTTTCTAGGACAAAAATTTTTAAGGAAAAAATAGTTGAAATCTGATGTTTTTTCAAATAATTGTATGAAATGAGGAGAAGGTGTGCATCTTAATAATTTTATGATTCCTTTTTTCTATGTGACATGAGTGAGAAAAGTGAGAACTCTTAATTTTTAACTGAACTGAATTTAAGTTTCTAAATGTGGCCTGCTTGAGAACAGAGGACCATTACTGTAGTTGTCATGTAAAATGAAGTTGGAGTCTGAAGCTCCTTTTTAGCTGTCAGCTTTATTAAGGAGCTACTGGTGTGTTGAACTAGGCACACACATTATATAAGCAGTGTATGGTCGTGTCTAGGGGGAATTTTCTCTCTCTTCACTGCTGCTTTATTAGGTTTCACTCACTCATTCACCGTTGCCCTGTCTAACTGCAGCTTTCTGGCTGCAGCTCACAGCATAGTAGGTCTAATGTAGATTGACGCCTTTGCCAGAGGACTGATTGAAACTTGTGTCTCATAGTTGCTAATGCTCACTCAACCATTTTATTGAAGATAAAGTAAATAAAATAGATTGCCATATGAGAATTCTCTGAAATCAAGTGGAATAATTTGACAGGTTTAAGCCCATGAAAAAGCCAGAACATTGAAACAGATGGGAATACTATTTATGCACAATATACCAGGAAAAGGTGTCTGCTGGCAGACACCACTTAAACTGTTAATGGCTTTTACCAAAATTATAGTTGTTGAAAATATCATAATTTCCAATGGAATTACCATTGGTGTTTAAATTGTTGCTTCTCTCAAACAGTGGGACTGTTTTTTGTATAAGAGTAACGAATATGCTGATTTTATTTTCTTATTGCTTGTGATCTTTAAGAGACTGATGAGTTTATTATTTGAGAAAATAATTCTGTGAAATAATGTAAATTAGATTATTTCTTTTATAGGTATTTAATTATCAGTAAGTGACATAATTTTTAATATTACAAATTAAGTTGCTAAAATAAGCCCTGACATTTCTAAAAGTACATTGATGCAGTAACAAAATGACCTGCTAAAGCTATTGTGACAAACTGCTTGGAATAATGGTCAGCAAGACCCAAATATTCTTCACAACACTTGTATTTTGTAAAGAATTGCTGTAGATAAGCATTGTAGTATGTCTGTTATTTTTAGGTATAATATATATTAATATGAGAGTAAAGATGCAACAGATGACTCTTATTGTTTTATCTGGATAACAATGTGTATCGTGTTTTTAATCACACGAGGGGGCTCCTTACTAGTTGGATCACTTCTTCAAAAGGGCAAGACACACCGTATTTTAGTTTAGTACAATTAATTATGTCAAACTCCCTCAGAGTTTCCCGTCTTGTTTGTATTTTTAAGGGCAAAAATTACTTATTGTGCTTATAATGCAGAGCACTGGCACCAGGTCTTTTTTCTCTTATTACCATACTGATGACTGTGTATGTCTGGCCAAACTCTTAATGCTCTCAAAGCAGTTCCAGACTTAAAATTTCAACATTCAGTCTATGGTACTCTCTGTTCATTCAGTAGAATAAAAGGGTCATCAACAGCTTTGTCTTTCTGTGGGAGGGAATAAAGAAAGACACAACTCTACCACAAATCCCTGTTTTAACCCTTTCATTTTCCTTTTCTGAAATGAAGTTCTTGGAAAGTCTTGTCTTTTGGAGGCAACAGAGACCATTAATTTGATGAGATTTTAATTGCATATACAGAATTGCTTTGGCGTTTTTTCCCTGTTAAGAGATCTAATGTGAAGAATCCCTGCTCATTTCTGTGTTGCATAGTCTTTTCTCTCTCTCTTAGGTTTTTGTCCTTAAGCTGGAAAGCCATTGTGCCATTACCACAGTCTTGAAAGGAAAATCTGAGACCCATGAGTGCTCCAACACAGATTGATTTAGACAGAATAAAAGCTAATTTTATCAAGAGAAATAGAAGCCTCAAAGTAGTTTACTTTGGATTTCTGTAAAACTTAAGAAAACCAAATGTGGTTTGCCATATTTCTCAGAACAACTTATTTGTGCTGTTTTTCTCAGCATGGTATCTTATTTGACCACATCTGAAGTAATTCTGAAAGACTGATTTGCCTGTTACTGTTTCCTGTGTTTTCCAGCAACGCAGTAAAAAAATTATATGTATTTTTGAGATGCTTTTGCAGTTACCTTATCCAAAAATCAGTCCGTGATAAATGTGATGAACTAGCTATTTTAAATCCTTATTTAAAAAAAATAAATGTAGACAATACAGAAAGCAATTCAGTACAAGTAACTGCATATGGAAGAAATAACATCACATCTGATTCCTGAAAATAAATGGGATCTTGAAAATGGAATAGATGTTTATTTGATTGCTTTGAGAGTTAGCCTCCCTAAAAAGCTGATTTTAAATGAGTTTTGTATTTGGAAGTGATGCATGTTAACTGTATTGCAAAGTGATTTCTTCTTTTCTCTGGAAAATGCATTATGATATCTAGCAAAGAAAGAGGTAATGATATTTTTTTAATTTGGGTGCTGTCATCTAGGAGCTGGACAGAGATCACTGTCCCTTAGGAACTAAGTATCAGAATTATGAATGTATACTGTAAACCAGCTATTTAGTGGTAATTGTTGTCAATCACAGTCTGCAGGAGATAAGTCTTTACTGGTGATTTGATAGGCAAAACCATGCTTACCTGCATCAGATTTTTTTTTTCAAGTTCACATGTTCACAATTTAATTTTTGAATAAAGTTTTACTGCTTTTTCCAAGCTTGAGTCTTCTAGTGAAGCAAAATAGGTTATGTTTTTGGTTCATACGGTGGTTCTGGTCCTATGTCCGAATGTAAGCATGTAGATTTGAGTACCTATATGAGGATTCATTTAATTATGACCAATCCAGCAAAAGTTACAAAAGAAATATGAGGTATATAATCCTAGGCTGCAAAGTTACAACTGCTTGGTATAATTTATACAATATATAGCGACTTCTCAAGAATCAGGTGTGGGACATGGTACCTTAGTATATACAAAATACAAATTTAATTCTAGAATCTATATAATTTGCTTAAGTATAGTTCTATAGGTAACAACACTAATGGGAAACTTACTGTAATTTTAACTCAATGTTTTTATACTTGAAAGGGAAACTAAGTTAAGTATTGGTTTAGATCTGTTGAGGTACATATAGATGTTCCTGTGCTCCTGTAGTTGAATTTGCAGTCTAATATCATACTGTATTGTTTGGGTGAAGTTATTTACTAGACATTTCAAATTAGAGCAGATGGATAATGTGCTATGACAAAGACATGTGACCTCTTGTCTTAAATGTTTTGCAGCTGATTTGAAACTAATATTTATTATCTGAACAGTGCATGCTACAATCAAGTTGGTGAATATTTAGCTTGCTTTCCTTTCAAGATGGAAATTTTCTTACATGACCATTTGCCATTTATTTTTACTTAGTTATCTGTTTGCTCTTAAATAAATTTTCGTGATGCAATAGAAATCTAGTTCTCCTCTTCCATCACTTATTAAAGAATATAAACAATATTATATACTGAATTTCCACTCAATCCAGTCAAAGGCTTTTACTTTTGTTTTAGGTGGGTGTACTTTTTCTCAGATTTGACCCTGAGATTATCTCAGTTCTTAGAGCATGGTGCTGGTAACATCAAGGTTGTGGGTTTGATCCCCGTACGGGCCATACACTCAAGAGCTGTACTGGATAATCCTTATGTGTCCCATCCAACTCAGAATATTCTGTGAAATCCTTACTACTTCTTTAAAAAAATATAAGTTTAGGATTTTGAAATCTTGTATCCTCTTCCTCCACTAAAGTGGAATTTTGCTTCTAAAATTTCTTCTTCTTCTTTTTACAACAACAACAACAAAAACCAACAAAAAATAAACAGGACAAACTTCTGAACTTTAGAACTTCTAAACTGAAATTCTGCCTCAGGCCAAATTTTTCTCTACTGGTTAAGTGGTCTAAATGAATAACAGCACTATTATTGATTTTATTGTTAGAAATAAGGCTGAAATGTTGAACTGAATTACTGAATGAAAGGAAAAATATTTAAAGTTTTCTCATATGACAGAATCATTTTACATTTACCTTTTGAGCAGTAGTATTATAAGAAATGTGGAACGTAGGCCTGGAAATTTGTAAATCTTTCCTCTTCACTGTAGATTACTAGACTCATCATTATCAATAATCCTTTAAACTAAAGCCTATAGTTATTTAATGAACAGGTACTGCAGTTCTAGGTGTCTTTTACCTCTCTCCAAAATTCATTATTGTCGTTTGCATCCTTTCTTCTTTCACTTCTGTCACTTGAAAAAGGAAACTGGGAATGAGGGTGGAAAGGATCCCCAGCTGATGCCATTGAAGATCCGTAACAGTTTAAACCATGATTCTTGGCTCTGCAGAAAAGTTGGTCATGGTCATTTTGTGTGGTCATTTTGCCCCTGAGTGACAACAGTCAGCTCTGGCACTGGGAGGGTAACAAAAAGTGGGGAAAGGAAGGAGAGGGCAAGAGCAGCCTTAACTGCTGCAGCTATTTGCTGAGTGAGCATATGTTGAAACCCTTGAGCCTCCATAGAACATCTTTTCACAGATCAGTGCTTAAATCACATGTATAATACTCTCCTAAAATTTGATCTGAGCACCTGTTTATTTGCTTTTCTAGCAGAAGTTGTTCTATTGTGGAAATCACACAGTTACTTACATTCCATTATAAAGGATAATGGGATAGTCCAGTTAGTTACACCAAAGTAGCAGTTTTCCCTGGATTTTACATGTTCAACTTGTAGAAAAATGAGTAATTGGCCCTTTCTCTATCTCTTGAAAGTTTGCTGAATGCTGTACTTTTGGACAGTATTAGAAATGAAGATCTGAAGAAGAATTAATATTACTGCAATCTTATAATTTATATGATTTTAATTTTGCAATTCAGAAAGATTTTTATTCAAAAGATATTTTAAATTTATTTGATTTACTAGACCTGAAAAAACTATATATTGGATTGATTGAATGTATTTGATAGGACAGTGTTTTGAAGTTATTATGATATGAACTTGAATACCCTGTCCAATACTTAAAAGATCCCAGAAGATAGACCATGTGAATTAATTACTTCTTTTTCATTTTGCCAACTTTACCTCTGTTCCCAGAAAGACAAATTACTGTGAGCAACTGGCAGTTGATATTACGAAGGTATCTCCCACATCCTTCCCATGTCCCATTGTAACAGCCAGTCCTCTGAATGGATGTGGGACTTCCCAGTAATACTTCGTCCTTCAACTGGCAAATTTATCTGCTGCCCTACTTCTTTGGATGACCTGCAAAAATCCTCTCTCAGATTCTGCCCCAGAAACCTCTCTTTTCTGGACTAGGTCTATCTGTGCAGAAGCACCTGGGGCAACACAGGGATATGGGCCTCAGTAGATTAAGGTACTAGTTTTCGAGAGTGACCAGTTTACTCTTCTATAAGACAGAACCGTCATATTCATATCGGCTGTTACTGGATGTGTTTAGTTATTTCACATACTGATTGTGTGTTTGTGCAATTGTATATTTGTGAAAGTTGACTGAATCCATCACAATTTGTTTCTGAATAAGATTTTAAATGTTTTTTTCATGAGCTAATAAAGATTTCTTCATTTTCTAAGAAAGTAGCTAGAGGAAAATCCTAAGAAATTCTTTAATATTTGGGATTTGATTCTGTTTGGGCAGTGAAGGCTGATGATAGTTTGTGTTAAGATGGAGGGATTTATTCTTTCTGGCAATGAAGGCCTTGATTTGTGGTAACCCATAGGGTTATGCTGCAGTCACATGTGAATAGACACTGTCTTTTCTAGAAAGCCCATATTTGACAGAGGCGTTAGCTATTGAGCAAGTGATTATCACAGTGTTGTTAGTCTGTAGTAAAAACCATCTTTGCTGCATCTTTTGATTGCCTTGGCAAGTGACAAATTTACAGGTAGAGTACAGAATTTTTAATGAAATTACAGCTGTAGGTGACTTCTTTTTTAAATATTTTGAATTTATTTCGAGTGTCAATTGTTTGAATTATTACTAAATAATATTAGATAAAATATCCAAATTAATGTGTAAGGTGACAAACACTGTTTAGTGTCTTCAAACTGCTGAAATAGACTTACTCACTGTCTAATAAAAACTCAGTTTCCCATAACTTTTCAGGAAGTCATCAAGGAGATTTATTTTAATTGTTAGGTTCTTAGGTATATTTTAGATTTACTCTATGTGCTGTCCATTTCCCTTAATCCAATAACATTGCTAGTTATTTGCACTATACTGGGGAGTGGCTACTTCTTTCTAAGCTTAAAAATTAAGATTATAATAGGACTGTAGGATTAAGGAACTATTTCTCTGTGTATTCAAACTGTCTAATAATATACTAATGAAAGAATGTTGTTTAATTATTTGGTTTTGCCATTTAATATTATAGTTACTTTTAAATATGACTTTTGTGTTGCTAATATATGAAAAGAATTAAAACCAGCAAAAAAATGGGTTTGATCTCATTTGACCTTTCTGACGTTCAGTCAGTTAAAAGGTTTGTAAGATGTTTAATTACCAAATGGTATGATCATTATTCATCTCATCATTTGATATATAACGTCAAGTGAATTGCCTCCCTGGAGTGCACTGTGTTTCACAGATCAATAGATTTCTAAGAGCTTGAAGGAGAGCTTTATACATTCATAGAAAAGAAGGAAAGTATATCCTCCTTGTAAAATGGCTTATGTAGTTATTCTGTGAGCTTTTCTGAGTTATTTTTTTATTTACCTCTCAGGAATACAAAATCCTGTAACATAAAGACATTAATTAAAATATTTTAAACCTCCTTATTAAAAAAAATAAAAAATATTTCTACCTTTCTCTATGTAATAAAATAGCTTTGAAAGTCTGTCCTGAACAGTTTCATTCACATTTATTAAAATAATTATACTCACTACAACAGATTTTTTGCCTTGACACAGCAACACATAGTAAAACAAAAGGCCACCCAAATGCAATACACATTATTGCTTAAACTATTAATGTTTTGGTTTTCTGCATGTTTAAATAGGTGGGTTAGTTTTAACTGATTTGCATTGTTGTTTAATGTTTGTGGTTTTTTTTTTTTATTTTTTTCCATTTATTTTGTCAAGGATATTTATGCACACCTCAAAAGAAAATGATAAAGCTTGTCTCTAATTGAGTAGTTTCATACTTATGAATTTATTTTAAAATTATGATAATTTATAATTAATTGCATGAAGAGTAATTACATAGTATGCTTCATGTTTACTTGGGCTTTTCTGCATATATTGTTCTGCTCTTATCCAATGTAGGTGAGCAATCTTATAACACAAGCTATTTGAGCATGCCTGTCTGATCTCTTGCTGTTGAAAGAAGGGTTTTCCAAAAGACTGAAAGAGGCTTCTAGTAGAGCTCAAGCACTGATGTTTGTTGCAGGTTTTTTTTTCTGTAAGTTTTTCATGCTTGATTTGCTCTTTTGACTTACCAGCTTTCTGCTTAGAAAGTAAGAAAACAAAACTATATTTCTTCTTTAACTTTTGTTAACGAGGGTAAGCTTTTTAGCTTAAATTTATGCCTTGCTGTTTGTCCTTGCATCAGTCAGGCACTGAGGAAACTGTAGTTCAGCTAAGCAAATCTTCCCTGCTGTGGGCCAGAAGCAACATTAACTTGAAAATTTTACTCCCTTATTCATCTGTCACTTATAACCCATCATCTACTCAAAGATTAATTTGAACTGTGAACAATATCTAAGCTTCCTTAATCCCTTGCTCTTGTCCTTTTTCTTGAGCTGCTGTACTGTGACGGAAAGGCCATAATTCTGAAGCTTCTTATTCCTCAGACCTACCTAAAGTAACTCCCGTTGGGAACCGATTGATGTTTTAGCAAGGAAATTCTTACCTGCTTCTGAGAACAACCTGGAAAAATTGTCAGGAGGCATTCACACTCTTGGATGTTCACGCTATGGAATTCTTGTAAATGTAAAATCTAATTTGTCTGGGCTCTTTGCACCAGCATTGTTCAAGGTCAGATAAGTGGTGTGAAATACAGGAAACGTTTCTGAGATTTCAGTTCTTTCCCTATACTCACAATATTTTTCACCAGATTAGCAAATCAAATAATACCAAATGCATTAATAATTAATGTAAATTATGATATATACTTAATATCTTTTAGGACTTTATATATCAATAGTCATCTCTTTTAAGACATTCTTAAAGCAGTATTCATTTGTTGGCATTTGCATTTATTTGCCCATATATTTACTGCTTAGCAGTAAATAGCTTCATGTGATATGTACTTGAAGTGCGAAGTCCATAACTATTTAATTTTGGAGTAATTTCTGTCATCATTTGGTAGGTGCCATAGATGTTGGGCTAAAGGGTTGATTAGTGACAAAGTACAGCAATGCTCTTGAATATTGTGTTCAATTTAAGAGGATGTGATGATCTGTGAGTGCAGCCAGAGGAGGGCAGCAAAGCTGGTGAAAGAGCTGGAGGGAATGTCCTATGAGAATAGCTGAGGACTTTGGACTTCTGCAGTTTGGAGAAAAGGATGCTGAGGAGTGATCTCATTGCTCTGTACACCTTCCTGAGGAGGCAGAGGGGATAGGAAGGGGCTGATCTCTTCTCCCTTGGATCCAATGATAGGACACTTTGGAATGCTTCGAAGATGCTTCAGGGGGGATCTGACTGGACATTAGAAAGCATTTATTTATGGAGAGGATGGTCAGACACTGGAACAGGCTTCCTAAAGAGGCGGTAGATGCACCAAGCCTGTCAATGCCCTTAATCACATTCTAACTTTTGGGCAGCCCTGAACTGATCAGGCAAAAGGACTAGATGATTGTTGTAGGTCCCCTTCCAACTGAATATAGTCTATGCTATGCTATGCTATCCTATAGAATCATAGGATCATTAAGGTTGGAAAAGACCTCATCCACTCTATGCTATGGTATTCTAGACGGCTGTGGTACCAGAAACCAAATTACTTGTTTTCATAGTACTTTTATGAAGAGATTGATTAAGTATGAGTAGGGAAAGTAAGCTTGTTCTTTTCAGACACTATTCCTGAGAGGTTCTGCAGTGAAACACAGATGTCATTCCATAGTGACAGGAAAGTGAAAACAGGAGAAAAAGGCCAGTGCGCTTATGCTCTGGGTCCATCCTGTCCCTTTCTAGATACTGGAACTCAAAGGTCTCCTAGACTTTTCATAGGGGTAAAACCAGTGTGATTTGTAATATTACCTTTGATTCTGTTATGAACTAAAAGAATCAGTAAGTAAGGAATGCATTGAAAAGGTCTACTTTTGAAGGACATAGTATCCAAAACATCTACCAAATATGATTGCAAGTTTATTCTATGTGATGCTATTTTGAGCTGAAAAACACAGTTAAGGAAACTACATATATTTATTTACACAAATTGCAATATCATAATAATCTGGAGTATTGCACAGTAATATCTATTTTTGTAGCTGTTTGAAGCGCCAACTAATGGAGTTTGCAACATATGATTTGCAGTTGGAGTCAAGGACAAGGAAGGCCTCTCATTTAAAAGAATTTAGAATTCCATTCCTTCCCATTTCAAGGAGAAAAGAATCTTGGGAGCCCTAAAATTCCTTTAGAAATAAAACTCAGGACAGACAAAGTAAAATCATTATAATTTGTACCCAGAAATATAAAAAAATCACATAAAAAGTGAGTTAATGGAACCAACTTTATACAGAGAGGGTAGTTGTACGCTTTCAAAACTGATGAAGTAAGAAATCTTTGTTGTTTCCCCTACAGAACAGTCATGCATATTTATTGACAGCTGTAGTTAATGTGTACTACAATAAGAGATGTAGGAAAACTTGCACAGTAAGTAAACTTTGCAAATAAGTTTTTGCTTCTTTGCAAGAAAGGATAACATTCTCTGGACTCACTGGTCCTCTTCAAATAGTATCCATGTTCATTAGCTTGTTCATCCCTTGATTTCTCTTTGGTTAAAAACTGGTTTTGGAAAATCCATAGCCTTAGATCTGTGACTTTTCCTGTAATTTTTACTTCATCACACCTGGAAAATATTGTCTAAAGTACACACGATATACAGGCATAGTGAAAATTTCATGTTTTGAGTTCATCATTCCTTTTTGTGGAGGTATTTGTATGCTGTTATCTTTGAGGAAACGTAATACAGAAATAAAAAAATTAATAATCCATTATTGTTCAAAGCATTTGTTTATTATACTTAGCAGGAATTGCAATGTGATGGCATGATGGGACTAATCTATAAGTAAGTTTTCATGTGAGTCCTCACAAGTGGGGCTTGAAGTTTTCGCTCAGTCCCAGAGATTTAACATCACTGGCATAAGTGAAACCTGGTGGGAAGAGAGCTGTAACCAGAGTGCCCTGTTGGATGGTTACAGGTTCTTCAGGAGGGATAAACAGGGCAGAAGAGGCAGAGGGGTGGCACTGTATGTAATAGTAAGATTAGAGTGTATGGAGCTCACAGTTGGCAGTGGCACAGTTGAGAGCTTCTGGATAAAAATCAAGGGGCAAACAAATAATGCAGATGTCATTGTGGGAGTGTGCTATAGACCTTCCAGCTGGGACGTGACACTGACAAATTATTCTTTGATGAACTAAGTGCTGGTCACTTTTCAAACATCAGTTCTTAAGGGCACAGGAGCAGGCAATTCCCAAATGTTGGAAGTCAAGCAGAGGAGGCAGAAGGCCGACTTGGCTGAACAGGGATCTTCTCTGGGAAATAAGGCAAAAAAGAAAGGTGTATGCCCAGTGGAAGCAAGGTCAAGTGACATAGGAAGAATACAGAGATGCTGCTTGTGCTGTACGGAGAAAATTCATGCAGCCAAAGCTCAGATGGAGTTGAAGATACCAGAAATGGGGAGGACAATATAAAGAGTGTTTTAAATACAATAATGGCAATAGGCAGTATAGAAATACTATTGACCTGTTCCAGGATAAGGATGGTCATCTCAAAAATAGGGACAGAGACAGGCACAGAAAGTGTTTAACATGATGGACCAAGAGGGTTTCAGTGTCCTGAGCTGTAAGATCATGACTGTGAGAATGATCAGTTCCCAGTCGACCCTGAAATTGTGTGGGATCTGCTGCTCAAGCTGGATCCTTACAAATCTATGGGCTGTGATGGGATTCATCCCAGAATCCTTGAAGAGCTGGCTGATGTCATTGCAAAAGCACTCTCAATGATTTTTGAACAGTCTTTGAGAATCCAGAGAGGTCCTGGCTGACCAGAAGCTGGTGAATGTTGTCCTGATTTTCAAGAAGAGCAAGAAGGAAGGCCTGTCAGTCTCACTTCAGTGCCTGGTAAAGTTATGGAGAAGATTGTTTCTGGAAGGTACTGAAAAGCATCTGAAAGACAATGCAGTCATTGGTCACAGCCAGCACAGCTTCATGAGAGGAAAGTCCTGGTTATCTGTTGACTCTTATCTGTTGACAAAGGCAGAGAGGCCCTTCAGAGAGACCTCAACAAATTTTATAGGACTGGGCAATCACAAAGCATATGAAGTTCAGCTAGGAAAAGTGCCAGATTCTGCACCTGGGATGGGGCAACCCCTGGATGTACATACAGACTGGGGAATGAGATGCTGGAAAGCAGTGCCGCAGAAAGGGACCTGGGGGTCCTGGTCGATGGCAAGCTGAATATGAGTCAGCGGTGCCCTGGCAGCCAGGAGGGCCAACTGTATCCTGGGAGGCATCAGGCACAGCATCACCAGCTGGTCGAGGGATGGGATTGTCCCGCTCTGCTCTGCACTGGTGTGGCCTCACCTTGAATATTGTGTGCAGTTTTGGGCACCACAATATAAGAAAGATATGAAGATCTTAGAGAGCATCCAAAGGAGGCCAGTGACGATGTGGGGAAGCCATATGAGGAGCGGCTGAGGTCACTTGGTCTGTTCATCCTGGAGAAGAGGAGGCTGAGGGGAGACCTCATCACAGTCTACAAATTCCTCTTGAGGGGAAGAGGAGGGGCAGGCACTGATCTCTTCTCTCTGGTGACCAGTGACAGGACCCAAGGGAATGGCCTGACATTGTGTTGGGGAGGTTTAGGTTGGATATTAAAAAAAGGTTCTTCACCCAGAGGGTGGTTGGGCACTGGAACTTCCCCAAGGAAGTGGTCAGAGCACCAAGCCTGACAGAGTTCAAGAAGCATTTGGGCAAGACTGTTGGGCACATGGTGTGACTCTTGGGGATAGCCCTGTGCAGGGCCAGGAGGTGGACTCAATGATCCTTGTGGGTCTCTTCCAACTCAGCATATTCTGGGATTCTGTAGTGTTCTTCCTTTCAAAAACCAAACTAACTAACAAAAAGCAACATCCTCCCTCAAAAAACCTCAAAACAAACAAAAACTCCTAAACCAAGAAACCCACAAAAAGCCCCCAAACCCAAAACCTAAAGTAAAAAATGTAAAAGAATCCCACCAAACCAAAGCCCTGAAAACCAAAAGCCATGCTCTGGAAATTATGATGATGGAAATATGACTGTGAAATCTTGTCTGCCCTAAATTGTTTTGTGCTTAGGAGAATAGTCATAGGTTATGTAACCTGCTAGAGGTAGCTTTAATCTCACTGTTTTGGAAAGCAGGAAGTGTGCAGTAACTATAAACCAATCCTAAGTAGGGCCCTGTAACCCCATGGGTGACAGTGAGTGTGCTTACCTGCTGAAATGCATGTTACTGTGTTTTATGGGTATCTCTACAACTGAATTAACTCACTATTTGATATACTTTCATGTCCTGAAAATTTTGCAGAAAGTCTTAAGCAATATCTCTGAAACTTGGCATCCTTCATTCTTTTCATACTGGAGATATTATTTCAGAGCTACTTTATTATCTTCTTTTTATGTTTATTGTGATCACAGTAGCTGAAGTGCACTTTTTAAGAAAAATGTCTAATAAAAATGTCTGCCTTGTATTATCAGTGTCAGTGTCTACAGGTACTGGTATACTGTGTATCTTAACCCATAGAAGGGTTCTGTGGTGCTATGAGTCAGCTTTGAACTTCTTGTGTGCAGAAACCCCCTAAAGAGTGACAGCCTTTATTATTACACTGTTTGTCCAACTGAGACAGAAAGCAGAAGGGACTATCATGTTATCAGAATCTTCTTGCCATTACTGCTCATTTTTGATTCTTGTGTATTGCCATACACAAGAACCCATCCACTAGGAAATGCAGATTTATTGAAGTACTTTATGGAATTGTTCATCAAACAATTAGATAAAAACATTCAAGGTAATAATTTTCTCCCTCTTCCCCCCTGCCCTCCCTTTCTCCCTCTTCCAACCTGTTTATTCAATAAAATGGAAGAAATTAACAAAACAAACTCAAAAATTCTGGCAATTAAAATAACCTGTACATGATGGGTAAGTTACAGAAATTCTGAGATTATGGATTTTGTGATCCTTGAAAACAAGATTTGCCATCTGGAATTTCTAGTTATTTGAATCTGATACATACTCTTCTGAAGTTCCAAATCTGAGGCTACACACCAGTTCTCAATTCCTGTTCCATAACTTTGAATGTGTGCATGTGGGGTGTTGCAGAATATTTTTCTTTTAAGATGTAGTGTTTAATCAGTTCTTGTAATTAGTATTTTAGAACCTGATTTGTTAAAATAGCATTGTAAGGTACAGTGTCCCTTTCAGGTAAGAGTTTTGTGTATCAATCTGTTGTAACCATTTGATATAAAAAGTTCATTTTATATCTTGGAGCATGTATTTCTGTCCCAAAGTGTCAATAATTTTTATTTGGAAACATATAAAATGAAGAAGATATTGTAAATAGTCAGATCTTGGAGACACCTTCCTGTAAATTAAACATTTTTTAATAAGAGTTGGGTAACTGTGTGAATATGTATAAAAAAGTAACTAAAATAATAATGTCAAATACTAAAATTGCTTTTCCAAAATTTATTAACTTTTCATTGGATTTTAGTATATGATAGTTATGTTAGGATCTGGTTTCTCTATTTATCTTTAAATTATCTGGTTTCACTATAAAAGCAACATTGTTTCCTGCTTTTCTTCTCATTCTGTGCTTAACACTCAATATTGGATTTATTCCAAGAGCACTCAAGGGTGTCATTCAATGGCAGTCACTTTCTCCTTTTTAGTGATCTGGGATTCCTGCAGAGTCTAAATCTGTGGGACAGGAGGTACAGAGAGAGTTAAATAATTGCATATTTATTCTGGTTCTCAGGCAGGTTTTGCAGCCTGTGCTGAGTTCATCAGAGCTACGTCTAGATGGCTCATAGTGCTTGGACTGGCTAGTTTCACATTAGCTCCAGTAAGTATGTGGAAAATACAGTTGCAATAGTGGCTACTGTGTACCTAAAACTCAGTCTAGGCCTTTTAAAGGGATATGAAAAACTAAGCTTGAGTTTAATGCAGCTTTCCTCCAGCTTTGAGAAAGCCTCCTTTGAATCTAACTTTTTGCCTTAGTAGAAGTGTAGCAGAAGTGCCTGCAGAGCAGATGCAGCTGGTCTGATGTTTGATATTTTATATCTTATTCTAACTGAGGTTGATTGTTTTAAATTGATACAGATTCACAGAATCATAGAAGTGTTTGTGATAGAAGAGACCTTAAAGATCATTCAGTTCCAACTCCCCTGCCATGGGCAGGGAAACCTTCCACTGGACCAGGATACTCAAAGCCCCATCCAATCTAACCTTGAACACTTTCAGGGATGAGGAAATGTTTACGTTTTATTGCCATTAAAATATTTCAATAATTTTTCTACTGTAATCAACCAGATTAATGACAACTTTCTAGGATGGAATGAGTAATCAATATTTGATGTGGTGACATGATCTTTCTATGTTGGTTCTGATCCCAAGGTACAGGGGAAAAAGTAGCAGTGAGAGGAACATGTACATGGGAATGAATAATTCTGAAGTATAAAAGGAATTATGTGTGTATAGCAGGGAAAGGTGAAAAACTATTAGCTCTCCAGTAGAAAAGATGTTGTTCGGGACAGGGACACAGCAAAAGAGAGGTTCAGGAACCACAAAGGACAGAATGGAACTTGTTAATGGTGTCACAATGGAAGGAAGAAAAGACACAAGGCTGGAAGACGTCTGGTGAATAAGTGTGTAATACTTGTCTTCTGTCATTTCTGAATTAATTCAGGAAGCCATCTTCTAAAGTTCTGTGAAGATCATGAGTAAAATCTATGCTGAACTTTGTGTCCTGTGACATTTTTAGTGATGTTGATGGTTAGACTACCTTTATTCCTTTCCATTTTATTGGAAATATATATAAAAATATATAAACTAATTAAAGTGTAAGAGTTCTAGAGCAGCAGGCAATGATGCCTCAAATTGTTAATATTCTTCTGTGGTTTTATTACATATTATTAATATTAATAACACCTATAACAATATAATACAGTTACAGTAAATACAAGGCAGCTATGGATTAGTGAACTGTAATGCCATCGAGAAGCTTCTTACGAGGTCATAAAGCATGAAAGCAAAGCTTTCCTACTTTGTGTAGTTGCTAGGACATCAACGTGGAAATATGGTCAAATAGTTCAACACTTGTATTTTATTTGTTTTTGAACATATGTCTTGAATTCCTGTCTGCCTCTATTACAGATATTGTGTATTTATCTCTGCCTTTCTGCTTTAGCAACTTCTTTTTTTTCCCCCTTCTTATTTCCATTTGTTTCTGTCTCTGAAAACCTTCATTTTAGGTCCTCAATATGGTAGCAGGAAAAATGGAAGGAAGTGCAGTGCTGTCATGTTGTGATACGTGAAATGCATGCATATGAGCGGGTCACATTACAGTGCTAGCTGTGATTAGGATATGTTTAATTAAATTTTACAGCTTCTAATTGATGGCTGATTTGTCAATGAGATGCAATATTGTTTCATTAAGTGGACAGTTTGATGAATGTGATCTCATTCCAAATTTTATCTGTAAATGAGCATTTAAACAAAAAGAAATTAAACTGTTGAAATTTAGTGTTAGAGATTTCTTTAGCCGGGTTTTTTTTTATTTGCCTCATTTTTTCCTGATTTCCAGTTTAAAAATCTTTTGTGAAAACTGTGTTTACTTACTTAAGCCTGTGTAGCAACTGTGAAATTTAATTCACGGCTTCACCATTTCTCATGTTACTATTGCATTTCCTATTTTTTAAAATGATGTTGTGCCGCTTCTCATACAATTTATTTCTACAACGTATTAAAGTTCAGTTGCTTTAGACTTAAAGAGTTACTTAAGTTAGCAAAGCTGTAAATTTCTTTTGTGATGCCATTGACGATTGTTCAGATTCTTGTATCTGTAACTTTCATGTTTGGAGAAACCCATTCATTAAGCAAATAAGGTGGATATGAATTTCATGTCTCGTACAAAAGAGTAAGAGAGAAAGTTAGGTGACATAACTAGCTTATACATTACAATAGTCCAGTGTGAATGAATGAGTTCCTCAGCAGTCTTCTTACCAATAACTGCACCAAATGGAGACATAGCTTCTGCTACTTGTTTACCAGAGGCACTGACTTTAGGGGAAAAAAACAATCCATGCTTGTGAATGTGTTGAATGCACTATATTAGGTCAAGAGACCAACTGTATGTGCAACAAGATTAACCAAATGAATGAATGAGTGCTGCCTTATAAGCCTGATGCTTAGGATACTTCTGACAGTAATGCTATATAAGATATTTCAGGGTGGCAGCTCCTCCATGGCAGTTGTCTTCTATGACCTAATCTTGATTTCATACTAAACAATACAATGAATGAGACAAAATGAAGATATTTGATTATATAACTTGTCCTGTAACAAGACCATGTCATTCTTTACAAGCAACTTTTCTTCTGATGAATAAATAAGAGGTGAGATAAGTGCACTGGAGTATTCAAAGCATGACTGAATTACTGAAAGGGGAGTTACTGCACCTAAACTGATGACAACATGGTCATAACAATTGCAAGTATTGTGCTATATTAATCCTTGATAAAACTCTATCTGAAGTACTGCAGTTAAATTAACTTGGTCTGTCATGTTCTGTTGCTGAACCAATACCATGCTATAGTTTGAATTCAAAGAAGCAAGCCCTTATTTATGTTAAGACCCATCTGAGATTTTCTAACAGAATTAATCAAAAGTTGCTAATAAGAAGTAATTATGTTGTATTGAAATATGGCATTTCTTTTTTCTTTAAGAATGCTAGTTAAAATATTCTAATTGATTAATCTTATTTTTAATATTTGGTGTAGTACTGGGCATATTTTTATCTGCTCTCCTTTTTTTGTGTTATGGTAGTTTGAGAATTCTTACTGCTAGACCTGAACACTGTATTCCTGTGTTCTTCCTGGCTTGACCTTCCCTGCAGAAAGTGCCCTGCTGTGGAATTTTCTATTTCCTAGGATAACATAGCCTAGATTTGCTACTTTTATCATACTTTTGTAAGGAAACAGAACTTCTGTAAGTTGATACAATCATACTATCTGTCAGTCCCCCACAATAAATCTTGAACCTGTTGACCAACTTCAAATAAATTTGATTGAGAAGTAGAGGCCTCAAAGATGCTTATATCCATGAAAACAGATGCACTATATAAAAGAAACATGCAAAATTGTGCATCTGCTGGGGAAAAAGCATTGAGAATGTCCATGATGTTATTCAGAATTTCTATTGCTTACAGAACTACCTAGTTTTGTTCTTATTTTGCTTCCACCCATAATAATTTATTTGTTTATTCATTCCATGTCCAATTGCCATTGTCTAATCCAATTAGAACTACTAGCCACATGTTATTTAAGTGTTTTCTTTGAAAATGCTTCATTTAATCAATCCTGTGCAATTTGGTAGGAATCCCTGCTTCTTTTGACAAAGGTTTTTTATTTTTTTATTCTGACATTAAATCATGAAAAGGTGAGGGTTTTTATTTTTTTTTTACTTAGGAGAAAGAAAAATTAGTAGGAAGATAATTGTGGATTATTTCTTTTCTGAATTTTGACTTACATTGGGCACAGGACTAAAATACTTATGAAAGTAGGTTACTTCATGAGACTTTACTGGAGAACATACATGCAAATGAGATATACATGATCTTTTAAGAAAGCTTTTTGTTTGTTTACGTCTAACTACCATAATGGTACATATGTATGACAATCTTAAAAAGGAAAAATTTGTATTGAATGGTAATTTGTCCATATTTTTTCATTTTATGGAGCTTGGTGAAAATTTATTTGTGGCAGAAATCCATTTTTAAAATGGCGTTCTACTTCCCTAAAAAGTTTCTCCATTTCCAAAACTGTGCATACTTTGGCCATATCCCTTACAATTTCAGTAACAAAGAGAACACAGGACAGAGACAATAGTCTCTTCACTAAATAATACTAAATACAAGTCTTTAAAAAACACAGTTCCTTTTCAAAACTAGTCTATCCAATGCAGTGATGAAACGTAGGTCCTGGGGAAACAAATAATGTGGCACATAATAACAAAGAATGGAGGAAAGGTCATGCAGAGGAGGTTGAAATAATGCCACATGAAGAGCTTTACTTCAGGCATATTCTGTTTTTTAAAAGCTTTGCTTTTGCAATATCAGCATTCTTCTAATGTAGAAGATTAATCAAAATTTTCCTTTTTAAAAAGTAATCATAGTAGCAATTCCTTCACACAGATTTACTGACCTCGTATTTATCTCAATGTAGAGAATTTTAGGTCTACTCCTCAGACTTCACTGCTCCATCTAGCTAGTTGCAGCATTATGCTGTTGTTCAATGTGGCACATGAGGAACTAGAAGAAAATGAGATAAACATTGCAGGTAGGCCTAATAATTACTTGTTATGAATTATTTAATATATTTAAAATATAATATATGTATACATTACATTTCATTCAAAAAGACCCCTAAGCATTTTAAGCTATGTTTAAAAGAAAATTGCTTTTTTCCACTTGCTTAAATGCACCCTCTGCTGGGGTAAAACACAACAGCTGTGAAGTGCAATGTGATCTGTAAGCACAAGTGTTCAGGAATTCTGTTTTATGGCTCATCTGAAATACTGCAAGCAGCCAAAATTCAAGTATGCTTTTCTGAAAGCAAAGCTGGGAATTGATTTAGTGTTGATTCACAGTGGAAAATATCACCTGTATCATCTTGAACCAGTGCTGGTTTTCATGTCTTAATTCTTAATTCTAGTTGTATATTCAGAGACTGAAGAGATACCATTTCTGGTAGTTTTACTTGTCTTTTTGAATTTCCATATTTTTCAGCCTGATTTATTTCTGTTAAATGAGGTTGAAAATAGCATCATGGAACTGTTTGATGATGTGTTTGTGTTGTTCCTGTGTTGAGCTAAAAACACTTGTTTTCTTTTCAGAGAAACTACCTTTGTTGTGGTTGTTCCTGCTTTTGAAAAAAAGCAACCAACCAATGACAACTTTAACTTACCTTGAGCTTCTTCTTGCTTCTGAGAGTTTTATTAATTTCCTAAGAATCTTGCCTCAGGTGGCAATGACTAACTAAGTATGGGGACCATAATCAGAGGCCTCTTTAGGGACAGAATGTACTTTTGTGTGTTCTTTCCGATTAAGTATTATGAGAACCCCCATGGAAACCCTGCAGGTAGCATAAAGGAGTAGAAGAAGAAAGTGTTTTCCCTCTTCCTGTTAAGGAGTCCAAATAGAAGAAAGCTGGCAGTAGCTATCCATTCAACAGAGAGGCGGGTTTTGCAGAACTTAGATGAGTTCAGTGGGCAAAAATGTCAGGGTAAGAGTGGAAGGAATGTTCCACTCCAAAATGAGTGACTTAGCAATTAAGCCCTTTTGTTTGGTTTTTGTTTCAGACCTTTTTCTTTATTTCAGTCTTTTTTCTTCTGTCGGGTTTCTAGTAGTAAATACCATTCCAGAAACCACTGCATCCCACTAAAGACCATGTGTCACTTAATCATAATACTTTATCTGAAAGACCAGTGAAATAAAGAGACTTTACGAGCAAATAGAATTTTTACTATATATTCTCTAACCATAAGGGGATTACTTGACCTCCTGTGTCTTTTGCACACATCAAACTCTATACTTAAGCTGTCTTGAAGCTTGAGTTCATCCTCTAGGGATTTTCCTTTTGTCTGTCAGTCTACAGATAGAAAAATATGTCCAGTTATATTTAGCCATATGTTGACCATCTCTGCTCTTTGATTGTGAATATTATCAAATACAAAAATATTTTCAGTTACACTGACTCTGATAATGACAGTTTTTGGTATTTTTCTGATTAACAGTTTGTGCAACTTTCTAGTTGGCTTGTTAATAAGAATTCATTTAGGTATTCTTTGACCTCAGTAGAGTCATTACTAAATTAACACTTCTTTTCCTCTCCAAACAACTTTAGAGCTCCTTATGAAAGACTGTTTCATGGAGACTGATGTTATGAGCCTCATTGTTCAGTGAGACATTTCCATGTCTCATACACCCTGATATACATTGCTTTGTAACCAGTAACTGGAGATCTGCATGGGCATAGGCATGCTGCTCCCACTCAGGGCCTTGTTTCAGCTGTCCCTACACAAAAGAACATTTAGTTCCTTCCATTTGACTTTAATGACAACTGCTGAGTAAACGCCTAGTTTGTTTTCATGCCCGTGAATGATGGCAGCCATTATCACCTTACAATGTAACTCTCTTTATAAGACCACCTGTGGCTCTCAGGTGATGGAATATGGTGCTGCAGCTATCAGTGAACCTATTTTTAAACCACCACATATGTCTAATTTTTCTTTTCTGACAGTATATCTTATTTCATCTGACATTTTATTTGGGTTGGGAAGTTAACGTGAGTAACAATATTTCTGTTTGAGAAAGCCTTACACAGCAGCTAAAGTTGTTTGTTGTTTGAGTGTACCTTGACAAGTACGGGAAAGTCTTTTTGTTTCTGGTTTCTTCATGAATTAAGGAGGTGATATAACCATGTGTACAGAACCTGGTCAAAATTGTGCTTTCTAAAATTTTCAAAATCTTAGAAAATGTCTACTCATTTTCTTGTGAAGTTCTTCATTATATATTTTGACCCAACTAATTTTGATCCATCTGGGCCCAATGATTCTGTATTGGACCAATTTAATTAGTTATTTTGGAATCTACTTTCAGATTTTGTGGCTTATTCAAATAGATGGGTGCTAAATGGTTAGACAAGTACTAACCTCTGGGTTA
The DNA here is from genome assembly GCF_022539395.1 of Myiozetetes cayanensis. NCBI lineage: Eukaryota > Metazoa > Chordata > Aves > Passeriformes > Tyrannidae > Myiozetetes > Myiozetetes cayanensis. The sequence continues at coordinate 25,887,412 of NW_026087521.1, read as the reverse complement.
GCCATCTACAAGTCTGCCATCTGATTCCTGCCCAGCACATTTACCTTAAGGTCTCATCTCTAATAAGTTAAAAAAATTACTTCTCTATTTTTTACATTTTTGTGATTTTCTATCTTCTCAATTAGGAATGTGAGATATTAGAACTTCCCCATCAAATATTTGGTGTTCATTCTGCTGTTTTGACTTCTGTATAGAACACTGAATTTCTGCAGTAGAGAAATAAAAATACAGATAAGAAATGTAATTTTGTCTTTTCACCCAGAGGGTAGTGCAGCCTCTCCCTCAGTTCACAATTGTGGAAATACTTCTGCAGATGTTGCGTAGAATACTCCCCATCACTGATGTTCAAAGTATTCATCTGCAGCCTAATATATCTGTCTTAAGTGAGCACCTGTTTTTGGCATCACAGGAAAAAGCAGAACACAAAAAACAAGCAAATTCCTCGTTGGATTGGTGTTGAAGAGATTACTGGGAAGGGACGTGAAAATGACCACAGCTTTGCCTCCCTTTTCCAGGTTTCTCAAATGTTTTAGCTGATCAGCCAGCAAGTGCCCCACCAGATTATGATTTCCTGTACTAAGTGCTTAATCTAGTTAGTGTTATGATTTTATCTGATTTATATTCTTGTTTCTGTAGAGCACTGTGAGTATCCTGACAATGTTTTGTAAGATCATTTTGTTAATACTCATCATCTAGCTCAAAACGAACATAATACAACTATGTAGTAACTGTTGACATGGGGTTTATGTGTTTCGTGATGATAGGAAATTGTTACTAATTGTTGGGGGGGACCAAGTCCAAGTCCTAACCATAGAAAAAGAGAGGTTTTTGTCACACTTGAGGATGATAATCAACAACAAGAACCAAACAGATTTAGAATCACCCCTATGATAGGCATTAAATACCTTGGTACAGATTTCATTGAGTTTCAGGTATCACTTGTTCTGGTAACATTCCAGTCAAATTAGTTTTCTATCCAGCTTTTCAAGGTGGAAATGTCGGGTGGGGAGACAGGTTGGTTATTGCTGGCACTAGGGAAAACATCCAGCAATTGAAGAATAAGTAACAATAGCAGTAATAAAAGCTCTCTCACTTTCTAGTCTGTTCCTCAAAAACCTGCTAGTTGGGTTGCAAACATAAAAAATGAGCTTCTCTGTACTAAGTGTACAATTCAGTGCTTACATGGTTGCCAATGGCCTGACTTCCAACCTGCTAAATGCAATTTGGTTTAGTTCGAACAATTTATAAAATGTTACCTATACATAGTACACGTTAGGTTTAAGTGAGAGCATAACATTATTTGTCCCTATTATTTTCTTACTGCAGGATTTTTCTTATATTTCATGTTTCCAGTGTTGTATCCTGCTCTCTGAAGGTTCTCAAGGGCGGAGGGGTTTGCTTTGTTACCTTTTAACAAAAGCAGATATGTTCACCAACTGTAATGCTGACCCATAAATGGAGTTTTGAATATATGAAACATACTTTTATAAAAACCCCTGCTTGTTTCAGACTCAAAACTCTTGAATATAACTCATATAGGTGGCTTGCATGCATGTAGCATGAATTTTTGAGTCCTATATAAAGAAATCTAAATGTTTTTACATGGCTGTACATGCCCATATGCTTAAAAATAAGCACGTAATAGTAACAGTTGTCCTATGGAATTGTAGGCAGTTACATTTTGTAAGGATTTTTAATATTGGAAAATTCAGTCATTGTTCCTGTTCTATAAATTCTCAAACTTGATAAGCAGTATCTAGGATCTGTGCTCATTTTAAAAGTTACAATTCCTGAATTTTTTTATCAACTTTCATCCATGCATCAGTGAATTCACTGTAAGGGTTTAATTTTGTATAAAGACATATTTTAAAACCCCCACTACTGTAAAGTAGTTTGAGATTTGGAAGCTATGAGTTGTGCATTAAAGTGGGATTTCAGATTTAATAGATTACTTGTATTTCTAGATTCCAAGCAGTTGTTAAATGATTGTCTTGAGCTCTGGAAAACAGAAGAGTTAAGTGGAAATATGTGTGTTTAGCACCAGTCTGGATTTTCTAGTTTATTCTGACCACTGGGAAGAAAAATGCCTTCATTTCAATATCAAATGAGTATAAAATAAAAAATAACTGTGTCTGATTTCATGAAAATATTTTGTAAAGTAAATATAATACAAGTTGGATTTGGCTTTGATATTGTATGCCTGTGACAATTTCATGTATTAAGGGTTTTTTCCAAGTAGTCTGCCCAGTACTAATTAAAATGACTGAATTTAACTTCTGTGCTCCTTTGTAAAAATTAATCTGTTTGGATTAATATCTTTACTGTAAACTGGAAGGAATTCCACAAGACTGTGTTAGATAATTTGTGAACTTTTAATAAATGAGCTAAGTAATATTTTTACTGATCATATTCTTATTTATCTTTGCAGATTTAGAAGGTGTTTTCAATAGTTGGTGCATAAAAATACCTAAAATGATCTAGTTACAGCATGAAATATAATAAATTATGCTGCCATTGCGTGCTTTTCTAGGAGCTCTTATTTGTATAGCAGCAACAGACTCAGTCCTTGGAAATAAAAAAAGTGAAGTAGCCTGAAAAGTATCACATGATGGCACTGTTTCCATTTCCACCTCTGATATTATGAAATAAAGCTATAATAAACTGGTATTAAAATGGTATGTAATTCTGATGTACTTTGTATAATTTATGTAAAAGAAAAATCTAACCACTGTGGTTATTAATACAGGTATTAAAATGGATGTATAGTTTTCTTAGAAAAGTGTTTTGTAAAAGTTTGCATATTTATAATATTCCTTATTTTGACAGTAGAGCAAGAATACTCCATAATATATAATGTTTATGGATGCTGAACTGTACAGATTCATTTAGTAATGTGTAAGGGAAAACTGCTGTTAATTGTTGTGTAAATGAGATGGTTTATTTTTTGTTTTGATTTTATTGTGGAAAGAAAGCTAATGGCTGTCCTTTTTGTATTTATTATAAAGCCTTTTTGTGGTAAATTAGATAATTAATACAGCCACATTTTTTTAAAAATGCAAATTAGCTTTCCATGAGCAGAAAAGAGCTTAAAGTGTAGTAAGGTCAGAGGCAGGATCAGACATATTTGTAAAATGAATTATATTCAAGTAGGAATATGAGGGAAAATATGAATGTAAAAAAGTCAGTGATTTATAGTATATAGATGTTAGATGTCGTATTATTTAATTTTAAAATATTCTGACTGAATATCCATAAATGTGCATGTTCTTTTTAGTAATATAAATTAATAATAACTTCTAAATTAATATTTTCTATCTGTAGAATCATCAATATTAATTTTTAGCAAGAGAAAACACATTGATGATTAAAAAAAGAAGGTGATGGGTGTGCTTTTACTATGCTGCAGATTACTTTAGAGTAAAGTAAATATCCAGTTCCACCATTCTCTCATACGAAATTTGACAATTTTGTACATTTTACTATTGTGGGGATTATTGCAAAAGCAAACCAAAACAACAACCTTGCAAGAGGAAGTAAGAAAAATATCCACTGGTGATGCAGAGCTAATAGCTGGAACTTGGATATATGCCAGATCGGGTGCTTGCACTCCAGGAATGTCCTCTGCCAGTATAAACTTCTGTTCTGAGCAGTGAGGCTTTTCTGTGTCTTTTTTGGTGTGAAAGCAGGGGCAAGAGAAAATGTGTGCTTGAAAAATCTGTCATGTAAAATTTCACCCCTATTCAGTGAATTATCAAATGCAGTAAATAAAAGACAGCATAATAAATTCTTCCGAACTTAATCAGTAAACAGGTTTTAATAATAACAAAAAATTATTTCATAAGATCTTAAAAGAAATATATTATATGCAGTGTGTCATAACATTTAATCACCCAAGAAAATTGCTCCTGTTGCTAAAATCAGTGGTAGAAGCTCACTGTATCAATCAATTAAATTTTTTTTAAATAACATCTTTAATTTGGTTGCTTTTGTCAGTAAACAGTACTTGCATAATTTTAATTTGACGTATTAAATATTTTCTAGATTTTCCAGTTAGAAGTAGTGTTTTACACAAGTGTTTCAGTGTTATAGTACCTCTCTTGTAGTATCTGATAGTCTGTATCATTTTGGAGTAAGAGATTAAAATTACTACTATTATTTTGAATCCTTTTTGCAAAGTTTTTAAAAGATCTAGTGATGTATCTGGACTCCCATAGTAAATTACAATAGATAGGGAGAAGCATTCATTACTCACGGCTTTCTATTCATTTTTATGTCATATTTGTTCATGTATGAGGTGAAGAATTTCAGAATACAGTAAGTGAACACTGCTCTGCTCAGTGTATTTTACCATTCAAATTACTTGCAATTTCATAATGCCAGTGTTACTTCTCAGGACAAATTTCATACAATAGTAATTCTGTGATTATTCACCCAGTTTAATTAATTCAATTAAGTTAGTCTGCTGTCAGGTGTCCCTTTAATAATTGAATCAACATGCAGATACATAATAAGCATAAAAGCATTTCTGTGGCTGCAGTAAATTTAGATCCAAAAGAATCTGCTATTCCACTACATTTGATATAGATTATTCTATAATATTTCAGTAATGGGTTGCACAAAGGCTGCCTTTTAATTCTTTGCTTTCTCAAATGTCTTTATATATAATGGTTTAAAACAGAAGGTGTTCAAAAGAGGGTGACCTTTTTCCATTACCATAGTTCCTGTCATTAATGCATTATAATTTTCTTTAGAAGTCTGGAAAAAATGTGTATATGTGCACTCTGCAGCAGGTATGAATCAAAGTGTGTTAGTGAAAGTTAAGAATTGTCTGTTATTACTAAAAAAAGAGGGAGAAAAATAAAAGAAAAACGTGAGGAAGTAATTTTATTGTTATTTTTACTGTGAAAGTTTAAACAAACCTTACTCTTTATACAAAGCAGTTACAGACTTGAGAGTTTTGGCATTTGTAATCTGAATGAACAGCAGTTGACCTACTCAGATACTAAAAATAATATGCCCCTTAACTAAATTTAAAGCCAATACGATGTTGTATTAGGCTGGATTGTGTATAAAGGCCAATAATATATCTCTGTCCTCTGCAATATATTACCATAGATGTTATTTTAATAACATATATATTAAAAAACATGGTAAATGATTCACTTGGCTTACTCTCAATGGTGCTTGATGTCATAATTATTGTAAATATTAATTGCTGTGCTAAAAATGTAAGCAGGATGACTTTGTATGAGATGAAAAATGAAAATAGTCTGTGTACGGGTAAATAGATAATCATACAAAAGTAATTGGGGTTTTAAAACCCCAATCTATTCTGCCAGCATGAGCTCGTTTGCATGTTAATCACAAGAGTGATTTCCTACTTCACAAGGAAGTCCACACTCTTTCATAACCACTTTTAATTGCATTTAAAATGTTTCAGGGTTGGAATATTAGAAATGTAGGCGTATCAGTGTCAAAATAATAAAAAAAATGTTTCTAAAAATTTTTATAAGCTACAGATTATAATATTATGGGCTTTCTTTTTAGAAAGCAAAAATATGTTTTAGAATATATTTTAAGTGAGGCATGTTAAATGATAAAAACAGATTAATTTGTACATGCATTGTTTCTTTAGAAATTTGATAAATGAAAATCTAATTGTAGCTAGAAAGTACAGAATGAATTTTTATTAGTAACTTCCTTTAGAGATTGACCAGTACTTTCATTAATTTCTTATTTAATGATAAAATAATACATTAACAACAACCAAAGTTGTGTTTTTATAATAAAGCATAAAGCAGTGTGATACTAGAAAGTTGTATGTGTAATTTTCAGCTATATAGCATTTTACCTGTATTTATATTCAGAGGAAACTAGTTAATGATTTTAATGGAAAATAATTTCTCTGCATTCATATATAGATTTTTACTAACTATTTTGAAATTGTATGCTAAACACAAAAAAACCAAAAAAGTAAATACAGATCAGAATTCATATAATTTATGTATGCTGCATACTGTCACTTGAAATTGGTCCTAGAATAAATTGTGACAAAATGTATGTATTTCTTATTATTTATAGCTAACCCTACCTTTAGAATTAGAGATAGGAATAAGAATAGTAGAAATCTATTTATCAGTTCTTTTTCCTTAAATATTCGAAGCTCTGAAGTAATAAACGGACAACATTTTAAGTGATTTTGTGATATTCATATAGGATTCAAAGGAGCTTCCTCTGTAATCTGTAAAAGGCCAATGTCAAAGTAAAGACAAAATTACTTGTTCTCTGAAGACAGGAATGAAGAAATGTAGCTCTCTAATAAAATAGTGTTAAGTTCACAATGGTTACAATGTGATCAGTCTCAAAGATACAAAAACTAATTTTTAGTCAAGCTGTTAAAAATTATATATTTAAGAAGATGAAAAGTTTTAGGATTAAAGAAAAATCACTCACAATTTTAAAGAGGGTATATTTGCTTTCATCACCAGGTGTTCTTTCTAATATAAATTACCAAGATGATGTTTCCATAACATAGCTTGGGGTGCTCTGGAGATTAAAACTACCAAAACAGACCTATTAAATTTTTCATAGGGAGGGTCCACCAGGGATAATAAGCCAATATTCCTTGTCCCATATTCCAGATGTTTTATGTAATTCTGCATCTTGCTAAACCTAAATCGTAGCTTTTCCAGAAAAAATGTACTATGGAGACTGAGATGAAAGGCAAGAACTGTTGAAATGTTAATTTTACTATCTGCTGTTGAGGTCTGTTACCTTTTTTGTATTTTTTTTCTTACTCCCAGTAGCTCAGTTCTGTTTTATGAATGTTGTGGTATTTCAGTTGTTTGAAGTTTTGAAACTTGGAGCATAACTTTGACTTGGCAAAACACAGTGCCACATGGTGTGTGACACACTGATGTATAGTCTTTGATCCACACGATTTACAATCTTTCTGCTTTCAACTTGATTCTGGATGAGAAAAATAAAGCTTAACAGTAAAATGATCATAACAATAATCTTTGTAACTTAAATTCAGAATAATTATAAATCAAATAATGCTATGCAGTAATTTACAAGTAATAGTGTAATAAGCAATAATATATTTTGTTGATTTTTTTTTTCCACATAGACCATGGACATTTAAAATCAATATTGGGGTTATTACACAACAATAGAATACTTCTACATTGCTCTGAAACAGTCAATGCTTTAAAGTACTGTTAAGCTTCACAGAGCAGTTTACAAATGTGATGAAGTAAATACAGTAGACCACTCTTCTGATTCCCACACCTCAGTCTTCTGTTGTACTCTGGTGATAACTGACCAGCAGAAAAGCTCATGGTCTGACTCCCACTATAGTTTGGATCAGACAATCTGGTCTAAGTGAACTGATGTGTAATCGTTTTTTTGATCCAACACAAGATAGAGGTGGTACATGGGATTACACAAGGGGAATGAATGAATTCACTGTACAGGGAAATTCTTTTGCCTCCCATTTAGGGACTGTTCTAGGAACAGCTAGATACACCTGGCTGCTGGCTGCTGGTTGCTCCATGAGTTTTTTTTCACTCATCAACTATTTTTGACATTGTTGTTAAGGTGCATTCTTCTCTGAAAGATGTTTGTTGCTGCATGACTTCTGTTAATTGAGTTTCCTAAAACTGTTACTTTTATACTTTACAATTTACTACTCTAAAATTTCTGAAATTAAGACTTGTATGTAGATTTTTGCTACTAAAGGCTAATGCCCTGATATAAATATTTAATGCATTTTTATAATTTTCTTACATTTGATGTTCCTGATCCTTAGCAATTCAGTTCTTATAAGTTTTGTCTTTCTCTTTTTGGTTTTTATTTTTTAATTTTTTTTTAATTTGTTGGGAGAATTTCCCTTCATTTTTTTTCTGGAAGACTGGAAATGAGTAAGGAGACCATAACGTGTGCTAGGGAAATACAGAAAGTTACAAGAGAGATACTATTTGCTAAACTTTTAGAATTCTTTCAATTAACCTAACTTGATTTAACTTTCTTTCCTTTGGAAAGCAAACTCAGGTTTTATTAAAAAAACCCCAAACCATCAAAGCTCACAATATTTTCATCCCTCCAACTTCAAAGTTTCTATTCCAGTTCATTTGACTTCCAGCTCTTTTAGCAAAAATACAGAGAGAGGTGTGATTATCCTCCTGAGTCTAAACTAAGAAACCGGGTAACCTCAGTCTCTGTTCCATATGTTTTTGGGAGAGAAATCTGGGGAAATTTCTTTCTGGCCTATTTCTACATCATAAAGAAGGAAATAAGTGAAAAGCGTAAACTCTTTTATGTAAGTGTTTTTCACCTGTGGAGAGTAAAAAGTGAGAAAACATACAGTAAGTTTCCATACAATGGCTACACTGACTCAAGCTATGCTATACATAATGTACATAAAGAACTGCATCAGTTCTAAAATATACACCAGGTCTTTCTAAACCTGTCATTTTGGCCATGATTTTAAACCAAGTCTATTTAACAAGTCTTTGTAAAAACAATTTTTAAGAGGACTTCAGTAATCTAATTGTTTTGCTGGTTCAGTAACTTTAGAGAAAAAAGATCTTCCTGTGAAAAATAGAGGCACTTCAAATTTTTTTTCTTGTCACTACTTGGCAGATTATTAAATCTCTGAAAATGAAATGCATTTGATTTTATTCTTGCTCTTATATGCAATATTAAGATTGCTGTTCTTTTACACACTCAAGATTTTTTTTCTCTGCATTTTATTTTCTTCTTTTGCAATAGTTTAGTATTAGGACTGAAAAGTGGGGCAAAATGATCCTTTTATCTTTTAAACATGTACAGTCAGTGATTGTAACCATATTCCCTAATCTGTTTCCATAGTTTGTTTCTACTTTTTTTCCTAGAGGCAAATGGTGTGATTGTTCTGCCACAGTTCATATTAGTTATTATGAATTTTACACAGTTTTCAGCTCAAGTCCTTTAATGTCTATTGTTAATAAAAGCAGTGGAGTTCCCCAGTTTGAGTAGAAGTTTTATAAGTGTGTGGCAAAGTAATGGAGATCATTTGAGTTGAATGTCTGACAGCTGATGATTTTCAGTTGGGACCAGTGCCTTCCAGTTTGCACATTAAAAAAAATTCCTCCAAAAATGCTATGTCTACATTTAATACTAATTCTTTTTTGCACTTTGTTTTAAAATAGGTCTGTGCTATTCACTGTGGTGAAGACTTCAGAGTCTAAATTTGCAAACTGTAGTTCGTTTTCTCAGGAAGCAGCACACAGATACTCTTCTTGCTACAGTAGCAATTAGGAGTCACTGTGGGACAAAGGGAGATTAGCCCGTTTAGGGTGTTATTCTGCAGAATAAAAGGCATGTGAAGGAAAATCAGGATTTGCAGCTGATGCTGCTGGTCCATGTGATGGGTGTTAACAGAAGTAAGAAACTTGCCTATATGAAGCCACTGAATTTAGGAAGCAAAATATTGTATTTCTTGTAAAAAGTTCAAACCCTTGGACTTTTGGTAAAGATGTATATGGGAGGAGTAGCATAACGTTAGAAATAAGTGTATAAAAATGTTTTTGGCATCTTTTACACATAGCTTGTGATCATGACTGTGTTTTTCCCTCTCCTTCCTGTGTTCCACCATTATGGCCACAAATCCAAACTTCTTAACAAGGAAATAGTGAATTGAAGTGTACTTCTTGTAAGGATCACATATATGGTGGAATTGTTAGTGTGCAAAATCATAAAGTATAGAGAGACCCTACTATGCAATATGTGGAGAAAGTGAGAGAAGGTAGTACGTGCAGACAAATGGAGAATGATGGGGCTGCATTTATATTGCTAAAGGCCATCTCAGTCAGCAGTATTTGCTCCAGACAGGGCACGTGAAGAGACTTGTGCCCATTTAGAAAAAGTACAGCCCATGGTTGAGCAGCCTCACACTGCATGTCCTGCATGGAGCTTGTGGCCTAAGTCTCTTGGAGCCAGGGCCTGTTCTCCACCACTGAAAGAAAGTGGTACAGTATCTTCTGTCCTACTCTTTTTCCCTTCAGTGTTGAAACAGAGATGCCTCCACTATACTGTGTGCTGGGAGCAGTCCCTGCTTTGAGCAGACTTGGCCTGTGCCTGAGCATTGCCTGGGGTGGTGCTAGTTGACATTGGCTAGGGTTAAATGGTAATGGGCAGTTGCAGTATGATGCTTGAGCCAATGCTGTTTTATAATAAAAGTCTAGCTTTTGAATCAGATAATGCTACCACTGTAGCTTAAGGCAGGGTTTGTATTTTTTTGGGAATTGTTGGTTTTGAGTGCCTGAAACAATCTAATCATTGTCTTGCAGCACGTGGGATTCCTGAAGAAAGATGCTGCAGGCTCCAGGTTTAGGGCACGAAGGATGACATGGTTCAGCTCCATCGTGTTCACCTGGAGCAGGCCCAGAAATCGCTTGTGCCTTTAATTGTGTTTTAATTTATTTCTGTTTGAAACTGACTGGTTACTTTCATGCCTTCTTCCAGAAGAAAACCTGTAAATGAGTTAATATACATGAATTGTGGTGGCCAAAAAAAGGATGGGGGTGTACCAGTTGTTTTGTCATGTGAGATGCCTTAGGGTTTTCATTATGTTAGTTCCATTTATTTTTTACTATTTTGTTCTTTTTGCTGAAATTTAAGGGAAGGCCAGGTAGAAGAAACTAAGAGGTATGAGCTCAAGTTTTATGGGGCAAAAATGTGAGTGATATAAGAATTAGTCCAAACGTTTAACCAAGATAGGACAGAGTTGCTCCTGTAAAATCAACTGAAATTTCTCCCAGGAATGTTGCAGCTGCTACTACTCTACAGCTTTTTGTAACCATCTAACCCCTGTCTGTGTTCCCCCTGCATCTTCGTTTTTTCGTTCCTACTAAAAATCTTCTAAGGGGTCTTTTCTTTTTAATTCTGACTTGGGAGAAGGTGAGACTTGGAGGTTGGATTGCCTTTATTTGAATTCCTTTGCCTCATTCTTCAAGAGCTCCTGCTTATGTGGTGCCACCTCTCCAAACAGCCCCTGTTTCCTTGCAGCTCAGAACACTCTCTCCACAGTGGGTGGGAAGCAGAAACACCCAGGGAAGCTACAAATATTGTGGTATTTGCTAAGACCAGCTCTTGTCAAGCTGTTTCAGTTACTTTAACTAACGTGACTTACTTTTAGGATTTAAATGTGTCATAATTTGTAATTTTATATGATCTATCAATGATGTGAGAGTTGTACAGATTCACTGAAACTATGAAAACAGTCTGGCTTTCAGGCATGTCTGCCATATTATGCAGTTCATGGGTGTTGCAAAGTTCAAAGGATGAAACTAGAACAGGTATCTCATCCCTGTAGGTCCAGAGTTTTTGAAAAATCCTTCTTATATTTTGGGTTAGGTTTTCACAGATGCACACAACATATGCAACTGATCACTGCCTTGCTATGAATTTCAGTGTTGTAGCTGAGAACAAGTCAAAAGAAGGTCTCCTCAGCATCCATGGTTTTATGTGTGAAGAACTGTCATATGCAGAGCTAATACAATGTTTGGAAAAATGAAATTGTCTTATTGACCTGGGGGTATTTTCATATTTTTGCAAGCTTTTTGCATGGTTCTCCTGTTCAGGAAAGATAGATGCAGTTATCAGTGCATCTTATATGGTTGTTACTAAACAAAGAATTTAAGTAGATATAATTACTGGCTATTGCTTATTACAAAAAGTTAAAATAGTAACTAATTGCTATTTAGGCCAGCTACTTTTCTGGTATTTACTTTACATTGAACATTTCTGGTCAGATCCAGAGCTTGTATATTCCCTGATATTTTGTGTGAAAGTCCAATCTTCCACTGTCCTCCTTTTTACTGTGTCATTCTTCTGGTCATTGTTCTACTGTTTGCTTGGCTTGCTCTGGTTATTCATTGAGATAGGAATCCAAGTAGTAGCTTTGATTATCACAGGTTTTCTTGTGCTGTGTGCTGTAGAAAAACAAATAATTTCACCACTTCCCTTAAGATTTACAGTCCTTTGGGGGTTCAGCTACTCTAGGGCTCTACAGTACACTGAGACTCCAGCTAAGCATGAGTGATACCTTACCAAATGTGTATGAAGGCACAAGAGACCTCCTTTTCCAGAAGCTGGCACTTCTGTATCTTTTTGTGTTTCTGTGTTGTGATTCTTTCCTCTGCCATGTTGTAGTATTTTGTCCCTTTTCGTATCCGATTTTCTATCTGGGAACACACTTAGGGATGTTTGAACATTATTATGAGGGTTATTCCTTCACATTGAACCTGAGATTTTAATAATTTTTCTTCTAGTTGAAAAAGTTTGTATTTTGATGCAAATGAATGTTTTTAATCTTCCTTAAGGTCTTTCTGTAAAATGAAAATCTCTCTGTTTACATTGGCAGTTTTCAGCTTTTTTCCAGTTTATTACAAATGGCCTGTATTGGTGACAATATTCACATTAATTTTCAGATTGTTTAGAATCTAATACTTTCAGATACTTCAAGACCATAAGATAATTACTGTGTGTAGACAGATCAGTAAACTTCTTTTCCATCTTCTGTTTTCTATCATGTATCATTAGTCCTTTTGTTCCTATGCATTCATATTCTGATTAATGTGTCATAATATGCATAAAATTTTACACGAGTCTAAGATTCCAAAAAAGTAATATTTCAGAATACTAGGAGCATAGTCATAGATTTAGATTTTATCTTATACTTAATTTTTCTACATTATTATTTTAAGTTTAATCATGCCTTTAACAGTGTAGTTTTGCTTATGAAAGAGAGCATGTGAAAGGTTCTCTGGGATTTTTTACTCTTGAAATATAAACTTGTGTGGTGCGTAAGCCATGGCATTTTGTGGTGAGATTTTATTTTGCTACCCATCAGATATTTGGGTAAATGAAGCGAATACAATACCTTCAGTTTCAATGAAGTATTCCTGGAAGATTTTTAATTTTCCTATCTGGTCTTATGATCTTCAGTAGCCACTCATTTTCATTTTCAAATAATTCTATTTCCTTACTCAGAAAAGATGACTGCTACAAAATTTTACTATGCCTACTTCTTCTTTTATTATGTATGCTTAAATTTTCAGATTACATTTTGTGCCATCTAAATATGATTCTTATAGCGGGTGATGTAACAGACTGCACCTCCTCTTGTGGTTTACAAAACAGAAGGGTTCAATTCAGTCAGTGACTGAATTGTCTGATTGGGTGTCAAATTCCTAGTGATCAGATACCTACAAGGGTTTTAACATCAGTATGAACTGGGTCATCGTGTGTTCCCATAGCCACCATCAAATAGCTGCGTCTTTGTCTTAAAAAACAATGGTGACTGTACCCTGGAGCTACTTTTGGAATGGGATTGCAGGAGAGTGCAATAGGCAATCCTGTTTTGTATGGGAAGGTAGTTATTTTATTCAAGCTAAAACCATTGCTTACAGATTTTCTTCATCTGGCTGGCAGGTTAGTTAAGATAGTTCCATGGTGATTAAGGTGACTCGTGAGGTTTTAAAGTGCTTCTCTATCCATAGATATTTTGTAAATAATTTTGGTGCTAAAGAAGGCAGTGCTTTTCCTCATCTGAGTGTCTCTAGGTTCAATCTGCAGTCACTGGATGTTCATGTGATAGTGAAGAACTTTCTGTTTAACACATGATTTTAACCCTCCTTTTGAGAATCTGAATAGAGGAATACTCCATGAATTCAATATATAAGAAATGTTTTCAGGTAGCTGGATTGTCTTTTAAACTCTTCCAATTTACAGTCAACATTAGAACTGGTCACCGTGTTCTGCAATGGTTATGTTACTTTGGGGTTTAAAAAAACATAACCTTCCTTTTCACATTCTTTATGCTGTCAGGAGTTTTTGCCCATTTGACTAGTGTGCCATGGGATTTAGCTATGCATCATAACGCCATGTCCGAATTTTTTTTGAGACATCACGTTTCATCCTTTGACTATGGACTTTTTTCTTTTTAGCTTGGAGTACAGCTTTACACATGTGGTAGCAAGAAAAGCATTCAAGTAAAACATTTTCAGAGATTCAGATAGTTTCCTTCGGTAGCTGGTTCTCCTCATTATCATTTGCTGCGTTGTCAGCAAACGTCATCAGTAATGAATGTGCATTTTCTTGAAGGTCATTGATAAAAGAGTGAAACAGTAAGGGACTAGTAAACCTATCATGGCAGATCACTCTTACAAATGCCCTTAATATAACTCCCTGTTTGCAATTACATTCTGAGACTTACTGATTTACCTGTTTCTAATCCATTCTAATCCATAACATATTTTTGATGTTAATTTTGTATCATTCCTGCTTTGAAGTCCTGGAACGGTGCTCTGCAAGCTAACACACAGAAAGTATTTTTCACTGAAGTCAAGCGGGATAGTTTGCTTAAAACCAGGTGTAAGTAAAAGGTGGCTGTAGATTATAGGCCTTAATATTTTGTTTGAACACACAGTGGTGAATTTTTATTAATATGAGCAAATTTACTCTAAAAATTCCTAGCTTCTATATTTAAGAAGCATGATGCTGTGTTGATATAAAATACAAAATCGTGTAAATATATTTATATACATTTAAAGAATATATAATATATAATGTTTAGAAAAATTGTTTCTGATTTTATTTTATATAATTTTCTGAATTGAGGAACAATTTTTCTAGCCTGAAGTTAATTAAAGAAGGGTTTAATTTGACAAGACCTGTTACTAAAGGTTTGAAATAAACTTGGCATATTTACTTTGCAACTTCAAAAATAAACAACCTATAAAAGCATTGTTCTCACAGTGTGTAATACAATTTCTTATGCGGTACTTACAGTAAAAGGTATTGAACAACACCACATACACTGCTGTCTGTCACTGAACTTCACAGTAAAGTTCAGCTCCTGTTTTTTTATTATTACTATTAAAGGTAATTAGTAATATTTACTTATTAATAATAAGTTGGACTTCATAACCCTTATTGTTGCTTTTTTTGGGGGCAGGTGGGGGGTTGTATCTGTTTGTGGGTTTCTTTAAACTGATGATTTGTTATTGTGGAAACTTGTGGCAAAATACGTGACTGGAAAATGTGCAGAATTTTGTGAACTCTATTCTTAGCTCATATTTAATTCTCTGTATTCAGCTATGGTTCTATGGATTATTTCAGCTCCGTGTAGTGTTTCAAGTGTAAGCTAGAGTTTATTGCCAGGTGGCAGAAATGCAGCATATAAACATTTTATGGACAACAGATGCAGATGAATGGAGGAATTTATCTCATGCACGGTATACTTGTTTGGCTAAGAGATACAGCCCTTAGTAATTCCTCTATGCTGACTGATATTGGACAATTAAAAGCATATAAATTACTACAACAGTAATTACTGCAAAGAGAGAATGACCATAACTTCCTGTGTGTAAAAATACAAAGCTGCTTCTCAAAAGCATTGCAGTGGAATTTTTTCTTCCACATTGTAGAAGAAAAGCATAGAAGAGTGACAAGTAGCAGGAAAAAACCTCTCAGATCTTCTGGTCTCCAATTACTGAATGACAGGTAGTCTTTTTTATTTATCTTTATACTAAAGTGTTATCCCAATTGCATGAGATCTTCAGAATGTTAAGTTAGAAGTTAAATAAATATACTATAGAAATGAAAATACAGTTGGCCATATGTTATGAATATATCCTCATTGGCTTTTGAAGGTGGGATAGAAGCTATAATCTATTTTGCTTGGATATACTTTCCCCCAAGATAAAACAAACCTGCTATAGTCCTTAGATTTATAAAGTAGTTGCACAGAGCCTGACACTTAGCTCAGTTACAGCTATCATATTTGGGCCATTAAAGTCCAGAGTTGAATCAGAGTCTGTGAGAAGAGAATCTAGTCCACAGAGTACCTTGGCTGTATTGTCTGGTGTTTATTTCTGCTGCTGAGGCTTTTCTTAGTTAAACAAAACTTTTAGGTTGAGGAAAACAGATGGGCATCCTTTTCGAGAGATAAATGTGAAATAATATATTCTGATACATTTTACTGAAATAAAATATTACAACATACATTGCAAAGTCGTGGTCATTCTTTTCATGTATAGTACCAGTTATAGAGTCTAAAAATTCTTCATAAAAACACATTCTCTGTGTAAGTGGGCTTAATATAATATTTTTGCAACTAGATTGCCACACTTTTTTTTTTTTTTTTAGATTCCTGTAAAAACAAACTAAAGTGAAATTTGATAAACCTCAGCCCTGAAATTATTTTTAAACAAAGTTTTGCTGGTGACAGCTTATTTTCTTAAGTAAGCAGATTCCATATGTGGTATTAAGTAAATCATTTTGTGATTTGATAGTGGTGTATTGGGGTGAGACATCCTGTAATGTAACTATGTCTGAAGTTATTTACTGTTTTTCTTCTGCCAAATTGTGATTGTTTAGTCTGCTAACACTTGTACTGAAGTTTTTTCTGGGTAGTGGTTAGCAGTTGTTTTCAAAGCAAATGTTAAATGTAAGAAGACATTCCTTTAAAAGAAATCCTGTTCTGGCAGAGGAACTTGATTTGTGTTCTTGTTCGGTGTTCCTTTACCGTTTTTAGTAGGGCTGTTGAAATCTATACCTTATATGATCTCATTGTACTGCCTGCATTTCATTAATGAGTGACTGTTTAGGGCTTGGGGAGTGAAATATTTTTCATATGACATGACCCAATATAAGTGCAGTGCACCAGCTGCAAAAACCACAGACCATCTGATTTTGCGGCTTTTGAGGGTGTGAAAAGTTCAATTCCTTATACTAGAGCTTATATCTGTATTATACCATATGGAAGCGGAACTACTGTAGACTTGGAAGAAAAAAGAAAACCAAGTCCTTTAGCCACAGTTCAGATAAAGATAAAAAATACTAATCTAGCAATGTGGGTGATTAATATTACTATATGGCATTAAAATATTTTTGCATAATAGAATAAGTTGTATTAAAATGTTGTCATAAAATAGTATTTTTAAAGAAAGATGACAAATGTGTAAACTGCTTCATCAACATAAATTATTGCTACTTAAATACATTTACTTTTCTGTGTTGATATTCCGCCTGTCCTTTCCTTGTCTAGAAAGAAAGTAGTGTATTAGAGCATGATTGGGCATTATCCTGATTATCCAGAATATCAGCTAAAAATACTTTGAGAAATTGTATTTTTACCATATTTTGGGAAGTTTCAAAGTAGTTTTGAATTTATTAAGTCAACACATGAATAATCATACCAGTTGTCACTATTTTGGGGTTCCTCCTGGTGTAGAAACGATGTATAAGCAATTATCTGGGAATCTATGGAGTAATAAGATAGACACATTTGCAAATAGTTTAGTTACTCTTTTAAATTGTTAAGTAAAAGAAATCAAATGAAGTTGAAAGGGTCTTACCAGTGTTAAATTCTGTGACAAATTTGCTACATGTTCTTTAAGTGAGGTTTATCCTCAATAGAATAGGTCTCCCCTCAGTCTCCTCTTCTGCAGGATGAACAGACCAAGTGACCTCAGCCACTCCTTGTACAGCTTCCCCTCAGAGCCCTTCACTATCTTCATTGACCTTCTTTGGACGCTTTCTAAGAGCTTAGTATCTTTCTTATATTGTGTGCCCAAAACTGCACGCAATATTCAAGGTGATGCCGCATATAGGCAGAGCAGAGTGGGACAATCTCCTTCCTCGACCAGCTGGCGATGCTTTGCCTGATGCCCCCCAGGACATGGTTGACCCTCCTGGCTGCCAGGGCACTGCTGACCCATCTTCAACTTGCCATCAACCAAGACCCCCAGGTCCCTTTCTGTGGCACTGCTTTGCAGCGTCTAATTCCCCAGTCTGTATGAACATCCAGGGTTGTTGCCCCATCCAAAGTGCAGAATCTGGCACTTTCCCTTGTTGAACTTCATATGGTTTGTGATTGCCCAGTCCTCTAATTTGCTGAGGTCACTTTGAAGGACCTCCCTGCCTTCAAGGGAGTCAACAGCTCCTCCCAGTTCTGTGTAATATGCAAACTTGCTTCCAGTCCTACATGCAAGTAATTTATGAAGATGTTAAAGAGCACAGGGCCTAAAATGGAACCCCACTAGTGACAGGTTTCCAGTCTGATCTTACCCCATTCACTCTTACCCTCTGTGCTTGACCTGTGAGCCCATTGCTCACCCAGCACATGATGTGTTTATCCAGCTGTGTGCTGGACAGTTTGTTCAGAAGGATCCTGTGAGAGACAGTATTGAAAGCTGTGCAGAAATCCAAAAGATTACATCAACTGGCTTCCCTTGGTCAACTAGATGGGTTTCCTTGTCATAAAAGGAAATCAGGTTTGATAATTGACTTTCCTCTCATGAAGCTGCATTGGCTGTGACTGATGAGCATGTTGTCCTTCAGGTATTTTTCAATACCTCTCAGAATAATCTTCTCTGTAACTTTACAAGGCACTGAAGTGAGACTGACAGGCCTGCAGTTTCTAGGGTCTTCTTTCTTGGCCTTCTTGAAAATCAGGACAAATAAATCTTTTGCATAAAGCCATAACAAGAATAAACATCAGTATTCTGGTTAGGAATTGATCAGGTGGTAGTGACTGTATTACTATTTCACATTACATATGAGGTTAGCATCGTGGTTAGTTTCAGCTTAACCTGAGCAGTGTGTGTTTTCAGATATGCCTGAGATTCCAAAAGGGGGAAAGTTAAGAAGCATTTGAATGTTTCTAATGAAAAAGCACGTCTTTGCTCATAAGCACAAGTGTCAGCAATTTTGAGAGGCATTTTGAACCCTTCTCTGAAAGAAACAGAGAAACCAACACTCCCAGAAAACTGCAACCTCTTGATGGCAAGCACACAGCCCTCCCCAACTTCTGCTGCCTGGGTCATTCAGTCAAGTCACACAGTAAATTTCATGAGTTATATCTTGAACCAATATAAAAGTTCCAAATAGCAAAAATAATAGCAACCAGCACATGACTGAGTCCTAATCTGAATTTTATTTGTACAGATAAGTTCAAAAACTGAAGAGTTTTGTAAATTGCATTAATTTCTGTGAATAAAGCATAAACAGAAAGTAGTGCTAAATTTGTGGTATGCTTTGTTCACTGTGACTCATCCTTCCAGCTCTATGTATAGGTTCTGCCATCACAGGGAAAGTGCTTTTTTTGTTGACAATAAGCCTAAACAACAGGTTTCCCTGAATCGCTGTTGAATTCCATTTAAATGCTAGTGATGGAGCTGCTATTCAGAGTGTGGTTATGAAAACCATGACTGAGAATTGATTACACTCATAATGAGGATCAGATGTAAGAGTACCTATATGAGTATTATAGCCATAAATATTGCCAACAGGGAAAGAAAGAAAACAGAAAAGAAATTTTTTATCTCTTCTGGTGACAGTTAAAAATTTTTGTTATATTTAATTAGTTTCATGAAATCGCAAGTCGTCCACCTCAAATTTTGATATTTGGCTTCGTTTTTTGTATTTTGAAGGGTTTAAATTTTTTATTCTTTTTATCTGATTTTTGGACCCTGAACCTTTCATGTTTTGGTCTTTCACTTTGTACCACTGAGAACTGTAAATTTATATTAAAAAAAAAAGGCAATTCTTGTAAAATTTCTGGATACCAACACTTGAAGCTTTAAGAAAAACACCAAACATTGTGAGATTTCAAATAAAGTTCTAAGTAACATCACCAAAGTTATGCTATGAAAAGTAAAATCAGTTTCTGTACATGAATGGGTGAAATGGTCTGGCTGTTGAAATTGATTTCAGCCTTTTGCCACTGAAATCATTGAAGGATGAGTTTTAATCCCTTCACTGTCATATCTTGGGGTAATCTGCTTGTCCCATGTCTCTGAATCTTCACTGCTAAATGGGAACGCTTCCTCCCATCTGACCAGTGGTGAGTCAGTTTACAAGAGAGAGGCTGGGCTAATCCTCAAAGAGGCACCCTGGTTGTTATAAAATTAAAATTTTTCTTGCTTGTGACAGAGGCTGGTTTAAGGAGGTTTAAGGTCATTGATCAGGTTTCAAAGCCATCAAAGTTTGTGAGATGTAGAAACCTAAAACAAGGTGTTTGTAATAAAAGTGTAATTATAAATGGTATTAAAAGTGACTTATTATTCTTACCTTGCTGAAATCTGACTGTATTGTGAACTTTGCAGCTCAGGATTACTTTGTTAATTACTTAAATCTATACTACTACTCCAACATAATTTTTGCCCCAGATTGGATTTCTACAGAGTCAAAAAAAATTCTGAAGTTTTATTCTGTTGTGTGCTAAGAGAACTGATAAAATACAGAATTTTGAATTTACCTAGTCTTTAGAATTTACATGGAAAAATAAAATATTGAAATAAAACTTTTGTAAAAGATATATGGTACCCACAGCAAAGTGTTTGTGCTGAAATTTTGAATTGGTATAATTAATTATTTTTTCAGCTTTTCTTATAATATTAATTAAAAATTGAGTAATTGAACTATGAATAGTAATTCTATGCTTTTGTCTTTTTTAAAATAAAGTGTTTTTTTACTACACTTATTTTTGAATGCTAAATAATAGGTGTATTAATGATTTCTGTTCTCTTCTTTTGATCTGTTTTCTGATATTTGATAATAATAGATTTACTTTTTTGATCACAGTTTTATTAAATTGGGTTTTGTTCTACTCATTTGTAACCCAAGACCTGATTCCTTAATGGTTAGTGGTTATCCATGTCTTGTCATCATGTAGATAAAGTTGGGATAGTTTTTTACAACAACATACATCAACTTAATGTTTATTTCTTTTGAATACTGTTCATTATTTAGTTTTTCAGTAACTCAGGCTTATTAAGTTCTGCAATTTCTGACACTGAGCCCTGTTTTAAATCATAAATAATTAATTCAACTTAATTTTACTCAACTTTACTTATCTTCCGTCTTTTATGCCACTATTTCTCTATGCCAGTATCTTCTCCTTTGTCCTGTTGAAGACCAATTTCTTTTTGCGTTGGTAAAAGTTGCTGTTTAGTGCTTTTTGAAAATATCATTCAGATCAGTGCTACAACTGATTATTCAACAGACATTTAATTTAGACTAAGCTGGGATGCTCTCTTGCCTCCCCTAATTTGAATTGAATAGAGGCTTGCTTGACTGTAACTGATCATTCATATCTATTTACCCCTCTTGAATAGGGACAGTTTCATGCAGATAGCTACATTTAAATGTCTTTGTTTTAACCTATCTTACACTTTATTTATTATTTAGCAACTGTGATGTGGTGGAGTATTCCTAATTCAGATAAAAGACTCCAAAATATTTATTTTATTTTTTTTTTTTTTTTAGAATTTAATCAACATTGTGTAGATTTTCACATTTGCATGGGTTTTTCTTTTATAAGAGCTAACTTTTCTGATAATATGGTATTACGTGAAGTTGATACATATATTTATAGAAAATGATGCTTGGAAAAATATAGCTTTTTTAAATGGAGTTGGAGCTTGTTTCACACAAAATTCTTAGCCATCATGGATGACCTAAAATTTTATAATGTTCCAGTTGAACTGAAATCAGTTATTTTGCTGACATAATTAAAATAAATATTGTGTTTGAACTCAATTAGAAATGTTTTCCTGGAACCTCAAATGTTGTATTTCTTTTCTTTCACAATCCTGAAAAAGATAAATTAATTGGTACACACCATATTTAGGGGTGAACAGGATTTATTTTAATTTTTGAACTCTGCAAAAGTCATACATGACTATTTTGATTTATTCTTTCTATTTAGACAGATAAAGGTAGGGAGAAAAACTACTTTTATATACCTGTTAAACTTTAATGTACAAGGGACAGTTAAACAAATGAACAAGGAATAGGTTACTAAAAAATAAATAACAAAAATCTCATGAAGAATAAGATACTAGGTCAAATATCCAAATGCATTTCAGGAGGAAAATTTGTTAGAAACAGGTATCAGAAACTGACTTTACAAAACATAACTACAGATGCCCACAGCATAGACATCTAGATCTGATAACATCATCTAGACACTTGTTATAGTCAATGGAAGGTGACTCAGCCTGAGACATCTCAGCCTGAGACAAATGTGTAAACTGCTTTTGATGTCTCTGGATGTAAGAGTTTACAGCTCTTTGAGCTGAATTACGAAAAGGCTGCCTACATTGTGTCTGGACTGTTAATTGTCAGCCCCTAAAGCACAGAGAACAGAATTACTGTAAGGAATTTTTTCTTAATTAATCACTTTTCTCTTGCAACTTCCTTGAACTTATATGGTATTTTGTTGGTGTGTTTTGATTTGATTTAGAAACTTGTTTAACTCGGTATATAGTCCATCTACACAAAACATTATACTTGCATAATTGTTTTAAAAGTAACATATAGGTGCTCAAATAATTTAGCTTTAGATGTTTACTTCTGTGTTAGGGGTATGTTTCATATCCAATTAAAAATCAGAATGGAAAAGTGTTCCATAGTGGCATAGAGGTGGGGTACCTTAATTGAGCTAATTTGCATCTGAAATACTAGGTTAATCATATTTGTTATGCTTGTAAATAAATAAAAAATTGTTTAATTTTAAATTACATATTGATTAAAGCTCACATGTGATTTCAAAGGATGACTATATTCAAATTTGTATAGTATACCATTCGACTGAAAAAATGTTCATTTCTTTTAGCCTTTGGAATGAATGTTTCCCATGGATGCTTACAGTATGCTTAGAAGTTAATGAGTGATTTTTGTTTGAAAATGCCTTACAGATTCTTTTACTATTTTTTCTTACATGTTTTCACAAGTTATTTACAAAATAAGAACAAATAGTACTTTTTAATTCCAGTGTGTGAATTTAAAATAAATGCAAGCCTTTATGAATATCTACTTTTTAGAATAACCTAGAAAGTAGAAATAGCACAACTTTGAAACAAATGCTTTACTTTCAGGTTGACAGGAAGAAAGTGTATATTGCTACTTTTTTTTTTTTTTAGAAAGGAAATTCAAAATTACTATTAAATGCAAATTCCTTTTTCAATGTCATGCTGGTGAATTGCATTGAAAATAGCTTTGTTTTTCAAAGTGTACATTCATCTTAAACAATGCCAAATTACATACTGCAGAAATCTGAATGTTGTATTCTTTTCACATTGTAGTTAAAGATAATCAAAAGATTTTAACAAATTTTATCTTGTCGCAAAGGCATATTTTTTACTGATTGGTAATTTAAGCCTGATTGAGGAAGAGAATAAAGAAAACAAAATAAAAAAAACCCTTTCAATGGAAAGTTTTTACTTAACAGGCAAAAATACAATAACAATGCTATTGGCAAAGAATGTAAGTGCAACTATCAGTCCATAAAATGTATCATCTACAAAAGGTATATTCTGAGCCAAATTCAGTCTTGTAATTTAGGAATTACAAGTATGTGATTTCTGATAATTAATACCATGCTTAGAGTGAGTGACAGTAATTTTTTCAAATTATTTATTAGGAATCCCATTGATGTAATACTGTGGTGTTCATAATTAATAATTTTTGTAATGATTCAATACTAACCATGGAACTTCAGCAGGGAAAATCCATAACAATATTGTCCAAATCAGAATATTTCAGAGTAGAGACTGAATGGAATTGTGGCGTGACAGGGAATGTGAAAGAATATCTGTTTTGTGATTTGCTGGAATACGTAAAATATTGGGAACACAGGATCGTTGCTTAAGAGCAACAATACGTAACAAACATAGATACAATATGAACAAACGATACAATAACAAACATAGACTATATACTTTATTCTTTTTGTCTTAAAATCAAAGGAAAAAGTTCTGGAAGACATTACTTACAGCTGGATCAAGATAATGCTTAACTTTGTGCCTGAATTTTATCCACTCTAAGATTTTTTTCTTCCAGTTTCAGAAACATTTGCAGTTGCATTTTTAGTTTTATCATTACAACATGATGTAACTTCTGGTAGGACCTGTATGGCAGACAGGGGATCAGTGACAATGGGAAATGTGAACTTCTCTTAATGGAGTGGGAATACCAAGTTTGAACTTGGTAATATTTCTGCATAATGCCTGGATGTTTATTGAGATGTTACTTAATTAGAATTCTGAGTCACTTCTTGAAAATGGTACTGCCCCAATACATTTACAAGTGTTATGTTTTTTTTAAGAGAAAATGAGAACAAATGGTTTTGCGTTAATAAATCACGATCCAGTTCAGTTTATAACTTACTGTTAACCATCTCAGTATTCATTCTTCAGTTGTTTTCTTAGAAGTGATGTTGCTTTTTAAAAACCAAACTCTTTATAGCACTTATAAGTTGTCCTTTATTTTGACCTTTACTTTGATAATTCAAAGGAAGATTGGAGAAGGATTAGAAATGCAAGGAAAGTAATTTAAAATTATTTTTTTAAAAACTCTGTCGTTTTTACTAGATATGTAAAAAAATCAATTACAAATCTATTACAAAAATTACTTGCTTTTAAAACTAGTATTTAATGAACAATATTATATATTATTTGTTGTTTAGACTGATTAGTTTAAACTGATGTGGATATGCTTCTGGCAGTATTTTGGAAAAAAATAGACCTCCTCTAGTCTCACCATTCTCAGCTTTTTTGCTTAGTCTATTCATATGAACCAATTGACTTAGTAAGGATCCAAACTAGTATGAAATGAAATGGGGAAAGTATTTTGCTTTTCCTGAAAGGTTCCTGGTTTGAAAGCCTGAATAGCACTATCATTTGGTGATTTCCAATGGATTGATGATTTTATTTGTTTAAAACTTTATTTTTAATACTGCTTTTGTTAAATATATGTAAATGTCATATAGTGCGTCCATACTTAAAAATAGGCTATTTTACTTTCAATGAAATTTTATATGTATTTAAATGCTTCCTTTTTAAATTTCAAGTATGAATTTAGTAAAATACATTATTCTTGTTGTTGTCATTGTTAGATTGTTAATCAGTGTGGATTATATTCTTATTTATATACATATAAATGTATACAGTTAGAGATGAATACAGATGCATTTCCCTTTTGAGAGCTCTAGAGTTTCCATTCTGAATGGTTTCTGTAAACCTCTAACACATTTTTTAAACCTTTTATTAATAAAAAGAGATTTGAAAACCCTAGAGATGTGTAGAGAGGTGTTCTTTATTCTTACATGGATTTGCTATATGTTCATCTCATGTGAACATAGTATAAGCAGTGAGGAATGCATTCTTTTCAGAAAAAAAGAGAGAGTTCTTGAGTATTTAAAATGCATTCTACAATAATTGCGGATACCAATTTCATGTGGTTAATTTGGCATTATTCAACTTCTCTTCAAACTAGTTTTTTAAAAGTCACAAGTATTAATCTGTAAATGTGCAAGAATTTAACAGTTTTCTTACATAGTTCTATCAATATATATCTGCCTATCCACTGTAAAGTGAACTTACGATCTAATTTTCTATATGGTGTATTTCTGGATGACCTAGAAAGAGTTTATTTGTAATACCAGCATATAAGTGTACTCACAGAGTTGAATTAAAACATAATATTAACCTTTAAAACTCTGATGTTTTAAACATACATAAAAGTTTTAGTGGAATACACTAAAGCTTTATTGGAAGAGGAGAAGCTCAAATAAAACTAGTGCAAGTGAGGCTGGACCTACACGTGTACTTGATACTATTTATCTTAAAGATAAATAAGAAGTATTCTTGTAGAAGTCTCTCTTCAAGCTCCAAGGAATACCACAGTGCTTCCCAAGAACACAAATGCATGTTTTTAGAAAGTTTCTGCCCCTTAACAAAACTTTATGAGTTAAGTGCTGTAAACACCCACCCACCTCCACAACCCAACAACGATAAACACTTGTTGGTACAAGATTTCACTCACTGTTTTGGCGATTTGTGCCATCACTTACGACCTCCTCATCAGCTGAAAGTGAAACCTTTCTTCGTGCTCTGGAAGCCCCCAGAACCCATGTCCTTTACCTGCAAAACTATTTTCTTCCCGGATCTGGCAGAATCAGTTACCCTTTAATGTTTGAGTTCTCTTTTGAATCCTTACTTAAAGCAGCAGAAGAAAATGCAGCACTGTAATTTTTTGCAGGGTAATACAAACATGAGGTAAAGTCGGGTAAAACATGAAAAGACTTCCTAAAGAGGTGGATTTCAAAAATAGATTTTTAAAAGGAATATGAAGTACAGATTTTGCTTGGTAGAAAAGAAAAAAGAAGGCTTGGTCAGTGAATGTATGAGTGAGGAATGTGTTTATGTTTATTCATTTTAAAATCTGGCTATCCTAATCAACATCTACCACAAATCTATTAGCTAACTGTTTTTTTGTAATTCCTGAAGAGATTCCAGGTTGTGGGACGTGGCACTGAATTGCCAAATTTTATCACAGTTGTGATAGGAGTGTTTGGTAGAGTCTAAACCAAGATTTTGTGTGTTTGTGATCAGACTGAGGTGTTTGGAATCAAATATTTCATGAATTGAAAAGCCTTTGTACCAGACTACTAAACCAACTGATCTCCAGCAGGAAAAAGAACAAAGATATTTTTAGATTGTTGTGCTAACCAATATGTCAATATGACACCCAGGCTGAATATTTGCTTAATAACTATTATAAACTGCTCTTTTAATCCCATAGTTGTTTGGTGGGTACTCAGCAGCAAAGAGCATGTCTAGGTAGAAGTATTCAGAGCATCTACTGGCTCTCGGCCAGATGGGAGTTAGTAGAGGTACAAGAGAGCTGGGACTAGATAAAATGGAATAGGTAAGATAGGAAAAGAGAAGGAATTAGGGAAGAGGGCTAGAACTTGAATTAGTTGGAGCAAAAAGGGAGAAGAAGCAATATAGATTGCATCAGAAATTTTCTGTAAACTGCTTCTGGAGAAACCAGAGCTTGGCTAATTTTGACTGCCCACAGAAAAGCTTGGTTATTTCATCACAAAAAATCTAGCACTTTCTGTATCACTCTTAGAAAGTCAATCAGATAAATAACAAATGCAGTTTTCCTTTTTAGTTCTCAGACAGATCTGTCTGTCTGTTTCTACAGATATATATCCCTAGCATATTCTGGTAAATGTTGGAGATTAAAATCCTCTGTTGCTGAAAGGAGACTCAGTCTTGTGTCTCTTGATTTTCTTACCATTTCTCCATTCTTTCGTCTGAACACATTAAAACAAGTTTTCCTTTCCATCTTCATAAAAATTATCTTTGTAAAATATAGTTGCTTCTGAAGTTGTAGTAAGTATGTGTGTAAAAATCCGTCATAACCTGTATTGCCTTTCCGAGCCTGTGTAATGCAACTAGCCAGCCAGTGTCCTTAAGGTACAGCTGGGTTGTAATTAATGGGGCAGTCCAATCCTCTTAAGGCTACTGCTCTAAAGTACTTCGCTGAAGTAAAAAACCTGTATTCTTAGGTGTAGGGAAGCTAGTAATACAATCCAGATTTGATTACTGTCAAACTTTCCAGTTGTAGATTCACTCTTAGCACTACATCTTGTGGAGAAAACCAGAAGATAGGATTATTAAGTAGCTATAAACTTTTGTTTACATTATTAACTTCTGGCACATGTGCGTCAAGATTTTGCTTTTCTCTCTTGCTTTTGGTGGGTTGCTGTATGAAAAGACAGGTAACCTAGTCCTCCTAATTTACTTGGGCTCATTGCAGAGTGTGGGTGGATCTCAGAACCTCCTGAACGACTTTGTATATTCCTTAATACTGTAATTTCCACTTGAAATGTGAGATCTCTTTTAGAAAAATATGAAAGATGTAAAGATTTGGATATGCAGATAATCTTCCATACCTTTCTATCATTGGATTCCAAAATAATTCTTTCTGCTAAATTAAACGGCTGTCTACTCTAAAGTATCTCAAGCCTTATAGATACTTATAGTTGGTTAGCAAGTTATCTCTTAACCCTTAGTTATATAAATGAACTGGAATATAGTTCTAATATTTCTATTTGAGAGGTACATTTTAGCTGTGTGAGGTTCAGATGAGTTATACTGAGAAAGATGGGCCCATCTGTTTGATTGATATTTTCCATTGTATCAAGGCTGAGGTCATCTGAAAAAAATTAATCTCTGATTTACAATGGAAGTAATAAATTTGGGACAATAAAAGTTCTTCAGAGAACTTACATTGTCTGACAATTTTCCACTTGGAATTTTCAAGATCTGCGTATTTAAACAGTTTTAATCCATGTAATGTAGAGTATTGATTTTGTATGGTGCTTGAAAATCAATGCAAGATCAAATCTTATAGCAATCTAAGTGTACTATGACAATGCAAGTTAATGTTATTAGCCAAACTTGTTGTAGCATAAAAAATGTTATCGAGTTTAGTTGAAAAGGCTTACAAGTAAATGAATTATGCTATAATTTCTTAATTGTTTACTGCTCAACCTTTCTAGAATTTATAAGATGTCAGTCTACTTGTAGTTTCTCAGGTTTGATCTTCATAAACACAAACACCGCAGTGAGTTTTTGTAATTCTCTTGATCTTGTAGAGTATTCCAAGATTTGTTAAAATCCTGCATTAATGTTTCAGTGAATTTCTTTTGCTGTAATTACTCTCCACTGGCTTTAATACTTTTGAGGTATAAATGATCTCTCTGGATTTTAATGAATCATCTTCCTTTTCCCCAAATTGAGATTTGCTAAATGCTTATTCTTTCCCAAATACATTTTAAGAGTTGGTCGTTATTTTCTTAAGCCCTAATGGTTGTGTATTTTTATTAACACTTCTTGGTTTTCCTCTTATTTGTATGCCTTTCTGTGATGTGTTGACACTGGCTGGACACGAGTTGCCCATCAAAGCCACTCCATCATTCTTCTCAGCTGGACAGGGCAGAGATAAAGACTCAAGGTTTGGGATAAAGGCAGGGAGAGATCACTCACGAATTACTGTCATAGGTAAAATAGGCAAAATAATTTAGTTTATTTCCAATCTGAATCAGGGTAGGATAATGAAAAAAAAACCCTAACAACCTTAATCTTAAAACACCTTCCATCCACCTCTACTTCTTCCTGGTCTTAACTGTATTTCCAAATTCTCTACCTCTTTCCCTCCAACAAAGGAGGGATGAGGAATGGGGGTTGCGGTCAGTTCATCACACATTTTCTCTGCCACTTCTTCCTCCTCAGGGGGAGGACTGCTCATGCTCTTCCCATGCTCCAGAGTGGGATCCATCCCGTGGGAGACAGTCCTCCACAAACTTCTCCAGTGTTGAGTCTTTTGCATGGGCTGCATTTTCTCACGAACTACTCCAGCTCAGGTCTCTTCCATGGGGTGTAATCCCTCAGGAATAGACTACTTCAGCATTCATCCCTCAAGGGATTACAAGTCCTAACAGAAAACCTGCTACAGCGTGGGCTCCTCTTTCCACGGGACCACAGGTCCTTCCATGAGCCTGCTCTAGCATGGGCTTCCCATGGAGTCACAGCCTTCTTCAGGCATCCACCTGCTCCAGCATGGAGTCCTCCACAGGCTGCAGGGGAAACTCTGCTTTGACTCCTTTAGCACCTCCTCCCCCTCCTTCTTCACTGATCTGGGTGCCTGCACAGTTGGTCCTCTCACATATTCTCACTCGTCTCTCTGGCTGCCATTTCTGTTGTGCAGTAACCTTTTCCCTTTCTTAAATCTGTTATCCCAGAGGTGGTACCACTATTACTGATGGGCTTGGCCTTGCCCAGTGGCAGGTCCATCCTGGAGCCAGCTGTTTTGGTTCCATTAGATGAAGGGACAGCTTCTAGCATTTTCTCACAGAAGCCACCCCTGTAGCTCTCCATGCTACCAAAACCTTGCCGTGCAAATCCAGTACCCCATTTTTGCTAAAAACTTTGACTTTAGGGATCTGGTTGGTGTATAGCTCAGAAACTGCACTTGTAGCATTACTAATGGAGCTTTGTTACCTGATTAGAAATGAAATATGAAGTGTTCACACTGTTTTAATGAACACATTCAGCTTTTATATGCTGTCTTTTCTGATCCGTAGTCTACAGATTTCCCTAAAAGTACGAATAGGACTGGGACCTCTGAGATTAAGTGAAGCAATGACAGAAAAAGACATGATTTAACCAAACTTCTGTTGACAATAACAGAGGTTTTGTTAGTTAACTTTATGTTTTGGAAATGTAGTTATACTTTCAGCTGTTTTTAAGTGCCATGGCACAGTACACAAAAAAAAAAATTACTCTCTCTCATTCTCTATGTTGACTTGGTAAGGAATTTATGGCCTTCAGATGTGGATGTGTCATTAGTATGAGGGATATCACTGTAAATGTTGAATTCTAAACTGATTTATTGCCAGGCTCCTTAGCTTGGCTATGCTGTAATTCTGCTAGAGGTGAAGCAAATTATACCTGATTGCTTTTGGTCCAAATTTCCACTGTTTGGATGTTGCTCCACCTCTCTGACCCAAGAGATTTTTTTCCTCTATTATTTCATGGTAATTTTCATAGGTATTTTTTATTTGTCAAAGGCAATCTAGGATATTGAGTACAATTTATTTAAAATCTGACAAATACAGAAGAACTAGAGGCCTCATTTTACCCAAAAAATGGTTATTTTTTTCAAAGTAGCTGAATATTATATTTTAAATTAAATATTCAGGGTTTTGTACTTGGTTTTCTGTGATTTATTTATGAGTGAATTTTTAAATTAAAGTGATTTAAAATCGGATGAATAGTCTTCTAAGGTATAATTGTGACCATATTATCCCATTGAAAAGGCTAGAAGATCTCCAAACATGTAACAATTTATCTGATGAACTTACAAGGTATTGCCCTACCTAACATGCTTCCTGCAAGTGCCTGCTTATGTTTTAGATCTCATGTAATCATTTCCATAATTTTCCACTTGAGAGTAAGGCAAATAATACTCAGTAGCACTTATTAGGCTGAAAATGGTGAGTTGAATTTATTTTATTATGCAGATGACAGTTTCAGATACATAAAATATTAGAAACAAACACCTAATGATTGATATAAAAATACAATGCTGTTCTGGAACATATACCAGCACAGATATTGCTTTTTATTATTTTAGTATTTTAGAATTAAAAATTATATTGTGACATACTGCCTCTAAATGATAATCCAGAGTATCTACAGAACTCCATGTTGAATATTTTTTTCAATAAAGCAGAAGTCTGCCTGAATTTTTCTGACTAATTAATTTGTGTGTATCAAAATGTTATCTTCCTAGTAGGCAAATTAGAAGTATACAATTGATTCCTGTTAGAATATAAATGTTCTTTCAAACATACTCAAGTTTTTAATTCTAATACCAAATGTATTACATAAATGTTTAACACTAACCCTCTGTGTTGAAGATGAGTCCTGAGAGCCATGGAAGATTGAATTCTTTGGGGCTTGTTGGAAATTAAACCTCTATAATTTTAATTGTGTAAACTTTTACATTAAAATTACTTCTGTGTTTCAAGAAGCTGAATCTCTTTAGGCTTTCTTAATGACTGTTAGAAATGATGAGGGTCTGACAGTACCTTTTATTGAGAGTTTTAGCTGTTCCGATCTAATTTTTGCACAGGACAGCAAGCTCAACTAATTTAATAAGGATTTTGGAAAGTGATTATTTTTTAGAAGTTCTGTTTTTGAACAGTGTGTTTATAGCCATACAGAATGCTACCTGGGCACAGCATTTTTGGCTGCGTGGTATATCTGGAGTCAATTTTTTTTTCCCATTACTATGTCCTGTCTTAGTGAGCTAAATGGTTAGACACTGATTATGATACATTCCTACTTCAGTATCTTCTATAACCACGAAGTATGTGTTACTAATCAAAAAGATATTTCATTAGTTTTAGAATTTTTAAGTTATTCTTTTAGAAGTGGGAACATTGACAGTGTAATATTTTTAAAGTCTAATTGCTTTCACCTGTTAAAATAAGTAAAATACATGGTGGTGGAAAATATGTGTGCCTTATAATGGAAAATAGTTGCACACATACCCTGAAGTACAGGACTTCTCTTTTTCTTTTTTTTTTTCCTGTCTGAGAGAAGTGTCTGTCTGTTTTGTACTGCTAAGTCTTCTCAAAAGTCTGTGTGGCTTTTGAAAGCCTACAATTCTGCAATGTACAATATTTCAGGCTAGCAGCTACTGCTGAGTAATGAGGCATGGGAGCAGCTGGTATTGGTTTATTTCAGAAGCTTTGTGTCTGATTCTATTAGCCTACCTACGGATATAACTGCTCTTTCCGCTGTGATCTAAACATAGGACAAATAATTCATAATTTTAAAATAGTTAAATGATAATTTTTACAATTTTTTGGAAGTTTATTGTGTGAGGCTAATCAATGGTGAAGTAAACTGTGAATTACTACTAAAAACTAAGGCAATTCTTAACTAAGCAAAAGAACAGGAACTTTTATAGAAAGAAAAGATGAATGTTTGTCACTGAACCCTACTGAATCTAAACAAAGAAAAAGATTACCTAATAGTCTTGTAATGCATTTGAAGTACAGTCTGCTATTTGTTTGGGGGTTTGAATGGAATATATGTCTTAAAATATTTCATCAGCAGAAGTGGTGTTTTCCAGTGGGTGGATCTTAACATTACTAAATTACTGTATCTTTTTTCCCTAGTTAAGACCCATTATTGTACTGTAAGGCAAAAATAATTGAAGCTTTTTTTACTTGCCTGCGATGCATTTTAGAGCTAATTTGTACTAATGATTAATTGCCTTGAAGGGGATTTTATGCGGGTTTATTATTATTTATATATTTTCTGCCCAGTTTGTGTTAGTAAAGGGAGTAAGAACACTATCTTTAAAACTTAATTCACATTTTAATTATAAAGACTCAGTGTCAAAGAGCTGAGTTATATGGACAGTCAAATTTCACAAAACAAATTTTACCCCAAGCACAAAATAAGTAATTAAAGATGAGAATTGAAAATACTATACTTTCCTTATGCTAAAGAGAAAGTGTATTTTTAGTATTCCAATTGCATAGTTGTTCTCTTTAGGTTTTGGGTACTTTTTTGTCTCCAAAGTGGACACTGAGTGGACGCAATAGGGTGGACCTAACAGTTTTTAGACATTAGCACAACATGAAAGTGATACTTGTCCTAAAGCTGGAAGGCATTATAACTGAGGTTGTTTATTTTTTAATTACTATTTCCCTATTACTGCTATCTAAAAATTATTTTTAAAAAAGTCATATTTATGGTCCATTTGACCTCAGATGAATTGCGTATACCAATTAATAGAGTATATGATACTTAAAATAATTAATATACAGTTTAAGATTTAAATATATCTACTTGCAATACTTATACATACAACTTTTTAAGACTATTTCTC
Source organism: Myiozetetes cayanensis (assembly GCF_022539395.1). NCBI lineage: Eukaryota > Metazoa > Chordata > Aves > Passeriformes > Tyrannidae > Myiozetetes > Myiozetetes cayanensis. Next base: position 25,854,094 of record NW_026087521.1, on the reverse strand, counting down.
CTGTATTTTTAGTTTTTCAGACGCATGTGTTAACCTGACTAGTTTTAAGGTGGAAATGGATCAGTTCATAGATGAAAATATATAGCATGATTGCCTATGATAACAGGAGGTTTGAAGGGGTAGATAATCCTTACTATTCTATGTCCATAACATTTTGACTTTAGGATAACAAACTACTATTTCAAATTATTAATATGAGAAATTAGTGGTATCTTTCCTTAGTTTTGGTAAAAAGCATACATGTACTATTAATTTAGTTTTCAGTTGGAATGCTGTCACGGGATACTACAACCCCCAGTACACAGAAAACCAGTGATTGTCAGCACTTTCTGTTCAAGGAGTTAATCTGAGTAATTTCACAGAATTTTGTTCAGCTCACTGTACCCAACTAGCACTTTCAGAGTTTAAATTTCTCTGTATTATGTTTTGCTTGTGGTCTTACTGACCTCTAGCTTCAAGTTCTTAGCACTATGTCTGGTCATCCAGTGTTGATTGGTTTCGGCCTCATTCCACTGTAGGTGGTTTCAATAAATTCTCTCAGGCTTTATGACAAAATTGTTCATAAAGTAATTGGGAGATTTCCTCAGAGCACTCTACATCAAAGGATGCTTAATTGTCCCGACCATGCAAGAAGAAAAACAAGATGTGAAGTGCTCAGTTTAATTAGGCCACAACTTTTTTAACTCAACTGGGAACACTAGCCAGCAATAAATGCAGGTCATTGTTCTTTCCTTGATCATTCCTGGTTTTGGAGGACTGCTGTTCACTTGTGTGAGCCCCAGTGATGGGACCTTATGGCTCTTCCCTTATATGTGGACTAAGCTAGGGAATATGTGAAATAGGGATTTGTCCCTTTGATATTGCATATAGAGAGTTACGCAGCTTTCCCCTGCCTCTCCAGTGACTTTCGCATAACTCCTTTCTTAAGACAAATATTCAGGGAAAAAAACCTATTCAGGAAAAAAAACACCAACTAATATTATTTTGAAAAGGATATTAATGCAATAAAAGAAATAAATGAAGTGTTATTTTAAGAGCATGAAGATGGGCATCAAAAATGCTCCCATGTGTCTGTGCAGTTTTCTGCAGCGTGTCTTAAAAGCAGTACTTTGCTGCTTTTCCTTGAGACACTACAAGCAATTTAAGTGATTTTATACATGACAGCTACAGCTCCAGTGCAAGGCGAGGCTGTTTTTTGCAATACATAGAACAATGCAGTGTGTGAGCTGAGTTTCTCCAGCCATGGAGAATGAGGCGATTGATCCTTCTGGGAAGAAAACACCTACTTTGGGAGACTTGGGTGATACAAAGGGCCCATATGGGACCTGAGTTCTCAGTTTCTAAGTTGGCTCATGTTAAACGTCTCATCAGGTTTTACTACTTACCTTAAGAGAAATAATTTGTATGTTTACAAATTAGCAAAGCACTTCCACCATGAAAAAACAAATTTCTTCTGTTCCTAAAAAGAATACAAAAAATAAATGTCAATACTTTCTGAAGAGATTTCTGAGTCCTTTAAATAGACAAAGTACACTCTCTGAAGAGGTACAGATATGCCCTTAGCATGCAAGGAACTTTCCATTCTACTTTTAATAAACAATCAAACTTTTCTACCAAACATTTTCTACAAACCCAGATTTTCTAATTAAAAGTTTGTTTTGTGGAAGGAACTCCAGGTGGTATAATTAGTGAAATATATTTTAATGATAAATCTTCCTTGTCCTATTTTTTTTTAATAACAAAAAATGTCCTATGCATTTGAGATGCTCCCTATGGGTTGTATATAAGAGCTTGGTTAATTAGCTAATCAACTTACCCACCTTACCTTTTTAAATGTGTCCTGTTTCACAGGTATAATCTCAAATTTTATTTGGGATAGAGGAGATAAATAAAGCATTTAGTGCTCACCCTAACCTGCATGGAAGAAGAGATTTTGAGCTGTCCTCTGAATGTCAGTTTTTCAAGGGGGACATCAGTCATGGCTCTCAGCCTCTGATCAGTCTGCTTACCTTCAAGCTATCCCTGTGTCTCTTACACTGGACAATTTTGAAGGAGAATAGCCTAGATGCTGTAGCATGACTAAAATATTGTTAACTCTCAACATGTTTCTAAAAAAAAAACCAACAACTTGTGGCCTCTTAAGACTCTCCTTTTCTTCACTTGGGATTTATTTGGTTTTCTTTTCTTTTTTCTTTTTTTTTTTTTTTTAAAGTTGTAACCAGTATATGAGTGCATAAGGACTGCTTTTCTGCCTTTATCTTCCTTTGCTTTATTTTGACTCGATAGTTCCAGATGTTTTGAAGTTTTTATTCTAATATGTGGTTAGCACTGACCAAACTTACAAGCGTTACACGCTCTTAATTTTTTGTGTTCTGTCTAGAAAGATCTTTAGTTTCTGTTCTAAGTGGTTGATGTTGGATAGTATCTCTTTCAAGACAGGTAACCAGTGACTGAGCATTTGGATCCAGTCTTAGATGTACTGAAGTTGCTCCAAACATTGATAAGCGAGGGATTATGCTAGAACTTGTCAGCATAGTTCAGGTTCTGGAAACACCTTTCAAAGTGAAAAGGAACAAATGGTAATTGCTGCAAAGACATATCTGGGAGTAAGTGATGTGTGGCCACTGTTGGCGAGTGCAGTCATATGAAATAGATGTTAATTATGTGCCCCTTTCAGCCTGCTCGGATTTCTTCCCCTCCTCCTTATTATCCAGTATAATACTCAAAGTCCCTCCTGTAGACAGTAGGTTTCTCTGAAAACCCAGAGCACTGTAACACTGACCAGCATTATTGCCCTTTTGCCAGTTTTTCCCATGATGCTGTCCTATTGACTTCATTCTCCTGAGATCCTAAATCATGCATTTTAATCCAAGATTTCTAACATCACTGTCATCTCCTAAGAAAAAGAACAAAATCAATTGTAAAATCAGTTTAATCACCACCTTGAGTTTCTACCTGCTTTTGAATTTTATGAGGTAAGTAATCTCTGAGTATTCTGCAGTATGTGTATAGCTTACAAGGTATTTGTGGCTACTTTTACTCAAATCCTTAATATTGACTCATTGGGTTCAATGTAATTACAAAAGGTAGCATTTTGTATTTTATTTTGTGCTAATCTTCTGTGAATAAAGGATATGCATTGTTCTGTGTTGCAGAGCACTACGTATTTTTCTGGAGGCTTTTTTCTCCTCCAGATATGCACTAGCTTTATTTTTTCTGACTGGGAGAAGAGCTTCTGTCCCTATGAACACTGCTGACAGGAATTGAGTTATGGTTGTTCCTGTCATATCTGGTATTCCCAATTTCCCATATGCTTCACTGGTTTGTGAAGAATTCTACCAGCTGCTTTGGCGGGGAAAAAAAACCACAAAAACACACACACAATAAAAAAGTATATATGTAAAAGAGCATAGCATGTCTGCTTTCCAGAGTAGCTGAAAGATGACAGTAGATTTAGTGTTGATTTCTTTAGTAAGTTGAAAAATTATGAAAAATATTTGAATAGGTGAATGCTCTTTTTGTAGAGTATCTATGCAAGATAAATACCCTCAAAAATTTGTGAAAAAGTGAAAAGACTTCTTAAGTTATTATCCAGAGAGGAAAGAAGAAACCAAACCCATTGCTAATTAGGAAACCTAACATGGGGCTGAACTGTAACAATGAGTTTGAATATACCAGTGTAGAAGATGTGCTTGAATAAATGTTTTCTTACACATTGATATTATTAGGAGTTGGTAGTGGTCACTCTGTGGTAGGTGTGAGAATGGTTCTTGTGTTTTTAATTTCCCACTGATGTACAGACTTAGAACCTATGGCAAAACAAGCTCTGAAGTGCTGAGGGAAGACAGTCATGCTGACAGATGTTAATGTACGTAAGGAAACCTGAGGATTTGAGTGGTGTGGGAAAAAACCCCACGAGATGGAGATGTACAAGGAAAATTTTTTGTCTGATGCGCTCTACAGAGAGTGTCCTTGTATTGGAGGAGTAATACCTATTTCCCTATGCACCCACACTTCTTTTGGAGTCTCTTGCAAATACGCTATTTGCTCTTCTGTTTCCCGCTTCCTGAAGTTCAGATGAGGAATCAGTGTCCTCCCTTACTTTCTCATGGATTGGCCAAGAGTGCACTAACTCTTAAGGTCCCTGCCCGTGAATCCTGTCAGTATTTGTTCCAGGGGGACAAGCCCCAAAAACAGTAGTTGTTATTCCAACAGCATCTCTGAACCAATGGTGGTATAGCATTTCTCTTCCCCTCCTCTGTTTTGTAATATCAGTCCAACTGCTTTTCCTGATCTGGATAAAGATAAGATGCTTTCCCTCTTATTTTTCTTTTTTATAATATTCTTTTCTGATAATAATAGAATCATGGAAGATAAGAAAACACGTTACCTCATAGGTTTTCCTTAGGGTGAGAGATGTTATAACTCAGGCAGAAAGAGACCTCTCTCTTTTCTTCAGTCCTGCATCGGTGCTAGCGAGCCCCTTAGAGTTGTCAAACACTACTTGTAGTAGCAAAGACATACAGTACCAACAATAGAGAAGCTTTAGTTAAAAATGGGTGTCTAAAAAATCCCTGTTAAATGAAAAATCTCTACAGCTCGCCCTGCCATTATATAACATTGCTCAGAAAACATGACATTGCTGAAATCTGATTGTCTTCAGTCACTGCCACTTTTAGGTAAAGTTTTCAAGATGAAACTCAAGTTCAAGGCGGATGTCACTTTTCTCCAACAAAGGTTCATTTGAGCAGCTTCCATATGGGGCTATGGCAGACATATATAGAGCAGTTTCTATTTTCAATGCATACAATTTTAATACTTTTTTAGTGGTGTTGTCTAGCTGACAAACCTGAATGCATCTTGAATAAGGTTCAGCACTCAGACTGAAGTACCTGAATATACATGCCCAGTCATAGGTGTCTGTGCTTGATGTAGGTGGCAAAGTTTCACTTTGTAGTGAATGGAGCTCCTACTTAAATCAGTGCAGACAACTGAGTGAGTGATTTTGCTTGCCCCTAAAAAGGTGTCTAGAATGGGATTTATTTACCTAAACAAACATTTCTAGTGTCACTAGAGATGCCTTTAAATATCTGAGATGTCCACAGTAGATGAGCAGATCTAATGGGAGACCTCCGTCCTCCTGGACTGACAGCTAAACATTGGGTGTGATATCCTAGGTCATCTGAAATAATAACATTTTACATTTAGTTGACTAAGAACCCTTGTGAATGGGCAGTTTCATTTCTTTCTAGGCTCCATGGACTGTTCAGACTGGATTTTTCTTGACTGTAATAAATTATTAGAAACTGAACATACATGTTAGCAAGTAAATTTGAATGCTTTAATGTGAAGCTAAATTCTGCGTCTTTACTTCTCTTTGGAAATACGAAGTCCAAATACTGCAGACAGGGTTTTTTCCCGTGGCATATAAGAGTATTTTAAATCTAAATTAGTTATGTCAAAACTGTCATAACCCATTAGAGATGTTTCTCCATGATGGAAGACTAAGGTATATCTATGAAAAATAGATCAAAAAGATTCAACTCAGGTATCAATTTTTTTTGTGGTAAAGTAAGGAAATGTTAAGGAACCTTACACTGTCTTTTTTTTTTTGTTATAGTTGTAATGAAAAGTGGTGCAATCTCAGATTGAATTTTTAGGTAAGTGCTGAGAAATACTAAGTTTTAAAGACAATCCCTGGACTCTACTTACCTTTGGTAGGGTCAAATACCACTTTCTGATGAAGTTCTTTAAAGCATATAAAGAAAGCTTCTATATCACCTCATCTAGACTTTTTCTCAGATAAGTTCCTGACCTTTCTCTCCTATTTTAAAGGAATTGAGATGATCATGTGTGTTCTTAATCTCAGTGGCCAGCTTCAACACATTGCCATATACAGTAAGAAAAAGTGATGTTTCCTTCTCCTTTTTGACTTTGTAAGATTTTATTTGCCTCTTCCTATTACAAAAAATTGGATTGTAAGCAGTTTAAGTTATTTTAGAATCTATACAAGAAGCAAATAAATAATGGTAGGAAGAGTGAAAGGAAAAAGGAGTACGACTCCTAGTACATAGCTACCACATTTGCCAATCCATTTTAAGATAATGCTTTATTTTCATCTTTTAGTATATATCCTCTTCAGATTTTAGCATTAGGCAAGAATAATTTTGGGGCTATGATAGTAATACAGTGTTCTAGAATGGTGGTTTCACACTTTTGTTCATGTAATTTCTAAAGAAGGCAGGTTCCATTATTACCACTTTGCAAATTAAGAAAAGTGACTTCATTTAGGTGGAATCACATGCTAGCCACATCACTTCTCCCCTGTTTGAAAAGCACCTGGCACAGTGTTTGCATTCAGGTATAAGTAATTTTGTAATTTATAATCAACACTGTATGGAATCTTTGAATCTGGTTTTATGCAGGGGTTGTTCCACAGTTGGTAGCAGATTGATGATACTTAGTATAGTTTCTTAGTATAGCCTCCCCCTCAAAAAAGGAATTCCAGTTAATATATTCAGTTAATAAATTACCTATTAAAGGAATATATTCTGGTGACATATCTAGGAACTGTGACCACTAATACAGGTACTAGGTTCATTTGTATATAAGTTTATATCAGAAGCTTATAAATTGTTTCAAAAGAAGAAAAGGCTATCCATCAATCTGTGTTAGCAAAGAGGGCATTTACCAATATAACAGTTAATAACAATTAATTTGGTCAGAGAGAGGAAATGTTTGTTTTAATCAACTGGATACCCCATTGCCCTTCAAGATGGGCCAAATGCCATTCAGATTGCTTTCTCAGAGGTACACGTTAAGATGCTAGATGCTGGATTCAATTAGATCAGTTGCATGTTAATTCTTGCTTTTTCACAACTTTGTTGAAAACATTACTTATTGGCTTATTTAAAGATGCATAGATTTTTAAAGAAACCTGCTCCAGCGTGGGCTTCCCTCTCCTTGGGCTGCAAGTCTCCAGCAGGACCCTGCTCCATCTTGGGCCTTCCACGGGGTCACAGCCTCCTTCCTGCATCCACCTGCTCCAGCATGGGCTCCTCCATGGGTTGCAGGGGGTCTGTGCACCCCGATGGTCCTCCATGGCCTGCAGGGCCACAGCTGCCCCACCATGGTCTGCACCACGGGCTGCAGGGGCCTGGAGAACCTCCTGCCCCTCCTTCTGCACTGACCTTGATGTCTCTGTTGTGTTCCTGTGTTCTCACTTCTCTCTTCCCTGGCTGGAGTTCTTTCTGCACAACAACCTTCTGTTCTTAAATATGTTATCACAGAGGCATTACTATCACTCCTGATTGGTTCAGCCTTGGCCAGCGACAGGAAGCCCATCCTGGAGCTGGCTGGCATTGGCTCCACAGGACAGGAGAAGCTTCTAGCAGCTTCTAACAGAAGCCTCCCCTGTAGCCCCCTCCCCGCTACCAAAGCCCAGCCACAAAAGACCCACTACACCTCTGAAGGGGAGCCGTCGCTCTCATGACTTGGTTAAAGTAGTTGGATATTGTTGGACAGGCAGGTGGTTTTGAAAATTATTTTCCAGTCTTAATATCAGTGCATTTATTCTTTCATCACCAAAGCACTTTTGACAAAGTACAATAGTAGTTACAATATTTGATACATGATTTTTTGAAAGAGCATATTGGCTTTTGAGTAGCATCAACTGGATCGATGGACTGGTGAAATTTTTCCTATCTCTACCTTCTATTATATGACACTGAGCTTGAATGTCATATAATATTCAGCTAAAGGGTCTAATTAAAATATTGTATGAATATTTGTGGGATGTTATGCAGTGGCATGTATCAATATTCTAACAATAACTGTAAACCAAGCACATAGGATTTTTTTGAGAATAACATTCCTTCAGAATACATACATCAGACTTATCCAGCCTTACATTCCATGTATCAGTTCTGAGTATACTGGAACATCTTGCTTCAAGATGTATCTATCCCTTCTCTCTAATCCCCAAGGGGATATGTAGTGTTTCCCTGTGCATTTCTGTTGAACTCTGTGGAAAACACCAGTAACATTCCCAAAACACTCACAGGGAAAAGCAGTCAGGGAGGCAGGTGGTATTCAGGATTCAAGTTTCTGTTTCCTCTTTGCAGAAAAGCAGGGGACCAGGTAGACTTAGACATATGATGGATCATGAATTTTTAAATTGAACACAAGGGGTGCATTTTTAGTTTAAAACTTCCTGTCCTTTTGAGCTGAACAACCCCAGATCTTTTTGCTGAAAAAACAGAATTTTTGCTGATGAAATATTATGACTTAATATGATTTAAGAATAGAAGGAAAATAATAGATAAGGAAATATTTGTTGTAAGACATGCTGCAAAAATAATTAGAATAAAATATGACAGTTACAGAAAAGATAAAGTTCCTCTCAATTATTCTGCAAGATGACTGATCAGCCTATGAGTTCTTTGGTGGTGTCTCTTGCTGTGGTTCATAGAGTGCCTGTATCAGTGAGGCCTCTCAGCTGATGCTACCAGACACTTTTAGTAAAAATACTACTGAGAATAAAGATAATAACATCCTGTTTATTCTCATCCATATTTACTAGTAGAATGAATAAGCTGTTAAGTCAGTGTATCTGATAATGTAATTACATAGTTGTCAATGCTGTCTTAAAGATGACTTTCTCAATGAAGCCTAACTTATCCATTGCTGTTTTTTCTAACAGGCAAGGACAACTTTTTCTAGTTCTTCATTTCATGTATTTTCTGTAACTTTATACTTCTTAATTAAAAGCTGTTTTCTTCATTATGTTGGTGACCATGAAAAGATCAAATCAGTTTCTTCCCTCTTACTGAATGAGTCTGCACTCATCCCTTAAATTTCATTCTGAGATGATTCACAATTTTCAGTTTAATGAGATTGGTAGTGCTATTTCATCTTTTTCATGTTCTGCTTAGGCCTTCAGCATGAAATACTCTCCAGTGTTATCTGGTATGGACTGAGAGTGCAGCCAGTGCTTTATTCTGATGTCTGCTGATGGTGTTCTGACTGGGAGAAATATCTCTGAGGAAGTTCTTCACTGCTGTTTCACACAAATGGGAGATGCTTGGGTGTATTCACTTGAGTTAACCCAGTGCAGGTGTGAATAAAAAGTTGTATCTGAGCTTCTATGACCTTGTTAGCTCTGATTGTATTGCTAAGGCATGGGGAAATGTAACTCAGTGTTCTTTATGCTACAGTAAGCTTAGCTGTTCGCAGTGAACTGTAGGAGAGCCTTTATGTACTTCTGAGCATACACATGAGATTGTTCCTTGGTCGATGCTGTAAGATTGGTTGCAACAGCCAAGAGATTTGCCTGGCTTTTTCACAGCAAGTGAACTATTCATTTTCTTAAAGATAGGACAGAAGTAATAGTTAAAGTGGGGAATAAAACTTATTCTAGATCATAATAGTCATCGTGTTATTTATTTACTTTATCTCATGCCCATCATTAATTTGTCTTGTCTTTTTATGACAACTTTTCTAGAGCAGAGATATTTCTCATATGTTTGAGTCCATCTAACACCATGCATATGGAGTTTTCATACACTGTTATTCTACAACTGCTACTGTGCCTTTTTCAGTTTTTCAGATTCCTTCCAGATGGGTGAGGGTCTCTGGCATCTTTCTAGTTATAGCTGTGGCATACTAAAGGAATCTAGTGTTTCTTTTAAGGCTGACACAGCAGCCATCCCTCAGCAGCTTTATGCAGTGGTATTTTGATGAAACAGCTTTGTTTTCAAGAATTAAGTTTAAAGGTGATTGCACTTCTCTAGATGGAGGAATGGGTTCATCCCCTTGGAGGGGGCTATTTGAAGGGTCTACTGTCAGTCAGTGATGAAAGAGAACAAATGTCTTGGCACCTCTTCCTTCGGGGTTGTATTTGTTTGCATTCTTGCCATACTTACAGCATTTGGAGTATTTCAAAGCCAATGATAGTAATCATACAGTCCCTCAGTGAGCTAGACAACCATTACCCGAGTCTTGTGGGTTAACATTTAAATCTGTGAGATGAATGGGACATGCCTGGCAACCATGACTACTTGTCATCTCTGAAAATCAAATCCCAATTTTTTTTTTTCTGTCAGTAACCAACATCATGGCTCTTGTGTCCCAATCCAATGTTGCATCCTCAGGCTAAGCATTAATCTGTGAAGGTAGGGGGTTTCTGGGAGTGACAGTAAGGAACAGAGACACTCACTTTGCCTGAGAAAGACCAAGAGGGAGAGAGTTGCTTGCTACCTGCATACACCCAAATATATTTTTGCTTCTTTCTCCTCTTTCTCTCACTCTATTCCTTTCTCAAGTTGCTAAAATGCTAGCTAAAAATAGCTAACAAAATTTAGAACCACAGTATGTACTAAAAAATAAACTCCAAATACTAGTCAGTGAGGGGAGTCTTTCAAATGGGTTGTGCAGCCTAAAAGGAATCACTTTCAAGACTGGAGTTTTTGCAGATAAAACATGTTTAACTTGTCTGTTAGGAGAAGTTTGCCTGCTTAATAAAGTGGTTTAGTTGTTTGGTGTTTTTTTGATTGGTTGGTTTGGTTTTTTTTTTTCATTTGAGAACAGAAAGAAAATTTGATGGAATTATGAGGAGCCGATTGAATATATGTGAAATATGTATTTTTATTACTGTGTTACAGCTACGTACACAGGGAAAAAAACCCCAATCAAACCAGAATGGAAATATTTTTTATTCTTAATGATAAATGTAACCACCTTAAAACAAAATTAAAAGAGGCTATAGCATATATTTTGAGAAAGATCTAAAGCCACATTTTTGTTTACAAATTTTGTTTTTTCTCCTTCAACTTTGTCAATTTCTTCAAATAGCTTATTTTCCTTTCAATGCTTTAGAGTGCATTTGCAGAAGTTATTAGTCAGGTAATACAGTGTAATCAATTGTTTAGTACCTTAATGCTGTACTAAAATCATAATACTCAAGTATTATATATTTCAAATGGAGAGAGAGAAAATGGTGCTGAACTTAGAAAAACAGGATTCTTATAAACAAATTCTTATTCTTATAAATGAATTATGTTTCATATCTGAATAATTTTATTCTGAAGTACAGCTTTACTTCAAAAATATGAAAGGGATGACATTTCCATGACTAGAGAAGAAAAAATGCATGTTCTAAAACTGTTCCCCCCATCTTTTCTTATGCAGAGGTTTTATCTGCTGTTTAATGGGTAAACTTACTGTGAAGTATAGTTGCTTGTTTAACTTTACCCCTATTCAAGTCTTTGATTTTGGCAGGTTAGTTAATTCAAATAAAATTTGTGAAGTTAAGCACTTTCAAGAAAAGGCATAGGAGAACCTAATTTAACCTAGAGTGTCTCTTTTATTCTTCTGTTATTCATTTGAAGTGCCCTATCAGCTTGAACTGGCCAACTTCAGTCATTTTTACCCTTTTATTTTTTTCTCTAATGTAAACTGAAATTCCCTGCTGTTCCTGGTATTTTAGTGTTTAGCATCATTTAATGAGCAGGTATCATTAAACTTAAAAGGTCCTTTTCTGTATATCTCTGATTAGTTAGTGAAAGAACCAAAGAATTCTTCTAATTTATCTTTGCTTCCTTGTTATATTTTGATGTTGGCCCATTTTACGTTTCAGTGCCTTTTTATGAAATATGAAATTGTAATTTTGGTATGAAAGTAGGACAGAAAGTGGAAAAAATCTTTGGCACTGCTAAGGTGTTTAAACTAGTATATCTTATTTACCAGTGAACTAAGGCAATGTGGTTTATTTTAAGCTTTTACTCATATAAATATGTCTGTATGTCTGTGTGGGAACATGTGTGTATCTACATACAAATATAAATATAAAATAGATACATATTCTAATGTAAGTATTCGTTATCTGTACTTTGCTAATATACTTATTAACCCTTGCCAGTAACCTTTGCAGATGGGTACACATATAGTCACTACAAAATTCTTCCTTTCTTATACGTCTAAAAATCCTATTGATCTCAGTATCGAATTTTAATTTTTTGCAAATACAAGATCAGGGTAGTTAGGAAGACATCATAGCTGTTTGTATATTTAGGCTTGGCCATTTTCAAAATAGCAGTAAGAATAGGTTATTTGATTTATGACACTCATTTTCCAGAATTTTACACTTTAAATTCTTCTTGAGAAGAAAGTCTGATTTAAGATATGATTGTCATAACTGATGGCTCACATGCTCTTCATTTGAACAAGAGTTTGCTGGATCAGGACCACTATTTATTCTATCAGTTTGTTCTTTTAAGATCTTAAAGGACTAAATGATTTAATCAATACCGAAATGAATAATTTCTATTACTGAAATATTTACCTAAGGTAATTCATCATTTGATATAGATATTGCCATGTTTTAAACAGTGACAGTTATAGTAATTGATTAATGCAGTCCACTATACCATTCCAGTAGCCATTTCCCATTTTTGATGTGCTAAAAAATATTCCAGCATTTTGATTTTCTTATTATTTTCTATTATGAAATAAAATCTGGGTGATAGAAACACTGCGTGAAGAAAAAATAATGAGGGTTGAATGGAAGTAAAGGTCAGATATTATGTAGATAGTTGCAGATGGCACTGTGTGTCATTAACATTGCTAACGTCTAAGAAGATGTAACAGTGCTGCCTACTGGTAAGATGTAGTAGTATTAAAGCATTAAAGTCATTGTAGTGAAATTGCGTGTGTGCCATACCTTTCATTGTAACAACAGCATTCTCTAGTTTTCTGAGCCTGGTAAGTATTGACAAGATCTGTGGTTTTACATCAGGATTAACAATGCATTCTTATATGTGTCACTTGAATGGGAACTGGATGTGCAAAATAAAAAGCATAATTATTTTTCATGAACACTTGTAAAATTCTGTCCTAACATAATTGTATGCATTCTGAAATTTTTGTAATAAAATTATCTATATTATTATCTATATCTACTATATATCTATTATATCTGCCTAGAAATATGATGCCAAGTTAAAAAACAGTCTTTCATGTTACTTGTTAAGACTTATCTCGTAAAATGCAAAGACGACAACCTTTTTGAGACATAGAAGAATGAATACATAGAAGATGCATAATTTCTTATCCAAGAAAATAAAATCACTTTGTAAAAAAACTTACTAGTTTTACTTTTAAAGATGGAAAAACTAAGGCAATAGATTACTGAGATTAAAGTTTTAAACTTTATTGGCTAAAATTAAACTCCTGAATTCTGATTTATGTGTTACTTTTCAAAACTAAGGAGCTGTTTCACGCCTTTGAGAATTAGAACCTTTTGCTGAGATATCTAGGGGAATTGTGAAATTGCCTCTAGGAATGTGGTTTCAAAACAGGGACTGACATCCACACCACGGTAAAATTGGGGTATAAACCTGGTGGCAAAACTCCGATTTTCCATCTCCAATACAACACTCTACAGATGTTATTAATTACAAATGCAGGCTGCAGGCCAATTATTTGCTTACATTGATCTAAGGAGAGGGTTTTTTTGTTTTGGTTTGGTTTGTGGCGGTTTTTTTGTTTCTTAAAAAAAATTACACAGTTATTCCAGAGTTAATAAATGAATGCTTTTTTGAACGGTGTTCCTATTGGAAAACTCTCCAAAAGCAAAAGACAGAGGCCAGAGAAACAGTCTGGTATCCCTATGGTAAACTGCTTTACTCCAGCAGTGAGGAGCTGGAAATACTGAAGAGTTCTTGTGTCAGCTTATCAGCGGGCAAGAGGTAGTCATTCATATGCATAGCTCCTTCTTCCCTGATGTAGGGCCTCTTTCTTGTGTTGAAATACCTTCCCTGGGAGTCCCAGACTGTAAGCCAGGGCTGCCTGCAGGAGCTCAGTATCAGTTATGAAGATGATTCAGGGAGCTAATGATACTTGTGGCTAATTATCTCGTACCACCTTGTCCTTGATTATCTTCGAAAAAAGGAAGAGATACTACAAGGAACTAATTCTGGTATCTTCTACCAGGCTTCCACTTGAGGCATCTATTGAGATAATAGTTTAAAAAAGAACTAGTTCCAAGAAAACTGCTCCTTCTACTCTTAAAATAACTGTTTGGTTCTTGCTAGTTAATACTGACAGACTATTTAAAACATGTAAATCAAAGATGTGATGCACAACCAATGAAAAGTGAATACATAATTTTTGGAACAGGACACTTGATCAAATATTAGGAACCTTCAGGAGGCAATTTTTACAAGAAAAGGTCATTACAGTATTATGCCATACAGAGTACCAGTCCTGGTTCACTTGCATGTTTTATGCATCTCATACCTGGCTAATAAAGATACTGTTGTATGCCATATGATACATATCATATCTCAAATACAGTTTTACATGTAAATATCTATCTATCACTCAGAGGCAGGTTGTTTGTTTTTTTTTAATAATGTCACACATACAAAGAAAATGGAGTTTAGACAGCACTCCCTCTCAAGTTTTTTTTACTTCTTTTGACTGAAAGCAGAAGGACCATGTCTTTTTCACTCCCTTCAACCACTTCGCCACTTTTCTCCTCTCAGTGAGATTCCAGCCCTAATGGATAACACTGGTTATAAATAAATACAGTCAATAAAATACAATATAAATAAAGTCATTAAAAATTTAGGATCACATTTATGTTTGATTAGATTTGGTCTTTTATTTCTTATAATTTCTTCTGACTTCCAGATTTAAGCAATTGATTCCCATGACACAAAGAATTCAGTAATCATAACATATTGACTGAGAAAGCATCAATAAATACTGTAAAACATTATTATCCCTGTATCCTAAGCAGACATGATATGAAAACTGTATTTGCATTGTTGTACCCATTTTTGCATTGTTTTTCCAAGATGAATATAGCAAGAAATGTCATTATGGATTATGTAATAAAATGTCTAAAACTGTAATGCAGCCATGTAAAAATGCAGTTTTCTGTGATGTGCTGTACCATAATGCACAGCAAGTGGATAAATTACTGTTAAAAACAGATTAAAAGTCAATTCCAATGTATGCTTAGCTCACGAAGGGATATTCTCTTTCCTCATGCCTCAAAACCCAACGTAGTAGCTGTCAGTCTAATTTGTTTTCCATCATGAATACTGAGATAAAGTAAGCTTGAATCAAATAAATTTTAAAACTTCTTTTCTGCATATACTACGTTCGAGGAAGTTTAGGAATGAGTTTCTACCTGCTCTTCTTCTGTAAGAAACTATCAGAAAATAGAAAATCACAAAATCAGAAAAATATAGAGAACCCCAAACTACTTTTTACACTCCTTATCCTCACCTCAATGATATTTTCTTAAATTATTGTGTCTTCCAGTTGGAAAAGATCTTATATCTTCCAATGCAAGGCTAAACCCATGACCTACCAACTGGATAAACATTAATTTGTGTGAAGTTCTGTGGCCATAGCAAGATAACTGATCAGGCAAGTATATTGAAGGATCAAGTGATGGTTCAGCCAGATTAGGCTTATCAGAAAGAAATGACTTGGCTTAACAGGAAATCACTTTCGGAAGAGAAGGATACGGAAGATTATGTTTCTGAGGAGGTAGAGAACTCCAGGATGGTCTAGTACCCAAGAATTGCTCAAGAACATTGGAAAATATTAAGGAAGGAAAGGTGTGCAAGTGTGGGAGTTTTTTGGCAGGTTGTGATTCTAATGTTTGGTTCTTTTTTGACAGAAGTAACAAAGGCTCATCACTAGGATGACCCTTTTGCTAGGTTTCACTGTAACTGGATTTTTACACTATGTCTGGACTATTAAATAAAATGTTTCTAAGATCATCCCTATGTGCTGAGTCCCACTGCACAGAACAGCTGAAGTCTGTGGTGTAAATTATCTGAGCTTTCAGAGCAATTTGTGGCAAGATCCACCTACTTATTTGGAATGGTTCCTACAACGTTCTCACTTCTGAACTGCGCCCCCAAATTGTCTTGGAGAGTGCTAGCTGGCATGAGTGAAAAGCATTTCAAGAGCAATTTCAACTATTTTAAATGTAGGTGTTCATATTCTAGTGCTCAGGAGTGTTTCTGGGAAGTATTTGATTTACTACTACATATCAAGTTGCCAAGTCCCTGGAAGTGGCAGCAAATGGTGACTTTGGGATTATGAATGGATCCTTACTAACCCCATAGGAGTTGAGAAATTAGGTAGGGCTAAGTGTGATGAACATTCAGATGAGGGACATCACCCTGGGCTTTCAACTGTTACTACACTTCATCAAACTTCAAAAAGAAAGAATTCCTGTTCCCAAATTCCTGTTCCACTTGTGAGGCATCTGAGATGTTGAGAACTGTGCAGAGCTTTTTTTTTAAATCTCTCTTGGAGATGTTCCATTTTTCATGAGTAATAAAGACGAGGAACTCCAAGACAAATGGAATGTATTTGTAATGAAAATTCTTATACGTTACTGTGGAATAGGTGGGGTGTTTCTTATGATCTTCTGTTAAAAAAAAAAAACAAAACAAAACCACCCAAAACTTGATTTAAAAATCAAACTTGTTTTCATGTCACAGCAAAGCAATAATTTTTTACTATCGTAAAATGTTTCCTGAATTACAAAATAACTTCTTTTCAATTTGTAATGTGCAATATATCTTTCCTTTAGGAATTGATAAGAAAGAGAATAATCACTGCAATGTTTACATCTATATGCTGAAAGTTTTGAATAAGTAGTGTTTGATCTTTTAGTTAAGGGTTAGGATGTATGTCAAATGTCCTCAGTACAGCATTATGAGAAACCTGAAGGACCTAACTTCATAGTGAGGCTGGTGGGAATAGGTGGAAAGTTTTAGTTGTGGACATGCTATGAATACCTTGCTGAATCAGATCATGCCACGCAAGTAGATATTACATGAGCCACCAAGAGCTATGTAGTTACTTATATGTTCAGTAACCCTTGTATTTGCCATGTCAAATGTGGCATTTTGCAGGATTGCACAGCATTTGTTCTAGGGTTTGCAGATTTTTCACCACTTTTCTCTCCTCTTCTTGCTGCACTTTTGAAGAGTACCCATGCAGCTGTGTTTCATGCTCAATGCACTGTTCTCCTTGGCTTCTAGGCATAAACCCTGTGAGCTTTGCAGCTCTGAAGGTTCCTGCATGCAAATTTGTGAATCACTAACTGCCTTCAGTGTGTGGGGCTATCACAGTGGTGCCTTTTGGCATATGCAGTAGCAGACCTTCTGGCACTTAGGTCCTTTCATCCAGGGAGGCAAAGCTTTGGATTACTTTCACAGACTTAGAGGCTTCAGTACCATTAAGTATTTCAGGCACTTAATTGCTGTTTTGCAACTTGTCTGTGGCAAGTGAGACTATCTTTCAAAGATGCTTTCAATGTATTTGTGGTGTACAATAGAAAGTGCTGTAGTACATACTTACTCTACCTGAGCTAGTACTGATCCACGCAAGTACTTCGACATAGCACAGCTGTATGTCTGTGCAGAGAGACTCTCATTTTGGTATTAATGCTGAAAAACCCTGCTGAGTTTCTGAGCTTCCTTCTGCAGCTTGAATGGTGATGGCTTGTGTTATATTTAACTGCGGAGTGTAGTCATGCCTTTAGACTTCCAAGTGTGACACTATGGATTCTGAGGAGCTTCAGTATTAAAAAATTTGTCGTCTCTTCTATCAAAGAAATACAATTATTTTCTTGAAAGAATTACTGATTTGTTGAGCAAAATTAGAAACAAAAAAATTAAACCAGCCATTTTATTATAACTTTTGGCAAAATACTTAATGAAGACTAACCCCAAATAAATTAGAATCAAGAGCCAGTTATAAGGACAGTAAATAACAATAAGGTTAGAAAACAACTGGTAAATCCTGTATCCTTCTGTCATCTCTGCTCTTATTTAATTAATTAGCCAGAGTACTCCTAAACAGTGTGTTAGTACAGTCCAAGGAAGATACTAATTGGTTAGAGTTGTCAACACTAACAGCACTAAAGGAGTAAGAAAAGCTTTCAGCACACGATAACTATCTGTGCAGGGATGAGGAAATCAAGATTCTGTCACCACTAAATTAATCTTAGAAAGCATATATATAATCTCATTTGCCATATCTTTTATTTCATATTTTAACTATATAGAAAAGTGTCTGAGTACCTATAAAGATCACAATAGAGGGAGCAGTCAGGCAACCAAAAAATTAGAATATTTTTTCCTCAAAGTAAGTTAATACACTCGAGAGAGGGTAAATTGAAATTCAGGAACCCAGACAAAAGAGACATTGGGGTGAGGAAATGACAGTAAGGCACATTGCACTAGGTCTTAGGCCACCTTGTTTTTATTCCTGTCTCTGCTGCTAGCTTGCTACCTGACCTTGATCCAATCAGTTCCTTATTTTATGCCTCAGTTTTTTCATCTGTTAAAAAATGGGGATAATGATACTGACTTTCTGATAAAAATGCTTTTTAGAATGTGGGGGCCATTATAAGCAGGGTATCAGATCACCAGGTCGGTAGCTAATGGTTCATGAATTTGTAACTATAATGTAAAACTATGTAATTTGTGACTGTGTTTTACTTCAGGTAAAACGTTCCTTCTAAGTCTGAGCTTTGGTTAACCAAAACAAACATGAAGGACTTCAATAAAAAAGAGATTTTTTTGGGGGGGAGGGATTCAAATGACTTAACATATATGTATGGTATGATTATTAGATGTTTAGATGAGGTAGATGTTTTTTAAACCATGTCTAAAGCTGTTTGGAACAGATGCTCCAATGTGTTGTGATAGATGCAGTGTAACAAAGAGAAGGAGTCACCAGAACAGTGTTATCTAAGTTGATGCAAAGCTATCCAAGTTAGCTGTGAATTATGTGATCTGCATGTCCTGTTGCAGCCCTGTGCAGACTACCCAATGCAGTTTCAGCATAGCACTACTGTACAAAGCTTGTCCTGGCTAACATAAGGGACATAACTTGCTGTGTGGAAGCGGGAGCAGGGATCTGAGTATGAGCAGAAAACCTGGCGTGTCTTTAGTTCAGCAGAGTTGCTGTGCTTATGTGTGTGAGAGCTGGTCTGTGAATGCCCAGGGAAGTTCTGTGAACACCGTGATTCATCTTTTGGCCATTGCATGCAACAGCAGAGATGATTCAGGTAATGTCTACGATACTTAAAGATATTCATTAGCAATCCTGGCTATTGGATCATGGGCTTTTGCTGGAATTCAGGTAGAAAAGGCTCTCTAGAAATGATGGGTCCCTATGTTCCACTCAAAGCAAAGTTCACTTAGAACAGGCTGATCAGGGTGTTTCCTAGTTGATTTTGATTCTGATAGCGGAGACCTGTTGCAGTGTTAGACCACTTCACTGTGAATGACTTTTTCCTCTCATCTAACTAGATATTCTTGTGTTGCAAATTCTGTCCATTACATTTTTCTTGTCACTGTGTCTTATCCTGTGATTCCACCCTTCCACACCTTACCATAGAGGGTCCTTGAAGATAGTAAAGGCATCCTTACCTAGCCTTCCTTTCTGAAGGCTGAACAAACCTGCTATTCTGAAATTCTCCCCATTCATCGTGTTCTTGCTCCCTTAGCACCTTGAGGGTATTCTGATGGACTCATAATATGTCGGCATCTTGTACAAAAAGAAGCCTATAGCACAGTACTCCAGATGCATTGCCACAAGTGTGCCTACACTTTTGCTAATACACCACATAACTGACCTTTTTAATAGCATAGCAACATGCTATGTTCAACTATCCATCAGGGCTCCTCCAACCTTACTCTGAAAAGATGCTTTGTATCCTGGTGACTCCTCACCTCCAATATGGGGTTCTTACTGCCCAGTTGCGATACTTTGCACTTGTTTTTGGTGAGGTTCTGCATGAAGTTCATCATGGTCTTACTTACTATTGAGCTCCCTCTGAATAGCATCCCATTAGTGCTTCCACATAACCTCCACACTCCCAATTTGGGACAATCCAAAGAGCTACCGAGGACACACTCCATTCTGTTGCCCAGGCTGCTGACAAAGATTTTAAATGTTCTCATCTCTAGGAAGCACCACTAGTATCCGTCTGCCAGTTGTTTTTTATGTAGCTTATCTCAACAAATAAAAAAAAAAAATTATGTTAGAGTGTCTCAGATGCATGTGGGCTGATGAACAGAGCAGGGTTCTGTAGTGAATCTTCGATACTGTTTCTGGCCCCAGAGAGAGCTCTTCTGCATATCAGAGATCACAGATCTCTCCAAAGTGTGATACAGTCTTACCTCTAAGAGGCTGCAGTACAAAAATAGGGCAATTATCTGAAAATGTTAGCATGCATAGACCTCAAAGATATAAGAATAGGAAAAGAGTGTAATATGACATGTAAACAGAGGAAATCACAGAAAATTTTGCCTGAATGCCAATTAGAAATGAATAATGAGAAACGTGATGAAAGAAGAGTGTCTTCTAGAAGAACTTTCTTGGTGCTATCTAGTCAAAATCATATTTTTTCTCTAATTTGCTAAGACAGATGAGATGAATCTTTATATATCATTGTGTTTTCTAATATTTTTGTATGTTTGGTTTTTCTGATGTCTGTGGCTGTTGAATAAGTTCTTTGCTGCATTGTTACATTCTGGTTTTGTGGGCTTCATAACTGAACTCCCAGCCAGAATAGACGGACACTGAAATACAGTGAAAGTTGGGATCAGAGGTGAACTGCTAAACACAGATATGTATTTAATTTTAACATTATTATGTATATTTGTTTATTAAATATATTTTCTCTCTTTTATATTCTTATCATTGTGTAATCTGAATAGTTTTTCCCAAGACTGTATGTAATCTCTAAATCCTAATTTTTCCCCCAATGTGAAAAGGAAAAAGAAAAATACTATTAGCTTCAAAAAGGAGGCTTCTTTTTAATGACTGGACTTGAAACGTCAAAAAAATTCCACATTTCTGGCCTAATCCTGTACGAAATCCCATTAGATGGTGGCTCCAGTGAAATTTAGAGCTGATTTAGCTCCTGAGTGTGTAGATCTGATGCTAGTTGGGATAGAAATCTGTTTGCCATTTTAATACTGTGTACACTCCAGATATTCTATACCACTAAATCAGTATAAATCTGGTGCAGTAGCATAATCTGCTTTACTAGTTAAAGTAAAAAGTTAACCTTTTACTTTTTTTTTTCCTCTGCTGTTCTGTCTTTATCACACTCTTTTCTCCTAACATTTTCCCTAGGTACTAGCTCTTGTAGTTAGTTATCATTATTTATTTAAGTTGCCGTTCAAATTAACACAAAATTAGCTAAACCCTCTTTGAAGTGAAGTGTCTGGTGCTCTTTCACTGTGGTGGAGTGCACCTGTTTACGCTAGGCCACAATATTCTCAAAATGTCTCATTTAACGAAAAACATAAATGATAATTTCAACTACTCTCATCCCAAATCCTGTCAAAACATTTTTGTTTCTGCACATCATCATTATTCGTTTATGACTGCATGGTCGTGGGAAAAGCTTTTCTCTGTTAATTACAGACATGGAGCCTGCAGAGGGAGCTCAAACCCTTGTTTATGTGGACCTCACTAAAGTAACATTTTTTTCCTACAGACAGTGGAGAAACTTGTGATTTAAATATGTCAGAAATTTGCCCATCAATGTGTAATGTGGAACCTAGCTATTTTGGAGATATACTTGAGAGTAAATGCCTTTCCAAAGTGACTGGAGAGAGTGTGGAGTTCTGGGACTTGGTAGGTGGCAGTGTTTGAAATCTCCAGAGCTGTAGCAGCCGGACCTCCAAGTCTTCCTTTTCAGTCCCCATTCTGGATGGATAATAGCTTCAGTAGATCACTGCTCTGTCAGATCAGAGCCAAAATAGTGCAGAAGACCAGACTGAATTCTGTGAGTTGGATTTCAGAACAGGAATATGGAGCTGAAATAAATGAGGCCAGGAACAGATGAGCTGAGGAAGCTATTGCAGGAGTTCATCAAGGAAGGACAGGGAATGCCTTAGTTTGGTTGGGAGCAGATGACAAAACTTCTGAATCAGAGAGATTTAAAAAAAAAATTCATTTACTTTGCTGACTGTGATACATTTCATTGTGAATGTCATGAGAGGAGGAAGGCACATAAATGCCAGTAGAAGGAACCAGTAACATTGCAATCTACTGTCTGAAAAAGTAAAAAGAAAAAAACTCAACACATGTAAATCTAGCAAACAGATAAAGTGATGGCGATGTTAAGAAGAACAACGCTGTGCTCCTTAATCGTCCCCTTAGCAAGTGCAGGCAAGGGCTGGGATTGGCCAACACCATGTCCCTGTGCTGCCCCAGGGGGTGTCCAGTTGCAGAAAGGCCCCCCAACAGAAAGCAGTTGTGAAAAGTATATTGAAAACCCATCATACATTTTGTCTTTGCAAGAGACAGGAGTGCCTGTGTAGCCAGAGTCTAGGAACCTGCCAAACTTGGCTGCTGTGAAGGCAAGAAATATCTTCAATTTGTTCTATTTTGACAGTCCTTTAATAATTAAGAATGGATAAATCAGTTTAGGTTTTGGGGTTTTTCTGGTGTGAAAATAAGTTTTCCCTATGATTGCTTGTTGTGCCCATTGGCAGTGGGCTCTGGAATGCATTCAGAACAACCTGAAATAAAGATTGGTGTTGGTAGCTGCCTGCTAATTGCAAAGGTGTGACAGAAGCAAAAGAGAACTGTTATATTTCTTTTGGCCTTTCTGGTGAATTTGTAAATATTACCAGAATCAATGAGCCAGATGGTGTACCCATTCATACCAAAATACTAAACTGTGTTTTCAGGGATAGGTTTCACCAATCATTCCAGCTTCTTTCATATCTTGTGTATATGACTCTTGGTTCCAGCCAGGACAGGGAAATTTTATGCAGTATCTGGGAGTGGGTGTGGCTCATATCATTAAAGGGACAGGGGAAAGGGAGTCCCTTTTGGGGAGAAGGGGTCCCTTCCAGTTGGGTAAACGTGGCAGACAGAGTGATATGGTATTGCTTATTGTCGGAGGCTTTCCATGTAAATCCTTTCTTTCCTGGTGCCTTTGGTGCCTCCAGTGTGGACTGTGGGAGAGAGAGTGGTGTGTGGTTTTAGCAGGAGTACTAAATTGGTGAATACCATTCTTAAACCACAACATTATGATAGAGATTTTTGAATTCTGTCTTCAGTTGAGGGTGGTATAGAATTTCTGTGTTTTGTTCTCTAAGATCTAAATGGTATCTTTTATATGACTTTTTTTTAAAGTACTATTCATGTCTTCTTTAATTTGATGGAATAAACCTTGAAAGTCTCAAGTGTTTATTTTACTTGGAGAAAATGGGTTGGCGTACTAACAGGATTTTTGTGAATGAAATATTTTTGATAAATGGTTATGAAGAACAACCAGTCAACTAATCAGTGGGTTGTAAATAGTAAGTTGAAACTTGCTTTTCTTCTTTGTTGTATCTCTAGATCTACAGCTGTCATAAGTGCCTCCTGGTAAACACACACTGAACTCTAGTACTGGGGGGGAGGAATCTAAAGCAGAGATGTAGACACCTCTCTCCATCTAACCTGCTCTTGTTTGTTTTATTGCTAAAATCTTCCAGAGGTTCACAAATACCCTAGATCAAGAACATATTTGTAGTTTATTACAAACAGAGGCTTTAAGGAATATATTTGCCTGCCTTGCTGTTTTTAATCTAGTATCTTTGGTCACATGCTGTAAGTAAAAACTTTTATTAACCAGTTGGTGCCTGACCATCTGTGTGTTGTAGTGTGATGGCAACTTACTGTTTGCAACAAAACACGATCCATCAGGGATAGAGAGATTTGTATCCAGAACGGTTAATTAAAGAATGGTCAAGCAATTAACCATTTTTACTGGCTCAATTTTTAAAAAATAATTATAAGTTGATGTAGAATAAATAATTAATTCCTGATAAGTTGTATAATTTTTACCCAGATAAGTTTATAACACATTTTGTTAACCTTCTGAGGAAGAAAAAGAGGTGTTGACATAGTGTCAACAATTAAGGACTTTGGGGTTTGAGTGGAACGAACCATAATCATCACTGGAAACCACAGACTTTTTTTAAGTATTCGTGAAGCAAAAGATGTTTTTAGTAAAACCCATGTGTGTGAACTGTAAGTGTGACACACATCGGCTGCCTGGCTTATTCTCTGTTTTCTGCTGGGGTCCTGGTCATCCTCACTGCACCTGTGCCAGTTTTCACCTGGGCTTTCCCCTGAAGCTTTTTCCACCAAGAAGCAGAGCTTGACAGCAGATAGGATTGTTCACCCTTGGATTCACTCCAACCAGTCTAACTCACTTAACCCAGGACAATTCTTCAAGACAAGTCTTGTGTCCTTGTTTGCCCTCACGTGTCCCTGTGCCATGCTGAGGGACACAACTCACACCACTGTCAAGACCACATACTGCTGATCTGTGGCCCAATCCTCTCAATATTTAGGATACTTCAAATTGAAAAATTAATGAAAAATTATAATTGTACTTTGTATCTTGTGGTCATCTAGGGTTGATGAAGAAGAAGTTAGTTGAGGAAGACTTAGTTGTATAAATTGTGAAGGTGGTGGCTCACCCATTGAAAGGGTCCTAGCCCTGAATAGTGCGTATTGCATCAGTTCTCACCACTGCTATTGTGTAGGGTTTGCTTCTCCATGGCATCTTCACAAAAATTATAGCTGTAGGCCCCAGAGTCACTGTAAATTTTCCTAAGTGTATTCCTATACTGCCCTGGTGGGATAGCAGCAGCAGTGAAACCGTCTTCAGCACAGAGTGAGTTTGGTTTTCCTCAGTGCCTTTCCACTTCTTCTAGAGACTGCCAGTCTCTCATAAACTCTTGGAAAGTGAAAACCCATCTACAACAAGCTTTCAAGAGTTTATGTGTTATTCACTTCATGTCTGCACATAGCAAACAGTAGACGTTATTGGAAAACTGGGAAATTGGAAACTTGGAGGGCAAGCAGTCAGTCCTTCCTCTTCCCTGTGCATGCTTATAATTGCTACCAATGTTAATCACTTAATTGAGTAACTTGGGGGGGGGGGGCAGAAAAAAGCCTGCTAAGCAAGCTTAACTTTAAAGACCAGAAATTTGGAGGGCCTTCTTTTAAGTGGTTTGTTACATCTTCTTCAATTATACCATCCTTTTTATGTTCTCATTATTAAAACACAATTTGAATAGAAACAGTAAAATTCTGATATCTAAGTATTGAACCATAATATTGTAAATGTAGGGAGTAGCTTTTTTTTATGATATTTTTTTTTAGGATTTAATATAGTGTTGTGTATTCTGTGACCACATATACAGTATAACGTAAATACATAAAATTTTAAATCTAGTCATTATTATGTGAATCTGTGATTGTGTCTCCTTCCAGGGGTTGGAACTAGATGATCTCTAAGGCCCCTTCGAACCCAAACCAGTCTATGATTTTATGATTCCAGTTTTTACTTATTCAGGTTGTCTGTCCTCTCACACATATAAAGGTTTTGCAGGGTTAAGCATATGATTTCTAGTTACTAGTATTTAAATCAATGCAGGGATTCCCTAAATATTGGCCATGCATCTTGGAATTTGTATTACTTAATGCTGATATGTAGTATTCACATTTCTGCCTCTCAGTTCCTTCTTGTGCTCAGGACTCTTACTAAACCACTTCTTTGTCTTATCAGTGCACGGCTTGCTTATAGATCGTGTGGTACTAGAGATAGCATCCAACTGTTGCAAGAGCTGACAGTTGTCCAGAGGATTACAAGTGAGATCATATTGAGTTTGGGGGAGATCCTGACCTGTTATATGTTCTTTTGCATAATTGTTGCTAGAGGCAAAAGG